>NW_028227259.1:76310216-76942716 GCF_978045245.1 Mus caroli
TAAGATTAAAAATGTATATTAAGGGGTATTGTGGTCATGTATCCTAAGGTAGTCATCATGGGGAGGATCTATAGAACATCAGGTGGTAGGTTTATAGTCACCGCCCTTTCAGTTTAGAACTAGATCACTCCAGTGTTACTCTGTTTTCCTAGGCAGGTTGTCCATGTACTCTTTGTAGAGCAGTCTTCTCTCTATGTGACCTTCAAAACTGCATACAGAAGTTCAGAAACAGGAATCATTTGGAGCTAAGAGTTTGGGGAAAGAGGTAACAGATGATAATAACAGCCACAGGGATTGGGGGACAGTCACAATTGACATTGTGCTGTTAACTGGTGCTCAGGCTATGGAGCCAGATGGCTGTAACTCTGACCTCCATCTCTTATATTTACTAAGCCCATCCCATTAGCTATGTTATCCAGCTCTGATTCTTCATCTGCAAGACTGGAGTGATGATGGTGTCTGCCTTTAAGAAGCGTTGAAGTTTGTAAAGCACTTAGGATGATACCTAAATAATCTGAGTACCATGTGCTGGCAAGGAGGGAAAGGTGTTGAAGTATGTTGAAGAATACTCTACCAGCAAATGATTTGAAGACAGAGGAGGCAAGGCAGTCCAAGAGCAAGTCAGTAGCCAGGATCTCTAAACAGGAAGCTCCAGGGAGTATGTGACAGTGACAGCACTAGAGGGAAGAAGATCTTCCAGATCTTTCAAAGAAAAAAAAATAGACAAAAATGTGATATATTGGTCTGGGGAGATGATCTTGGAAATAAATGATTTTAAGCATGTGGCCTCGAGGGATTAGCAAGATGCTGCTGCTGCTGTCGACAATGTGGAAGGAGTTGCTTGTTACTGCAGGAAAGATGGGAAACTTGGGCCAAGTCAGCATGGAGCAAACAAATGGACCATGAGAGTCAAGTTTACCATGGTCATGCATATGACAGATGGGCTGCAGCTGAATCAACTGCCGTCTTTCTTTGGGATGGCTAAGGGGTCTGTGCCACATGGTCTAGTGGTTTTGTCACCTACACACACACACACACACACACTGTTTAGATTAGGTTTGTTATTGAGGTCTCATTTCATCCTAAAGACATGTCGTATATGAATAATTTGGGAGTAAGTATGTGTGTGTTTAACATATACATATCCCATATTGTATATGGTGTGTATATAATAGGCATGACCTATACAAACTTTAAATCCTATGCTTTTCTACCTGAAAATAAAACCTTGCTGAAAGATACAATGGTTTCATATTTATTTCTCATCTTAACATCACAAGGGAGTCATTTTAGCCCCAACTCACATATCAGCGGTTGCCAATGATGGTTCTAAGTAAACTCTTTCCCTTTTATCACATTTGCACACTGATCCGATGACCACAGCCCTGTGTGAACTGAACATTATTATTCACATGTTAAAGAAAAAGAATGGAGACAAGAGAGGCTCCAGAAGAATCCTGAGAGAAGGAATTGTGTGTGGATTATCAATGGAGGGGTGGGAGGTGGCAGGAAACCAGGACAACGGGATAGAGGTGGAGGAGGCTAAGGACAACAGTGGGGTCAGCCTGTCAGAAGGGAGCCTTAGTGTAATCAACCCCACAGTAGAGGTCTGAAGTAAATCATCTCTCAAAGTCACCCAAAACCTTTTCACATTCCTACCCCTGAAAAGCCACCACTCAAGGGCTGTCTGCCTCAGGAGGATAGATTTTGGGGGTCTGCATTAGTCAACAAAGTGGTCGAAGGCTGTCCCCCCAGAAGAGTTGCAAATACTACGGTTAGATGATAAAGCAAGGCAAAGGCAGGAGCGGGTTATGAGCAAGTGCTTGAGAAGAATTCAGGGTGCAGAGGATCTAGAAGGAGGGGTGTTGTTAGCTTCTCCAAAATTCAGGGTCCTGGCTGTATCTGTCACTCACTTGTACATGACCAATCAAACGGAAAGATTTTGGTTCTTGCTGTTGTTTTAATTTGTTCATCTGACTCATCTTTATATAAGCGAACTGGAAAAGATATGTAAATCTGTGCACTCCCATGCACATAAGCACATATGTCCATAGCCAAGAAATGCAAAGTTGACTTGCAACTCAGCTGTTCTGAGTCAGGCGTACTAACCCTAAACTCTGGAGTTGAATGCAGCTTGCAGAGGCCCCATTCAGCTCTGCGTTTTTTGGAAGGCTGAGTTAATTGCCTTTATTTTGAGTGTGGGGAGATTTCAGTCTCCAATTTCTGATGCCTACCTCCATTTCTGTCTCATACAATTGGCTGGGATGATGGGAGATGGGTCTCTTCAGAATGCCTGCCACGTGCTTCATCACCCCCACTGTCACTCAGCTATTCTTACCAGTTCTTCAGCCATAGGAGAGAGTTTGCAATCCCTTGCTCACCTCTTTTCTCTTCCTTCCTGAGACTGATGACCTCTGCCCGATGGTCAGTGATGGGCCGGAAAAGTAGAGTTGCTACCCTGTTCCTACTGATGCTGTTAGAATGTTTATTTACAAGCACAGAACACAAACATTCTTCAAACAGACAATTCGTAGATGTCCTTTTCTATTGTTTTTCTTGCTCAAAGAAAGATGCCCTCATACACTCCCCAGAAGCTTCTAGTTAGCGTCTTTCTTTTGACAAGATATAAGATGATATGAAAATAAACCCTAGGTTGGATAGGAGTTCAGTAAATTACAGCAATTTTTAGTTGAACAAATAGTTACATCTTTTTTTCCAGCAAGTTGGCATGATTTCCCTGTTATAAAGCCTTTTCTGGCTATTAAGAACCCAATAAAATACATGTCAATATTGAATTCAACAAATATTGAAACTTAGTGCCCAGGAAAGTGAACATTTACTCATTTCCCTCTGATTTGGGATTTTCTGGAATCAGTCTTTGGAGCTGTTTTTTGGTTTTTGTTTGTTTGTTTGTTTGTTTTTCTGTTTTTTTGTTTTTTTGTTTTTGGTTGATGATGTTCCAGTGAACTCAGCACAAATGCATCTGACTTTCAAATGAGTGATTTAAAACAACTTTAATAATAGAGAGTTTAATGCCAATTATGGGTCAGAGGACGAATAAGTCTTACTGTCTTTGCTCTTTAAGCTTCAGTTTAAAAATCTGAGATGGTGTCTTTACAGTACATAGTTTCTGATAGTAAACGAGCTCTTAGAAAACCCACAAAATAAACCAACATTGCCCCCCGACAAGCAAAGAAGATAGAGTTTATCCTAAATATTCTGTTCTATTAAAAATTAGTTTTTGCTGCTTGATATTAAATTTTATACAAAATAAAGTGATTTTATAACACCTCAGCTAAGAATCTAAATTTTAAAAAGTCATTTGAAAGGGTAAGAAATGGGTCAGAACTCTGCCATGGGGTGAACAGCTGTCCTCAGATAAAGTGCTCAGAGACCTGAGGGCAAGCAGATGACTCTTGCCATGGTCTTCATTCTGCCGCTAGGTGAATACAGGTAAAATATCAGCTGATGGCTGCCATCCAGGAAAGGTACAGGGGACAGCGGTGGGCTCCAAGACACCCTTTTGCATGTTTGTTTTCAGTTATCTATGTCTGTCTCTATCTATGTCTGTCTGTCTCCATGTCTGTCTGTTTCTATGCCTGTCTGTCTCTCTGTTTGTCTGTCTCTATGTCTCTCTGTTTCTACCTATGTCTGTCTTTACCTATGCCTGTCTCTATGCCTGTCTCTGTCTCTGTCTGTCTCTATGTCTGTCTGCCTCTATCTATGCCTGCCTCTATGTATGTCTGTCTCTAGCTATGCCATCTTTATCACCAACATCATCTATCTGTTCACTTAGCTACAGGTCAGAATCCTTCCCTCCCTTCCTCTCTCCTTCTCTCCCTTTGTGTGCCTGTGTGATTAGCTTAGGACTTTGTTGCCTGGGACTTTTTAAATTCTTCCTGAGTTTACAGTTTTCCCCCTCTTGTATTCATTTCCAACTATGTTTGAACTCCCTGGAGAACTAGCTGTTTTAAATTTGTGGTTTTAGAGGCCAGGTTAGGAACTTATCCAAAGAGGAGGCTCAGCCCCAGTTTCCATAAGGCTACCTCTTCATGGGTGAGAAAAAAAAGACCTCATAGCCACCAACCAGAATGTCTTTCTTTGAAGCTGGAGTTGGGTGAGCAGCCGAGTTATTGATGTAGACTGGAGGGAAATGATCACAGTTCAGCCTGGTTCTTCCCTTATTAGGTGTTAGGTCTCTCTCCCTCTCTCCCTCTCTCCCTCTCTCCCTCTCTCCTTCTCTCCCTCTCTCCCTCTCTCCCTCTCTCCCTCTCTCCCTCTCTCCCTCTCTCCCTCTCTCCCTCTCTCCCTCTCTCCCTCTCTCCCTCTCTCCCTCTCCTCCTCTCTCCCTCTAGCCCCTTTCTGCCACATAATACATACACATACCACAACACACACACACTCACACATACCATACAGAAACACACACACAGAGATCATATATTTGAGTACTTGGTTCACACACACAAATACAAACACACACACACACACACACACACACACACACACACACACACACACAGGATCATAGATTTGAATACCCAGCCAGCTGTGCTATTTTAGGAGATTTGGGGACTTTTAAGAGGCAGGGCCTCGTTGGAGGAAGTGAACACAGTGGGGGAGCCCTATGGCATAAGCTTGTAGTTATGACTGAATCTCTTCTGTGCCCTAGACTGCTCAGGTGATGTCACCAGCAGCCCATGCTCCCACTGCCCCAACTGCAAGCTGTGACACTGCCATACCTTTCATGTCACATGAGCAAAAAGGAAATCCTTCTTCCTTCAAGTGGTCTCTTCTAACATTTCTTCACAATGGAACGACATACATCATTTTGAGAATCACAACATTTCTTTCTCCAAGCCTCAGTTTCCCCCTGTATGAAACACAATGGATGAGTTTCTCTGACGTCCTTTTAGGGTAATGATGCAAAAGTGAATGAGATACCGCATAGGGTTTCCCATGCTGTGGTTTCTCTCCCTCACATCCATCCCTAGGCCTGAGATGCTTTGTTTCAGAGAGACTCCGTGTGTTTGTGCACTAGATGTCAGCAGAGCTCCACCGTTCAATGGGCCCTGCGTTGGGGGGGGGGGCATTCTATTCGTGGAAAACACTTCCCAAATGTTCTCATTGTGCTTTGCTGAGCCTGCAGTCCTGTCTCTGCTCTGCACCCACCCCACCCATCTGGCTAGAATTCCCTGTCAGCACAACTGGCCACTGTGTTGAAGCTTCCCACTCACGGTTTCTGGAGAAATTCCTCTAGTAGTCTTATTCTCCAAGCATTCTTTCAGAAAGCATGAAACCCAAGAGGGGATTAAAATTTTTTTTTTTAATGCAGGGCAACATCACAAAGGATACTTGCTGCAGACAAAGTCAATGCTGTTCCAATTAAGCGTTTCTTTAAACCTCTCTGTGCTCCATCCTTCTTCAGTGTCCAGTTGTCATAGCCACGTTTCAAGGTTCCTCTCTGGTAACAATTGGAGCTTGCAGCAGAAACTCAAGAGCTGGCTTTGTGTGTCCCAGAAGCACTCACTCATCAAGCAAAACTTCTACAGCTGTGGTTCTCAACCTTCCTAACGCTGTGACCCTTTCATATACTTCCTCATGTTGTGGTGACCCTAGCCATAACATTATTTTCCTTGCTACTTTATGACTGTAATTTTGCTACTGTTATGAATTGTAATGTAAGTATGCAGTGCATCTGACATGTGACCCCCAAAGGGGCCATGACCCACAGGTTGAGAATCAGTGGTCTACCGAGAAGAAATCTCTTAGACCCTTGGGTGGTCTTGCTTAAGCATATGGGCTTTAGAGCTATGTCCTTCTTATGGAAAAAAAAACAACAACTATGTATTTCCTTGCTAAAGGTTTGGCCTCCTGCTGGGTGGGATGTGGGTTGGAGGCTGCCCGGTGAAAACAGGACCATGTTTTGGCTTCTTCAGCCCTGGCAATCTTGCTGATATCATTGTTGCTCCTTACACTGGCAGCAACATCATTTCCCTGCATGCTGACAAAGTGCAAGATGCGTTTAGAATTTGCTTTCCTTCCGAGAATGAAGGGTACTCAGCATTTAGTGTCTGACATTGCCTGAGATTGCCGCTTCACATATATAACGTGGAGACCACAAAGGCACGCTGCTACGTACAGGCTACACACGCTTTCTCTTTCCGAAGGTTGCTCTTCTCACATGAGACGGTCCCACCGGTTCATTTTCTATTCCATGAAATTTTCTTGTAGAAGTTTGAGAAGGATTCTATCATATTTTTATTGAGCACCTACTATGAAATAGGCAATGAGCTAGTTGCTGAAGACAGCCCCGCCCCCTCCAAGTCTCTGGTTGGCTGGTCCGTGAATATCAGGTATCTCTGGTGACTAGCTGGAGACCTGGGATGGGAGAGGATATGGGGATTCTATTGAGGTAACCCTCGCTTCAATTCCTACCAGAGGGGGCCATAGAGACTGACATTGGCGCTTTAACTGAAACATGAGCCAGCATTGACTAGCTTGAGAAGGAAGGAGTTCATTTAAGACAAAGACCCCATGGCAGGAAGGCACACAACATGGTGATACATACATTTAACCCCAGCACTCAGAAAGAAGGTCTCTGGGAGTTCCAGGCCAGCTTGTTCTACATATTGAGTGCCAGGGTAGCCAGGCTATATTGGGCTATATAATGAAGCTACTTTGTCTCAAACACACACACACACACACACACACACGTGCATGCATGTGTGTACGTGTATGTGTGCTTGTGTGTGTGTATGTGTGTGGTGTCTCAGACAATGCGAGAGTGATCCACCAAACAATAGACACCGCAGTAGAGGATCCAGCATGTGAGCCAGCTGATGAGTTCAGAGTTAGAAAGGTGGAGAGTTCCATTTTACATTAGGTTTGATAACTTTCTCTGGGGACATCCAAGAAGACATGTTAACCAGAAGAAGGTTGACAGTGTAACATGTCTGGGCTTGAGTTATAAATACACACGTGTTTCACAGACAAAAACTGAAATCAATCTTGAAATCTGTAAACTAGATTGTACAGAGGAGAGACTTATGGTTTCATGTAAAAATATCTGGATTCAGATAAAAACCTAGAAATGAATACATCCAGGCAAAGCTCTGACCTAAGCTGGCGGGCCTGGGCCCTGCATACTGACAGGTGTACAGAATCTAATGAGCCACATGGTTTGATGGGCCACAGAGGGGATCCCATAAATCTAGATCTGACCGGAGCTGAGAATCCAAATCTGCCCCCTCCTTATACGAGGACAAAGAGAATATTTTATGCTATTTTTACTTAAAAAGGCACTTTTGCCAAGTTTATATTTTAAAATCATTCTTTATGGTATCCATTCATACATGAAAAAGAATAGAAGCATTGCTGTAATTTTTATTGATCATAAATTAATCTTGGGATTAAAAGGTGTTTGACTCTGTTGGTCTTCCTGTGGAGTTCCTATCCCCTTAGGGGCCACAATCCTTCCTTCTATTCTTCCATAAGAGTCCCCAGACTCCATCCACTGTTTGGCTGTGGGTATCTGCTCTGGTTGAGTCAGCTGCTGGGGGGAGCCTCTCAGAGAGCAGCCATGCTAGACTCCTGTTTGCAAGCACAACAGAGTATCATTAATACTGTAAGGGACTGATTAGTTCAGCTTGGTACTCATGTAGGTCCCAAACAACTAGAGTGGGGGCTACCCCAAAAGCTGGTGCCTGTAGGTAGGCTATGTTCTTCTATAGGGCTGCTTTGTCTGGCCTCAGTGGGAAAGGATACACCTAGCCTCACAGAGACTTAATGTGCCAGGGTGGGAGGATACTTAGGGGGACCCTACCTGCTCAGAAGAGAAGGGGATGGGGATGGGGGAAGGATTGTGGGAGGGGGTAACCAGGAGGGGAGCAGTAAAGTGAATAAGTAAAAAATAATAATAATAAAGAAAAAATAAAAATAAATATAATTATACATTTGGTTTACAATAGGCAATTGACCAGGCTTTTAAAATTACAATTATATTCACAGCTCACATCAACTGAGGTGTTACTGTGAGCCGAGCGATGACCTAAAGGCATTGTAACAATAATTTGCTTTGTTCTTCCTTAGCCCTAGAAGGTAATGCTATTGTGCCTATTTAATCGAGGAAACCAAGAAAGCAAGTTGTCCCACATCATACAGAGAGCAAGTTGTAGAGCCAAGATTTGAACCTGGGAAGTTGCCTTGAGAAGCAATGCCTGTAACTACTGTATCAGACTGTATGAAAAATTGAACATGCACATTTTCAGTGTTTTCTGCTCTGGGTCACACTGAAAACCTACAGTCAGACTTTATGAACCTCTAAGTATTTTTGCAGAATCTGGCGAGCATTAAAAAAAAAAACAAAAAAACCAAAAAACTGTTTAGCCCTGCAGCTCCATACCTAATGCAAATTCTCCCAAGGTTGTCTGGGATGCAGCGTCCCTGCAAAAGCCACTGGGGTCCATCCTGACCTGTGTAATGATATGTGACACTCTGAGTTAACATAGCATGTTGGGGCATCTTAGTCATAGTAGAGAGATCATGTTCTTGACTTGAAAGATAGGTGTGTCCAGACATAAAGGCATGGGAAAAATATTTAGCTCATAAAAATGAAGGTGGAAGAAGTGATGGTTTACATAATTTGGCAAAAACAGAATATATGTCACAGGCAGTGTTTAAATAACACCTCTGATTTTAGCAAAGAGAAAAGATAACGGAAACTCCCAGACAGCAGCTCTTTCAGGCACAGGGGAGATGACTGTGTGCTCTGCAGAAGCCCAGGAAGCTCTGAGGTCCTGCCTCTTCTCTCAGCAGCTCTCCTGTGGGGCTCAGTTCCACCACACTCCCTCCCCATAACTGCCACTGAGTCATCCTGTGATGGCTGCTTGTCCTGTAGCCTAAGTATTAGGCAAGACTGAAGTGGGGATGAATCTGAGTTTAAATCCAATGTAGAAACTTCATTTCTGGTTCCTACTCATCATCTGATGCATGGTGGGGGAAAGCAACGAGAGGAATGGTTCTCAACCTGTGGGTCTCGGCCACTGACCCTTTCACAGGGGTTGAATATTGGATATCCTGCAAATCAGATATTTACATTGTGATCTATAAAAGTAGTAAAATTGCAGTTATATAGTAGCAATGAAAGTAATTCTATGGTTGGGGTCACCCAATATAAGGAACTCTATTAAAGGGTCACAGCATTAGGAAGATTGAGGACCACTGAACTAGAGAAAAGGGATAGAGGCATTTCTGTATTGAAGGCTACATTCTGAGGGCAATTAAGACTACAATGGCTATTTTTTTTTCGAAAAACCGATCTCATTTATTTAAGTGTCCTTCAAACTTTGCAGCAATTATAAACTTTTTGAAATGATACTAAAAGCTAATATGAAGTTCTTATTAAATATTATGAACATCTCTGATTATTGTCTTCGAAGTCACCTTAGGGGTTGGATGTTATCACCTTCCTCCCTTTTCAGATAAAGAAACTAGTGTGAATAGCTTGTTCAAGGCCACATGGCTAGTTCACAGTGAAGCCACCATTCACACCTATGCTGTCCTACACCATCTGCCCCCAGAGCCTATGCTGATACTCATTCACACATGTACATAGTGAACCACACCACTCACTCTCTTCTTTCATACTGTGAAGTGGAGTCAGAGTTCAGGACACACCCAGTCTGTCATAATGAAGTCCCATAGACAGGTGGTTTATGTATAGGCATTGCAAGATAAAATTTAGTACATCCAGGACATTTTGAATTTTGAGTCAATTATAAATACTTTTTAAGTATGTCCCAAACATTGTATAGGCTATACTTATGTGTAGGTTATACTCACTGGTTATTTGTCTCATCTGCAAATGTAACTGCTTGGTGTTCATATTTAACTGGGTGTCTTGTGCTCTTGTTCGCTACATTGTACTCTCAGCTTCACTTACTGTCTTATTGAGCCTTTGACTGTTCACTCTATGAGCTGAGTAGTTCAGCCTGCATGGGATGGGAGGTTGCAGCAGCAGATGTTAGTAGCTGGAGAGAGAGAGAGAGAGAGAGAGAGAGAGAGAGAGAGAGAGAGAGAGAGAGAGAGAGAGAGAGATTGGCTAGATGACCTTGGAGTAAGTTTAGAGGGAGGTTATTCCTCGGTTACTGTCTTGAATAGAGAGAGAAATTATATTTATATAAATCCCAACTTTTTACTATAGTGTGATTTTCTTTTGCTCTCTGAAACATGACCCTAAGGCTTTCTGTTTGTGGGGTTCAGAGAGGGAACACAGGAAAGCGAAGGGAAATGGGTTCTGCCTTGTTCTCTTCCGTGGTACATCAGAAAGGAGTGTGTTCTCCTTTCCTAAGCAGCCCCAGAGGTGCTAAGCCTGAGGTTCTCAACTCGAGGGTCATATATCAGATCCTGCATATCAGATATTTACATGACAATTCATAACAATGGCAAAAATACAGCCAGGAAGTAGCGATGAAGTAATTTTGTGGTTAGGAGTCACCACAACATGAGAACCTGTATTTAAGGGTCACAGGATCAGGGAGGTTGGATTATCTAACCGCTGTAAACTGTGATAGGCAGTTAGATAAGGAGATTGCGGGCCCCTTTCGAGATACATGAGATGAGCCGTCTTCTCCCCCAGGAGTGGGAGAGTTGACCTGAGACTACTGCTTATATTCCCTGTCCTGTGGAATCTTACTTTATAAGATACAATCATCTCACAAAGAGACCTGTCCTTGTAGGTCCTTGTAGGGACACAGAATCCTGGTGCTATAAACGGAGTCTCTTCTGTGGCTGTACCACCTGCTCTGCTTGGGTCAATTCCACCCTCTTGATTTGTAAAATGTTTCTCCTGTGCTTGGACCATGTGTGATCCGGTGTCCATTCCCCCATTTTCCCCCATGAATAAGGCAGATTGGAATGGGGCTGAAAATTGGCTTGTGGAATTTTGTATTTTCTCATGCTGTATGCTCTTAATAAATCCTGTAAGAACTGTATGCATATGTGTGTACCTGCATATGTGTATATCTGTGTGTGTGCATACATGTGCGTGTGTGTATATGTGTGTGTGGAGGCATGTGTGTGTGTGAGTAATGAAAATAGAATCATAGGTAGAGCTCTCTGTGCCCCTCAGATCTGGCCATGACATTTGGACTTTCAGGTTGGTAATAGCCTCTACTGTGGGGTGTGAGTGGATTTTATTGAATTTTTTCATTCATTTGTTTTGCCTGCTTATATTTATTTATTTATAATGCATAACATCATGACCTGGAGTCCTCCAACAATTCTTGGAATTGGTCACAAACACTAACTTTTTGCCTTAAACGTCAAAGATTATTTTAATTGTCTTCTGCATTCATGAACTAGTGCATGTGTGTAGGGCTCTTGAAATTTTATTTCTGTTGTGTAGAAAGACACTCTGCATGTTGCCCTGGGTCCATCCACGTCTGTGCTCAATGTTAGCTTCTCCATGGTCTCTGTCCCAAGCACACCCACTTAAATTATAAGCATTCAGAAAATTGTAGGCTTTTTACTATCTAATTGGCAGTGCTGTTCTGAATAAAAATGTATCACCCACATGCCATGTTTCCTCCAGCTGGCAGCAAATCAGAAGACAGGGCCACTCCCAGCAAAAACCACAGCCCGTTCCCCAGGCAGACATGCTATTTCCTGATGAGATTTTAGTTCCCAAGTATCTGAGTGGTCCTTAGGTGGACCTCATTGAGAAACTCATCTACTGAAAGTCTCCTGTGAACTTCTGTGTTCTTGAAATAAACCACCCAGCACTGTCTGCCGAGAAGTGACACTAAGCTGGATTTGTGCATGGAACAAGAGTGATTCCCTCTGAGAGTGACACCCACCCCCAATAGCCTGGGCCTTCTCCCTGTCTTTCTTCTTGAAAATTCCACAGCTTAGCTTCAGGCTCTCCCTCCCAGCCATTAGCTAATAAAAACAAACATGCCTTGACTCACATGTGGACAGAGAGAGTTGCACATGGTAAATTATTGGATGAGAAAAGCAGGGGATATGATGGCACATCCACACAGAGGAGAGCTGTCTCTAGCACTTATCTCTGTGAGGTGCCTTCACAGGGTGGATGGATCCTTTCTACTTATCTGTACTGCCTATCTATGTTTATTTCTTTATAATAAGTAAAACAAGCCATCTAAAAAACCAAAACTGAGCAGTGCTTATGGCCATTTTTCAAGTCTTGCTTCTCTCAGGATCTTTCACCTTATCTTACACAGGTCTATAGAAGACACATAGAGTGCACAAATTCAGCTTGCTGTCTTTGTTCTTGGCAGCTGATGGTGGCTGGGTTATTTCAAGAACACAGAACAGCATGGAATCTTTCTGTGGATGAGTTGCTCAGGGCAGCCCACCCAAGGACACAACTGCAGCTCCATCTCTTTAATGAGGCTTACTACTTCCTTCCTTGGGTTAGAGTTTTGAATATGTTGACACTTCCTGCCTTCCACAGTAGATTGTAAGTTCTTTGAGAGCAGAGACTGAGTCAGAATTTTTCTTGGTCTTTTAGAACATTTAATATCCATTGGAAGTCCGTATTCCTGGTAGGTAACTACTTTTTTGAATGATCATGCTTATATTTGGACATAGCCATCAAAATCTATCTCAAAATTAAAAGGGATACTTTGTAAAGAAATGGTCTTGAGATCTAAAAAGTGTTGTGGTGGCTCTTCTATGGCTTCTAGAGGTAAAAATGACAAAATCAACCTCTTGGGTATATTAGGCATTCATGTTAACTCCTGGACCATAAAAACCAGTTGAAGATGAGACTGTTAGAAATGATTGGTTTCTTTCCATTCATTTTAGATATCTTAGACTGTGAATAGTGTCATTTAACTTGAAATGCTAAAAAAAGGTGTCAGAATTTTCAAGATAAGCAAGAGGTCAAATCAAATTTGACATGTAATAATTTTAAAAGGAATCAACACCAGTGGTTCGTTTGGTGTGCTGTTTTCAACTTAGTAGAATCCCTGGAAGAATAGAGCAGATTAACTCATGGTACAAACAACAGGACACAGGCACAGTATTTATATGTAGGTTTAACAGGTGGGAAAAACACAGGATAAAAATGTTGTTTTCCCTAGCCAGAAGAAGGGGCAGTCCTTGGCCCAGAATTTTCATTCAAATCCTTGTTCAGTCACATTCCAGTCATCTCCTTAGGGCAATGGGACATGTTTTGTGTACTCCTTCACCACACTACTTCCAACTCATCTGTCTTTTAAACTCTTGGCTTGGGAAACATCTTTCTAAACACAAGGATTTCATTTAGACTATCAAGGGCCAATTACCTTATGACTTATATTGAATCGTATACTCAGTGATCAGTAGGGAGCATCCACTGTGTCCCAGGCCTGTTCAAAGGGATGAAATGCTGAGTAGAGCTTTAATCCCAGTCACCGAGTGCTCGCCATCCCATGAGGGAGAACAGACAATGCCCAGATAAATATCCAAGTGATATTTCATTATGCTCAACATAAATCCTACGGGGGAAAAGAACGGTAGAGAATGATGGTAAACCGTCAGCATTCCTGGACTGCTGAGGATCCAAGGACGGTTTCCAAGGACGCCATGCTCAAAGAGTGAAGTTAGATAGCCCAGGTGGGATGGGCAAACTTTGAGGGGGTAGTAATGTACTGAGCACCCTAAGGGAAGGAGACACAGGATGAGATCATGCAGAACCCTCTAGGTAACAGAACAGGATAGAATTTATGGTGCGAGCAAGAGAAAAGTGTGGCGGGATCTGGAGCAGGGGTACAGTCTGTCCAGATCACAGCTTTATTTTTTTTTTTCAGTTTTCAAATGTGTATTTATTAAAGCATTACTAATAACAATGATAACTATTCTCATTGCAATTGATAAACTTTTAATTTTTCCAGGGCAACATTTTCCTCCGATTATAAGTTTCACTAGTCCCACATGTGCCCCTGCCTTGACTACCCACTAATACTTTCTCAGACTATGTTTTGTTAACACTTGTCCCTGTGGCCTGGGCAGATCAGGGAACAATTGTGTTTATATGGTTTTAAAACTGCATAAAGGTATCCCAATTAATTAGAAATTAATTCTTCTCACTCAGTGTGTATTTTGGAGGAATGCATAATGAAGCATAGTTTGACAAGACATACTGGGTTGTCTTCAGAGGATCTTTCTTCACCAAAGAGACTGGAATGCAGGGGTAAAGGCTCCATGGAGGCACCAGCTAGATTTCTCCATGTTCAATGTGTTTTGTGTATGTTGTCTTTGGCAATGGGGCCATGCTGTCAGTTTGCATAAAGTATCCTTTTGTCCTAGCATCAGCCTGGGCTGTCTGGAGATTTCTATGGGACCCCCTTGGCCAACAACTTAACTGAACTCAGTTCTGCCTCTGGAAGCCCTGCCTGGCTACAAGAACTGTCCCTTTGGGACTCTTTATCTCCCACCATGGGGTCCTCATTAGGATCACCTTCATAGATTCTAGAAGTTTCCACTGCCTTGGGTTTGAACAGCACTCCCAACTGCCTTTCCCTATATTCTCTCCCTTCATCCCATCTCCTCCCAACTAACCTGATCCTCCCACACTCCCACTGCCACCTGCCCCCAATCCAACCATAAAATCTATTTCCCCTTCCCAGGGAGATCCATGCATTCCCACCTAGACCCCTCCTCTTAACCTCTCTGGATCTACAGATCGTAACTTGGTTGTTGTTTACTTAATGGTATCCACATACTTAATATATATCCACATATAAGTGAATACATACCATATTTGCCTTTCTGGGTCTCAGTTACCTCACTTAGGATGATATCTTTTTCTGGTTCCATCCATTTGCCTGCAAATTTCATGATTTTTTTTTAGACAGTTGAATAATACCCCATTGTGTAAATATAACAAGTTTTCTTTATCCATTCTTCTGTTGAGGGACATCTGGGTTGTTTCCAGTTTCTGGCTATTATGAATAAAACCACAATGAACATGGTTGAGCAAGTGTCCTTGTGGTAGGTGGAGTGTCCTTTGGGTATATGCCCAAGACTGGTGTGGTGGTTTGAATATGCTTGGCTCATGAAGTGGCACTATTAGGATATATGGCCTTGTTGGAGTAGGTGTGGCCTTGGAAGAAGTATGTCACTGTGGGGCTGAGCTTTGAGAGAACTTTCCCCTAGCTGCCTGAAGATGCCAGTCTTCTCCTGGATATAGTCAGATCAAGATGTAGAACTCTCAGCTCCTCCATTGCCCTGTCTGTCTGGATGCTGCCATGGTCCCACCTTGATGATAGTGGACTGAACTCTCTGAACTTGTAAGCCAGCCCCAATTAAGTGTTGTCTTATATAAGACTTGCCTGGTCATGGTGTCTCTTCACAGCAATAGAAACCCAAACTATAATAAGTGGTATAGTGAGGTAGACTACAGATCAGTGACTTTTAAAGAGTTCTCTAGTTTTTGATGGAGAACACACGGCAAGGCTAAGAAAGCATGTAGATTTGTTTTAGCCTTCGAGGTGAGAGGCAGTGGGTGAGGAGAGCAGCTTGTGACCCAGAGGAAGCAAGGATGGAGAGGAATAAAGGAGTCAGAATAAGTTGTGCTATTAAGACATTGGGTTGCTATAACAAGTTGGTACTCAAAACATATTTAATAAGGATTTATTTATTTTGGCTTGTAGTTTAGATGTCTCCATCAGTGGCTGCTTGGCCTTATGTTCTTGGGTAGACCAGAACAGTGGGTAAAGTCCATGGAGGAAGAGGGCTTTGCTTCATGGATGGGAAGCAGGTAGGAGAGGGAGGGACTGGAAATGAGTTACCACATTCAAAGGCACAGTTTCAAAGTCAGGTGAGCCTTCTGCTATGAGGCTCTGTAAAACTACAGGCAAGGGTACATTCTTCCAATACACAATGAGACAAAATAAACAGTCTCCTTCCCAAAGGGTGAAATGGAAAAACAAGAAGGAAAGGTCAGAGCAAAGCAGGAGAAACACTAAGCCCCTTAGCCCCATGTCCAGCATCCAGGGTACAGGGTGGTGTGTGATGTGGGCTCAAGTGGCCTTGGGTAGCTCCTGTGGCTCTGCCCTTTGCAGACTACACAGCCTTTCTTCTGACTGGCTGAACTGGTTGCCTTTCACTTTCTTCAGCACACTTTCCATATTCTTAGCTTCTCCAAGCCTCTGTCATCTCTAATGCAGCTTAGGGTCTACCCTCACAGAGTTGTGCATTTTCCTCTTGTAGGCTGCCAGCAAACTGCCCAACACTGACTTGTAAAGAAAGTACTTGCTTCTTTTAATGGCTAACATCTCCTGGAACAAGGTCATTCTTTGGTACAACTCTGCAGAGCCCATTCTGGCCAAGTTATGTTTTTTTGTTGTTGTTGTTGTTTTGTTTTGTTTTGTTTTGTTTTGTTTTGTTTTGTTTTGTTTTGTTTTGTTTTGTTTTGTTTTGTTTTTCAGGTCTATATGGTCTGCTTTTTGCTTCCAAATTCTTACTGTAAACCTGACTAAAAGAAGCCACCAGTGACCATGCCACAGCCTAAATGCTGAACTTGAAGTCTCTTCTGCCAAGTTGTCTTTAAACTCAGCATCGTTTAAAGTCTCAGGGGACAGACAAAATGTAGACGTGTTCTTTGTCAGAATACAACATACACAGTCTCTAGTCCAGTGCCTGAGAGAGTTTTTCTTTTCATCTCAAATCTTAACGAGCATTTCTATCAGCATTTTGGCCCTTTTGAACTTCCACCATTAAGTTGCTCATCCTATTCTGAGGCTTCTCTGGCTCACATCTCCTTCCTCCTCTCACAAAGCTTTACAAACACCTAAGAGTCAGATAACCAGCTTAACTCACAGCAACAACGTGTACCTCTGTGATTCATTGTCTACGTTAGATTTCAGGTCGCAGGCAGACAACTGAGAAAAGCAATTTAAATGGAAGGATTGTTTATCTTGTTTCATGGTTTCAAATATTTCAGTCCTCGGTCGCCTGGCCTCTTGTGCTTAGGCGGAATATCATGGGGGGGGGGGGGCAAGAATGTGTGATAGAAGAGATTATGCACCTATCGGAATCAGGAAGCAGGAGCATGGGATTGGTGTGGGGGCGATGCCAAAGATAAGGTATCACTTTCGAAAGCACAATCCCAGTGGTCTACTTCCTCCTGCTCTAACCTTCCCAAGTTTCCACCACACTCAGAGCTGGGAACTAAGCACATAATAGATAAACCTGTGGTGGGCATCTTGAAATCAACCATAATGCAGATTTTTGAAAATATATGCAAAGAACTAGAATTGGCATTACTACCTACAATGTTTATAAAAATGTAATAATAAGAAGAACAACATAAACAGCAAAACATTTCAGTTAGAGTCTTGTTCATGTTGATTTCACAGGCCTATGAGATTATAGACGTCATTATTCAGAATAATTACACATTTCCCATCATTAGTTTGTTTTGGTGGCTTGAGAGATGCTTACCATGTAAGAGCACTGGTTGATTTTCCAGAGGACTTAGGCTAGGTTCCCAGTACCACATGACAGCTTACAGTCATCTGTTGCTACAGGTCCGGAAGATCTGACCTCTTCCTCTTGGCTCCTCTAAGACCAGGCACATACATAGAAGCAAACCACTTATATACATGAAAAAAAGTGGTTGATTTTTTTAAAAATGTTCTCTCTAAAACCTTTTAGGAGGACACTATAAATCATCACTATCAGATACCTTCTGTTTTTATGCCAAGCCTGTGTCAGCGAGCTCAATTATGTGTAAAAGCCCTCTGTGACAGGAAACAATGCATCATCCTTATCCTCCAGGGTGCCACATTGCTGAGAGTTAAGTGAGTCCTCCCTGAGACAGAAACATGAATGCCAAGAGGGAATCTTAGAGTCATACTGTAATTAGTACTTTGGGCCAGAGAGAAGCTATTCTGTTGTCGAAGAGGCCCAGACAAGTAGTTAAAGGAATAAGAGACCAATGGGTATTGTCTGTGATGGGGGAACAGAGAACCAAGATGAGGTGGCCTCTACAGACTGCCAGGAAGGAGCAGGGACTAGAAGAGCCGTTCAGATGAAGCTGGAAGCCTATGTATGACAAAGCCATGACAGGAGGGCTGAAAAGGTAGCCAGCTGAGAAGGAAGATGGAGAAATGACCACAGCTGTAGTCCAATCAGTTGACTCATTTACAGTCTTGTTCCAACAGGGATTTAAAAAGTTGTGGAGGGACCCAAATATATAGCAGGAAGACATGAAGTAACAGAAGGATGAAGGAAGGCAAAGCAAGGACCATGGTCTCATACAGAGTCAGAAACACAGTTAAAAACGCACATGACTTTGGTTTAGCTGGCCTTAAGCAAGCAGAGCAAACAAAACAACTAAACGGTTGCAAATTACACAACCCCATTCTCCCTTTTCTTCTTTGTCTGTATTGCCATTTTGGGTCTTTCCCCTTTCATGATCAATATGACACTCAAGCCAGGTCGGTCAGTTACCACGTAGAAGTTTCTACTATTTGAGATAAGTGACAAGGGACTCCTTGGGGGCAAGGAACAGAATCAACATCTGTGTCCTTGAGCAATCAGATCTATACTCCTGAAAACATGGGGCCCATGTGTGTGCGCATTGGATGCCAAGGCTGTGAAGACAAAGGGTGACTCATCACCGGGCGACACATGGTACTCAGTAACCAGAATGAGGTGGCAAATGGGGTTGATGCAAACAGAAGTATCAATTTGAATTTAAACCAGAGGAGGAGAGCAGCCCATGGTGGATGGAGCAGCAACAGCACACTCCAGCAGCTCTGGTGTGTGGGTCCTGACCAGCAGCCAGGCTAAATGTAAAAACTCTCAAAGCTGGGCCTCAGCTCCCTCCACGGCAGTACCAGACAAGAGGCTGAATCATGGAAGGCCCTCAGTAAGTGTCTGAGGATGAATGCAAGCTGCAAGGCAGAAGGCCAAGTGTTTAAACAGCCTTGGCTATTGATAGCAATCATGTCATTTCTCTGGGCCTCCGTTTGTCTTTGAAAATACGATGTATATGACAGAAATCCCTGATTCCTACACAACACCGAGTCTAACCTTGTTGCATTCTGAGACCTTCTATGGGTGTTATTCTGAGATTAATGATTTCATTCTTCACTGTTCTCCCAGGATGCATCAGGGATTCTGACCTGAACTCAGGGAGTCTCAGCATGTCACTGAATCCTCCATTGGGGAAAAGTCAAGTCTGGTGACAGCTATTGAGGTCACCAACACGATAGGGGATTAACCACATATGAATAAGGAAGAGCTGGCCTGGGGTGGGACTTACATTTTCAGCTTCTCTTTAAGCAAAGTCATAGCTGGAGAGATGCAGAAAGGAGCTGTCGCAGCTGGAGCAGCACTCAGGATGGGTGCTGGGCCTCACAGATCTATGCCCAGGCTTTGGGAACAATGAAAACTAAACCTCTAGTTATTGTGCCAATTCTTGAAAAAAATCTGTTTTGTGAAATCTTTGTTCTTTAAAAAGTCCTTTGAAAAAATATTAAATATAAACTGTAATAACAAACCATTGTTAAGTGGAAAATAATTAAAAGAATTTATTGAAATTCTTGTTGAGTTCTGTATTTTATGAGTAAAAGTGTCTGTTATTACAGTAGAATATTTCTTTCAGCCACAGAAAGTAAGTGTTTATTCTCAGGAGTCCACCCAGCAGAAGGGTTCACAAAGTATTCTTTAAGTAACAAACTGCCCTAGTGTTCAGAAAACAGACCTTAATATGAAGGTGTTACAATTCAAATGCATGTATTCCTATTGTAATGTCCAAAAGTGACTGACTGACTGAAAGAAGGACTATCCTAAGTAACAGAAATAGGCAAAGTACATGTTCCCTGGCAACCTGTGTCATCACGTGAAAGAATGTGACCTTACAAAGCTATCCAGTGTTCAAAACCCTCTACCTGCAGCACTTGTGGGTCCAACCCATGTCCCTATATAGACAACAAATGAGTCATACAGAAGCCAGGGGGAATTTTACAGTTCTGAAGAACTGTAAAATTCAGCTGTCTACTCAAATAGGTGTTATTAAACATACATACATGCATATGCACACACCTTCAAAATTAGGAAAGATTGAAAACCAACTTAAACATGAGAAGAAATTCCTGTCCATCAGAACCCCAGTGTGGACCCTCTAGAATCCAGAAGGAGGGCTCCTGGCATCTGCAACACTAGTGTGGGTGTTTGCCTGTTCACCAGTTTCTCCAGCATTCACTTGAGATACTGTGAACTCATGGGAAGTGAGTCTACACTTAGCAGGGCCGAGTTCTGAAGACAGCCCCAGGCTTCCCCGAGCCTCCCATCATGCCCTCCCTGATTTAGCACCGGCTGGTTGATGTGTCCTGCTCTGTGTCATATTTTGTTCTCAGGCCAGAGATGAAGTCATGTGATGGCTTTATGAGCCACGCAGCTGCACAATATCAAGAGAAGGTTCCCTCCCTCCCCTCCTGGGGAGAAAATGTGCTGCCAAGCTCTGTGCTGTGACGGCCAGTTCTTAAGGTGCCGGGACGAGCTTGTTTTCCAAGAGGGACCTCACTCTTCTAAAAGGCTGGTCTCCAGGTCTCCCGGCCAGGTGGCCCATGGCTTTCCTCAAGGTTCCACACTGCACAGAAGTCTATAGGGAGCCAAGACAATGCAGCAAGCACAGGGTTGGAGCATCCCAGGGACAGTTTCTAGGATTTAAGGTTCCATTTAGGGCAGGTTCACATGATTTGAGATTTGAGTCTCTCCTGGTTCACTCTCAGCCCTCCACCCCAATTTCCCATGCCTTTCAAGTGAATCAAATACTTTCTCCCAAACTCTGAACATGACAGTCCCTCAGCAGAATTGATTCAGTGGAGAACACAATCAAAGAGGATGGTGTGAGGACCACAGAGGAGGATAATGAAGGTCAAGTTGAAAGCAAATATGATAGAAACCTTGGGAGAAAAGTATATTTTTAAATAGCCACAAGTGCCAGGTATCTATGAATGTGAAATTATGACTGTATAGTCATTAACACTTATTATAACTAAATGATATAATTTATACTAAGCAGAAATAGAATAATAAAATACTGCTTTTAAACTTAGATCATTTTTCTCTATTTCCCAGTGTGTGAAAGAAGGCAGACCATTATAGGAATTTTTCAGATGGCTTTTTAAAGTCAGTGTTTCCCACAACACTTGCCTAGACAAAAGGGATTCACCCTATATATTCCTCTCAGAGACAGCTTTCCCTGGAACATGCAAAATGAAGGACACTCTGAAAGATGGATCAGTGTCCCCAGGTTTGTGCATCGCCGAATGCAGTGGCGGCGATGGTCTGAGCAAGATAGCACAAACTGGAAGGGGCAGCTGGTGCTGCTTCCTTCTCTACTGGTTCTGCATAGAAGGCTATGGCCATTCCTTCTCCTCCTCTAAATGGCAGGTAGGATTTAAAGGATGTGCACTTGAGAGGACTTTGCTCTTTGGTCTTTATCAGATGGAAGGACATGGGGACAGGAAGGCAGTTCATTAGAGATTCTAGGAGGTACAGTTCCTTGAGGAGTGTGGGTTGCTTCTAGAGACAGGTATTTGAGTGAGGAGGTAGATTCAAGATCTGCTTGAATAACAGAGAGTGCTTTTGATGGGGGATGGAGAACATGTGCTCCCCTTAGAGGCCCTCAGAAATCAAAGCTCCTGGCTTCTTCAGTCTTTGGGCTCTGGGACTGGGACCAACTGTCAGATCTTTTAATACCACTGGATTTCCCAGTTCTCAGTCCTCTGGCTTAGACTAAATTGAACCATCACCAACCTGTTCCAGTTTTCCTGTCTGAAGATCATGGGATCTCTATACTCCTGAGTCTCTATACTCCTAAATTAATTCCTATAATAAATCTCATCTGTCTGTCTGTCTGTCTGTCTGCCTATATCCTTTTGGTTGTCTTTCTGGAGAACTATGATGAATACAACTTTGGTACTGACCTCATGGGCTCAGCTGGCTACATCTGTTAGGTACATCTCATGTCTCTTACCTGTGTTCTTATAGTGGTCCATAGAAGTCCTGCAGAATGAGGAACCAGCATCCAACAGTCACTTCAGTGTGAACAGGAGGCAGACTGAAAGGAGCTTATGAACTTTCAAAATAAGGAGTCTATGAACTTTCAAAAATGCACGCATCATCAAAAAATAGAGGCTTGGAATTTCTTATTTAAGTGACAGAAAGACATGAGGACAGCAAAAATCCTCTTTGCAAGAAAAACATATCCTCCCGATGAACCTGCAGTGATCAGTTTATGCTCAGAGGAAGCATAGAAAGCAAAGGGACAAAGGCATCTTGCTTTTATCACATAGTACTCTGGAGCTGCATCTATAACTCTTCAAAGATGCTCAGCTGCTGGAAAAAACCCAAGTGCCTCATGCCAGAGAAGTGTGTGACAACCTTTCTGGAGAATGGGTGCAGATAGGGTCATAAACTGAATTAGAGGAAATGCTTTGGTCCTAGAAATTCCATCATGAGGAATGGTTACCACAGAAAGAAGTACAAGGAAACAGAAACATTATGTCTGTGACAGTTCTTATATATGTAAGTGACCCAGAAATGAAGGAATACTTTAAGAATGTAGGTGTCCCTGGCCGTCAGAATATTTAGCCGCCATATTTTAAAGAACTCCAGTGCGATATTAAGTTATTCCTGTTGGAAAAGATGTTATGAAAGACTGATGGTTTTTAATAGGGTTGGACTTTAAAAGTAGGTTATAAACAATATTGATTAACTTTTGGAAGAAAAATTGAACTCTAAACTATCCATCTCTGAGCTCCTAATGAGAGGATAAAGACACAGTGGTTCAGATGAAGGCATCCAGCATGTTATGACAGTTGGAGAGAACATTAAGGAATGTTAAGACGGTGATGCCTTCTGTGGCAGCTGCTGACACCATTACTCTTCTGCATGGCCATTTCACAGTTTCCAAAACTGTAATAAATGGATAGACAGTATTTTCAAGTCATAAAGAAAAATCTATAGGTTTTTGTTAAACATAACTTTTAAATATTTATAATTGTTTTCAATATAGCTTAATTTTAATTTCACAAACTTAACTTAAAAATTTTTATATCCTCTTGAATTTGTCAATTATATATATGTATATATATGTATATATATATAATATTCTGATTACTGGACAGCTGAATTATATATATATAATATTCTGATTACTGGCCAGCTGAATTATATATATATATATATATATATATATATATATATATATATATATATATATTCTGATTCCCGGTCTGCTAAAAGTAGCATTGGGAAGACTAAAATTTGTGCAAGTAAGGAGAGTGTCCAGACAAACAGAAATTATAAGTGTCACTTTGTGGCTTGGAGAATGCAGTAGGAGGGTAGGAGAGACCAGCTGTAGAGGTACACCAAGCTGGGGAGGTTGGATAGCATCCTGAAGGTCCTGGGGAGCCTTGGAGAGCCTGTGGAAGGAATGCTTCACATACACAGCTGAATGTTAGAAAGACTCCTTGGAGAATGGGGAGACAACCAGGGCTGGAGGCAGGCGAGGCTGGTGGGCAGGGCAGGGTAGGAGGCACTGCTGGCTGGGCTGAGCCGCGAGACCTGCTCAGCTGCTTGCCGCCAGTGTCACTTGGGCAAATCACTTCAGCTCTCTACACTCCTTAATTCACTCAACCAGGCAAATGCGAATCTGCTCTGAGGTTTTCACCAGGATTAAATAAAAATGGTAGTGGTAAAATTACTTCTTACTGTTTTATGAGGATAATGATAAATGGGTTAAATATCAAACATACTGAGCATTCCAGCGAGTCCTGTAGGACAGCCTTAAGCTCCTTTGTCTACAGTCTTCATCTTGAGTGTGCATGTCCAATCTGCATTCAGTGTTGGATGGTACCGGTCCTGCTTGACGCCCCCAACTCCCCCCCCCCCGTTTTTACAACACCTAAAAGGAAAGCAAGCTGACACGGGAATGATTAATAGCATATTTTCTTCCTTGTAAGATGAAGGTGGAAAAGGTGGTTAGAATTTTTCATTTACCCATAAAGTCAACACTAAAAAAAAATCACATAAATGTATTAACCACTCTATAAGGATCGCTCCTGTTAGCAGTCGCTACCGTCTCCAGTGCCCTCCACCTACAGCACTGGTAAAAGATGGTGGAACCTTTGAAGGGTTGGGGAACAAGTTAGGCCACTGAGTGCTCTCGAAGGTGGTGTGGAGGGTGTGGAGACCTGCGTCTCTTCTCTCTGTGCCCTTTGGTCGCTGCAGGAGAACGGCCCTCCCCTGTCACGTGCCCCCACCATGATGTACTGTGCTGCCACTGGTCCAAAGCCGCCAGGTCAAACAACGGTGGACTGAAAGCTCAGAAATGATGACTGGAAACACACAATGCCTCTAGACGAGTGCCTTGGATGTTTGGTGACAGTGGCAGAAAGCTGAGTAACTCAGAGTCTTCAAACTATTAGAGAAAAACTGGCAGCCAGGACTGCGAAGAATTTCCCTCTGTGAGATTGGTGCATTGCCATTGCTGTGATCCAATACCAGATGAGACGTCACGGCGGGAAAGACATGGCGGCATGGGATTGAGGCAGCTGGTTGCAGACAGGAAGTGGGCTAGGTTATAAACCTTGACACCCAGTCCCTGTGACCCACTTCCTCTAATGAAGCTCCAACTCCTAAAGGTTCGACAACTTCCCACTAGTCTGTGATGAACTGTTCAAACACACTGAAATCAAGAGTTATCTAATTTTGGGCTTTGCTGTGGAAGCCACGTCAGCCTTGCTCATGGTACCCGGGAGCAAGCCTGCCCAAGCCTTCAAAGACTTTAAATGTCACAAGCTGTGGAACAGGCTGCTGATATGGAGTCAGAATGGCTTCTCCAGGCATCCTGTATAAAATGAGGACAGGACTGGTTCAAGGTATGGATGAGGGGAACGGTGGTTATTGTAGATATGAAGGGGAGAACAGTCAGAGGCATCTGGAAGTGTCCTGAGTAGGGAGAGAAAGTGATAGACTGAACGTGGGTGGTAGATTGGCCAGAGGAGGGGTGGAATGAAAGGGGAGGATCACGAGTGGATAAGAGGAGGAGGAGGAGGAAGAAGAGGAGGAAGAAAGGCGGGCAAGAGAGGACATAGGTAAAATGGCATGGTTAGTGTTATATACGATGGAGAAGCTGGGGGATGGGAAGCCCATCAGCTGGAGCAGGGGTGGGGTGAGAAGAGCTGAGATGAGCCACAGTTACTGAATGAGGGCTGGAGAGATGGCTCAGCAGTTAAGAGCACCGACTGCTCTTCCAGAGGTCCTGAGTTCAATTCCCATCAACCACATGGTGGCTCACAACAGTTACTGAATGAGCCTGGAGGCCAGAGTACACTTGGCTTTGCTAATAGGCACCACAGACAGCCATTTATTCTGAGTTTCTTTTAGACAGTTTCATAACAGAAGTGTAACTAGGCAGATATGGGTGATATTTCCCTTCTTCTGATTTTTTTTTCTTCTGATTCTCTATCATGAACGTGTGCTAATTGGTTACATTCTTTGAAAGTCAATAGAAATTTGGTTTTTTTTGAAAAATGTGTCTGCAGCACTCTCATTTGGGAATTAGTGATCCATAGCAGGTAAGAACACGAAGCAAATTATATAGTCTCTGTGGGAGCTCATTTAAACTTGTCAGAGCTGTTAAATTCATTAGGTTTTAACTGACATTTAACAGCAAGGGTGTCTGGCCCAATGTAACATAGCAAGGACTTGGAAAATTAGGGATAACAGCATGCAGGTTTTATTTCAACAAAGCACACTTGGCTGGAGGAAGCAGGGCGTGGAGGAGCATTCCTAAGAAACACCTCAGCATTTTCACCACGCTCCTTCCCAGAGTCACAGGGAGGAAGCAGCCAAGAGGACACACAAGCACTGCTGGTGTTCCTGCAGACTCTTCCCCTGGGGAATCATTATACATACATCCTAGGTTGCTCTGCACCTTAACACAGGAGGACACAGAGCTTTCTCCTTGGTTGTGTTTTCCTGAGCTGAGAATACAAGAGACTGTGGACAGTCAGGGAACAGTTTGCCCGCTGTAACACCAACCCAATAGAAACAGTCCCCTCCTCCAGAGGTGTGATGATGATGAACGCAAGCATTTTGCATCCACTGTGGAAACCTCCACAGCTTTGTCAGACGTAGAGTCATAATACAGAAGAGGCGACTTGCCAAACACCTCCAGGGCAAAGGTCTCTGAAGCTCTACCAACTGTAAGTCTACCAAGCTCTATTACCTGTCAACCGCCTGGAAGCCAGGCTGCCGCACCTAATCATTTCCAGCTGTGCTGGCTCCTGAGGGTCCCTTGGCCCCGCCCCGTCTGGCCTCCCTGCCCTCTGCTTCCCTGTGTGGAAAATGTATACACCATACTTAAATTCCCTCTTAGGTCTTGGGGGTCTGAACAGTGTCTCTCTCTTCCCAGCACCAGTGGGCAGGATGGCCTTGCTTCCATGGGATGTCTCCTTTCCACCCCAAGGCTGAGCTTCTCCTTTGTCCACACTAACCAATTACAGTTGTGCACACAAAGGCAGGCGCACTGTGCACTGAACCTAACTTCTCCCCTTAAACGCTTTCTCTGACATTCCCATCTGCTTGGTTTCTTAGTAAGGATCGGTTGATTAGAGATAAAAGCATTTTCTTCAGGCTGGGGTCTTTGGACATGCATCCTTCTGCCTTTGTGACCAAGAGGATTGATGGGATGTCTGGAATTAGGACGAAAAATACCTACAGCAACAAGACGCCACTCATTACAAGCCACTAAATGAGTTCTCTCTTACTAAGACCTGGGTTTCTTTATTCTTTTGTAAAAGAGCCATGGAATCCTCAAGAGGGTGGACAGGTCTGGTAAAATCTCTTCCATATTTGAGCTAAACCTTAGGATGCACAGAGGGCAGGAGTAATATCCTGAGTCTGACCAGTGGGCCGGAATAGCCAACATCAGAGATTCTCAAACATCAGAACCACCCAGAGGCTCTGTCTGAAGACAGAGGCTGCCCCTGTCCCAAGGGTGTTTGAGTCAATGGGCCTGGGGCAGGGGCTGGCTTTTACATTTATACCATCCATCCGACTGGGACACGCGGAGGACCACCGTTCTGCATCGTCATGCCATAGAACTCTTCAACCAAGACTCTAGGATGCCGGGAGAGTGTGAACCTGGGTAGGAGAGTGAGTTACATAATTGGACCAGCGCTTCTGAGATCTCAGAGTCTGAAGCGCCTGAGGATAGACTCCTGGGGCTGCTGCAGCGCTGCACGGAGGCTGCTGGCGAGGCACAGACAATTTGCGCGTGAGGTGTTTCATTTAGGATTCTGGGATGGAGTCCTGGCAGCTAAAATTGCACTGTGAGGGCCTCCCGGAGACCGAGTGAGTAAGCTGAGAGTGGTGGTTTCCACTCTTTAGTGGCAAGCACAAAAGAAGCTTGGAGGGCCTGGAAGACAAGGGTCAGTCATTTCCCAGCTTTGTCGATAGTCTATTCCCACAGCAAGGGCTGTGACCTCACAGAGAGGTCTCTAGAAGTGACATTCACCAGGCCACCATCCTAAACAGTTCTGGCCCCCTCTCTACCTCTTTGCTCTGGGGCAATTCCTGCTCTGAGAGGGGAGATGCTTAAAGAGCAGGCGTTGATAATTACCAGAGGCCGGCGGTTTCCCCACCTCATCTTTCAAAGCGTCCCAACAGGCAGGCCATAGAGATGGAGCTTTCTTGAGTATCGTGGTTGAGTCTGACCACAATGACTTAGTATCTATCTGTACTGCAGCTTTGGGAGGCAGCAGCGGAGGGAGGGGATTAAAAACAGCTACTCTTCTAGAATGTCCTTCCACGGAGGCTGTGCATGTGCTCAGTAGCATGCATGAGGGTAGCCCAGAGTTTTCCTATGTGTTCCAGACACATAAGGGAAGCTCCTTCAGGACCTGGACATTCACAGCCTGTCCAATACTTCACAAACGACACCTGCCCACCAGCTTGAGTCCATTCTTTTGGCTTCTGAAGTCCCTCGACTAACACGTGACATAGCAAGCCACCGGATCAGTCAGGCTAGCCAACTCTGAGGGTGCCTCAAATTTTCTCACATTTGCCTCTCTGTCCAGATAAGTCTCCAGCTATAGGGTAGCAACCTTTGAAATGATGTCCCTCCTCCTCCATGTCTCTTTCATCTTTTCTTTGTACACACCCACTTAGCACCATTAGTCTCTACTCGGAAATCCCCTGCTGCCTCCCGAATAAGCTGTCTGCCTGGTCAACCACATACATCTAACGTGCATAGGTGACCTGGGGATGTGTTGGCTCAGTTGTAAATATGTGGGTGATGAGGCTGTGATGGTCTGTATCAGTGGTTCTCAACTTTCTTAGTGCTGCAGCCCTTCAATACAGTTCCTCATGTTCTGGTGAACCCCAACCATAAAGTTATTTTCTGCTACTTCATAACTATAATTTTGCTAATGTTATGAATTATAATAGAAATATCTGTGTTTTCTGGTGGTTTTAGGTGACACCCTGTGAAACAGTTGTTCAACCCCCAGAAGGGTCGAGACACACAGGCTGACAATCAGGGGTCTACACTGGTTGTCATCCTGACAGGATCTAGAATCACCTTGGAGATGATGAACCTAGATGAAGGATGAATCTCAGCGCATCTCTGTGAGGGACTTTATAAATTAGGTTAACTGAGGTGGGGAGATACACCCTAAATGTGGGTGACACTGTTCCACAGGCTGGGGTCCCAGGCTGGATTAAAAGGAGAAGGTCACTGGAGGAGGGCATCCACTGCTGTCTGCTTCCTGGCTGTAGATACAATGTATCAAGTTACCTCACACTCCGGCTGCCCTGAAGGCTCCCATTGCACTCATAGATCTACACCAACACAAACTCACAGGCTCTTACGCAGCCTTAGCAACATCTTCCTTGTTGCAGCAATGAGGAAAAATGAGACAGGGGTCCAACTACAATTAGGGACATCAACAGTGTGGGAATATTCTACCTTCCTCCCTAGCTCTCCCAAATTCTAAATTGGAAGCTCTCAGGGTCACAACTGATAGTCAAGGCATGAGTTTCAAAAGGTAATATTGGCTTAGTGTGGGAAGCCACATGTGCCGTTGCAGAGTGGCAGTTGGCTACTGCTGGCCACCACGCATACATAGGCAGTAAATTTCTTTTGCCAAGATGAGGTTTGGAGAATTAACCAAAATTAACCAATCAGATGAGAGACAAGTTACCCAATCAGATGAGAGACAAGTTAACCAATCAGATGAGAGAGAGGTTAACCAATCAAATGTAGGCATGCAAATGAGGTGATAAGCATAACCCAAGCACAACCAATCTGGGTGTGAGACACGCCTCTCCTAGGCCTATATAAGCAGCACCAGTTCTGGGCTTGGGGTCTCTTTGCCTCTGCAATCAAGCTCACCCAATAAACATGTACGGAAGGATCCCGTTGCAGCATTGTTCTTGCTGGTGAGCCAGGGCGCGTGCAAGAGCTTAGCTCCAAAACATCCTCTTTCTTGGCTCAATGAATGAGTACTGGTTTGTGGGGAGGAGAGCCCATTTTGTATCTAATTCCTCCTTTCAAAAGATGCTCAATCTTGTCCATTTTTTTTCCGCGTTCTCCCCTAAGTGGCTATGTGTGTCGTGAGGACTAGCCTCAGATTCAGCTTGAAGATGGCTCTGGAGTAATCTAAATCCAGGGATTGGCAAGTTTTTCCTACAAAGGGATGTAGTACATCTAGTGTAAACCAGAACCTGCTGTGCAATTAAGCGTCGGCAGGATGGGAGATGAAGTCTGCTAGGATGATTGGGGCAAAGAAGCTGGAAGAAGGAGCCATTCTTCTGGACCCAGCTGCCAGAAATACTAAGGCCACCTTGGGATTTGTGATAGAATTCGTGGATGCCAAAAGCTCACACCCGTGCTGAGAAGAGAAAGACCAAAAGAGATTCCGACCCTGAAGAACTCTTGGAGTCAGTGCGAACAGCCTATAGTCAGACCTGCATTTGTGTGCATTTGTAAATGTCTCTTTATTTAGCCCTTGAGTTGGAATGTCTTGCTAAGTTACCGCTGAGCATCCCTTGATGGTAATGCCACATGATACCATGCTTGTGTTTCCCACATTACCTCCTCATTCCCAAAGAGAGTGTGGGGTGGTACAGAATATTCAAAGGTGAGTCTAGAAGCACATCTTTTATGTCCTATTACCTGAGGAGACAGCACCTCCAGCACTGACTGACTCCCATCTTTCTCAGTCCCTGTCCCATCCTCATTCTATGCCCAGTCACGACAGCTGCTACTGAAATAATTCACAGAGAATTCTCCAACTGCACATACAAAGGGCCTAGCTAAGTGAGGCTCAGTGTGACCTTGGGTCATCCCTTTGCTAACCCACCAAAGTGGATCTCTGAGCATCTCCTCTTGAAATGTATAGCTTTAATCACTAATCTCATGCCCATGGTTAATGTAACTCTCCAGTTCAAAAGTTAAAACGTGTCTTCCCACAGTTCTGGTCACTCCTCCTTTTTTCCCTACCCAGAAACACCCCCTCTAACTTCCTCCTTCATATGGGGCCTTGAGTATAGAAACTGACAATCTTTTGTTACCCAGCCTCTGACTGCATAAACGGCACACTCTCACAGCCCAAGCAAATGCCCTTGACGTGTCCTTGGATATAGATAGCTTCAGCTGGGAGGTGTCTTCTCATTTGCATCCCAAGTGGCTCTCCAATAGCTGCCAACCTAGTCCCACCAGCAACTGTTGACCCCCAGGCCTTTCCTCACAGGCTACTCTGCTGTCTGTATCCAACTCCAGCATATTGATTTGCTTTGCCTGTACAATTTGATTTTCTTTCAGGGGGACCCTCACCTGGACCTGCCATCTGGCTCTCCTTTAAACCAAGTATGGAGTGCACAGAGGCGGCTGGTGGGGTCCTGACTATGCCTGACTCCACATGGGCCCTTGGAGATAGATCTAGATGTTGCTTGATGGAGACAACAGCTGTAGAGGGAGGAGCAGGATGCCAGGAAGTGTCCAGGGCTGGTCACGCACCTCATTAGTACACACATATGAGCTTCTTTCATGCATTTTCTGAGAGTGTTGAGCAGTGACAGATGAGGTAGCTTGAGATTTGACTCTTCTTGAGATACATAAACTCTGACAGGACTGGAGAAATGACAGAGAATGGACTAAGCTGGCACACATACAACCAGACTAACTTGGAAGACTTGTATGACTGCCCCATATCCCAGGTCACAGCCCATAAAGTCAACATCCTTGGTTATTTTCTTTTTTCCTGCCAATTCTTGGGATCTTACATGTGAATAGTTAGCTTTCTTTGCCTTTTAGCTCTTTGTCTTATTTTTTTTCTTTCCTGCCATGAACCTGGACCAAAGACACCACAATGGCTGTCCCCACTGACCAAAGAGCCAGGTTAGACCCTGAGCAGATTGGTAACCAAATCCACCCTGGATCATCCCCTCAGAATGAGGAAGGGGCTTGCATTCAGCCCGCAATAGAGAGGGTGCAACCTCCAACTTATAATTTGTTTCACCTGAGGGGGTTGCCTTCTATAATTTGTACAAAAGCATCACATGGACTAGCAGAGGGTCAAGCCTTAGCCCTTCAAGGTGAGTGGGGGGAATTATGTACTTACATCAGACAAAATGAGGTTTCAGCCAACTAAAGCTATGGTAGTGCAGGTAGTAGGGCATTTAATGTAACACATAGTCTTTCCCTGTTCCCTACACCTGCCATGCTCTCATCTCTGTCCCTACTGCCTTTATGCAGGAGCTGAGCTTTAACATTGCTGTCTTAATAGCCCTCCACCTTGAGTTACCAAAGCACATCTCCCAAGTCATTGTAAAGTTCTCCTTCCAATGAGAATGGGAGACGTTTTTCTCTCTTGATGCTTGGACAGTGACCAAGAGAAAACCTTGTGTCTATGTTAAACATTCTATCTTTGAATGTGCCACATTACTGATCATTATTGGCTGTAGACATGTCTAGACATGAATAGATTTAGAAGCAGAAAACAGCTCAGTTTTTTTCTCTCCCTTCTCCTCACTCACTAGTCAAACTTACCCTGTGAGATTCTTCTCTTCTTATGTCTCATGATGAGCTTTTTGAAAAAAAAAATTCTGTACCTTGAGAATTTCATACATGCATACAGTGAAATATGACCATATCCCCATTCTCTTCCTCTAATTCTTCTATGTCCCTTCCAACATTTCCCCTCCAAACTTTATGTCTTTTTTTTTTAATTCATTTTATGTATGTGAGTACACCTTCATTGTCCTCATACACACCAGAAGAGGGCATCCGATCCCATTACAGATGGTTGTTAGCCACCATGTGGTTTCTGGGAATTGAACTCAGTACCTCTGTAACAGCAGTAGGTGCTCTTAATCAATGAGCCATCCCTCCAGCTCCAGTTTTTTGTTTGTTTGTTTGTTTTTGTTTTTGTTTTGTTTTGTTTTTAACCAACCAAGTCCAATTAGTGTGGTTCACACATGCATGGCTGTGTGAGCCATCCATGGGAGTGTGAGAAGCCTATCGGTTGGTCACATCTTCAAAGAATGATTCTCCTGCCCACAGTAACTAAAAATCACCAATAGTTTCTCAGTAATTGCTTCAGTCTGGAGACTATCTCCCTTATCTCTGCTGGAGTGTCGGATGGCTTGATCTTCTACAGGTGACCAGAGCTGCTTGTGAGTTCAAGAGTGTGTCGGCCATGTCATATTGTGAAGGCAGCACTTGGAGACACTTCTCTCCATCCTTCAGCTCCTGCATCCTTTTTAAAGGCGCCTCTTCTTCAATGTTCTCTTAACCAGAGAGGTGATAAGGGCTGGTACAGACTGGGAACTTGGTCTTCGTTCTCTTCGAAGACGTATGCTTTTCTTCTTCAACTGCTTGCTGCCCAATGCAAGCATACTTTACTTCTTCAAGTAAGGTTGAGAGTAACCCAGGTCTGTAGTCAGATCCTGTCCACTCTCTGGGTCTGAAACTTCTCCTTAAACGCTTCCCCAGGAATAAAAACGAGGGGTATGGGAAAGAGGCAGAGGGAGGGGGAAGAGGCCTAAACTGCTGTGGTTAAACTGACAAGATTCAAGGACAAGATTGCGTTTCCATTAGTGTGAAGATTTAGTGTGAAGATTCCTCTGACTGCCTGCTTAGGTCCGACTGAGGACACTGACCTACCCACTATTGCCCCCCTACTCCCCACTAGGATGTTGTGGGGTCTTTAGGATTGAAGCAGAGGAGGCTGGAATGTCGGGGATAAGAGAAGTGTGTATGTTTGGTGTCCACGGAATCTAATGTTGGTTACCTCTTCTTGTCCTTGCAGAAGTTTAAAGCCAAGTTTTCCAAAACCTGGAGGATTCAGATCTTCCCTCATTCCTTGGACTGCTTTGCTGGGCTCTTTGGGGTTTCCCTGCAAGGAACCCTTCACCTTTACTTGCGACTGACTGCTAACAATTCCCCTCAGCTTTCCATCGGCTGCTGATCATCTTTCCTCCCTGTCTGTATGTCTTTCCTAGATCAGGACCCATGTTAAGGTGACTGCTCTCTCTCCTTGGTGGCCCAAATTTGTTCAAAAGGAATGCCATCTTTGGTTCTGACAACAACCTGGCCTTTCTCCTCATCTGTAATGTCCCCAGTTTCTCCAAGGGAGCAGCTCCTGGAGAGTGTTTTCTCTAGCGTGGACCCACCTTGCAAGTTTTCCACAAGGCTACTGATCAATGTTTGTCCAAATGGTTCCAGCTGCCTTTGTGTCTATTATGGATTTTTTGAAACATACTAAGAGATTACTACCATAAGCCTGTAGTAGCCCATAAAGCAATTATTCGGCTCGATGGTAGTCAACTCAGGCCAGTTGTGCCTCTTTATTGCACATATGCTTTTCCACCCCTCTTTGCTTCAGATGCTAGATAATTCCCAGACAGTTGTAGTTTTCATAAAAACTAATTAGTGTGTCCAAAATTTAAGCATCCTGACTTTTAAAACTATAACATACATGCGCACTCAACCAAACCAACAACTTCTTAATACCATCAAATTGTATTTAAATTTTCCTTTCTGATCATTTTTTTTCAACAGTTTGTTAGCTTTAGTCAGGATCAAAAGGGCTCACAGCATGTGAGGACACTCTGCTGTGGTTTTTGTCTGCTAAGATCTATGTCTTAAATCAATAGATTTGTTTGTTCTATAAAAACCTTCTAAAACGAAGATTGTTGCTAACTGAACCCATCTCATTGGTAGGTCTACCAATATTTAATACTTTTTTACCAGTATTATGTTCTTCTGTTTTCTGTATTTCCAGTAAAATAATAACAATATTACATATGGGAGTCAAGGCCATCATGAATTTCCATGTCGCCAGTGCTAATTTCTGGAGATGTAAACTTTTTATCACAGGACACAATGCTTGGTTTGCTTGAAGTCAAAGTTATCAGTGATGATACCAGAGTCCACCTGCTTCAGGCATCCATCTTTGACCTAATGATACCTGCCATCGTTGATGGTTGATATTTAGGTCATTTATTTTAATAACCACTAAGGAAAAAAATACACAACATCCTCAGGTATCTCAAGGGAACTTTCTCCTCATCGGGCTGTGGAGAATGGCTCATACAGGAAAGAAGGGATAAATACTTAGATATTTCCTTCATTGACAGGTTTCTAAGGAATTGGGTGCACATTATCCTCCATGGACAGTTGAATTAGAATTTTTTTTTGTTCTTATGAAACTCACAGCCTTTTCATCTCCAGTGAGTGAGATCATCTTAATGTTGGTCCTTAGGTCACTACGACATGATTCTGGTGCTGTGTGACACTTTCCTGTAGAACAATATATTTTTGGCTGCTTTTTTATACTTTTTGCTCCTAACCTGACATATTTCTTTCAAAAGTCTCAGTTCTTTTTAGTGGGAGTAATGCTTAGTGAGCAGGCTTGACCCAGATGTTCTTAGCGCCACCTGTCACTGGCCTAATGATCATTCCTGTTCCTCTTCAAGGTCAAGGAATACTTATTAAAGAAAATGTTTATCTTTCAGTTTGAAGGATAGAACTGAAATTTCCAGACACTATCTCATGCAGGAAAGGTAAGTACTGTGGCATAAAACATACATGTTACTGCTATAAGAAAAAACCAAAATTGAATTTTTAAAGTGCTGGGGATTAAACACAGGACTGTCCATGCTAGGCAAGCTGACTATCACCCTTAATTTTTACAAGTGTGAGTTCCAAGAAAGAAACCTGAGAACCCTGGAATAATCCAGTTTGAGCCTCACCCACTGGAAACTGTTCACCTGCAACCAAAGATCAATTAGGTCATAATATTCAGAGTAAAGACATTCTTGTATATATTTTACTTGGCCGTGACTGTATTTTTCTAAGGAAAAAACTGAAAACTAATAATGAACAACTTGAAAGGAGTAAGAGACCAATGACAGAGCCACATTGACCCTTTCAGCATGTCTTTCCAGGTTTCTGATCTCACCCTAAAACCAAGAAGCCCTGGTTCCTTGTTGGAGCTTTCAATCACAATGCCTGAGCTATTCTTCAGAGGAAGGCGTGATGTCAGTACCCAGTGAGAGGGGAGGGAGTGGATGAGGAAGGAGGTGGGCAGCTTGCTCAGCAGCAACAGCACAATCGTGCTGACTACTTCTCTCTGCCCAGCATCCAGACTCCAAAACATTAGTAATTGCCCATTAGTAACTTTTAACTTCATTGACCTTTTTGTGGGAGAGACTCATGAGAAATCTTAAGAATAACAGTGTGCCTTCTACTGAGACTGATAGTATAGAAAGTATGGGTCTGGTCCAGCTCTGAATCTGAGAGTATTCAATCAGACTCGCCGCTTTCATTAACTTTGAATGCAGACGTCAAGCAATGGAAAGTGGGCTGTTTCCTCTTAGTTTTAATGTACACTGCAGGTGGACATATCAAAAGAAAATGAAGTCCCTGAAGCCCCACGGGAGCCTCAAACCACACTGATCTGGATGCACGAAGGAGTTCAGACTTGGAAGCAGGTTGATAGGAGCGGACACCAATGGATTGTGTTCTTTCATATGAAGTTTACAAGAAATGTGTTCTTGCACCCCAGAGTTTGCCAGCTCTGCAACGTTTATATGTTTGAGGAGGAACTGGGTATCAAATGCCACAGATGGTTTTTAATAAGGCCCAGCAGGAAATGAGCACTAACTCTTTAAAGTGCACAAGTTTTTGATCATAGACTCCGGACACCCCAGCCTCGTATGCCGCACCTGCATTACAAGACAGCCTTGAAAACACTGCTCCCCAGATAGAGGGGCGCCACTACAAAAGGGGTTCTCTGTCTCTCACTTCCCCCCCCCTATATCTTACAGCCTTCCACTCCTGCATGCTCACTGACCTGTCCCTCAGTTCCCCTGTACAGACACAAACGAGGAACTTAGCATGGGAAGGGAGCCAGACACATGAAACACTTTTAGCAGAGTAGTCATATTGAGCCAGTTATCAACATCTTCCTCACAAAGTGACTCCAGGGCCAGGTAGCTTAAATACAGGGCCTTGTACATGTTAGGCAGGCACTCTGCCATTGAGTTACAATCAAGAACTAAGTTTATATATCATCTTAATAGAGTCTCATTAAATTGCCCAGACTAAACTCACCATGTAGCTCAGATAGGTGTTGAATTTATAATCCTCCTGCCCTAGGTCTCTTAAGTAGCCTATACTAACCCAACCCAACCCAACACAACCCAACCCAAACCGACCCAACCCAACCCAACCCAACCCAACCCAACCCAACCCAAACTGACCCAACCCAACTCAACCCAACCCAACCCAACCCAAAAAATAAAAATATCTAAGATATTCAGTAGTGCATAAATAAATAAATAAATAAATAAATAAATAAAATTCATATAGAATATTTAAAAGCCATTAAGATGATAGCTTATACAGTGTTACATGGCATTAAATAAGATAATCAGTATTCTACACTGTGCAATATTTTGCACAATATCTCCTTACTTATTTTTTTAACCATCCTGCAACTCAAAACAATAAAAAGTGTTCATCCATTGACAGTGGGGTGGTGTGAGAGGAGGTTAGATTTTCTTCTTTATACTTCATTTTCCAAATGTTCTATAATAAACATACCGTGTCACAGAACATATTTCTAGAAATCATGAAAAGGGGGCTAAAGAGGGAGAGAGAGAGAGAGAGAGAGAGAGAGAGAGAGAGAGAGAGAGAGAGAGAGAGCTCACTAGTCAGGAGCATTCACTGCTCTTGCAGAGGATCTGGGTTCAAGTCCCAGTGCCCCACACAGTAGCTCACAACCATCTTTCACTCCAGTTCCAGGGGATGCGATGCCCTGTTCTGATCTCCATGGGTACCAGGTTCACATGTGACATACATTCATATAATCAAGTAAAATACTCACACACATAAAATTAAATTAAATTAGCAAACATTTGTGAACGAAAGATTGAGAAAAGTGTTTCCAGACCCTCCTTTCTGCATGGAAAACCAGCACACACTGGGACCTGAGGTGCAGCTGCAGCCTTCCCAAGGCTCTGATCCTTCTTGAAACCACTGGGAAGCGAGTAATAGGGTACACACCTGACTAAGTGGGCATCTGTGGGTCCTGGCAAGGAACCAGTGCTGTTGAACAACTCTTTCTAAGTGCCTGTTAAAAGTACATTTATCAACGAATGTAAACAGACTCATGTTTCCAGATAAGAATAGCACAGAATCCCAGAAAGAGAATGTCTTGAAGTTGGTCTTAGCTTCTTTTCCTGTTGCTGTGACAAAGTACACTCACACAAAAGCCACATAAGAGAGAAAAGGTCTATTTTGGCTCATATTTTGAGGGTACAGTCCACTGTGGAGAAGTCGAGACAGTGGGAACTTGAAGCAGTTTATCATGTGACATCCACAATCAAGAAACCAGGAGAAATGGATGCCGGGTGATGCTCAGCAGCCTCCCTTTAAACATTCTATGACTCCCCACCAGAAAATGTGCCACCCACAATGAGAGCGTCTCCCTACCTCAGTTAATCAAAATAATCCCCCACAGGCATGCCCAAAGGCCTGGGTTGCAAGTGACTCTAGATTCTTTCAAGTTGACAATTAACACTAGGTATGGCCAAGATCAAGACTACCACAGTGCACCATTCTCGTGTGGTGATGGTTCTGAGTTTCTTGTTATAGAACTTTAGAACCACCTGAAGGTCTGTGACACCGGGCTAGGGTGCACCACCTCAGAGAATCTGCTTAGTAGATGGGGAGGTGAAACTTTACTGCTAAGTTCCCAGACACCCCTGCTGGCTTGGTAGCCACACACTGAAGGACACTGCTCCTGGCAGAACCACATTAGAAGGGAAAATAGAGGGCCCGTAGCCTTGAGACTCAAGGCTTATAGCAGAGGACGTTCTTGACTCATGGCTTCCCTCCCTTTCTTTGGCCCAGTTAACCTCTCTCTATTACGCTGTTTAAAAGATATTTATTTACTCATTCAGCAAAGTAGAACACTCATCATACAGCAGATGCCAAAGATGGGTCGATGCACAGGGCAGGCAAGCTTGGGGGGAAGGTTTGCATTAACCCAACTATGGTGTCCATTTCCAGAGTTATCTGTGGACATCTAATCCTACTTTAGAAGACATGAAAGGCATGAGATTTAATATTTAATACTATTTAATATTTAATATTTGATATTCATGTATGCTAATTTGGTCTTCCATTGGAGATATCTACTCTGACCTACAATGTTTATTCTGTCTAAGAAAGCACAAAATGCAAAGGTTCTGGCCACACCACCAGATCAGTTACGGCTGGGCCAATGTGTCTTTATACCTGCATCTTTCCCATTGAAAAGTATGTATTTTGGACCCAGTTGATTTTAGCCTTTGGGACCTGCTTGTTACACCTCAACTGTGGCCTTTATAATGATGCCATCTGTTAGAAAGTCTGTTGTGTCAGACTTTATCTATAAATAGTATCTTATCTAGGATGCTGATGGTGATATGGTCCATCCATCCTGGCTACACCTTTATATGTATGTTGTCCTGTCCCAGAGTTCTGGCTTCTGAGTCTGTGCTTTGAAATCAAGACCATCGGTCTTGGTCTTGGCCATTGGGCTCTGTTCTGTGACACATAGGGTAGTTCACCTCTCAGCATGTAGGAAATTCATCCATGACTTCTACATACTTTTTCTGCAAGACCATAATAGTCAAGCAGACAAACGACAGACTATGATGTCTGGAAACACTTCTTTTCTTTCTATCCCATCTTTCCTTCACCCCAGTTTAACCAAGAGAGAGAATGGACACAGAACAGAGCTAAGAAGTACCTATCTGGCAGACTTCTGTGAAAATCAGAATAAGGATATGTGGTATGTATGCGGCAGGGTCTGGAGGAGATCACAGCTCTACTGAGGCCCACAAGACAATACCACATCAATGCAAACAATTCAGAAATCCCAAAGGCCTCCTTTACAATTAAAGGAATTTCTTTCTTGCCTGGCAACTAAGTTACATTTCAAACTTATATCGCCTCCTGTGCACTGGCAACGGCTTGTTTCTGTTGCTCTCCCTAGAGCAAAGGGTTCTCCTTTCTCCCTAGTTATTTTAAGGGACAGTTTCTCAGATTACATTGGAGGGATTAGTGTGTAAGCCACAAAGCAAGGACCACATCTGGGTCCATCTCTTAACACTATTCTCCTTGGTTCTAATAAAAATTGCTTAACATATATTATATGCCTGTACACATATATTATATGCGTGCGAGTGCGTGTGCATGCGCGCGCGCACACACACACACATTCACTCCTTGATCATTCATGATGCTCCACCAACAGGTGAGCTCCTACTGAGAACTTGGTGAACCCATCTTTTTATCTGAAATATCTTCACCTATCTGTACCTGGGCCAACAAAGCTGGATTACATCTAACAAGGTTTTGTTTTGGATTCTGAAGCTGCAGCCTGGTGGGATCTTTCCCCCCTTTCCTAGCTCTGAAACTGACTGAAAGCAGCGACCCAGGCAGCAGCTGCGTGTTATTTCACCATGAAGTGTCCTTGGCAGGCTTCTGCTCCTCCATATGGTCGGCAGCACCGGGCTCCAGGAAACCAGCTCCCTCTCCCACGACCACTGGAATTGTTTATGGTCCCAGCATGTGTGCTGGAGAGGCAATTGTACAGAAAAGACCCTGGGTTCTGCGTCTCTTTCTTCCTTATTAACTTTTATTTGGATAACTGACAGCACTGTCATTTAATGTATGTGTCTCATGGATGTATTCTCTAACCATGGAGGCTGCAAGAGACCTTGACTCTAGAAAAGGAAGTGCTATCCTCAAAGAGCCAGGTGTTATAGCGAGAAGTTCAGTGGCTGTTGCACATACAAGGGACTGGTTGATGGCTTACATACAGCAGGTATTTAATCTTACAGTCCATGGGCTGGAAGTCTGCGGCCTGGGCGGGATGTGATTAGGTTCTGGTGAGATCACTTCTTCAGGATTCAGACTGCTCACTTACCCCAGTGACTTCCCATAGTTAAAAGAGGGTGAGAGAGCTCACTGAGAAGACCCCTTTCATGATGTCATTAACCCCTCTCATGAGGGCTCACTGGACAGCATGGCTAACTGACTTGAGAGGTTCGTAGACCTAGGAGAGTCCTTGTCTCAAAAACCCAAGCTGGACAGCATCTGAGGAATGATAGCAGAGGCTGTCCGCTGGCCTTCACACATGCACCCGCACCCACACACACAGATGACATGCAGACAGCGTACGCAACTCCCACGTTACAGAGTATATTGCTGGCAGGAGACATCTCTGCCTTAATTAGATACTGAGGAACTGAATCGCCCACATACAACATCTGAAGATTAGCATTTCCAGAGACCAGCATCCAGCTCCAGACACTGAACATTGATTTCTCCCCTTCCATCCATGTATTTCCAAGGTTGATGCTATAGGAGATCTCTCATCAGAGTAAGGCCTGCCCTGAATGTTCCTTTGGGCCCCAACCCTACAGTGGGCACAAAGACGTTCTTCATCGTTCCCAAGCAGGAATGACCAGCAAGAACTTGATTATATCGGGGAATACAGTAAAGCCACAAAACCAAAACTAGACCCTCTAATTTCTCCAATTTGGATTCTTAAAATCCTCCAGGCAATCCCCTAGCCACCCAGCATGCTGTGGCGTGTGCTTGAATACTCGGTTCTCAGATGGCGGAACTCTTTTGGAAGGTTGTGGAAGCTTTTAGGAGGTGGAGTCCTGCTGGGGGAAATGAGTCTCTAGGGACAAGCCCTGAGATTTGATAGTTTGGGCCTTTGTTCTACCTTCTGCTTTCTGAGAATGGATACAATGAGACCTGCTGCCTTATGTCCCTGCTGCCCTGTGTGTGTATGTGTGTGTCTGTATGTATTACAGTATCCCTGTAGATATAGATGAGATGAAACTTATTGGTGAGAAGACTAATAAATGAGACACATTTTGTCTGGTTTTCAATGCCAGTTGCTATTTATGTCTTTTTCCTCTGTGGCCCAACAAACGCTTTTGATGTGAGGTTAAGATGGCTGACGGTTGCAGAGCAAGCCAGCAGAACCGTTGCAGAGAGAGAGTAATGGACTTCAACCCTAGAGACAGCAAAACAGAGTGCTCAGCTGGAAAGGATTTTCATCCACTCTAAAGTTACCCAATATTGAAAGAGTGTGGATTCCTTGCCCCAGGTCATTCTGTCCCAACCTTCCAGGCACTTGGGGGCCCTGGTGGTGCCAGGCAGATGGAGTTACAGAAACAATCACCCAGCCAGAACACTCACTGCCATGTGGCAATGGATTTGTTGGGGTTGCGCTTGCCCAAACAGGATGGGGTGTTTTAATGGCTTCCACTTGGTTCCATATGGCCCTCGATGCACATACTCCCTGTGGTGGGTTTCTCTTGGCCAAACTTCTTTCTGTGAAATTTATTAAGAGGGGAAAAATTGAGTAATGATGAAACCCCAAACCCTCACTTACTAGAATCTGGCTGAAGAAAGGAAAATCCTATTTAAAAAATATGGAAAGAACAGATGAAGGGAAACTGTATAGCACCTTTCCAGCCCTTCACCACAACCTCAATAAAATAATCATTCTGTGAAGCCATTTGCACTGCAGTCTGTGTTTCCATCAATATGGTTGAAAAGACTGTGTTTGCGGACATAAAGATTACTTTGTACGATCCAAAATACTCAAGAATGGGTAATTTATAAAGGAAATAAATTGATTTCTTATATCTCTGAATCTCAGTAAGTTCAAGTGCACTGATACTGGCCAGTTTGCTGAATCTTGTTTGAAACATCCCATAATGAGATCGTGCAAGCACAGAAATGGGGTCTCTTTTATCTTCGTATAAAACCACTCTCTCAGATGGTGCAGCCTCGTATCCCCAACCAATCATAATTGCCTTCCAAAATAACATTATCATACAAAGTTAAGGCTACTACTAATATGTAAACTTTAGGAGGAATACATTCAAACCATAGTTAAAACAGAAACACAAATATTAAATCAGTTTGAAATGTTCATTACTGCAGTTCCAGGTTCGCCCCATCGCTGTTGAGTTATTGGTTCACAGCTTCCTAACCGTGGATCCTTGAGCACAGCACTCAACGAATAGGTTAGTTTCCTTTAGGTTAAAATTCTGTCCTACAAATCTCAGCCTCATTGGGCTCAGTGTGTAAGAAGAAGAGTGGAGCACATTACCCAAAGTAGACAGAAAACTTGCAAAAATAACTGCTAGAGGCTAAAACCAATAGTGTGACAACTCTGAGAAGAACAGAAGGGAGAGGTAGGATCAAATACTAATCTTTTTAACTGAAAGATTAATAGATGCTATCTATAAGTGGTAGATTTAAAAACAAAATGTATATATTAATCAAGTTTGGTGGATTCTAAAAGACTCCCATCAGCAGTGGAAAGAGTCGGTCCTATAGAGTGGTCAGCAAAGTATCCCAGAGTATGGCTTCTCATCAAGATCTTCTCTATACTCATTAGTTGACAGCTGTCTGTTAATACATGCATTTCTATTGAATAAAGATATAAAAACAAGAGAGAATTTAAAATCAATAATGAAACAAAATGAAAAGAATACAAAATATTGTTTTAAAAGTTTACAAATGGCTACTTTTTAGTAAAAGAAAAATATGTGTGGTCCATGGCTCAGGCTGGACCTACGCTGAGCCAGGGTGTCTGGAGCTTTGTGAGTCCCTCTGCCCGATGCCCAGCGTGTGTGCATGGGCAGAGCTCCTGTGGCTTCCTGAGTGAGAAGGCCTCACACAGGAAACAGTGCTTCCTACACTTGGACTCTGACAAGACAAGAGACCTGGAAAGAACGTGTAGAAAGATTTCTCTGGAATAATTTCAAAGAACCTTAACATAAGGCAACTGTCTTAAGGTTCCTCTTGTCCCAGCTCAGCCAACCTGAGAGAAAGACCATGGGGGAGGAGCTTGTTGCCCCGCCCACCCCCTCCTCCTCCTCCTGCTTCCAGCTCAGGAAGCAACAGAAACCCTGGCAGTTTTTCAGCTTGGAGAGCACCAGGAAGCGATACCCCAAGAGGAAGAGTGATATTCTGAAGAAACACCATGGTGTCATTGACATGCGGACGTCCTTCCAGGCCACAGACCTCAGTGGCTTGCACAAAATACCTCTGTGCCTTCCTTGAATGCTGGGACTACTTTAATACTGGACCGAGATTCTGAAGTATTAGGGATAGGGCCTGAAACAAGCAAAATTTAGGCAACCACGTACTACCATTTGGTTCTCAAATATCCCTAGAGATTGGTTGATATATTGAAGACTTCATCATTGGCTTGGTGCCTTTAGGAAGGGGTAGACACTTTAAGAGGTGTGCTTAGAGGGCGAGTTTTAGGTCGCTGTGGGTGTGTTCTTGAAGGAGATTATGGGATTGCTGACTTGTCTTCTTTCTCTCTGTCTTTGCTTTCTGACCACCAGGAAGTGAGTAGGTTGCTCTGCCACACACTCTCACTGTGATGTATCTTTCCCAAAGCAACCAGCCAACCAACAGAGACCAAGAACCCAGGTGAACTCTGTTTTATGAAAAGGATTTCTTTCAGGTGGTAGTTGCTAAGCTAAGCCGCATCAGTATGATCCTGTCAACTGTCCTGGGGCTGGAAAACTCCCTAGAATCTGGGAGGAAATTTAGGTAATGGTTACAGACGACCCCTATTCCTCATCCTCCCTACTCGGTGAATTCATAACATGTACCCAGTGGTTTAAGAAGCCCCAGCCTGGAGACAGCCACAAAGCTCCAGTTGTTCACTTTACACTCCTGTGGCAACTCTTTCTCTTACTTAATAGTTTCTTTAACATGTCACTCTCTCTGGGTTAGGTATGAAATGTTTATAATTGCTGAGCTAGCCAGTGCTTGCAGTGAACCTATCCACGGCTAATTAATAATTGTAACAAAGCTGCATGTATCCAGAATCAATGCTTATTTAGTTTTTGTTTTTCGTATGTGCTGGGGATTTAAGAGCACTGTGCAAGCTAGGTCGGTACTCTCATGGACTCTAGCTCTAGCACTCATGATTCCATTTTAAATACTGAAGGATGAGCTAAACTCTGACTTGTCCTTTATGTGTAACAGCTTACTCAGGGGAATTCTAAGGCAGTATTGGTTAAGATTCAGAAGGACCTACCAGAAACTTAGATGGTGTCCTTTTAGAAGACAGGAAAATGTGATCCTATTGATAGAAATTATTTTAACTCACATTCCAAGTTCCTAATAAAGGAAGTGTTGATGATGGTGACCATGATAATGATGGCGGTGGTGGTGACTATGACAGCGATGGCGATGATGATGGTGATGATGACGACTAAGATAATGATGATGTTGAAAGTGATAATTTGGATTTTCCTGGTAACTTCTACCAGACGTTTATAGATGAAGCCTACAGTATATATATATATATATATATATATATATATATATATATATTCTTCAAAAAGTGAAAAAAAACTGATACATGGTTAAAGTAAGTTTCTTGGAGGTAGGAGGGAAGAGAGTAGTTGAGTTGGGCATATAGGTTTCTGATTCACTTATTCGGGAGAACCTGGAATCCAGTCACCGAGATGGAGAAAGATGTGGATTTGGAGAGAATCAAGCCTTCCTCTGAGGATACGCATAGTTTGAGACATTCATCAAATCCCAAAGACTACAGATAAGAATCAGGAGTTCAGAAGGAATAGTCCGAGAACAAATATGTGTCACTGTTCATACAGAGCTAACCAATTCAACGTCAAGTTTAGGGACTTAATAAATGCAGAATGCTGTCTTCTCGGCTGATTGAGCTTCATGGGACACTTCAGTATTCCCTTGTGATTTTAGGGTCTTTAAATAAGAGTACAATCCAGTGGCTCTTCATATCCTTATGGGAGTTTTTCAGCCATCCCAACAATCTGATTTTCAACACTCACCCAGAAACAAACACTGTGTACATCAGCAGTCATTTACTTTCCTTTATGTCCCTGTGATAAATATGCTGATCAAAGCTTTGGGGAGGAGAGAGTTTATTTGGTTTAGACTTACAGCTCACACGAATCATCGAGAAAGCCGGTGTGGGGACATAAATTGAAACTGGAAGTAGCCAGTGTAGGGACATAAGTGGAAACTGGAAGCAGCCAGTGTAGGGACATAAGGGGAAACTGGAAGCAGCCAGTGTGGAGACATAAGGGGAAACCGGAAGCAGAAATCATAAATGGTCCCTTCTTACTGGATTGTGTTCAGCTAGTTTTCTTATACAGCTGAGGTGGGCTCTCTAATGGTGATGCCAACCCACGTCAATCATCAGTCAAGACAATCTCTCCACAGACATGACCACAGGCCAATCTGATCAGAACCAATTCTTCTATTGAGGTTCCCTTTTTTCAGGTTACTCTATCTAGGTTATAGAGAGTAGGATCAAGCTGACATTAAAATTAGCCAGGATATCTATATTCACTATTTGATTTTCCCTCCAAGGCCTAGTAACCATGTTCTGTTGCTATGGGCTTGCCTATTCTGGATATTTTGCACCAGTTAAGAATGTAATAGGTAGGCTGCCTTCTTTCTCTTAGTATAAGCTTTATAGGCCAAGTAGGAACTTGTGCCATGTATCAAAGCCTCATTCATTTTGTATGGGAATATTTTTACCAAAGTGGCTATGCCCTTTCCCATCTCATCAGCCATGGATGAGAGTTAAGTTTCCCCACACACTTTCAAGCCCTTGATCGCCTGGCTTTGCATTTCAGTCTTGATAGTGGAAGTAGCATCTCATAGTGGGACTCTCTTGTGTCTTAATGGCATGAAACATCTTCTCATGTGTTGTGACAGTCGTTACATGGACTTTGAAGAGATGTCTGTACAAATACTTTCCCCACTTAACGAATCACTTGTCTTGTTATTATTGAATGATATGTTCTTTACGCATTCTACATAAAGGTCTTTCTATGAGATATATGATCGGGGACATTTTCTCTCATTCTGTATATTGTCCTTTCATGATGCTCCCCTGGAAACATAAAACGCTTAGTTTTGTTATTTGGTTACTATGCTTTTGTTGTCACTAAGAAACCATTGCCTAACCCTACGTCACAAAAGTTCAATTTTTTGTTTTCATTTAAGAGCTTATTGGTTTTCTTTTCCTTTTTCAAAAACAAAAAAAGTATTCTTTGTTTCACATCATACATCCCAGTCCGGCTCATTACTCCATCTCCTCATATCCATCCTTCATCCTTAAAACTTCCCCCAAAATAAACACACACACACACACACACACACACACACACACACACAAAACAAAGCATAGGCATTATCTCACTGTGGAAACTAGAACATCACAATGTATCCCACAGTAGATCCCTCTGTCCACACATCTTCACCAGTAAATGCTCATTGTGATGAGTCATTGGTGTGGCTCAAGATCTCCGGCTTCTGTGACACCATCCATATTGGATCCTCACTGGGACTCCTCCCAGCTATTCTGTGTTACACTGTGTCATGGAGATTCTGTAGCTTTGGATTAGGAGGGCTGGCCCTTTCACATGTACCACCCATTTGTGTGGATTTTGGGGTGGGGCAACTCAGAGTCCTAGATCTGGGCCTGGGTGGTAGCTTAGCTGGTCTGCCTGCCAGCTTTCCCTTATCCACAACAGCAGGGTGAGCTTTCCAGCATGGATCTGAGTAGGCCTCCCAGAGTCCCATCAGCAGGAAGGAGGGGCAGCTCTCCTGCTCTCTCCTGCTCTCTCCTGCTCTCTGCTGCTCTCTCCTGCTCTCTCCTGCTCTCTCCTGCTCTCTCCTGCTCTCTCCTGCTCTCTCCTGCTCTCTCCTGCTCTCTGCTGCTCTCTCCTGCTCTCTCCTGCTCTCTCCTGCTCTCTCCTGCTCTCTCCTGCTCTCTCCTGCTCTCTCCTGCTCTCTCTCCTGCTCTCTCCTGTTCTCTCCTGCTCTCTCCTGCTCTCTCCTGCTCTCTCCTGCTCTCTCCTGCTCTCTGCTGCTCTCTCCTGCTCTCTCCTGCTCTCTCCTGCTCTCTCCTGCTCTCTCCTGCTCTCTCCTGCTCTCTCCTGCTCTCTCTCCTGCTCTCTCCTGTTCTCTCCTGCTCTCTCCTGCTCTCTCCTGCTCTCTCCTGCTCTCTCCTGCTCTCTCCTGCTCTCTCCTGTTCTCTCCTGCTCTCTCCTGCTCTCTCCTGCTCTCTCCTGCTCTCTCCTGCTCTCTCCTGCTCTCTCCTGCTCTCTCCTGCTCTCTCCTGCTCTCTCCTGCTCTCTCTCCTGCTCTCTCCTGTTCTCTCCTGCTCTCTCCTGCTCTCTCCTGCTCTCTCCTGCTTGAGGTTGGCTCACCTGTGCCTTCGCCATCAGGGTCACCTCCCAGGCAAGGTGTAGGGACTGGTCTTCCAAGTGCTGGAGCTGGTGTCAGGCTGGGCCAGCTCACTGACACTCATGACTCCAGGGTCAGCTTTCCCAACTGCTGCAGGTGGTTAGGGATGGGTGTGTGTGGCATCGTTTCTGCACCATGCCACTGCACAACAGACTAGTGGAAAGGCCAGCTCTCCCATTCTCTCACCCTTGGGACCAGCTCACCTGTGCCCAACCCCCACCAGGAATCAGTTCTTCTGTGCTGCTCAGGCACGGTGCAGGACCCTCTCTCCTGAGTGCTGTACCTGGTGAGGAGCAGGGCCAGCTCTCCCACATTCATGACCCTGAGGGCAGCTTTCCTGACTTCCAGAGTAAGTTGTCATGTCTCTTACATTCTCTCCCTTAGGACTGGCTCACCCATGCCCCTGCTACTAGGGCCAGCTCTACTGTGCTGCCTGGATGAGACACAGAGCCTGCTCTCCCAAGTGCAACAGCTGGTGAGAGGGGATACCAGCTCTCCAAAGTGTTGCCGACAGTGAGGGGTGGGGCCAGCTCCTTACACTGCAGAGTCAGGGACCCAGACATGACTCTCAGTTTCAGCTTGGGCTGGGCTCTCATAACAGGCTACTCCTCCCCACCCTCGAGTTCCATCTCGTGAATGTGAGAAAGAGCTGCCCACTACCAAGCACATGACTTTCTCCATCCCAGTGATAGCTTTTACCTTCATTGAGGCCCATGATTTTCTCCACTCTGCCTGAGATGTGGGCAATAAGGAGAGCTGAGTATAAGAAAGAGCTGGGGAGGCTTCAGAATTCCTGAATGAAACTTACTCACCATCACCCGGTGGAGCTTACATGACCAAAGGAACCACAGCAGGACATCTCATGATCTTTTTCTTAAGCATAGTGATTTGAATGAAAATGGCACCCATAGGCTCCCATAGTTGCATGCCTAGTCCCCAGCTGATGACCTATTTCTGAAGGATTAGGGGGTGTGGCTTTGTTGGAGGGGGTGTGGTCTTGTGGGAGGAGGTGTGCAGCTAGGGGTGGGGAAGTTGAAGGAGGTCTAACATAAATTCTAAAAGTCATTATCATAACCACTGATCAGCTTCCAGACTTGAGCTATTTATAGACTGCAAATCTCTGAAATGAAAGGGATTCTAGTTTCTCTTAAGGACCCCAGACTGCCCCAAATTTATGCTGTCTTTTCTCCTAGCCTCCCCAAAGCGGGTCTACAATCTTTACAAGGATAACTGTGCTTTGAGGAAAGGGAAACAATGAAAGCTTTAGCAAACTGCAGGTCATTGACTCTGAGCTGACAGGGTTCTGGAGAAACAGTGCATCACTGTGGTTCATCAATGAGAGAGGTTAAGTGGTCCAGGGGTCTTGAAGAATAAGAGAATATTATCATAAGCTTAACCAGGCAACAGCTCCAGTTGCAACTGCTATATCAGACATGGCTTTATCACCTGAGAAGCTCAGCTCACCCTTGGAGTGTGACATGAATCTACTGACCCAATGGATGTCTTTCTCCATCCCTGACAAATAGATACACAAGAAAGCTGTGTACTTAACTTGGCAAAGCCAGCAACACCTTACTACCCAACCCCATCCCTGTGTCATAAAATAGTTAATGGGAACTTGACTACCTTTCTTTCCCATAAGATCACATTGATCTATTACATGGACAGGAAGACAGATGTTTTAATGAGAAACTGGAGAAATGGTTCGGTAAGTAACAGTAGTTGCTGTGAAAATAAGAAGACCTGAGTTCAAACCTCCAGCACCCACCTAAACAGCTGGGAAGAGCTGCATGTGCTTGTGGACCTAGTGACGGGGAAGGCAGAGACACTGGATCCTGGGTATTTTCTGGCCAGCTAGCCTAGCCCAAATGATGAGCTTCAGGGTCAGTGAGAGAACCTATCCTCCCAAACCATAAGGTGTAGAGTGCAACAGAGGATGGCGCATAACGTTCTCTGGCAGTTACACACACATGTGAATATAGCATGCTCAGAAGTTAAAACAACACTGTTGGCAACACACTTGCATGTCAGAAAGCAGGAAATGACCCCAACAAACCTGGGGGAATTTCACTTACACATGAACATTCAAGGGATCTGGTGTTGCCAGCCTTGTTGAAATGTCCCTCTGAGGCTGAAAATAAGCTGTTGCAGAGGGTACTACCTGTGTGGTACAGAGGCAAGTGGGTGTCAATGGCCTACCTGTGCTGTGCACTGCAGGACTGATCTGTGGGTGGCATGGCAGTGTGCAGGCCTCTGTCTTCCTCCCTCACTGTGCTGCCTAGATTTGATTTTTATGTGTCCGAGGCATAAAACAGCTTTGGCCACTAAGCCAGACATCAAGCTAGGATGAAGAAAAGACTGCCACCTGCTCTTGAATTGTCATGTGTGGGAGAAAGTCTCCCAAGATTGTTGGGGTCGTTTCCCACCTTCTGACAGGCAAGTATGTTACTAACAGCATTGTTACAACTTCTCTGTGTGAGTTATATTCACATATTTGTGTGCAAGGGCCGAAGGACATTAGGTGCCATCCTCAGTGCCATCTGCTTGCCCCTGACTGATACAAGACCAGCAACAATAAGGTGTCTGCTGGAGGTTGTTTTAGTCTCATTTTCTATACACGTGAGATATGGATTAAATACCATTATTTTTTACAGAAGTATCCAAACATGGGCATCATTAGTTTAAACGTTATCCTTCCTCCGTTTTACTGTTGTAACACTCTTGCTAAAAATCAGCTGATCACGATGATACAGTGGTGAATGCCTTTAAATTAAGGAGGCAGAGGCAGGCAGAACTCTGTGAGCTTAAGGCTATATAATGAGCTCCAGGCCAGTCAGGGCTACACAGTGAAGTGCTGTTAAACCTGTTAAACAGACAGACAAACAGCCTCAAACCTGATCACAAATGGTCAAAGTTCCCCAAATTCTGGGATGCTTTCAACCATTAATCTTATTTCATGTGTGTGTGTGTGTGAATGTTTTGATCAGTTTATTCTGAATTATTTTTACAGTTTTGGTGTCCTTATAAGTGGAATTATTTTCTTAATTTTATTTTTGTTTTTTTTTTTACTGCTAGTGAATAAAAACATATTTATTGTGTTCTGATCCTCTATCTAGCAATCTTAATGAGGTAGTAAGAGGATTTTGTGGGTTTCCTAGGATTTTTCACATGCGTGTGTGTGCATGCACACATGAATAATGTCACTTGAGAATGGTAAAGACTTTTAACACTGCTGAGCAAGAGCAGGCAGGGCAGACATTCTTGTTTATTTCAGGTTTAGGGCAGAAATAACTTTTTGTGTTGTTTGGGGGTTTTTGGTTATTGTTTTGTCTTGCTTTTTGAGACAGGTTTCTTTAAGTAGACCTGGCTATCTTGGAACTTGCTATTTAGACCAAACATACCTCAAACCTATCTACTTGCATCTGCCTTCCAAGTACAGGGATTAAAGGTGTGTGCCACCAGAAACCAATTTTAAATAATATAATATAGATGTTAGTTGTCAATTTTTCAAACTATGCACATCTACCAGGGAGTAGTTAGGGTTTTCACATAATTATGTTAAAAGTTTCGTTATTTTATCCAGATAGTCTATATTTTGTAACATTCCCTTATAATTAATTTTGTTTTATCTTAATAAGAATACTATTAATGCCTTCTTTTTCTCTTCTGATTTTATTAATCTGAGTGGTCATTGTTTTTTTGTGGAAAGGTCTGTTTGTTTGGATTCAGGTTTTGGTTCAATGAGAAAATTTTTTGCTATATATCTCAGATAGCCTTGAACTCACTATTTGGCCAAGACTTGCCTTAATTTCCCAATCCTCCTGCTTTAGCCTTTCTAGAACTGGGATTACAGGCGTGAACCAGCACACTCAGCCCAGTCCTTCACTCTCCTCAGTCTTTATTCTGTAGTAATATTTTCAAAGAACCAGCATTTGTCTGTGTAAGATTTCTTTTCATCTTAGCTTTAATTTTTCATCGCCTGCAATAGACTTGGAGACGGCCAATCCTGCTCTCCAGCAGAGATCTAAACTTGTAGCCTCCCATTGTGTAAACAGCAGCGTAGTTGCTATGATCAATCTTTCATGAGTTTCTCTGCTCAGCCTCACTAGGAGATTGGAGCCAGAGAATGTCCTGTGATCTGCTGCAGAATTCCAAACTGAAAACCAAAACAAGGCAATATGAAGTCAAGAAAGAGAAATGGCCCTCCAGCTCTTCCATCCTGGATGTTCCCAATGTGTAACAACAAACAAACAATAAGCCATTTCTGTTGGGGATCTCAGTTCGCTGCAAAAACATGATCCTCACTCCAGACAATGCCCATCAACTTCCCTCAATCATATCATGGTTCCTTCTAACTCTGAAGGTGGTCCCCAACCAGACACCAAATTTTTATTTAAGATTTCTAGGTGTGTAATTTCAGATTAGGAGCCTATGCTAACAAATAAATAAATAATAATATAAATATATAATATATAAGTAAAACAAATTACACACACACATATACATGTGGTGTTGGGAAAATGACTGAAGTTGTAATTGTCATTGAAAAAAAACAACATCAGCATAGTCAAGTTTGTTTTGGATATGAGGTGCTTTCAATAACCTCACTCATTCATCCACAGACCTGGCCTCTCAGTGGAATCCTCTCTTTTTCCCAGCAAAGGATTTTTTAGGACAGTGTGGTATTATGTGCACACCTGAAGCTCTGAGTTAGCCATTCTCTACTGGAATCTCCAAATTGCTCATTAAAGTCTTGTGATCTTGCCAGTGCCCATTATTGAGTGTTTACACTTTGCATGCAGGAAGGACACTGGGTGAGGGACAAGAGAAGAAAGTCTCAAAGACTCAGATGCTTCATAACCTAATTTATTGTCTGAGGAGATGGCTTATTGGAGGATGCCTTTCTCTAGGTACAGAAGGAGGGAAATTATGTAATGACTAGAGTCATGACAGAACCATTCAAAGTAACTTTAATTTCTGCCTATGCTAGGGCAAGTCAGAGCTAGTTATACATGTTACTTCAGCAACGTAAAAATGACGTATTGGCCATGGAGAGAGAATGAGAAAAATACAGTTGCACGTTGGTATGACAGCTAATAATCCTGCATCTATTGAAACATGCTATGAAAAGGGATGGAGAAGTGGCTCAGTGGTTAAGAGAGATGTCCACTCTTCCAGAGGACCTGAGTTTGGTTACCAGCACAATATGACTCCAGCTCCTGGGGACTTGATGCCCTCTTCTGGTCTCCGGTGGTACCTGCACACATGGAGCATATACTTAGAGAGACATATACACATACACATAAACAAAACTTTGTAAATATATATTGGGAATATAACTGTTGCTACAACTTCTGATGAGAATATGGCAGAGACTTTTCAGATTCGCAGAGAGTTTAGTTTCCCAGGTTTAGCCACAGGCTTCACTAGAAGACCACATTCCTGGAAGGGCTTAAACAGTCAAAGTGGGTTTTCCTCAGTTCCATTGATATAGCATAGATCCTGGCTACACTCTAAACAAGCATTCATCTAATACCAAAGAGCACACCCTGAGAAAAGCAGACTAGCTGAGGTCTTCTTCTGGGTAGATATAATGTCTGCCCTAGAGAAGGTTAAAATGTAATTGTAGAGCCAAAACACAGTTACAAAATAAACATTGATTGAATGACAGTATTCACATAGTCAACCAAATGTATCAACCATTCAGCATCTAGTAGTTCACCTGACCAAAAACAACAATGTATTAAAATCGGACTTTCTTCAACTTAGTTGGACTGAAGTCTAGAGTCAGAGATTACACATCCCAAAAAGAGATGTGAAACCATCGGGACAGAACTTGTCACCAGAATTTCCTTCAAGTGACCCTCAGTCTCTAGCCTTTAGGCTGAGGAAAGACTACAGGTATTAAAAAAAAAGATTATGAAAGAAGAATTGATAGGTGCAGTCCTACTCTTCTGCCTGGTGAAGAAATGGACACCCACACACACACACCTTGGGAATCATAGTGGCTATTTTTCTGTCAACTCACCACAACTAGAGTCTTTTAGGAGGAGGAATTCTCAGCTGAGAAAATGTCCTCATAAGAGCTACCTGTAGGGAAGTCTGCAGTGATTTATGGTCAGTGGGGGAGATCCCAGCTTACTGTGGGTGGGGCCATCCCTGGGTATAAGAAAGCAAGCCCTGCAATCCACAAAGAACAAGTCAGTAAGCAGCACCTCTCTACCCCCTCTGCATCAGCTCCTGCCACCAAGGTTCCTGCTCTGACTTCCCGGGATGATGGACTATAAGCTGTAAAATGAAACAAATTCTTTCCTCCCTAAGTTATGCTTGGGCATGGTGTTCTGTCACAGCAATAGACACCCAAGACAGACATGTTTACCTTTCTCTAAGCCATCAGAAGGGAGGGGCTCTCAGGATTGTTATTGTGGTTTCCTATAGCTTGAGGCAAAACAAGTGGCTCTTAACTGAGGCTAGGTAGTTTAAAGGATGGTTGGGAGTGACTGGAGGGGGGGGGGTTCTGACTGTGGTTGGGCCTTTTATACCAAAGGTTTTTCCCCTCCTGCCCTTGTTTCATGAAGAAGAAAAACATGCCACAAAGTGATTAATTGTTGAACTTCTGGATACCCTGGTGAGGTAGTTGGGTATCATTATCACCAACATCCAGCTGCACAAACAGGGAAGGTTGGCCATGTTGACCTGGGTCCCACAGCGGGCAGCTCTGAGAAGAGCATGGGCCATTGACTCCCCTAGTCAGAGTGGAAACTTTGGTCATATCTCCAATGGAAGGGTCTCAAGTACACAAGGTCAGAACTTGGAGCCATGCCCCCTTCAAGTGTGACAATGTGTGGGACATTTTGCAATGGTCAGAGTATGTGAGTATCCTGGTCAAGAAACCTGATGAAATCTGTTTTATTTTGTTTTTAATTCTAAAATATCCCTGCTTCTGAATTACACCCAACTAACAATCAGAAGATCATGCTATTTTATAAATTGGTAATTATATGCACATCGACATATGAACTCTCTTTCTCTCTCTCTCACACACACACACACACACGCACACTATGCACACAAAAAGAGTAATATCTACTTTAGTGAAGTTTTAGCAGAGCCCTGTAGAAATGCCAACCTATGCATTTCTAAGTACAAACCCAAGTGAGAAGATTAATACCCACAAAAAGCATTCCACCAAATAACTACCAAAGAGTCTAGCAGTGGAGCAGCAGGGAGAGCATGAAGAGATAAGTATAATACATACCCGACCCTCCAGGAGCTTACAGTCCTAGTCCTGGTAAATGGAGTCAGAGGGTGATAGTCCAATAGTTTCTAAAATTGGGGAGTATGTGTGGGGTGTGTGTGTGTGGTGTGTGTGTGTGTGTGTGTGTGTGTGTGTGGTGTGTGTGTGTGAGAGAGAGAGAGAGAGAGAGAAACAGAGAGAGAGAGACAGAGAGACAGAGACAGAGAGAGAGAGAGAGAGAGAGAGAGAGAATCTTATGCCTCTTAAAATTTAAGGGGAATCATGAGGCAAGGAGCAGAGGAAAACGACCTCCTTTCTCACCATAGAGCCCTATGGGAGACCTGGCTGTGAACGGGAGCTGGCCTCTGCTCACATCTGCTTGCCTCTTGTTGTGGCAAACATCCTCAGTGCAGTGGCTCACCCCAACAGCCCTCTCTTAAGCTACTGGGAAGCGGGTGTCGGCGCCTTGCTTAGCTTGGGTGAATACTTTAGCCTTGCTGCATAATTTCTTCATCCTCTCCTGTACTAGTGAGCTACCCTGGGCATGGTTTTGTCAAAGGCATAGAATCTCAAAACCTCCAAACTATTTGCACATTGATCTTTTTTAATTAATTAATTTACATTAATTTAACTACCATTACATAAAATGGGATATTTTAAAATCTAAAAACAAAACAAAACAGTCTTCGCCAGAATACTCACATTCTCTGACAGTTGCAAAAGGCCTCACACATTGTCACACTTGAAGGGGGCAGTTACATACATTTATTTAATTTACATTTATTTAATTGCATTAATTACATTCTTATAGCAGCTTCCCCTATGGGCCCCAGTTAGTTGATTCCTCAGGTTTCTCTCTGGCTCCTTGAATCCTCCCCTCCACACACAAGATTCCCTGAGCTTCATTATGTTTGGCTGTGGGTCTCTGCTCTGTTTCCATCAGCTGCTCGGTAAAGCCTTTCAGATGACAGTTATGCTAGGCTCCTGTCTGCAACTATAGTAGAATGCCATTTTGTTGGGGTGAGTTCTTTCTCATCCGTTGGGTCTTAAGTTGGGCCAGTCACTGGTTGGCCATTCCCTCAACTTCTGCTCCCTCTTTATCCCTGCACATCTTCTAGGATTCGTATAAATTACCTGCTCCAATAAAATTTCCTGATAAAAGCATTTTAAAGAAGGAAGGGATTATTTTGAGCCATAGTTGCAGGAACAGTCCATGTGGTCCAGAAGTCATGATAAAATGATGTTGTGTAATAGTTTTTCTAAGATTGAAACATCCCATCCTAAAGGGACGCTCTTTAGGCACAGAAGTAAACAACTCAACAAATAGCTTCAGGAAGTCCCTGAAACTGACCAATTCACTAGACAATTCTCTGCCAGGGTAAGCAATAAAGGCTACTGAGACTTTCTCTCAGACAAGCCACACTGCAAAGAAGACACTGAGACCAGACAAGTTACCTGGAAGAAGAAGAAGAAGAGGAAGAGGAGGAAGAAGAAGAAGAAGAAGAAGAAGAAGAAGAAGAAGAAGAAGAGGAAGAGGAAGAGGAAGAGGAAGAGGAAGAGGAAGAGGAAGAGGAAGAGGAAGAGGAAGAGGAAGAGGAAGAGGAAGAGGAAGAGGAAGAGGAAGAGGAAGAGGAAGAAGAAGAAGAAGAAGAAGAAGAAGAAGAAGAAGAAGAAGAAGAAGAAGAAGAAGAAGAAGAAGAAGAAGAAGAAGAAGAAGAAGAAGAAGACCAACAACAACCAAGCATCCTGGAAAAGGCTTAGACCAACTGATTCACTTGGAAAGGACACTCTTCAACCTATTGAGCTGCTTACAGGTTATGCAGTGTGCTCCAGGTTTCTAAGCTTTTGGGAGCTGTCACTGCACTGGAGTGGGTCTTGGTGATGTATCTGTCTTTGATTACTTTCTGTAAATGTCACTTTTATTTCTTCAGAGGAAGGGATGAGATGAGAGTTGTACCTGATCTGTGTAAAGGCACAGCTTGGGCTGAGCTCAGAGTGTTTCTTTCTCTGTTCTAACTACCCCTAGGCCTAGGCCTGAAAGCTTCTAGCTTCCATATAATGTCATCTTCCAAGCTGACTGATTCATCCCAGCTTCTCTTGGCTTCTGTCTGGATTGCTCTGCTTGGCTTCACACTAACTTTGGCAATCTGTTCTAATCTTCTGACTCTTCTCATCCTCTGGTTCTTCTGTCTTCCTGTGTCTAGCTTGTTCTCTCTGCAACCTGCCTCTGTAAAACTGTCCTGATAAAACTACCACATGCACACACCAGTCCCATTTCTCTCTGGCTGTTTTTAAGTAACCTCTCTTTCCTGGGCTGTACTAGTGAAAGTTGGGAGTATCCTATCTCTGACTTGTTCTGTCAGATCTTTCTCTGGTTTGTCACTTTACCCATCAATTAGATATCAATTTGCAAACATGGCTGCTTCCTTCTACAAAGTATCCTTACCTTCACTGTTAGAGATTAAAGGTATGTACTAAGAGTGTATCTGTATTCCAGCCAGATCATACTGTAATCCAGGGCATGTCTGCATTCCAACCAGATCACATAGACCCAGAATGCCTTTGGATATAATCCCTTGCCAAAGCAGCCATGTTGCTGGATTAAAATTCCTCTACACATTTCTGTTTCTGTAAATAATTGCTCACCCATACTCCTGTAAGTAACCCCAATAAAGCTCACTGGTTCACCTAGTTGTACCTTGGTGGTATCCATACTTTAGGCGGTCATGGCTCACTATCTGCGGTAAGTGGGCATGTGTTTTGCCTTTCCCTAGGACCATGAAGAAGCTGCACCACAGTGTGTCTGCCATCAGGTCACTGAAAAAGAAGACTGCTCATGTACAGCACAGTTTCTTCTTTACACATAGCTCAGGATGCCAGCCTGTGGAAGATGCCCCCCCCAATTAACATAATTTAGACAGTTCCTCACAGACATGTCCAGAAGGTTGTTTCCATGGTGAGTCTAGAGACTGTTCAGTTGACCATCAAGAAGAGCCAAACTCCAGTCTCCGGCAAGAGCAATATGACTTCTTTCTCACTAAGTAATCTCTCCAGTTCCTTCATTGATATTTCTTTTCTTTTCTTTTTTAACAGAACTAGAAACAATCCCAAATTCATATGCAAACATAACAGGGACAAGATAATAATATAATCAGTCCTTGAAAGAAAGAGAAAATCTAGAGAAACCACAATACCCAGTCTCAGATTATAGTTAGAGATGCCTGTGAGCCACCATGTGGGTGCTGGAAAGAAAATCCAGATCTTCTGTAGGAACAAGTAGTCCTTTTTTACCACTGAGTCATCACTCCATCGATGGACTCAGTGGATTAAAAACTATTGATAACACAAAGTTGGGTGAATATAGATGGGGGGAACAGACTTGGGTAAATATGATAAAAATATAGCATGAAGTCAACAGATTTTTTAAAAAGCATATTTGGGGACAAAAGTTGGGTGGAATGAGAGGGGATGGATCTGGGTGAATATGATAAAGAACAATGTATGAAGTTCTCAAAGAATCAGTAAAAGTATTTTTAAAGCAAAGTCAGCAAAATTTGCAATAAGAAGCCACATTGGGGAAAAGGCACACAAAAGTGCTTCTGCTCTAGGTCAACTAAAATTGGCTCATCCCACCGGCACAGGTGGCTAGAGAGGCTCTCCAGAGTGTCCAAAAGTAACATATGACTCATCATAATGTTAAAACCACACCCTTGGGTGGAGATTTAAGATACAAATGAGACATGTGAAATAGGAAGTTATGTGTAGAACTAAATGTACCAGAGTATTCCCAGAAAGCCCATGATATGCAAATGAGTCAGAAAGTCAGTAGAGGCCAACAAGCCCCAAATCTGTGTCCTGTGACATAACAACCTCAATCCTCGTACAGCAAAACCATTGAGCTGGTAACCTTTCTCTTTGCTTCAACCACGTCCTTCCTTGGAAGTGTGTCTTTCTTAACAAATGATTCAGGGACACAAGATTCAAGAACCCCTCTGGGAGTGCCCTGTATGTATGTATGCATGTATGTATGTATGTATGTATGTATATATGTATGCATGTGTGTGTATGTATGTATGTATGTATGTGTGCATGTGTGTGTGTATGTATGTATGTATGTATGCATGTGTGTGTATGTATGTATATATGTATGCATGTGTGTATGTATGTATGTATACATGTGTGTATGTATGTATGTATGTATGTATGTCATCTGGGGTACAGGAATCCTGCTATTTTGGAAACATGCCACCATATCTGACCCACAAGGATTTCTAAGAAAGTTTAAAGGGGAGGGTAACAGTACAAGCAGTTTATCTGGTTCTGTAGGGGATGTTCCCTCTAATAATGAAGATGGATGTGAGGTAGGGACAAGGTCCAGGAAGAGAGCCAGGTCACAGGTCATAGTCATAGTCAGATGGACTGTACAAAGGTTAGTCTTCAAGGAAGGACTCTAGCTCCAGTAGGAGATAATGGTGAACTCTCGGTAAATCCAGGCAGAAGCTTGACCGCAAGTAGAATATGGGATAATAAACTATCCTGAGCAGAACAGGACTGGACAGAAAAACAGAGATTGAAGGGACACAAGGCCAAAGGAATCTTAGTTCAACACTGAAGCAATCATACGTATCTCTGATTCAGCAGAGACTGTGAGACCCTGGAAAAGGCTGAAGTTAGTTCAAAGATACTCAAGAAAACTGAGAAAGACAGAGATAAGAAAAACACTCACCAAAACCTCAAAACCATTTCTGACACATTCAACGAGGTGTTTGACACCGTGAACACCATTATTTTTAAAAGATTGGGAACATGTGGTTTTATTTATAGATTGATGCAATGTTTATTCTGAATAGAAATGTGACTTCCACATGTGGTTAGTGTCCAATGACATCACCATTACCTTTTCCCTGTCTCAGGCTTGATACCTGGTCTGTTCTCTCTATGTGAGGCCCAGGTCCCATTAGCAGCTCAAAGCACGTGAAATCTTATCAGGGCAGAGTGCAAAAGGGTTACATCCTCAGGGAGAGGCTAGACATTGAGGCCATAATTTGTGTCCCATGTTACAGATCAAGTGGGACCCAAATCAACTTTCCCAAGCCTCCCAGTGAAGGGGAACCCTGCTATTTTGGAAATGTGTCTTGTGCTCTGTAATTAAAAATAATGAATACCTTCTGTTTTAAGTATATTCAGATCTTAGTGAATATGTGTGTGTATATGGATGTATATGTACATTTATTTTGATCTGAGGTTTTTCCCTGAGAGCTTAGCCATAGAATCAAGAACATAGCAGTTTGAGCTAAACAGAAAATAACTTTTCTATGTCTGTGTAGCACTGTAGAAATTATTTTATGTGTGGTTGTTTGCCTGCATGTATGTCTAGGTAGCACATGTATGCAGAGCCTGAAGAAACCATGAAAGGACATGAGATCTCCTGCAACTGGAATTACGAGCAGCTGTAAACTGCCCTGTGGGTGCTGGAAATTGAACCTGGGCCTGTGGAAGAGCAACTAGAACTCTTAACCTTAGCTAGTCACCTCTCTAGTCTGCTACATGGACTCTTAGTGCTGAAGTGTTTTTACTTTATGCATAATTATGTTAACAGAGAACTAACACAGAAGATATCAACCCTAACTAGTCTTTCTTAATAGTGAGTTCTGTTCAGAAATGCTAAAAAGGAATACTTTGGAAAAGAAATCTATAATAAAATATGAAGTGTCTAAGGAATTAAATTAACACAAATAAATATCAATAAAGCTATTAAAAAGGAGTTGATAAAAATAAGTTTAGAAATACTGTAAGTGGGATAAATAAAAATGTTTCATCTGATAACATTTAGACAATAGTTCTAGTTATAAAAATGATATATAATAACAATAATAACAATAATAATAATAATCAAACAGTACATCTCTCAAAGTTACCAGAACCAGGTGGTTTGTTTGGTGACATTTATTTTACAGGTTCAAAGAATATACAATTTCTACGTCTGAAAACTTGTTCTGCTATATGAAGACAAGAGGAAACATCTTAAGTCAGGTGATAGAAAATACTCTTGCTTTCCACATAGAGACAAAGATCCTAGTGGAATGTCATCCAATCTCACTGGAGTGTTAGTAAGCCTCACCAAGCATGCACTGAAGAAATATTACCACAACTCAGGAGAATGTCACCTACAAGCACTGAGGCACTGTCCCCTTCTTCAATACAGGTAAGCAGTACTTACTGTGCTAATAATAAACTGCACACAAGTATCTTAGTAATTTCTAAAAAGAATGTGCTAAAATATGGTGCTATTCCTTGTTAAAGCAACAACAAAATATCCAGTGTGAGAAACAGCAGGGAGCAGCATGATTAAGTGCAGTTTACAAGCCAAGGATTCTTCCATATAGGAGTGATAAGCATTCAGGCAGGAAATGATGCTAATAATAATGAAACCTGCAAGAGGATATAAGAAACCCATCATCAGACATGACTGAAAACCTGGATAGCAGAGTAACACACTGTGTTTCCAGGACAAAGTATGCAAATTATAAATATGTCAGTTACCTTGAGTTTACAAATTTAGTGCACTTCCATTGGGAAAACTAGAAGAACCTTTCATGGATATTTCGAACTGACTGTAAAATTCACCTGTAAATATAATAGATACCAGATTTTTATGAAATAGTAATGCCAGAGACCATGCACTAGCAGATACTGAAATAGTCTATCAAATCATCAAAGCCAAGACAAGATTTAGCAAATGAAAACACAAATAGGCCAATGTCAAGGAATTATGAAAGAGATTTGCATATATGCAAATATAATAATTGATGAAAGTATCTAATCATTTTTATTTGGACTTTTCAACAGATGGTATAGTGAAAATTGGCTGTCCAATCCCCCACCAGAGGAAACTGGATGGTTAGTTCACCCTACATAAAAAGTAGACTGCAGATAGATGCTCACTCACTGTGTTCATTATGTTAATAAATCAGATCCCTACAGAAGAATCCAAAGCCAAGGGCATCATGTGGCTGTTGGACAGATTCAATTTACTGCAGGCTTTTGGACTGAGGTCTGCAACTTATGTTGGATGTGTGTGTCCCTAGGGGCTCATCAGGTTGGCCTTCTCAATATGGCAACAGGCTTCATCAAAATTTGCAAATGAGAGCGAGCCAGGAAAGAGTCCTAGCAAGGCAGAAGAAACAGGGTTTTATACTCTAACCTCCAAAGTGAAATCCCATCTGCTTGGCAATGTTCTGTTTGTCTGAGGTAGATTAATTGAGGGAGGTGATTATATAAGAAGTAGTCACCCGGAGGAGATGGCTCAGGCTGATCCGAGGAGGCTGCTTACCACAGCAAGCCATGGTTCCAAATGGAAGTCATAGAAGAGGGAAATAGAGGCCAGCAACCCCAGACAAAGAGAGATCATCTCATACAGACCAGTGTAGTTCAGTCAGAACCAATATTCCATTATCTTCCGTTTGATACAAGGCACACACTGGGGTCATGTTGCCAGGGTGAGTGTCCAGCCTCACCATTTACTAACTGTGACTTTAGGCATTGATTTTTTTTCTGACTTCTGTTTTCTCAACCATGAGTAGAAGATGGTTATAGAATTCTGTACAATTCATACAGCACTGTCGAAGAATAATTATGTTGAAATGCACAGAGCATGCAGTGCCTAAGACACAGTGAGTGTTCAGTAAGTGATTTAAAATGGTTGCTATTTAAGATGTGAGGCAGCTAGATATAACCCCAGAATGTGAACTGGTGATTTTGTCTATTATTGGAAAGACTTTTTATTATCTATACATCCTTTTTCATTCAGCAAGTCTACTTGTCTAGAACATGCCTTCTTAAATATGTATTTTGACATAGGTCACATAACTGAATGTGAAGACTGAAAAAATTGATAACAGTAAAAGGTTTCTGAATGCTCAAAGATCAAAAATTAATTTAAAATAATGCATAATGAGTCTTAAGTATTTCTGGATTCCTTGCCTTTGTCAGACAATATGACTATACTGCAATTACACACATGCACACACATACACACACACACACAACTTAAAAACAAATGGCTATCTATCTTTATATAAAAATAATGATTTAATTATGAAAATCAAAGACTTTTACTATTTCCTACCATCGTTCTTTGGTTTATAAGCATCAAATTAACATATTTGCAGAAGGTACTGTGTTAGAATGTGTGCCTTTAAAAACTGCTGTTTGGGGACACCTGATGCTAGCTGCTTTTGTCTTGTGAAGTTGGGGCAGTATCTGGCCACCTGGTGCAGTGGTGAAAGTGATGCCCCTTTAGGCAAGCTGATGTGGCAGGCATCCCAGGAACGGGAGTAGAAGAGATATAGGTATATGCGCTCCCTGAAAGCGGAGAGCAGCTGCTGCTATGCTCTGACCATGCAGCCGTTATGCAGCCACAATCATACCTTTCTTTGCTAGGTGTAATTGAAGTGGGGCAGACACAAGCCAGTGGTTGCAAGATGGCCATTTTGAGTATTCTGTAAACGGCCTGCTGACTACCGTGCCTCGAGGTGCAGGCAAAAAAGACACTCACAGACATCTTTCAGTGCACAGCCCAAGCGGGGTATAATCTCAGAGCCCTGCCTGCCGCTGTGCCAAGAAGCATAGGAGGAGGAAGCATGCCTCATAGCAAGGACTGTAGATGCCTAGAGGCCCTCATGACGCCATGTAGTGCAGAGGAGGTCACCCAGAGGCCTGTCAGCCGAGTGGCCCGGGAGATGTGAAACTGCTAGAGCGTTATGAAGAGAGGTGAAACTGGAGACATTAGGGTGCTGGAATAGCCAGCCAAGCACCTGAGACCATGGAGAAGTCGCAACCCGTGCTACTGCTGAGGGCCACGTCTGGGTCAGTGGCTATGCAGCTGCTGTATTTGTGTAGATGTCCGTGCCTCATTACCACTAGAAAACATGGGGATGTCCCTGGTCTGGGTAGCCGCTTAGGACCATATAGATGTCCAAGGACTGGGAAGAACTGGCTCCGCCCCTCACTGGCTGCAGTGCCCCAGAGAGCTGCCCTCCCCCCACCCCACCCCAATCTCGCACCAGCGGAAGCACTCGGGAGAGCAGGCCCTGTGTCTCAGCTGGGCAGTACAGTGGAGCTGGTTCTGGTGACAAGGGTGTGGGTGAGCCAGCCCCGAGGGAGGGAATATGGAAGAGCTGACCCCACCATTGCTCTGCAGGGTTAAGGTGAGGTTGCATGTGGGAGAAGGGGTTCTAGGGTGGGGAGGGTGATGTCCTCCTACCCCTTACCCTCGCCACCCGCGGGAGTCAGTCATTGAGAGAGTTGGCACCAGGTCACGAGAGTGGGTGAGCTAGCCCTGAACGTCACTGGCTCTAGCGCGTGGAAAAGTAGGTCCTGTACTTCACCTGAGAAACACAGTGGAGATGGCTCTGATGGTGAAAGCACAGGTGAGCCAGCCCCAAAGATGTGAGGACTGGAGAGCTGTCCCAGCCCCTTGTGGGCTGCAGCACTTGGGAGAATGGGCCCTAAGCTTTGATTGGGCACCACAGTGGAGCTGGGTCTGGAGGCATGGGTCCAGGTGAGCCGGGCCAAGGGTGTTAGAGCAGGGGGGCAGTGCCTCCCACAGATGGAGGTATTGGGTCACCTAGGTGGAATAAGAGCTTACCTTTTACGTGTGGATAAGGGAGAGTAGACAGCGTGCTCACCAGCTCAGCTGCCACGCAAAACCTAGATCCAGGGTTTTGAGTTGGCCAGTTCCAAAATCTATATCATCCGTGAATTGTTGGGCAAGTAAGAGGGCCGGTCCTGCTGATTCAAAGCTGTGGGATCCCGTTGACACAGGGCAACAACAGGATAACTGGGAGGAGTCCTGGTAGGGATCCAATATTCATGGTGTCACAGAAGCCAGACACCTTGAACCAGCCCAACGACTCGTTGCAGCGAACAATTGCAAGTACTGTGGGACACACTGTGACACACTACAACTTTCACGACAAGATGTTTTCTATGCTTTGTTTAGTGTGTGTGTGTGTGTGTGTGTGTGTGTGTGTGTGTGTGTGTGTGTGTTTTGGGGAAGGTTGCAATGGCAAAAGACAGATATGAGGGGATGGGGAGATTGAGTGGGACTGGGGTGCATGATGCAAAACTGACAAAGAATCAATAAAAAGTAAAAAAAAAAAAAAAGATTAACTAAATGAATTTTTGCCTAGAATTAGGACAGAATTTTCAACAATTTCTGAATTGGTTCTTGATATATTTTTCCTGTTCTACAATATCTATCAGTGTGACAACTATAATTCAAAATAACATACAATGCTAAAGGGTGCTGGAGATGCTCATGTCCTACCATAACCAATATTCAGGCAATAAATGTGATTTTGCCTTTAATACATGGTAAAACTCGCATGTATACCAAATAATTATTTAAAATAAAATTTCTCATTGTTAATTAGCAGCATGTTTGTGTTTTATGCCTGTTTTATATAATTCTATACCCAGAGCATGCAAAAAAAAAAAATTCCAGCTGAAACTTAAGGCGCTTACGAAGTTCTGATCTGGAGTTGCCCTCAAACAGTCGCTGGCGTGATACACTGAGTATTTACTGGACGGTGCCTGGAGCTGAAATCACAAATACTGCATTTGACCCATTTCCCAGGATACACTAGGAGCTCCTGCGTTTATCAAGGAAGACTTTCCTCTTCTTTGCAGACCATAGGGTAGGGCGTGGGCAACTGATGGTGCCCAGACGCTTCTCATGGCAAAGGGCTTGGGGGCATGTAAAGGCCAGAAAGATCAAAGCTGTTGTGTGAGGCAGGTCAGCAAAGCTTCAAAGTCTACTTGTGAGTATTGGTTAACCATGTGAAACACAAATCCTGCTGTTCTTCACAAGGAGAGAGTTATGTGAAATTTTGGAAATCAAATAAAAGAAAACACAGTTTTCCCATCTATGATGTAATTAATCAGAAGATTCTTCAGAATATCAAGTTTCATGTGCATCCCCAGTAACGATCTAGTTCATAAAATCAATTCAGGAATAGCACGTATCTGCCGGGCAGAGACTGGAAGAGAAGGAGACAGAGGCAGATAGAATGTGCCATTATTCTACCCGACCTTTGAAACTCAGCACTTTTCTGGCCCGGATTGCTATGCTTTGTTTTGTTTGTTGCCAATGGGATTACTTTCTTGCAACCTTACATATACATTGTGTTACAATTATATTCACCCTGATACCCTCTCTTAGATCCCTCCCCCTTCCTCTGAATACTTTCTTCTCAACTAGACCACCCTCCTACCTTTAAGATTACCTCTCCCCCCCCCCCGACCCCCCAACACACACATATTGGATTTTTAGTTATGGTTGCTTGCATAAGCATAGGTAGGGAACTATTTGTGGAGCATGGGCAACTGGCCAGTGGCTATACTCTTAACTGCCAATAATACCTCCTGAAGTGGTAGGGCCTTGTAGATGCTTCCTCTACCTATGATAGAATGCCGAAGGGCCTATCTTGTACAGGTTTTGTGCATAGCTGCTCTGTGTTCATGACTTCTGAGGTCATGCTGTGTGCAGATGACATTGTGTCATGCTGTTCCTCTCCATCCTTAGGTCTTACGTTTCATCCACCTCCCATTCTGGGACTTGGAGTGAGTGATATAAATTTATAGCTGAGCATTCAACTGCCAATAATTCTTGCACACTGACCAGACATATGTTTCTGCATTAGCTTTTTCCCTCTGCAAAATGGGTCTCTCTGGTCTAAGGGTATAAATGTAAATATTTAGAAGACAGTTTGAAGACATGTCCACTTAACAAAAACAACAGTAATTAGTTCTCCTTTTGAGACTGTAACATCCTAACGCGTAAGATTTGGTAAGGGGCTGGAGAGATGACTCAGCACTTAAGAACACTGCCTGCTCTTCCAGAGGTCCTGAGTTCAATTCCCAACAACCACATGGTGGCTCACAACCATCTGTAATGGGATCTGATGCCCTCTTCTGGTGTGTCTGAAGACAGCTACAGTGTACTCCTATACATAAAATAATTTAAAAAAATAATTTTTTTATTGAACTTTCAGCACCAGATGCATGTTCCCTTCCAGGAAGCAGAAAGTGGTTGGCTACTCCTCCATTCTGCCACCATTATTGCAAGAATAAGTGTGTATTGCCTAGCAAGCTGGTATTATAGGATGCAAGATCCACAACTGGGTAAGATCTGGCACTATGTGCTCTAGTCAGCAGTGGGGAAGCTTCTAGCCTGATTTCTCTGTAAATAAGGCTCGTGGTATCTTCAGCAATAGGCTCTTACCATCTAATGGACAGCCCAGTAGTGACAGCAATGACCTATATTGCTTTTGGGAGCTCCTGAGACCTCTGTAGCCAAAAGCATAGGAAGGTGTCCCACATCTAATATGAAAACCATGACGTCTTAGGGAACAACTCAAAAAGAAGTAAGCCATATCAGGTGTGAAAACTCATGATCTGTATCCACGCAGACAAAGAAATTAATGACAAGATGTTTCCAGCTACTAATAACTCCCAAAGGCATCGCTGTTTTGTAAGGAAGAGACTGTTAATAACAATTCCACCACTAATCCTGTTGGCAGATTGTCACTCATCATGAGCAGGAACAATGTAGACATGTGTCATGCTTGAAGCTCATCTTAAAAATCTGTTTAAGAGTTTTGCTGTGGAGGGGATCCACCCTCTCTGCTCCACATCACACAGCGTGAGAAGAGGTGGGCCAGAGTGTCTGGGAGTTAGGCGTAGAAGAAGCTGAAGAAATCTACATTAGTTTTGGCAATGAGTTCCGGGATCCAGCAAGCTGGGTGTAACCACAGAGGATGGAGACAGACCTTTAAAACTGATGAAAACAAGTCTCCAAAGAACACAAGCAACCAAAGAGGGAAACAACCTGTCCAGCAACCTAGGCAGGGACTGAAAGTAATGCACTTGATGAGTTCTTTGCAGAGAACAAGGCTTCTCCACCCACGTGGCTTTGCCAAATATTTGCTTTTCTGAGTGCAGCAGCAAACGGAGTGGCAAAGAAGCATGAGAAACTGTATGAGGTATGGAAACCAGGGCAGGTAATTACCCATGGGGTGGGGACAGTGTTAGCATCTCTCTAATAGGATTAGATGAGTTAATCTGGAATCCTGCCACAGTCAATGACATATAGGAGGGGCACTGCTAAGATGGTACTTAACTTAGATGGGAGAGCAGAGATCAACTCCCTGGTTCTGTGTCTCATGCTGTCCACATTCACTGGCTGTTCCCAACACTGGCTGTTGGATGGAGAGGGGTTGTAATAATTGGATCTAAGATCAGGTGGTGCTGGGTGAAGAGTAATTGATATTTGCAGAGACTCTGAAAGGAACTTGGGGAATGAAACATCTGGTTGGAAGGTGGCCTTGTAGCTCAAGTCCTGAGAGACCAGGGTAGGAGAGGAAAACAGGAAATTTTATTCATCTTCTTTCTTGGTTTGTCAGGTTACAGTCTCCAGCTGTGCACATCAGCGTTGTCCTGAAGGAAGAGAGATAGGGAATAGAACTCCATGAAGTGCGCCTTTGTGGAAAGCCCGAGCGACCCTTTGACCTGGCTTGTACATTTCTATGTATCTCTTCTTCTTCCAAAGCAAATGCTCTTTTTTTTTTTTCCTGGCTCCTTTTCAGATCTGAGTAAGCTGTGGAGAAAAGGAAAGAGATGAACTGAGGAGAGAACAAACATGGAGTAGAGAGAAAGGGAATAGGAGAAAACTTGCAGAGAGAGCGGAGGGATGGAGAGTTCACAGCCTTGACATTTAAGATTCAGGTGTGTTTGTAAGACTGCGGGATCTGACAGGGGAATGTGGATCTAACAGGGCACTCAGGTGTGTGGCAGGGAGTCATAGGGGCTAAAGAAAAATAGAAAGAAGGCTGAAATCAAAAGCTGGATCGAAACAGCAACATTACATGAAAATAAGCAATGTTGTTCGATATTACTGAAAATACATGACATTATTAATCCTTTGTGGCTCTCTTCTCTCTTCTCTCCCAAGTAGTGATAAGATAATAGGATGTGTCAGGATACAAGAGCTCAGACCCTAGATGAGCTACTTGCCATGTAGGTGTCCACAGGCAAGGCATTTAACCCTCTGGTTCTGTTTCCGTAGTATATAGTGAAGGGAAAGAAAAGAAAGAAGGGAGAAGAAGACGAGAAGGAGGGAGAAGGGAGGAGGAGAATTTAATTGCAATCTAGGCTACTAAGAGGGTCAAATATATATCTTAGCCATACAGTAAAAGCTTTAAGAACTTGTGTCTGTGTGTGTCTGTGTGTCTGTGTGTGTGTGTGTGTGTGTGTGTGTATGTGTGTTTCTGTGTGATGGTGTCAGCTCCTCTGGAACTGGAGTTACAGACAGTTGTGAACTGACATGTGGGTGCTGGGAATCGAACCGGATCCTCTGGAAGAGCAACCAGTGCTCTTAACTGCTGAGCCACCTCTCCATACTCCTCCCTCCTCCGTGCTTTAAGAATTTAACTATTCTTACCCTAGCCCACACTTAGTGAGCATTTTAATTCTATACCATGAAGTAGAATGAGTTATTTCTCTGCAGTTTTTCTATCTGCAGGCATAGGTGTGTGCATGTAACGTGTGAGAAACCATGTGTGTGCATGTAACGTGTGAGAAACCATGTGTGTGCATGTAACGTGTGAGAAACCATGTGTGTGCATGTAACGTGTGAGAAACCATGCCATGGCTGACAACACAGGTGTGCTCTTTTTCCTTACATTATTCATAGAGAATCTGAGGAATAACGAGACTGCCTTACTTTTTTTAATGCCACATATCTGAATACTGTTAGGTCTGACTAGAAGTCCAGGTAGGCTAGCTCTAGAACAAAAGTCAGTAAACTAGGGTCCACCTAGTTTATGTGTTAATAAAGTTTTATTGGGTGGTATCTGTCACTCCATTTGCCATCACCCATGACTGCCTTAGCACCTCAATGATGAAGTCAAAAGACTTTGTTACCTGGCATTGTTAGAGTAAAGGTTTGCTGACATCTCTTCTGTTTACAGTCATAACTATCAATGCCCGTGTGAAGGCTCCTATCAGTTGTCAACCTGATCAAGCCTCAGGCTATGCTTCTGATGGGTAATCTTTGACTAGATTAACTGAGGCAAGGAGATATCCTCACTGTGGATGGCACCATTCTCTGGGCTGGGATCCTGGGCCATGTAAACGAGAAGAAATTGAGCTAAGCACAAGCATTCATTACTTTCTGCTTCCTGGGTGTGGATATAATGTAACCAGCTGCTTTTAGCTCCTGACTCACTCATGATGGATTAAACCCTTTAACTGTAAACCAGATACATCCTTCCCCCTTAAGTTGTTAAGTGCTTACATCCTCTGCTGCAAATACAGTGCAGAGACAGGGAACTGGAAGTGGGGTGAGGTTATATAATCTCAAAGTCTTTGCCTAGTGATGTTTTCCTCCAGCATGGCTGTACCACCTAAATCTTCCCAAACAGCGCCACCAACTGCAAACCAAGTGTCGAGATACCCAAGCCTATGGGGGACATTCTTCATTCAAAGCACTACAGCGTCTGAGCCACATTGGGATCTAAGGCAGTGTAAGTGACTTGTGCAGAGTTAGCTAAAGACCTAATGGCAGGGCTGGGTACAGCCATCTTCTTATATGACATGTGGCTTTGGTAAAGTTTTAGTGGTTGTTCTAATTTTCTTTCTGTTGCTATGATAAATATTGATCACAGAGAACTTAAGGGAGGGAAGGACTTGTTTGGTTCATATTTGCAGGTCATAGCCTATCATAGCCAGCTTGGAAGAATTTGTTCATGAACAGGCAACATCCTGGGAGTTGAGCAAGCAGATGCTTTTCAGGGAGAAGACTGATTTGACCTGACTTTCCAGAGGTTCTATCCGACCCACCCCCACCCCTGGTTACTCCATGGTTCCTCCTTCCCTGGGCATGACCCTTCAGCATGGGGTCAGACTCTGTTTCTCCAGACACGGGAGAAAGAATGACCAAGGGAAAACCTCAGATCTGAAGCAGTCCAGAGAGAGAGCCTTGTAACTAGGAAAGGTGCCATTTGCATGTTTGTGTATGAATTTTGAATTCTTCAGGATCCTTAAGGACTGTGGTTTGGCAGCCTAAGGACAAGAGTCAATCTATGTGCTCCAGTGTTTAGTTGGCCCTGTCTCTGGATCTGGGCTTTGCTCTCGCCTCAGGTCATGCTTTTTGTTAGAAACAAACACAATTGGTATTTGAGAATCTAGACTTGGGAGCCCGGGAATTAGGAGAAAATTAGAATGGACCAGGAGTTGAAGAGGTGAATGATTAGGCTTGGTGGCAGGCATACAAGCTCACGAGAGAAGATAGCACGACACCTATGAAACCACCCTTTCCCATGGATTAAACTAAGTCAAAACACAACCGCTTCTTAAAATGGGGGATAATCATAGGAAGATGCTTGCTGTGTTTTCTGTGTTGCAAACAATCTCATATTTGGCATCAATCATGTAACCAGAGAGTTTGGGATGTTTCTGGAGGCTCCTCTTCCCCCTAAAACTTTTCTGCATGTGGTCATTATGCTCATTTCCTTACATGTTAGATTCATCTTTGCAAGCCAGAGATTTTTTTTTTTTTTTTTTTTTTTTTTTTTTTTTTGCCATTCTGTCTCGGATTAGCAAAGCTCAAAGTTGGAAAGGCAACTTAGCCAAGGCACGCCACAACTTCCTGAGCAAGAGGCAGTTCATTGGATCTCCAAGAAAACTGCAGACTCCCAGTGATGGAGACAGTGAGAGCTGTAAAGAGTGAGTTAGCCGAGGACGAGCCATTCCCAAGGACTGCTGTACCCTCACTGGATCTGGTGTGATCAAACACCGCTCCAGCCTCTCACTCAATATACGCACATAAGTCTCACAGCCTTTGGTAATGTCCTAGGTGTTTAGGATTGTGGTTCCTGCCTCTCTCTCCACTCTAATATGCAAGGACAAACAGGATTGTCTTAGAAATGATCACAAGGCTCCCTCTTAGGTTTTTCAAATAGCCTATCAAGGGCAGAACTAGATGTCACAAAAGCTTTCGTCCCATACTAAACTTCCTGTGCGACTGGGCCCCTGCTTCTCTGTCCCCTGTGCCTTCCCAGGCTTCATTTCCCAGGCTCGTATAAGCATCAGACAGTGGGCATGCTCACTCAGGCTAACAAGGCTTGACTTCAAGTTCAGCTTCACAAAGATTGGACTGAAGGAAGGAGGGTAGAGTGCTACAGTACTGCCTGTGTGTTCAGCAGGTTGGCCTGGCACTGTGCAGAAAAAAAAAGAGAGACAATCAGGAACTTCAGCTCCTGCTAAAATGTGTTTTTAATGCCCTCTGTGGCACTGTGGGACTTACCTTCTTTGACATTGCTACAGCAAATCAAATCTAACCAGTCTCCTGCTGACTTGGGACCTCCTGAGCCTCTGATGGAAGGGCCCAAAACAAAGCTCTGAGTTACTTCCTGGAGCTAGAGGCAGCTCTGTTCCTGCTGTGGGATTTGAGATGCTCACAATCCTGGTGCCCATCACAGCAATGGTGACTTCTTTAATTGAACAGGTGCTGGACCCTCAGGTTTTTTCATTTAATCCTATGCAACCAAAAAGCAGGTACTGTTGTTATCTATGTTTTATTTCACAATGCATAAAATGAGACTTGATATATTCCTTAATGTTCAGAGACTAGATATTGTTCCATCTTATCTCACGCGCACGCGCACAGACACCCCCCCACACACACACACACCACCATCTCCCCACTCCTCCTAGTGATTTCTTTTGGTTTCTGCAGTTACTCTGGGAGCTGTGCTAACAGCTGAAGTTTTAGAGGTAGGAACCACAGATGAGAGAGAACAGGGGACATTTGCTTTCTGCATCTGGGTGACCTCACCCAATATGGTCTTTATTTCTTTACAGCTGAGTAGTATCCCATAGTGTCTATGCAACCTTATTTTCTACATTCATTTGCCAGCTGAAGGGCATGTAGGTTGCTGACTAAGGATTTCCAGTTAGAAAGTGAAAGAGATGAAAACTGGGTCTGTTTCCCTTCTGAATCCATCAAAGAAGATAATGGGGAGAGTGGGAGAGGGAGAGAGAAAAAGAGGGAGAGAGAGAAAGAGGGAGAGAGAGAAAGGGAGAGAGAGAGGGAGGAAGGAAGGGAGGGAGGAAGGAAGAAAGGAAGGAAGAAAGGAAGGAAGGAAGGAAGGAAGGAAGGAAGGAAGGAAGGAAGAAAGAAAGAAAGAAAGAAAGAAAGAAAGGAAGGAAGGAAGGAAGGAAGGAAGGAAGGAAGGAAGGAAGAAAGAAAGAAAGAAAGAAAGAAAGAAAGAAAGAAAGAAAGAAAGAAAGAAAGAAAGAAAGGAAAAAAGGAAGGAAGGAAGGAAGGAAGAAAGAAAGAAAGAAAGAAAGAAAGAAAGAAAGAAAGGAAAGAAGGAAGGAAGGAAGGAAGGAAGAAAGAAAGAAAGAAAGAAAGAAAGAAAGAAAGAAAGAAAGGAAAGAAGGAAGGAAGGAAGGAAGGAAGGAAGGAAGGAAGAAAGAAAGAAAGAAAGAAAGAAAGAAAGAAAGAAAGAAAGAAAGGAAGGAAGGAAGGAAGGAAGGAAGGAAGGAAGGAAGGAAGGAAGGAAGGAAGGAAGAAAAAGAAGGAAGGAAGGGGGCAATAAAGGTGATAGATAAATAGATGATAGATATAGGTAGGTAGATAGATGATAGGTAGACAGACAGACAGATGATAGACAGGCAGGCAAATAGGTAATGGATGATAAATAGTAGATAGAGCCAGTTTTTATTTTTTTCTTAAATTTTTATTATTTAAATGCATTTTATACATCAAACATATTAATAATATTGAGTATTTTGAGAATCAAAAAATACATAAAAATTTATTCAACTTTTATATTCATATCCTTTCAAACCCTGAAAATATCATTAATGAATATTTAATACTATCCATAACTGAGAATGCTATATCTAATGTTGAATACTAAATTGTTTCAAAACATACAAAATATTCTTTAGGAATTAAGCATAGTAAAAGAGCATAAAATATTAAAAATGAACCATTAAGAAATATATTCAAAAGCCCCTATATGATACCACCTGACGTAGTGAGAAAGAATTTAAAACGCATTATATATCTGTGTATATTGTCTAACAATCAATTTACTTAAAAAAGATTATCAGTGCTTCTAGGAAAGAAATTATTTCATCAGTTAAGTATATTTTTAAAATTTCAAAATAGCAAACCAGTTTTTTATTGTGCAGAGTAATGCTATAACATATCTGGAAGTCATCTTTATATTTAATAAAAACAACTTTCTACTCTTCCTTTGCAGTTTCACTGAAAAACATCTTCTGTCCTCTCCAGAGGTTCATGCTTATCAGAAGTCTGTTAAGTATTCTCATAATTGCACTTGGCACTTTTAGATAAGTATATCCATGCATTAGTGATAGAGTTTACCATACACTTTTAAGGATCATATCCACAAAGATGTAGCACCCCAGCATCTATATTATTAATCTCTGTCCTTGCCAGCTATCACCTTGCATGCTCTTAATGCAACAGGGCCATTATGGGGATCAGGAACACTAACTGGGGCTGAATTTTTACCTTCCCCTTCTTTTACAGTAAACAAAATCATGCTTTTAGTGTAGAAGGCCCTTCATCTGGAATCCTTGATTTCTGGACCAGCAAGGCCCTTAAATAGAAGCACATATGTAGGGGGCGTTGAAACTCCAGTGCCCTCCCCACAAACAGCAATGTGTTAAAATCTTGGTTCCCGGCCTGTGGTACTATTTGGAAGTGGTTGAAACTTTAAGAGGCAGACTATGGTGGGAGGATGTTAGGTCCTCTCACTATTTTGGAGTCATCCCGTGGAGGTATGCTGAAACCTTTCCCCACCTCTCCCTGCTTCCAGGTAGGCATGAAGTGAACACCTTCTGTCACATGCTCCCATCGCCATGTTATAGATCTGAAGGGAAGGCGACCAAGCAAGCAGCCATGGGCTGAAACTTCTAAATCATGAAACAGAGCAAACCTTTCTTCTTTATAAAGAGTTTACATTGAGAATTTTGACCCAGAGTAGAAAGCCAGCTAACACTGCAGTGTGTGTATGGAGGTGGTTTGGGGATTTCTGATGAAAGGATAGTTCTTTCAATCAAACGATTTGGAAAACCTTAATATTTACTCCAGGACCATCTTGTGCTACAAGGTCTTGGGGAATTAAGCTTCAACTTGAGTTTGGCTTTATTATTCTGGGGTGGGTCGCCTTATACTAGAACCATTGGAGGTATCTGGAACATTGAGAAGCCTGCAATCTGCTCTGATGAATAAACTTTTGTACCCTTGTCAACACTACTGGTGTTTGGGGCTGTGTAATTGCTGGGCTAGGGGTACAGTTCTTACAGGCAATGTGTAGCTTTTATCAGTTAGTGTTCGTGTTATGACTAATAAGATAACCAGATATGATCTGGAGTTCCAGTAAGCATGCATATGCAAAAAAAAAAAAAAAAGCAACAGCCAGCCTTGTAAAATACACACCTTATTCATATCCCATATCCTTACATACATTCAAGGTACATTTCCTGGGATCACTTGTTCTCTCCCCCTACCTTCCCAAGAAATTCTTCAATACCTTTTTTATTGGTAAAAGAAAGAGAAAGAGCAAGCTGACAGAGCACAGAGATGACCTTTGCAGTTTATAGAAAACAGCAGCGGGGTAGTGCTCACTGGGCACAGAGGTCAGGCCATTGCATAAGCCAGAGTGAGCTATGAATTTCCCTTGGAGGAGTTTTTCTTTATTATTATTACTGCAAAGTCTACTAAAAACAAAAATATATTAATTTTTCCCTTCTCATCCAGAACTAATTACAGTTAACCTATTAGGCATATCCATCAGCAATTTAACATTCACCGTGCATATGTTTGCAGATTAAAGAAAATGTGAAATTACACACAGTGGAATTGCTCTAGACTGGAGCCAGATTTTTAAATCAGTACTAATGGGAGTCACAGAAAGCCCGGTTCTCCCTGGGACCTCTTTAAATTGCCACTACATACAGCATAGAAATAAGAAACTCAAAAGTTTTAACAGCACACTTGGGGTACTTGGTTTTGTTTGTTTTCTGTTTTTTTTTTTTTTCTAAAATAGAAAAAGAGAAACAAAAACCCAACAGATTTAGCACAGTGGGCATGAATGAAATGGACAGACTTGCTCTACAGGTGTAGAGGCCGGAGAATCAGGTTCATTCACACAGGAACGAGCATCTTCTATGTGGTCCATTGGTATTCTCAGTGGTTCTTTGTGGACCCCCTGAGGACACTGGGTAATATCCAGAGACATCATTTTTATTGCTGTGGCTGGGGATGTAGCTACTACTTGGCAACTAGGAAGACACGCTAAATAGTTTATACTGATAAACCAGACAGCACTCCTCAGGCCTTCCCCAGTAAACAATTACACAACCCAAAATGTCAATAGTGCTGAAAAGGAGCAAAGGGGGCTCCTTCATTAGAGCAGTTTGCAGACTTGTCAGTGTTACAGAGACCTTCAACAGTCCCAGTGTGACCCCCCCTCTCCATCCCCCCTTCCCCAGAAGAATAATGCCAAGCTAATGTTGACACTTAATTCACAATATGGCAACGTGAGGAGTTGGGACCTTTGGCAGTTGCTCGTCAATGGTCCTTATAAATGAATTAGGTTTTTGTTTTTGTTTTTTTTTCAAAAACCACAGTGGTCTCTCAAGAATGGATTGAGATTGGCTGTGGTGGTAAAACCTGTAATCCTAGCACTCAGGAGACACATGTAGAAGGACCATGAGTTTAAGCCTAGCCTGGGCTGAATAGAGTGTTTGTCTCAAAAATAAATAAGATGAGGCCAGGAGGATGGCTACATTGGTAAAGTGCTTGCTGTACAAACATGAGGGCCTACGTTCAGTCCCCAAGACCACACACACACACGCACACACAAGCATGGTGGAACACAACTGTACTATCTGTGTGAGGAAGGCAAAGACAGATTTCTGGGGCTCACTGGCCAGCCAGCATAGAAGAATTGATGAGTTCTAGGTAAATGTGGCCCATCAAGCAAGACAGAGAACAACCAAGGAAAGCACTCAAGGCTGACCTTGTCTGTGTACACACACACACACACACACATACACCACACACACCACCACCACCACCACAAATACACAAACACCAAAAATAAATGTTTAAAAGCAAAAGGAAGGGGCTGGGGATGTGTCTGAGTTTGGATTACCAGTACTTTTACTTAGAAAGCCAGACACAGTGAATTGCTTCCTTCAGCCAGGCTGAACCTCTTAAACTTCCCCAGACGCCACCCCTAACTGGGGACAAAGTGTTCAGATGCCTGAGTCTCTGGGGGAACAGTTCTCATTCAAAGCACTACAGTTAGTGTTGGGGGGCGGGTAAACAAATAACTCTCTGATTAGATCTGAGGTCCACTCCACACTATAGTGACTTGTAAACCTGGGAAACCTCCAAGACAGAGAAGGTCATAGGCCCTTGTGGGAAACTGAATATTGTCCTGTAGCTAAATGGAAACGATGCCAAAATACCTTGTCCATATGTGTGTCTGTACTGCAGACAACTACACTCTGCTTTAATGAGAGAAGCCTTTCTTTCCAACAAATAGTAGAAATAGAACCATGGCTACAGCAGACCCTGGGAATAAGTGATGGCTGGGGGCTCGGCTACAAACAAGACATCCATGCCATCTCCTCTAAGGCTCAGGGGGCATCGCAGAAGAGAGGGCAGAACCAGAAGATAAAGAGGAGAACTGCGATCTACAAGACACAGCCATTCCAGTCGTGAACTCGGGGCAACTGCAAATGTCTGGACTGGATCTACACAAGAATGGCCCGTCGAGAGTCAGGCATGGATGGGGGTAGGGGTGTTCAGGGAAGCTCACCCCTCACTGCTGACCTACCTACTATGGACAGACTCAGGCCTGAGATGAATCATTGCCTTTCAGTTAACTATTTACCTACTGGCTTCCTCACCAGGCCCCAGTACCTATTTTCAATCCAGTGGTTACACAGGTGCCCATGGTTAACCTAAGTAGGTCACAAAACAAGCAAAAGCCCTGGATCTAGGGGAAAAAGTGGTTGAGAAGAAGGAGATTTGATAGGGGAAAAAGAAAGAAAAGGAGGGGGGGATAGAGAGAAAGATAGGTAGATAGAGAGAGAGAGAGAGAGAGAGAGAGAGAGAGAGAGAGAGAGAGATCAGAATGCATTGTATTTGTATGTGAGATCTCCATGAACGGAACTATTTTTTAAATCAAAATAGAAAAGCATTTAAGTGAAGAGCAGTTGAAGACATACTTATGTCCATCCTTGTCCTCCAAATGCACATATCCCCATGTGCACATAAACTCATTCATACATAAGACACAAGGGGAGGGGGGAGGAAAGAAGAGATGGGAGTGGGGAGAGGGGAAGGTAAGGGACAAGATGTCTTCATCATCCCACCTAGAGAATGTGGAGTTCGGAACTGAGATGTCTTTTTGTATTTTCACTTCTGCATGTTTCCTTTTGTTTGAAGTCATAGAATATATATATTTTTAATTTATCCCATACAGTTAATGGTGGCACAACTAAGCCACCCCAGGTGACCATTCTCTGCTCCTCATTTCAACTGTGTACAGTTTCTGCTGATGTAAACCAGACTGCAGTGAGTATGTTTGTACGACACAGTTTTTCTCTGCTTGTCACTCTTAAAAGAGTTTCAGAAGCCTGTTTATTAACACAAAGATCATGGAGTGATCGGAAACCATGAATACACGCTGTGAAAAGTTGTCTCCCCTTTCTACTCTCAGAACCGGTGCAAAAGAGCAGCAAACTCGTCCCAGTGGCTAGAGCTGCATAGCCTCATTTTGAAGTTCACCATTTATGTGGGTGAAGCATGGCGCTTGGTTGCTCTCTGAATTTGCATTTATGTGACTCCCAATGAGGAGACTAATTTAAATGTATGTGCCAGCCACTGGGTTTCAGCTTGCTTATTTTCTAGCTTCTCCTTTGTTCATCCAATCTCTTCATAAAATGTATTCTTTCATGTGCTTTTAAATAAACACCTTTTAATGATTCTTTGTGGGTTTCACATCGTGCACCTTAGTCCCACTCATCTCCCCATCCCTTCTTATCTGTCCCCAGCCCTTGCAATTCCCCCTGGCAAAGAGAATACAACAACAACAACAACAACAACAACAACAACAAAGCATGTAAAATATCTCATCGTGGAAGCTATAGTACGTCACAGTGTGTTCCACCATAGACCCCCTCTGTGTATCTTCACTTGCAGATGTTCATTGCAATGAGTTATTGGTCTGGTTCAAGGCCTCTGGCTTCTGCTACACCATCAATACTGGATCCTTACTGAATGGGACGCCTATCAAATATCCTGTTGTTGCCCTGTGTCATGGAGGTCCAGCAACTTTGGATCTGCAGGACCAGCCCTTTCACACACGACAGCAGTAGATTTTGGGGTGGGCCAACTCAAAGCCCTGGATCTGGGCCTGGGTGGTAGCTGAGTTGGTCAGCCCACCAGCTCTCCCACAGCCTGCTTTCCTTTGCTCACACCCTTGGAGAGGCTCACCAGGGCCTTACCACCGGGCCAGCTCTACTGTGAACCAGGCAAGCACAGTTCAGGGCTCTTCCTGCAGGTGGTGAGTAGCAGGGACAGCTCTCCTGCTCTCATGACCCCATCTAGCTCTCCTGATTGGTACAGGCAGCAATGGGTGAGGGGAAGCTTTCTGGTGCTTTTATGATGGAAAATGCCTTTGTCCCTCTTAAAGGCAATATGTATTCTTTTTCCCCAGTGCATGCTTGGTTGTCACAAGTTACTTTGTACTATTGAAATTACCTTACTTCTCCATCAATCTTAAATGATGGTCTGTGACTAGAGAGGTGGCTCAGTGGTTAAAGTATTTTTGTTAAAAGAGAAACTGGTTTTGGTTCCTAGAACCCATGTTGGGCAGCTCATGATTGCCTGTAACTCCATTTCCAGGTGACCTATCACCCCTGGTGCCCTCTATGGGCACTGCATGCACGTGCACAAAAACACATACAATTGAAAATAAAATTGTCTAGCAAGGATACTTTCTACATATGTATGTATGTGTATGCATGTATTCTATGCATGCAGCATTTGTCTTTCTGAACTTGGTTATTTTGCTTAACCCAATGGCCCCCAATTCCATACACTTTCCTGCTGGTGTCATGACTTTGTTTTTTTGTTATGACTGTGTAAGATTTCCCCATTGAACATCCGTATCAAGTTTTCTTTAAGCATTTGTCTACACAAAAGGACCGTTAGTCTGATTCTATTTTCTGTGAATAACACAGCAATAAGTATCTCTGATATTGGCTTAGAAGAATATTGCTATGTTTGTTTGTTTTTAAAGAGAGCTCCATTCTGACCTCAAAAGTGGTAGTGAGAGGCCAAATCTACTCCATCTTGGAACTGGCCTCCATCTTAAAAGGAGAAAAGGCCTGAAAACTTGAACCACAGCTGAACCCAAGCTGCACCCAAGTACCAGAAAGAACCCCATGGCTTGTCCATGGCTCGAGTTATTCTCTAGCTATTTCCTAGCAACAGTTGATCAAAGATTAGTCTGATTGTCTCAGATGTACTTTCAGACCGTTCGTGATTATATACGGTTTTGCTTCAGAGCACCCACCTGTCGGCTTACAGTAGTCATTCAGTTAGATGCTTGCCAGGCTGGGCACTCCCTCACTTGCTCCTATTTTCCTATAAAACCTTGTCCCAATGACAGTTTGGGGCTGCTTCACCAAACTTTCCTATGGGTCAATGGGGAATAAGTCCAAACAAGTTTGTAATAAAGAGACTCTAATGTGATGACATCGGAAATGGCTCTGTGGTGGTCTTTAGGGGTTCTGGCACAACAGTCACAAGTTCTGATCAGCAGAGGTCCCTCTCCATCCCTGTCCTCTTTAACCATGCAGATACACAGAGAGATACATACACATAATTAAAATAAAAAATTAAATTGAAAAGTCAAGGTCATGAAAGCCGAGAGTGGAATAGAGGCCTCATGGGATTGGAAGGAAGGTTTGTGGGGATGTTGACAGACAGCAGAAGGGGTCAGTTCTGCAGGGCAGGAAAGATTTAGACAACCCCAGGCCGGCGGGCAAAGGCTCCGAAGCCGAGAGAAGATCTTAGGTGTTCTCAACACACATAAAAATGATCATAAGTCACAGTGGCGGTGGATGTGTAAACTCAATCGCTGCCATTATCTCATGACAGATCTGAAGTAGATCGATCTCAAAATATCAGAGTTTGATCTGTGAGATACATACAATTTTTGTCAAGTAATTATCAACAAACTCGGGAGATTGAGGGATAGTGTGCGACTGGAAAAAAAATCTTCAGTAGCCTTTTCCTCCTTACAGAGACACAATCTTGGCCCTAGGGCCTCACAGCCATGAGTCGAAGAGAATGAAGCCCCAGAGTCCAACTGAAGCTGGCTTGTGGAAAATGTCGGGTTATTTTTATACTAAAGTTTGTGAAAGAAGATTCATACATGTTAAATATTTCACATATCCAAAAAAAAAAAAATGACTCTTGATGATGAACCCACTAGGACAACTGTTTTCATTTGATTTAACCAGGGAATGTTCCTCCTCTGAAATGGAACATCTTCAAAGACCATCAATTCTGGTAAAGTCTTTGCTTAATTGCATCTCCGTCTCATATGCTTAATGCAAAGAAGAAACACATGTTCCAGAGAAAGATGCATTTTATAAGGCGCTACACTGGGTCCCCAGCCAAGCGCGTGTGGCAAGATGTGAGATTGTAGCTGACTGCCAGTGCTGGGGCCTCAGCTCGCCAGTCACTTACATGCCTTCCTAGGGTCTGCTTCAAACCTACATGGAAGCCTGTGCCAAGCATTGGAGAGAGAGAGAGAGAAAGAGAGAGAGAGAGAGAGAGAGAGAGAGAGAGAGAGAGAGAGAGAGAGAGAGAGAGAGAGAAATAACACATTGTTTTTCCATCATCTCCTTTGCTTACAACGGAACTCACTTAGCAAACAATGGAAAAGTAGACAGAACAACCTCAACCGGCTTTAATAGCTGACATTGCTATTTTGATCTTTTTCCACACAATAGTAGCAACACTGGTGCCAGTAATAGATTTTGCTCCCTTCAATGACATTTTCTTGAAGAACTCCCAAGTTTAATAAAGTGGAGAAACATTTCCTCCAATCGACTTAAAGCTCTGCGTCCACAAAATCTGGAAGAAAACGCCACTGATATTTAGTCTAACGTTGCTGTTTCCCCCAGGGTGGTTGACTAACAAACACACGGACAAGCAATAAAAATTCAGCTGCGTGTTTGCCAAGAAAGGAAAGGCTATTGTTAACTCTGCTGTAGTAAGTAATTAATATGAGACAAACAATGGGATTAGAGGGGAGGGGACTTTAAATGTCCTTTGTGTATATTTACAGAGATTTACATGTTCAAGTGAATTACAGCAGACAAGTCGCCTTCCACATCTGTGTAATTATCCACCAGGAACCCATGCCTCTTCTGAGCTCACCAAGGTAAAATCCAAAAAGGGCCTGGGCTTGGCCAAGAAAGAAACATTCTCTGTTCCTTGCAGCCTTTGTCTTTGTCACGAGGGAGCTCTCCACCGGCTTTCAGAGGGTGCACGTGCGGAGAGAATGATTCTTGCTAGACACGGTGGCTCTTTCTCCTTCCTATGGGGGAAGCCCAGCCTCAGAGCTCTTCCCTAAGCCCACCATCTTCCTCTGATGGGACTTTGATGACTCCTAACCCTGAAGAGAAGCTCCTGCTTTGTCACATTGGGTGGCCGACCTTTGGACACAGTGGTGGAATCCATCTCCCTTTACTGTCTTTGCAAACAGCAGGATAAGCAAGTAGAGGGGAGTGTGGATATTCCTGGGCTCATTTCATCCACACATCTTGTGCAGCTTACATTTCAAAATGATTGGAACAAATGACGCTCTCAGAACCCCACCCCCTCCTCTCGTATATGGGGGGACATACATGCTTGGTGGAGGAACATACATGTGAAGATCAGAGGACCACAGATCTCTCACTGGCTCAGAACTTTGCCCATAGGCCAAGTCAGCTGGTTCCTGAGCTGGTCCCTGTCCTCTGCCTCTCATCGTGCTATCACTGGGACTGTATGCTCATGACACAATGCCCACCTTTTTACATAGATCTAGGTAAGTGAAGAGAGAGAGGAGAGAGAGAGAGAGAGAGAGCATGAGTCATTGCAGTGCCAGCTCTTTGATGGTTTATTGTTCTTGTTTTATTCAAGCTTATATCTATAATTCTAATCATAATCTAGCCTTAATATTTCTAATTCTAGCATATATTGGGCATCCATAAAATTTTAGTTCAATTATTTTTTTACTCATTCTTCTAACCGATCTATAGAAATTATGATGTGTCCAGCACCAACAATCATTTGATCAATTTATAAAGAAATCAGAAAGTGATTCTGATAAACCATAAACTTTGGTGTCCCATCATTTTATGCTCTTCTATTTCATACTCCACAATATATAGTAATATACAGAAACCCCTGCCAGCCCTCATAGTTGGTAGCAGTCAGTATCGTTAATGTCAAGGGAAAACCCCTTTCCAAGCAACAGTGAGCACACCTAGCTCCATGGTTATTAATGATTTACCCGAGTGCTTTCTGAATTTGCAAATATTTGTGTATTCTTATAAGTTCAGCTAAGCCTTGACTCTATAACTGCTTGAGGTTTATATGGTTGAGGTCATTTCTTACTCGTCACAACGATCCTATAAGACCTATCTCACCACAATCCCAAACTCTACCAGAGGAACTGAGATGCAGAGAGCTAAAGTTGCCCAGGGTTGCACAGCTCAGTAAGGGGTTCGACATTAGTGCTGTGGTTGGACTCCAGCCACCAGCTCTTCACTGTGCTACACTCACCCCCGTCTGCACAGTTTCACTGCCCACTCCGTGCACACCCAGAAGCCCCCTGGCCTCAGAGGTGCCTGCTTCCCTACAGCATGTTCTCTTCACCTCCCACCCTCACAATAACTTCAATAAGGGATGGAAACAGCATCCCTTGATTGCCTCCAATACTGTGCTCAGTTACTGTATCCTTAGATCCTGCTCACTGACTAACCAACAAGAGCTTCTGTGTATGTGTTTGTGTGTGTTTGTGCACACACGTTCACAAGTGCACAAGCGTGCCATGTCATATATGTGGAAGCCAGAGGACAACTTGCAGGCACGAGTCAGTACTCTCCTTACCACCCAGGGATCGAACTTGGGTCATCAGGGCTCAGCTGCAGGTATCCTTCGCTGCTGAGCCATCTTGCCAGAGTTTCTTATCCAAAAGGAAGAACTCCACTAAACATAAATGTCTAATGTCATAGAGCATTGGTCTTTGCATCCTCCCACTCCCAAGGCTGAGGACAAAGGCTAGACAAAGCTGTCGCTACTAAGTCCTGAGCTTTGTGACTATTAGTTCAAGTCTGCTCTTCCCCCTTTCATTATCACTGTCAAGAGGCTGTCACCATGAAGCATCAACACAAAAGAAACTCTCCAATGAAAGCACAGGGAGTGGCAGAGAGTGGCCGTGTGGGATGCATAAGGTTTATATGACTATGTACTGCTGAAGAAACTGTGCAAAGGGACACGTAGAATCAAGAAGGGAGCATGGGTCATTTGTCCTGAAACAGAGAACATCAGTCACAGGGGCTTACCACAGGAGTGGCTTTAGTCTCAGTGTGTCAGGGAGCCATTGTAGGCCACCAGCCAGGTGTTCTTGGGTGGCTGGCTATCATGTGACTTGGGCAGCAAGCTATAATTTGCAGGGGAATTAATCCCATGTGGGATTTTCATTACTGTTTTTCTGCAGCACTGGGGAGCTAAGGGCTTTGTGCATGCTTTGTGACACCGACCTGTGGTCCTTTGTGGTATGGACACAGCACTGAGCATCTCTGTTTGCGGTTCCCCTGCATCACTTCCTCTGGGTAAGACAGGACTTCATCTGGGCTCTGAGGACTTTCACAGGGTGCTTTACCACAGCGTACATTCTGAATCTCTGAAACCCAATTCTTCTTGATTCCTGAGTCTCCTTCTCCAATGTCGTTAGCAGCCCTCCAACTCTGCTGCGCATTACAGCCATCAAGGGAGCCTTAAAAAAATGCCCACTGCTCGCCTCATACTCCATTCAAACTAAACTAGAGTGGCTAGGGTGGAATCCAGGCATCATTAATAGTTCAGTTCCCCAGATGATCCCAATCTGTAGCCAAGACTCCAAAGGAATGGGCTGGCAAAGGCTTCCCAGGATGCACCTGACCAGCAGTTCCTGGGGGGATGTTGAAAATGTCCCCCAGACCTATTGACTCAGAACTTGTAAGGTCCTATCCCTCAAGAAGCACTTAGGATGGTCAAAACCCTCTGGGGGATCCCGATGCATCGCCAGGTTAAAAGAACTCAGGACTAAATCTCTCCCTGGAGCTATAGTTTAGGTGCATTAAGCTTTCCTCTTTCTGGTCACTTCTTTAGAAAAGTTTGTGGTGGCGCACGCCTTTAATCCCAGCACTTGGGAGGCAGAGGCAGGCGGATTTCTGAGTTCAAGGCCAGCCTGGTGTACAGAGTGAGTTCCAGGACAGCCAGGGCTACATAGAGAAACCCTGTCTCGAAAAACAAACAACAACAACAAAACCCAGAAAAGTTTAATTCTTGCCATTAATGGTCATCTGCAAATTTCCAATAGAGACCTGTTTGTGTGTTCCAGGATGGATTGCAACTTAGCTTTATATTCTAGTACACTTAAGTATAAAGTGGTCCAGTATTCATGGAGGCCTAAATTATCTATGGTGTGACGTTTTCTCTGTTAGATTATGTTTTCTGTTAGATTAAAAAAAAAGTTAAGTCTGAGGTAGCAAGTCAGCTCTGTATTTTAGAGCACTTGCTGCTCTTGCAGAGGACCCTGGCTTGGTTCCCAGCACCCACACTGTTTATGACTATCTGCAAATACAATGAAAAGGATCTAACGCCCTCTTCTGGTGTCTGTGGATGCTAGGCATGCCCGCAATTCACACACACACACACACACACACACACACACACACACACACACACACACACAAGCAGGCAAGTCATCCATACGTATACAACATAAATAGATGACATTATTTTTCAAAGTTGAACCAAAACTCCTGGGATGATAAATATATACGCCTTAATCTGAGATGTGAATTATGAGAAGCATCCATTTCTTCTCTCATGCAGAGTCATTTCATATACACACAGTCTCATGACACTCAGGTCCACCCCCTGGCAGCAGCTGGGGACAGGAAGAGACTTACTCTTGAGCAGGAGAGGTATGATCTGCTTGAGCTGCTGTGTCATTTGGCTCAGAGCAGCAGATCCCAGGCAAGGGAGTCACCTGTAACCTTGCCAGTGTGAGAGAGGATTAAATAGACCCACCTTCTTCTGTGCCAGCTTCTGTCACCTACAAGCATTATGGGGATAATTGTAGCGAATCTGTAGCCATAAGTGCTATCAATGATTTCACGTTTGTTCACTTCATTACCACCTGGAGTTCTTCCCATACAATCGCCCACATGACACTCAGAACCCCTGAGAAGGATCATGTGTGTTTGTCTTCATCCGATCCTAAGTTGATCTATCTCCCCAAAGATGAGCCTGGAATGACATCATTTTTATTAGTAGTCATGGGTCATCTGAATCCCTGTTTGTAATCCTGGGGGAAATCTCTCTCTCTCTCTCTCTCTCTCTCTCTCTCTCTCTCTCTCTCTCTCTCTCTCTCTCACACACACACACACACACACACACACACACACACACAGGTTTAAAAGGAGAATGCTATATCTATTTTTTATGATATGCTCATGTTTTTATTCTTTTTTTTTTTTCCTTTTTCTTTTTTTGGTTTTTCGAGACAGGGTTTCTCTGTGTAGCCCTGCCTGTCCTGGAACTCATTCTGTAGACCAGGCTGGCCTCGAACCCAGAAATCCGTCTGCCTCTGCCTCCCAAGTGCTGGGATTGCCACCACGCCCGGCACATGTTTTTTATTCTTAAAGGAACATAGTAGTGAACATCCAATTGCCTTCCATAAAGGGCCCATTAAGAGATCAACAGGCATAGAAATCCTAATGATGTGTGCACCATATCTTGTGCAGTAAATGCCTAAAGAAATAGAGGAGGTTGTAGGAGCTTAGGAAGAAGAAAGCAAAACACAGGTTCAGAAGTAATGGCTCACAATAATCATCGTTAGCACCAATAAACTAAGACCCTACAACTTGGAGGCCCAGGAAGATAGCTTTACCTCTTACTTCAGTTTTACTTCAGCCCAGTGGGAGGCATCTCTGAGCTGGGTCCTGCAGGTGGCACCACAAGTTAGGGAAGAAGGAAGGGGATTCCAGTCAGGGAACAGGTGTGGATGCTGGGACACCTGACACATGACCCTTAGGAATGCCAAAAGGCCTTGGTGTGGCTGAAATGCACCCATTCCTTATTGGCTTATTTTAGGGCTTTGGGCTTTGCCAGGACCACTGAGGAGGAGTCATTGGAGGGCTTCCAAATAGGCAACAGTCATGATTAGATTCGAGTTTTAGAAATATGGTCTGGCTGCTGCCTGGGAAATGAACTACATTTCAATGGTTGCTGATTGGAGACAGGAAGACCTTACCTTGAACACGTCTGGATTTGTGCTGATCCAGAGTGAGTGCGTGGTAAACTGGGTAGCAAGGTGCCTGCTCTCCTGAGACTCTCATTCTGGTGGGTGAAGGAATTGAGTGGCCAAGTACTCAGAGGTTGTGACGACCTTCATTCAGGTGAGGACTCGAGTTTTAGTCCTTGTGCCTCTTGAAGTGTGCATGTGAAGAGTTCCTGACCTATGTGTGATCCTCATGATGCTGTTCTGTCCCCCTGCCCACCAGAGTTTGACTGTCGTTCAGTTGGCCTCTAGCCTACTGTATGTATATGGTGCAGCAAAGCCAAACTGCAGTATGATTCTACCTGCTTACTCTCTTCTTTCTCCAATGGGACGTTTTGTGGCACCTTTCCCTGGAGAGCTGGAGAAATGGCATGGGTTAGTCAGGACTTTATTAACAAATAGGCTTTGTGTTACAATGGGTTTTGCCAAATTGTGTGAATTATGTGAGTGTTCAGGACATATTCAAGGTGAACTGGGAGGAACTCGTTGGAGGGTTTTGCCTGTGCAGTCAATACTTTCTTGGCATCTGGTTCCACCTTCTGATGGGTTTAATGGGAACATAACATCACAGTAAATCTCTCCCATAACTCCAAAGTGCATGTCTGGACTCTTGTGTGTGTTTAGATGGACTAACTGGCTCAATAGAAATGGATATTAAGTAACACGATTTTGTTTCTTTATTTAAAAAAAAAAAAAAACTAATGGAATGAGAGTGCTCCATAAGAAAATCCTATCGCTTTTGCTGCCAGACACTTTGTTTCTCCCTCACAGAGCCACTGCTCGGGAGCTATCCGTTCATTTCCATGTTTAGAGGAAAAAACGGAGAAGCCAGGGAACCAGCGCCGTTTGGAAAATGCTAGCCACAACATCAGGACCCAAGTTCCATCCAGCGGCATATACATACATATGGGTGTGGTGACACCATCTTTCCATGGTACCAGGGAAGCAAAGACAGGCAGGTTCCTGGAGCTCGCTGCCAGTCTGCTTAGCCTACCCTGTCTCAAAACAAGGTGGTGACACCCAATGAGGGACTGGTATCCCCATATGTACATAGCCTGCTGCCAGTCTGCTTAGCCTACCCTGTCTCAAAACAAGGTAGTGACATCCAACGCGTACATTCGCGTACACACACACACACACACACACACACACACACACACACACACACGCACGCACACACACATTTTTTGATTAAAGAGGGGGAAAACGAAGCAAAGAACAAAAAGGGAAATCTAGCAGAGACTTGAAGAGCTGATTTGAACAGCAGGGGGCAGCAAGAGACAAAGAATACAACGCTGGACTGGGCTTCCCCAGCCCCCCATCCCTGTTTGGCTTAGAAGAGTATGAAGTGGGGAGAGGCCGGTGGAGGAGCAGGAACGGAATCCAAACCACAGAATCTCAATTCACAAAGATAAGTGGATGCAGGCCTTGCTGGAGCAAGATTTACTGAAGACAATAGCCAGACCGGAGTTTCACTGAAGCCGCCCTGTGGAATCCTTAACGAAAACCTGGCTCTCTTCGGTGGCATCCACGGCATTATTTGAGAAATAGCTCCGTAAATAAGATAACCAAATGTAGTTCTCTTTGAATAAAATTCGGTGACCTGAAGTTATTCTGCTAAGAGTGGGAAGCATGGGTCTCAGAAGCTAGATGTACCTGGGCATCTGGGGTGCCTGGCATCCAGCACTGGACCTCTCTGGACTCAGCTGATCAGACCAGGCCATATGTTAAATACTGGGTCCGGAGGGGGAGTGGTCATGGACAGAGTCTCACATGTCTCTAGAATCCTTGTGATGCGTGAAAATCTGAGCCTTAATGCAGGATTCTCCGAGCCAAAGAAAACTTAATCAGGAAATGGATGGGTTTGTTGCCAAATGTTTGTATGGCATCCTGGAGTGAAATGGTGAAATTAGAAGTCCTGGCATAGCTTCGAGGATCCTGTGATGGCCTGAGCATTTCGGCTAGGCGTGAGTGTGGAAGCGGCTAGGGGATGGATGGCGCCAGTCCCCTTCTGATTTTGAATAGTTGTCGCACTATGGAATAAAGCCACAGTGTGTGGCGCTCAGATTTCCACTAGGATTTCTTCCTTCAGTCTCCCCAAGCTTTGGCTTTCTCATCGGTAAAATAATGTATTTAATAGGGATCTGGGGTGGATGGAAAATGATACACCTGGGGACGCTGAGATGCAACTGTGGTCCAGACTGAGCTGGAAGCTCCTCTCTCAGGCTCCCGGGAAGTCCCACGGGGTTTACTCAGACCTCCCGGAGTTTTCCAGGCGCCCAGCCAACTCTTGAAACACAATAGATAAATTTTTTACTTATAAGTTGCTATAAGTCTTCTCTCAAGTGAGATATACTTAAAAGTGCAGTGTGCTCGACTTTGAATCTGTCTTAGCGATCATGGACAGCGCTAGGTCTTTCACAGGTGGTTGTAGCATGGCTGGAGAGAAACAGGCTTTAGAGCTGGCCAGTGACTCCTCAGCCTACAATGACAGGGCCAGTCCCGATTTCTTTTAGAAATCTGGTACCAACTTCACAAATCCTAGTGGGAGAGGCAGGGTCAGGGACATCAAGAAAGTTGCAGGACAGGCTTGTTGTAGAATATTTAGCATATTTACTGTTTCCAGTGCACCTCACTTTGAATCGGATACAGATTAGCTCAGGATATAAAGTCAGCTTCCGCACCAGGTCGGTTGGGTTAGATAACTGCAAATGTCACTCTGTTTGGATCTTGGCATGCAAATGGTTATTAGTGTGAGGTCTGTATTATGACTCTGAGAAAGCTTCTGAATGGAGTTTTGGTATTTTGGTTTTACAATCTTTTTTGGCTTAATCAAAGCTTTTGGGTGAGGGGTGGCATTCATTATATCACTCTGAAACTCTGGCTGGCCTGCAACTCACTGTGTAGACCTGGCTAGTCTTGAACTTGTGGAAATCTGTCTGCTTCTGCCTTGTAAGTGCTGGGATTAAACTCTGACCTCACCAGGCTCAAGGTCATTTTTCTTTGTGTTCAGATGTTTAATAAATTTTATCCTCTTTTGGGGAGGGCATCATAGCTCGGGTAATTCTTAACCTCTATAGCTACATGGACAAAACCCAAACAGACACAAACCAGCGTCCTAAAGAAGGGTCCTCCTATTTCCCGATGAGTCTACAAAGCTATAAAAACACCCAACTGCAGCAGCAAACACCTGTTGACCTGGGACTCTCAGTAAAGTGTGTTTGGTCTATGTTTAGCCGTGGGGTTTGCACTTTCTGATTGGCATCAGACTGTACTCACTTACAGCTCCTCATCCAGTCAGCAGACACTCAGGCACCATGTTGAGGCGGCTTCATAACTGTGGCGATCCTCACAGGCTCACATATTTGATTGCTTGGTCCTTAGGGAGTGGTGCTACTTGACAAGAATTAGGGGGTGTGGCCTTGATGGAGTAGGTGTGGCCTAGTTAGAGGAAGTATGTCACTGGATGTAAGCTTTGGGGGCCAGCAGATCTGGGTGTAGAACTCTCTCGCTCCTTCTGTAGCACCATGTCTGTCTGCATTGCTACCATGCTTCTGGCCATACGATAATGGTCTAAACCTGAAACTGTAAGCCAGTCCCTATTAAATTTTTTCCTTTATAAGAATTGCTGTGGTTTGCTCATGGATTGGCATGATTAACATAGTCAAAATAACTATCATGTCGAAAGCAATCTACAGATTCAATGCAATCCCCATCAAAAGTCCAACTCAATTTTTCACAGAGTTAGAAAGGGCAATTTGCAAATTCATCTGGAATAACAAAAAACCTAGGATAGCAAAACCTATTCTCAACAATAAAAGAACCTCTGGTGGAATCACCATGCCTGACCTCAATCGTATTACAGAGCAATTGTGATAAAAACTGCATACTGGTACAGTGACAGACAGGCAGCTCCATGGAATAGAATTGAAGACCCAGAAATGAACCCACACACCTATGGTCACTTGATCTTTGACAAGGGAGCTAAAACCATCCAGTGGAAAAAAAGACAGCACTTTCAACAAATGGTGCTGGCACAACTGGCAGTTATCATGTAGAAGAATGCGAATAGATCCATTCTTATCTCCTTGTACAAAGCTCAAGTCTAAGTGGATCAAGGAACTCCACATAAAACCAGAGACACTGAAACTTATAGAGGAGAAAGTGGTTAAGAGTCTCGAAGATATGGGCACAGGGGAAAAATTCCTGAACAGAACAGCAATGGCTTGTGCTGTAAGATCGAGAATTGACAAATGGGACCTCATAAAACTGCAAAGCTTCTGTAAGGCAAAAGACACTGTCAAGAAGACAAAATGCCAACGGACAGATTGGGAAAGGATCTTTATGAATCCTAAATCCAATAGGGGGCTAGTATCAAATATATATAAAGAACTCAAGAAGTTGGACTCCAGAAAATCAAATAAGCCTATTAAAAAATGAGGCACAGAGCTAAACAAAGAATTCTCACTGAGGAATGGCTAAGAAGCACTTAAAAAAATGTTCAACATCCTTAATCATCAGGGAAATGCAAATCAAAACAACCTTGAGATTTCACCTCACATCAGTCAGAATGGCTAAGATCAAAAACTCAGGTGACAGCAGATGTTGGCGAGGAAGTGGAGAAAGAGGAACACTCCTCCATTGCTGGTGGGATTGCAAGCTGGTACAACCATCCTGGAAATCAGTCTGTCGGTTCCTCAGAAAATTGGACATAGTACTACCAGAAGATCCAGCAATACCATTCCTGGGCATATACACAGAAGATGCTCTGACTTGTAATAAGGACACATGCTCCACTATGTTCATAGCAGCCTTGTTTATAATAGCTAGAAGCTGGAAAGAACCCAGATGTTCCTCAACAGAGGAATGGATACAGAAAATGTGGTACATTTACACAATGGAGTACTACTCAGCTATTAAAAAAGTGATTCATGAAATTCTTAGGCAAAGGGATGGATCTAGAATATATCATCTTGAGTGAGGTAACTAAATCACAAAAGAACACACATGATATGCACTCACTGATAAGTGGATATTAGCCCAGAAGCTCAGAATTCCCAAGATATAATTTGCAAAACACATGAAACTCAAGAAGAAGAAAGACCAAAGTGTGGATACTTTGATCCTTCTTAGAATGGGAAACAAAATACTCCTGGAAGGAGTTACAAAGTTTGGAGCAGAGACTAAAGGAATGACCATCCAGAGAATGCCCCACCTGGGGATCCATCCCATAAACAACCACTAAACCCAGACACTATTGCAGATTCCAACAAGATTTTGCTGACAGGAGCCTAATATAGCTTTCTCCTGAGAGGCTCTGCCAGTGCCTGGCAAATACAGAAGTGGATGCTCACAGTCATCCATTGGACGTAGCACAGGGTCACCAATGAAGGAGCCAGAGAAAGTACCCAAGCAGCTGAAGGGGTTTGCAGCCCCATAGAAGGAACAAAAATATGAACTAACCAGTACCCCCAGAGCTCCCTGGGACTAAACCATCAATCAAAGAAAACACATGGTGGGACTCATATGGCTCTAGCTGCATATGTAGCAGAGGATGGCCTAGTCTGTCATCAATGGGAGGAGAGGCCTTTGGTCCTATGAAGATTCTATGCCTCAGTATAGGGGAATGCCAGGGCCAGGAAGCAGGAATGGGTGGGTTGGTGAGCAGGGGGAGGGGGGAGGGGATAGGGGATTTTCAGAGAGGAAACTAGGAAAGGGGATAACATTTGAAAAGTAAATGAAGAAAATATCTAATAATAATATCTAATAATAATATAGAAAGAATTGCTGTGGTCTACCTGAAACAATCCAGGCCAGGCACCATGTGGCCCAGGTGGGTAGAACAAGTCTGAGATCACCCCCACCTGGTGCCATGCTGCCTGGGCAGCAGGCAGAACAAGCCCGGCATGACCCCCCAGCCCGGTGCCACATAGCACAGGCAGGAAATAGTACTTCTGAGCTAACCCCAGATACACAAAGGCCCTGGGTGCCACTAAGATGAAAAAGTAAGTGGTGGAGAGATGGAAGAGAAAGAGAGGCTGAAGGATGTGCACACAACGAAGAGAGGCAGAACTGGAGATTCAAGGGTAGTGAGGAGCAGCCTGATATGAGTAGCCATCTAAGGCCACAAGGAAGTCCTAGCCTGTGCTGCTGCCAAGGGCCATGTCTGGGTCCATAGCCCTGCAGCAGAGGGGAGTCTGTTACCACAAAAGACCAGGCAGACATCCTTGGTCTGAGCTCCCTGCTGGGGCCATGTAGATGTCTGACATGCAGAGCTGGCCCCATCCCTCACCTGGGCATTGTGGGTGATGTGTTCAGAAAAAGATAAAGAGAAAGGAGATATGTTCTCTTGAGGTATGGTGAAGTATGGGGAAAGGGGATGTCTCAGGGAGTCCATGCCAAGGGCAAGGCATCCCTTCCCCCTGAGGGACCAGTCATGGTATAGTATAGAATAGAGTTTATTCAGGGCATGGGGAGGGCAGTGAAGAGGGTAGTAGAGACAGAGAAAGGCAGAGAGAGAGAACAGAGAAGTAGAGGCCAGCCATGAACAGGTGGAGAAGGGGAAGGGAATCAGGAAGGGAAGGAGAAGGAAAGAACTCAAAAGACCAAGAGAGGACCAGAGAGCAGAGGATAAGAGAGGGAGGAGGGGTCAAGCAGCCACTTTTATAGTGGGTCGGCCCTACCTGTCTGTTGGCAAGTAACTGTGGGGAGGAGTTTAGACAGAATGCTAACAGTGGGACAGCTGGCCCTGAGAGCAAGAGAGTTGGCCCACCTCTCACCAGGTGAAGCCCTCAGGAGTGGCCCCTGCACCTCACCTGGGCAGCACAGTAGAGCTGACTCTGCTCTCATGGGCACAAGTGAGCAGGCTGCTCAAGTTACCTGTTTGTTGTGGAATTGTGGTAGTTTGTGGAGATCGTTTTGTTTGTTTGTTTGTTTGTTTGTTTCTTAAGAACTGGTTCATTTTATCTAAATATATTAGCCTCTGTCAATGGAATGTCAAATGTGTTATCAATAAACATCAAATTTATATATGGAGTGTTCCTTTATCGTCTTCGTGACATGCGTGGTGTCTAGAGTGGCATGCTCTATCTCATTCCTGACGTTTCGTTGCTCTTTGTCTGTTTGTCATTCTTGCTGAGGGTTCTTGATTTGACTGATCTTTTTCAAACACGATCCAGAACATCCTCTGACTGACTTTATGCCTTGCATTGCCTATCTTCATTTTTATTGCCTTGGGCTCTCATTTCTACTACATCTTTCTATTTGCCTTGAGTTTACTGAACTCTGATTTTCTAAGGTGAGAGCTGTATTACTTCTTCAGGACTTTTCTCCCGCTCATTTTTACTGTAAGCAAATTTCTACTTAGGACTGCCACATGATGCCATCCATACAAATGTAGGGTTAATTTATTTTCCATTCAGCTCAACATGTTTTGTTTCTCTTCAGAATTTCTCTTTGACCTGTAAATAATTTAGAAGTATACCATTCCCACGTATTTTGAGACAGGCCTGTTATATTTCTGTTACTGACTTTTATTTGAGTCTCCTGTGCTCGAAACAACATATTCAATATGTTCTTTTTTTCAGTTCTCTTTAAAATATTCCAGGTTTACTTCATGGCCCAGATCAGGTGCAGCTTTCTGCTATTGATAGGTGGAATATTTGATCTTGTTGATTGATGTTACCATTGGGTTATTTTATACCCATAGTGATTTTTAGTCTAACTATTAAATACATTATTTTGAGAGGATGTTGAAGTTACCAAGTATAGTAAAGGATTTGTCTATTTCTTATTTCACCTGAGGTTTTTTTGCTTCACAAATCTTATAGCTTTGTTGAATTACATTTTGGTCATCTGCTCTTGTGGCTAGTCCCTTTCATCTTTATACTGCATTTCTTGTCCTTTCTCATACACTTACTTTGTGACATACTAACCTGTCTACTTGTGCTTTCCTCTGATTAAAGTCTATGAACTTTCTCCATCCTCTGCTTCCCGCTGAACTGTATCATTACATATAAAGTGAGCTCTAGATAATTTCACAACAATTAAGTGAGTTATATCTTCAGTCTCTGCTTATACCTCTTTTAACAGGAACATTTATAATTGATGCAAGTTTGCCATTATATCAATATGCCATTTTGTTTTATTTTTTTCCTGTGACCTAGTACATTTTCTTTCAATTCAGTTTGGTTTGTATGAAGTATTTTGAGTTGTAACTTAATAGAGCTTTTTATAATGGTTATTTCTAGATATGATTTTATATATGTGCATGTATTAACATAACTGTCTTAGGATTTTCTTGATGTGAAGAGACACCATGACCAAGGCAACTCTTATGAAGGAAAACATTTAATTGGGGCTGGCTTACAGTTTCAGAGGTTCTGTCCATTTTCATTATGGCAGCAAGCATGGAAGTGTGCCAGCAGACATGGTGCTAGAGGAACCAAGAGTTCTATATCTTGATCCAAAAGCAGCAGCAGGAGACTGGCTTCTGTAGGCAGCCAGGAGGAAGCTTTCTTCCACACTGGAAGGAGCTTGAGCATAGGACCTCAAAGCCTACTCCCACAGTGATACACTTCCTCTAGCAAGGCTAAACCTCCTCCAATAAGGCCACACCTCCTAATAGTGCCACTTCCTGTGGGCCAAGCATATTCAAACCACCACAGTAACCTATTGGTGCTATTGCTTTATCGATTTGAGTAAAGGACAGAAACTTGATTCTCTTTATGTCTATTTTATTCTTCCATTTATAATAGGTAGCTACCCTAACATTTCTTCTACACATATTCATACCCACATGTTATAATTTTTGTTTCTACCATCAAATATATTTTAGAAACTCAAGAGAAAGAGACATTTCATATATACATGCTCCTGTAAGTAACTCCAATAAAACACATTGGTTCACTAAGTTGGACTTTGGTGGTATCCGTGCTGTGGTTTATTGTGCGTTCCCCATCTGAGGTGAGTAGACATGTGTACTGCATCTCTCCAGGGTGTTGCATCTTCTCAGTACGTGGATGTATCCTTGCTCACCAAATGGATGCTCTGAGACCATCCTCTTAAGGCTTTATGGAGTCTTGGTTATGTAGGCATCGTTTTCATTGTTGATGTGCTTGGGAAAGAGCCTAAAAGTCCCAGGTCCATGATCTCATGGAGTATTCCACTAATAACCAGATCCCATTTCCAAAAGCCCAGCCCAGGTAACACAGCTCAGATGCTGGCAAGGGGTCACCTCTGAGCAACAGTGGTAATTATTTCTCAACAACCATGCCAGGAAACAAAGACAAGAAAAGGCTAAATATTTTAGCCAAAGATGATAACATTATTCTAAATCAGCTTAGGAAATTGCAAGGGTTTTAGGAACTGTGAGCCAGAACTTTTCGGCAAATGCTAGAAGAGACACGGCCTGTTCTTCCACGAGTTTCTTCCGTTTACTGTCTTATGTGGGGTTAGAGGACTTCACCTCGCCCTTCCTATAGGGCAGGTCAGCATCTAACCGCAAATCATCTTAGTTCTCTTTGTCTGAGAGTGTCTTGATTTTCGCCCTTACTCCTGAAGAGTCCCGTTGCTGAGGGCAGGAGTCTGGGCTGGTTATTCCCTCTGGCAGTCTGGAAGGCTTTGACTTCACAGCTTCCTGACAGGCATCCACTTTCTGAATTTGTTGTCCGCTTTGGTGGAGGCTCTGCTGTTCTCACTACTTCCAAGTGTTTTTGCTTTGTCTCTAATTTTCACGAGTTTGAGCCTCCGTGCCCTGGTCTGAGTTTTACCTAGTCCTTTGCATCTTTAGACTGTGGATCATTTGCCAAATTTTCCCCCTTTTCAGTCATTTCTACAAGACATCTTTCAACACACACTCCACCCACCCGCCCCCTTCCGGATCTCGCTTTAGGATTCTGATGACGTCAACCATGGGCACTTTTGTTTTATCTACTTCTCTGACTCTAATGGTGGAAGAAACATCACTGTGCATATGTGTGGGTGGCACATTGCTTTGCGCATGTATATAGGTGGCACATAGCATTTTCCTTATACCCACAGCCACACATTTATTTCTGCCACCTATACAGAAAGAAAGCCAAGCCAACTGTGAATCCATAATCTATTTCTCTCACAGTGCAGTGACCTTCAACTAAGGCTTCTACTAAACAGCCCTCCCATGGTGAAGGCAGGTGGGAACTGCACAGCATTTAATGGGAGCTTTATATCTTAAAGGAAATTTTACGAAGAAGGCATAGACAAGGCAAAATGAAACTTGCAATAACAGAAGCCTTTTTTTTTTTTTTAGAGAAAAAGATCAAAGTGGTAGCAGATGAACTATGATGCGTTGTAAAAAGGCCGCTTAGAACATAGGACTCCATCAAAGAGGCTTGAGAAGAAATAAGACTGCTCAAAATTCCAAAAACAGCCTTCACCACTCGATTAGCAGCAGGAAAGCCCCCTCTGTGAGAGGGCTTGGAGCTACCACTATTGAATGCAGGTGTTCACAGCTAAACAAGTGATTGGTGCTTCTAAAGATGGCTTCTTTCTCCGTCTTTCACTCTGGTCCCTACATCCTTGGCTGCCAGGCCAAACTGAACGTTTAACTGACAGTTTGAGGGTCAGACTGAAGTAGGACAGAGAGTTGGTGCAATCACAGGACATAGGAAGAGAGAGAACTCTTCACGCCTGCTGGGTAGGAGTCAAGATTCAGCTGACAACACTGCAAACTGTTTTTATAGTCAACACACACAGCTTGATTTCTTTCTTTTTTTTTTTAAGTTTTTTTAATTAGGTATTTTCCTCATTTACATTTCCAATGCTATCCCAAAAGTCCCCCATACCCTCCCCCCCACTCCCCTACCCACCCACTCCCACTTTTTGGCCCTGGCGTTCCGCTGTACTGGGGCATATAAAGTTTGCAAGTCCAATGGGCCTCTCTTTCCAGTGATGGCCAACTAGGCCATCTTTTGATACATATGCAGCTAGAGTCAAGAGGTCCTGGGTACTGGTTAGTTCATATTGTTGTTCCACCTATAGGGCTGCAGATCCCTTCAGCTCCTTGGGTACTTTCTCTAGCTCCTCCATTGGGGGCCCTGTGATCCATCCAATAGCTGACTGTGAGCATCCACTTCTGTGTTTGCTAGGCCCCGGCATAGTCTCACAAGAGAAAGCTATATCAGGGTCCTTTCAGCAAAATCTTGCTAGTGTATGCAATGGTGTCAGCGTTTGGAAGCTGATTATGGGATGGATCCCTAGATCTGGCAGTCTCTAGATGGTCCATCCTTTCATCACAGCTACGAACTTTGTCTCTGTAACTCCTTCCCTGGGTGTTTTATTCCCAATTCTAAGAAGGGGCACAGTGTCCACTCTTTGGTCTTTGTTCTTCTTGAGTTTCATGCATTTAGCAAATTATATCTTATATCTTGGGTATCCTAGGTTTCTGGGCTAATATCTACTTATCAGTGACTACATATTGTGTGAGTTCCTTTGTGATTGTGTTACATCACTCAGGATGATGCCCTCCAGGTCCATCCATTTGCCTAAGAATTTCATAAATTCATTCTTTTTAAAAGCTGAGTAGTACTCCATTGTGTAAATGTACCACATTTTCTGTATCCATTCCTCTGTTGAGGCGCATCTGGGTTCTTTCCAGCTTCTGGCTATTATAAATAAGGCTGCTATGAACATAGTGGAGCACGTGTCCTTCTGACCGGTTGGGACATCTTCTGGATATATGCCCAAGAGAGGTATTGCTGGATCCTCCAGTAGTACTATGTCCAATTTTCTGAGGAACCGCCAGACTGATTTCCAGAGTGGTTGTACAAGCTTGCAATCCCACCAACAATGGAGGAGTGTCCCTCTTTCTCCACATCCTCACCAGCATCTGCTGTCACCTGAATTTTTGATCTTAGCCATTCTGACTGGTGTGAGGTGGAATCTCAGGGTTGTTTTGATTTGCATTTCCCTGATGATTAAGGATGTTGAACAATTTTTCAGGTGCTTCTCTTCCATTCGGTGTTCCTCAGGTGAGAATTCTTTGTTCAGTTCTGAGCCCCATTTTTTAATGGGGTTATTTGATTTTCTGGAGTCCACCTTCTTGAGTTCTTTATATATATTGGATATTAGTCCCCTATCTGATTTAGGATAGGTAAAGATCCTTTCCCAATCTGTTGGTGGTCTTTTTGTCTTATTGACAGTGTCTTTTGCCTTGCAGAAGCTTTGCAGTTTCATGAGGTCCCACTTGTCAATTCTCGATCTTACAACACAAGCCATTGCTGTTCTATTCAGGAATTTTTCCCCTGTACCCATATCTTCGAGGCTTTTCCCTACTTTCTCCTCTATAAGTTTCAGTGTCTCTGGTTTTATGTGGAGTTCCTTAATCCACTTAGATTTGACTTTAGTACAAGGAGATAAGAATGGATCAATTTGCATTCTTCTACATGATAACCGCCAGTTGTGCCAGCACCATTTGTTGAAAATGCTGTCTTTTTTCCACTGGATGGTTTTAGCTCCCTTGTCAAAGATCAAGTGACAATAGGTGTGTGGGTTCATCTCAGGGTCTTCAATTCTATTCCATTGGTCTACTTGTCTGTCACTATACCAGTACCATGCAGTTTTTATCACAATTGCTCTGTAGTACAGCTTTAGGTCAGGCATGGTGATTCTACCAGAGGTTCTTTTATCCTTGAGAAGAGTTTTTGCTATCCTGGGTTTTTTGTTAGTCCAGATGAATTTGCAGATTGCCCTTTCTAATTCGTTGAAGAATTGAGTTGGAATTTTGATGGGGATTGCATTGAATCTGTAGATTGCTTTTGGCAAGATAGCCAGTTTTACAATATTGATCCTGCCAATCCATGAGCATGGGAGATCTTTCCATCTTCTGAGATCTTCTTTAATTTCTTTCCTCAGAGACTTGAAGTTCTTATCATATAGATCTTTCACTTTCTTAGTTAGAGTCACACAAAGGTATTTTGTATTACTTGTGACTATTGAGAAGGGTGTTGTTTCCCTAATTTCTTTCTCAGCCTGTTTATCCTTTGTGTAGAGAAAGGCCATTGACTTGTTTGAGTTAATTTTATATCCAGCTACTTCATTGAAGCTGTTTATCAGGCTTAGGAGTTCTCTGGTGGAATTTTTAGGGTCACATATATATACTATCATATCATCTGCAAAAGTGATATTTTGACTTCTTTTCTTTCTAATAAGGATTCTTTTGGCCTTTTGACCTATGCTTTAATCTTAGCCTAAAATCCTGTACAGTGCTCCACAGAAGACATTTAGGAGTCCATTTACTAAAGGAAAGTTCTTTAGCTAAGGAAAAAAATTACAGAAAACACTTTTACTGAATTTTTATATCGTTGTTCAGACAATGTAATTTCAAAAGCATGCACACACACACTTAAAACTCTTAAATATCCCTTTCAACCTAGAAAATCAAAGCCACTTTAGGATATGAACTACACTTCTGGGGTCTTGATGAGGTTCATTTTCACTGCCAGTTAAAGAAGGAAGGCGAAATCTCAAGAGTGACAGGTAGCATTGGGGAAATCTCAAACACAGAAAACAGTAACGGGCAGAATTAGCAGTTGAAGAAAGGCGTTTACTGGGGATGAGGAAACGTGGGTGCAGCAGGCCCACGGGGGAGTGGGGGGCGGAGTGCGGGGCGGGGGGCACACAACCTTCTGCAAAACAGAGGGAGGACTCGGGAAGTCTCCCTTAACTTAGTTAACTTAGGGTTCGTTGGTTTGAAAAGGGGCTAGGAGGATTGGTTAGTCCACGACAGTTGTGTATGTAACTTGTCCTCATCAGACCTTGGATTTGTGGAGTCAGTCCATCAGCAGAGGGCGCTGCTGAGAGACAGCAGTCTGCAAGCCTTAGTTTTAAGCTGGCTGGTTTTTAGCAGAGTCAGGAAGGTAAGGAAGGAGCCATCTTGGAAGTTCACCATCTTTAGTACCTAGCCAAGGCCCCTTCCTGCCTGCCTTGTGAGTCTAACTCTTAGTCTCTTCGTCTCTCTCTCTCTCTCTCTCTCTCTCTCTCTCTCTCTCTCTCTCTCTCTCTCTCCTTCTATTGTATTAATAAACTCCGATTGCCTCATAGAGATGTATCCTGGAATGCCTTTTTGCTGTGTAAATCAAGAATCCTGGCTTCTCTGAGTAGAAATGTCAGAAAAAGACACCTTAGGCTGCTAGCGGGAACAAAGTTGGGCTGGGTTTCACACTGCTCCTGTCATGACCGATGTGTTTTATGAAACGGTGAGAGTAGAATGCGGTGGATCCGTGCTGGGGCGTTCCCCTCTGAGGAATCATCTCAGCCAGATGGCAGGCCTAATATAAAAAGAAGTTTATTTGGGGAAAGGAGTCGGGGAGCAGAGCGGGGACCTGGAAAGGGGTAGAGGCAGGGCAGGGTGGGGGGCGGAGAAGAACAGAAAGAGAAAAGAGAAAGAAGAAGAGAGGAAGAGGCTGGCTGGCACATGGGGGAGGAAGAGGGAGGGGGATGGAGAGAAAAGAGGGAAGGAGGAGAGACGACAGAGACAGAGAAGCAGAGAAGTCCTTTTTATACTCACCAGGTTGGCTTGCACCTGGCAGGTGGCTATACAATTTGTTGCTAGGTAGCTGTTGGGCAGAGTCTAGAGAAAACCAACTTTCCTCCATTTATGTTTAATTAAAACAGGAGTGATGGTGGGTCAGGAGAGAGGTCATCGAGTTCTTTAAACTACTTCCTGCTGACTTCGGGGCAATAATTCTTCTGGCAAGCTAAGAAAATTGGGATGAGGATGTTGGTCAAGCCCTCGGAGAGCTGTTTCTTTCATTGCTGTCTGGGGTCTGTGGGACCATTTGTGGCTAGGAAAGTGCAGGCCCAGTAGAAGTGTCACTGAGGGTAAAGCAGGACATCTGTGGGTTGTTCCTCTGGAAGGGTTCTGGATACAGATTTTGAGTAAACGCCTCAGGATGCAAAAACACAATACATATTAGAGGCAGAAAATAAAGTTAACTAGGTTGGCAAGGGGGACCTTTTTCTTGGGTGTACATTTGAAACCTTTAGGTTCATGGTCTTGGTGGTTAGGGAGGGGAGTCCAAAAACCAGAGAATGGGGAAGGAGTCCCACCCTCTGGAGTAGGCAACAAGGGGAACTTAGGATAGTGATTGACAGTGGTACTTCTCCAGACGGAGTTCACTTGACCCAGGAAGAGGTAGATCCCACTGGGTTTCCTGGAGCTTATAAGAATCTTTTTAAGTTTACAAAGGAAATAAATTTGTTAGCAGCATGGACATTTTTAAAGATGAGCTAAGGGAAGACAAAAACCTTTTCGGGAGCAGAAAGAAAATGAGGGGCTTTCCCCTCTATCCAGAAAACTGAATGTATATAAATTTGGCATAATGAGAAATATCTGTAAGTCTATTTTTAAACTCTTGAGTTTGTGGCTATGATAGTTGACTGTATAGATTAGGCAGGAGACATTTGTATGCCTATATTTAGAAGGCAACCAAAGGAAACTTAAAATCTTGAACTTGTGATTATGAAAATAGACCCATAGTGAATTTTTTTTCATCAGAGTTAGGTTAATAATTTATCAGAACTCCATTGACTAATGTTAGAATTCTGAACTTTCAAAGTCCTAATATAACAGCAGTAGAAGGAGGAGAAGAAATCTGTAGCATTTTGGATGTTAAATAATTTTTCTGATATCACCCAAGTTTTTTTATATCCCATGATTCTGAATTGAAGCTCTTTTAGTGTCACAGCAAAAGGTTTAAATCTATAAGCATAGTTCATTAAGAGATGGGAAGCCTTTGAATTTTATATGGTACATCATTATAAAAATCTATAGCTTATAAAAATATAAGGCTATATTATAACTTGATAATATTAGCAAAAACAAGACTAAACATATCTTTAAGGTAGTGATTTTTGAACTTTTTAATTTTGTAAACCTCTAAAATAATATCAAAATAAACCAGTTTTCAAGGAATGAAAATATAGAATATTTTAACAATTTACAAAGACAGGAGAGAAAACATTTTCATCTTATCTCTACTGAAAAGCATCTTTAGGGACCTGCTTTTTTGGTGTGCTCAGGTCACATGTTATTGCCCTGTTGAAAGCAACAAGCAAGATAGTGGTGACACCAAGACTTTCCACAACAAAGATGGCTGCCTGTCACTTGACTGCCCTTAACCAAGATGGCGCTGAAACTATAGCTCTACCTTTTCTAGCCCTTAGCAAAGATGGTGATGAGCCATGTGTTGGTTATATCCCAGAATGGAATGTCATGTGATTAAAAATTACCTGAGCATGGACTTTTAATTACTAGTTCAGCTGTGAACTTTAAAAACATGCCTGAGTCTGGAAAGGATGAGCAGTGAAACATTTTTAGATCTAGAAATAAGATAAAACAGCGTAAAATAGCAGTAGAGCACTAGGAAATAACTTTAAGCTTATATATATTAAAAGAAAAAAAACATCTGAAGGCAACAGCATCCATTCACACAGAATGCAGTGGCTATGTATTAGCAAAGAGACGATTGGTTAGACACACATTTTGCCTGGTTGGCATGGTGGGTCTGGGGCAAGCAGGAGGGCATTGCATGCAAGCTGTTGCTAAGAAGCTGTTGGGCAGAACCTAGAGGAATTGCTAGCAATGACTACCACACCTGCATCCTACCAGAGAATGCCTCTATTGACCATGAAGCCCTCCTGTGTCAGCCCCCTTTTGGACTCTGCTGATACTGACTCTGACTCTCTGCTTCCCTAACTGTACACACTCACTCATCATTAGCTGAGTGAGTGTGTACATCCCATTGCCTTTACTTCACTCAGAGATGCTCAGGAGATGTCTGTCTAAAGTCATCTGAGTGAACTGAATCTCTCGGGAGAAAAGACCTTCTTGCTCCAAATGTTACATTCATTCAGTTACTAACTCTGAAAAGTTCTACTAGGTGTCTATAGAAATAGAATCTCTGGCTTCTTTTCTAGCCATGAGCTTCCATGGAACTACCATGTCAGAGCTGTGATCTTACTTGTTGATTGTGGCTTCCATATTGAGGCTAGAAAATAATGAGTCAAGTCTAGCCACACCTCCTTTTTTGCAAGTGATGTCTTATTGGGACACAATCATACTCACTTATTTATGCATTGTCTACAACTATGCTCATGTTAAAATGACCCTAAATTTACTATCTGGGCATATAGAGTAAAGCGGGAGATCATGACAGAGGGATGTCTATATAACATCTGATACTCACCTGGAAATAGCTACAGTATCAAGCAAGCAGATTATGGATTGATCCTCCAGCCAACGCTTGCAGTCAAGATTTTTGAGGGGATAAATATTAAGTTAACAGACAAAATATAAGTACTTGTCCATTGAAAGCTTCAAATCACATATCAGTGCCAAAAAAATTCCTATTTTCATTGCAACTGATTTTTGTTTGTTCGTTTTTGGTCTTTGGGGTTTTTTTGTTTGTTCATTTGTTTTTGTTTTTATCTACATGAAAACCTACACAGAGAACAGAGGCAACCAGAGGGGTCACTGCAGACAGTGCAGAAATGTTATTTTTAAGCATATGCATAGCTCATGAATCATTGACTCTGAGGGTCTAGCCTATTTAGTAAGGAAAAACTCTGTGTGCTCTATGTGGCTGGAGAATCACACACACACACACACACACACACACACACACACACACACACACACAAATATTTAAAGATAGACGATAAATGGAATTCCCTAAGAATGCTATCATGTTTTAGGAATTATCTAAGAAGTTCCCAGGAAACTGACTCTTGGTTGCAAGTAGAAATTCCAACATGTCTGTTAGAAGCCTAACTGTGGCGTTATAGTCACTTCATATGTGTATGTGATGCAGAACTCAGAAAGGAGAAGAGGAAGTCCCTGGTACCACTGTGAGAATCCCCCTAATCAGAGAAAAGTCATTTTGTCACAAAAAGCTCCAATCAAGGCAATCGTGCATTTTCTCCACATGAGCAGTCCGTCAGGCCACCTCAGGGAACGCCTTTCTATTCTGCTCAAGAAGGTCCTGACTGCATCATGAACTCTCTAGTCCCCAGCCCTACGAGCAGCTGGTACAGGCTCTGTAAGAAGGTGAGCTTCCCTAGGCCCCCATCTGACTCTAAGAAATAGCAAGTAAGCTTTTGCCAGGCAGTCTGCCACTAATGCAGCGGGCACTACAGATAAATGCTGGACCCTACACCTGTGACTGTCTCTGAGGAAGTGACCAGAATAATCCAGATTCTCCATACGGGAGAAGTGGCTTTCTGCGATGTGACCTAAATATAATAAAAACACAAGAACTGCAATGACTGCACAATTATGGGGGAATTGGTTCACATGGCGTAGAATGTTGTGTGGGCGTTTTGAGCATTTTAAATAGAAAGCTTATACATTTAAAAAAATGCTTCCGATGTGGCATGGAAAGACACACTACAAGGTAAGTGCTTTGCTGTGGTTGCATATAAGATGTTTATGGATGGATGGAAAAGCATGGGCAGATGATGGGCATAGGGGAAAGATTTTTTCCCCCTTCAAAATATTTGCTCTTGATGTTGCTATGACAACTGCCCATTTTTTAAAAAAAAAAGTGTTTAAAATAATTGAGTAAGCCCCAAGCACCATAGATGTAGAACTCCCCTAGGCTGAATGAGATGGCACCTCCATCATACACACCACTTACCAAATGTTTTCTTCTCCCGTTACTTAGGCATGGGTTGTAGATTACCCACGGACATGCATCTTCTCTCTTGAGGCAGGAGACCATGGCTGCTGACCGATAAATCTTTCTGCGTGACTCATCGGCATCAAAACCTCAGAGCTACGCAGCCAGCGCTATAAACAGCCAAATCTTCCACCTGGGGCTCTATGGTGATTGTCCAGAGAAATTGACTTTGGGTGGGAGAAAACATTTGCCTTCTAACCCTAATATCTATAAGAGGCATCTTGTCTACACTGTAGAATTAGTCCCTAGGCCAGGATAAGCTTATAAATGAATTCGGTTCTGCTGCCTCATGAAAACCCAATTGCTAGTTATTCACTCACCAAGCCTTTATGAACTCTCTTCTATTAATCCAGCAATTGCTCTGCACAAAAACTAAAAGGTATAAAAAACAATATATTCATGGGGCTCAAATACCTAACCAGGAAGGACAGACACATCGTGAACTCTGTCTACACAAAGCTCTTGTTTTCACCATCTGTGCCACAGACAAAGGAAGTCCTACCTCAAAGAAGAGGGAAGACTTGGTGAGATGACATAGGCAAAGAATATTGAAATTGCTCAAAAAATGCTCTTTTATTTCCTATGGATATTGCATGCTGAGCTGCTATGGGCATCCCAACAGGAATGACGATGGGATTCCCTGGGATTTTGCATCTGTGAGGCAGGGAAGGCTCTTCAGAAGCAGGAACCTGGAAGGGATTACTAAAGGGAGGGAAGAAGAGAATAGAATCCTTCCAGGTTTAAAAAACAAAACCAAAACTCAGTGCACAGGCAAGCAAGGTAGGAATATCTCTCTCTCTCTCTCACACACACACACACACCTTTCCATGTGTATTCTATTGTGTTTTAGTAGCTTGGAGTTCAAGGTTACATTACATTACTTACCATATACTCACGAAAATGAAGACCTGTCAAATGAGAATCAACAGATTCTAAGGTTGCCACAATGGGGAAGTTGCCACTGTTGCTGGTTTTCAGCAGAGGCAGGCAGAAGTGGAGAAAAGCCCCATAGCAGAAGGCAGGAGGTTTCAGGTGTGTCCTGCCTGAGTGCATTGGTCCAAACGAAGCTATAGGTGAGCAGCTAAGTGGAGCACCCCTTCTTGTAATTGGTTGGTATGTACCTTGGGCTTTCTCTGGTTGCCCTAAGTTGGAAGCAACAGCATTATAGAAGGTGTCCCTTACTCATCAAGTCTAAGCCAGTTAAGACTGTTCTCATTGGGTGAACTAGTTTAGCTTCCTGGATGGCTGTTAGAAGTGGCATCCTGCTTCCTACAAGTCTGACATAACTGACTGGCTTCCTAAGATGGCCATTATAGATGATGAACTGGATCTCCATGGCTGGACACTGCTGATTGAGTCAGAGTTCTCATTTTCCACATGATCTGGCCATTGTCTACTTGTTTTCTACCTCTCTGTTCAAGTTAAACGCCTTGGGTTGCCCACCTCATTAGTGGATAGTTGGATGTCTTTCCTTTTTCCCTATGTTTAACATGTCCAAAAAACATGTGGGACGTGTCAAGAAAACCATAGCATGAATATATTTCTCTAGATCACAGATGACAGCACCTCTTCTTACTCTAGAGAGCATTTCTTTCCTTGGCAACCCACTAGTCATGACATCCTGGAAGCCTAGGGAGACATGAAACCTTCCCTCTGGCACTCATGGTGTTGCGTTGGGCACTGGCCCATACTTGGTCTGAAGATGCATTCTGGCTTCTCCTGCCTCTCTGCTGGAACCAGACTCCAACTCCTTCTTAGAACTCGACACCGGATTGTAATCCACAGCATCTTTGGCTATGAATTGACAAAGACAGCTCTTTTTCTCACAGATGGATGTGTCATGTATTTCATTCTTCAGAGAGAAAGAGCAAAATTGCTGCCCAAAGCATTTCTATGAGATGTCTGAATAATAATAGAGACTGGGCCAAACCCATTGCTTCCTGATGAGCTGACTTTGTGCAGAGACTAAAGAAAGGGAAAGTCAATACTCCGCTTAGACGGCTTGTCTGAGAAATCAGATGTCTTGATCACACTTTTGGCAAATCTTGGGCTGCAATCAATTCTTGGATGGGTCCTCTGACAGGCGCTCACACTGACGCTATTCTAAGCCATTGATTAAAGAGGGATCCATATGCTTTAGACACCAGATGTGTGAGAAGCACACATTTAGCCGAGAAAAATGGAGAGGCTTGACTGATGTTTTCTCCAGATGGACCACAGGGGTGTCCGAAGTAAATAAACTATTTTTAGTAGGTTAGGTCACAGGGGTGAAAGAAAAAGAAGGGACGTTCAGAAATCATGTTTAATCTGTGTGGATGTCCATGTGTTTTATTTCTTAATAGTGACTTGGGTTTTACCTTAACACACTTAGTGTATATTTAATGCCTGTTAAAACACATGATGCTTACTAAAGAAACAGACAGTTTGAAATGAAGAATAAAAAAAAATGTTAGGGTAATTAACTTTCACTGTCTGCTTTTTATAATATCACTCCAAGCCAGGACAGGACTGTTGGCTAATTAAAAAGACACTCTGGGTTCAAAAGATGTATTATCATATTAGTCAAAGAGCCATGACATATAAAACTCTATACTTAATTCTGTGTGAGAAGTAAACAAAGATACATCCGCTTGATGCTGTTTTCAGTTAGGGCCATTCTGCCCCCCAACCCCCATCCCAAGGAATATGAGATAAGATTTGGCGACAATTCCCAGTGTCAGAACTTAGAGGAGATGTTACTGTTACCTACGGAGAAGCCAGGGGTGATGCTGACCATTGTAAAATGCACAGGACAGCCTCATCCTCAAAGAACTATACAGCTTGAAATATCAGTTGTGCCAGAAAGGCTAAGGAACCTTGTTCGTATCTAAGTCATCCACTCTCTTCTCTCCAGAAGTAAGAGTAGAGAGATAGCTTGAGACTGGAAGTTCTAGAAAGAAATAGATTATAAGTTATCAATTCCTCCATCCTCCTCCTATCAATTTGCCATTAAAGACTAACTCACCTTTCTAAGTACCTTTGTACCCAGCAGTAAACTCTTTTCTAGTCTCTCCATGGACAATCCATGTTTCTTGACCATCATATGTTAATCTCTTACATATTGCTTATTGCTATGACAAAATGTATGATAAAAAGCAAGTTAAGAAAAGGATTTATTATTATGTTTGAGGGGATATTGACTGTTATGGTGGGGGATACATGACAGGAGAAACAGGAGCTGGCTGGTTGTGCTGTATTCTGCAGATCCAAAACAGAGGGAAATGAATGGGGGTATTCAAGCAGCCTCTTCCGGTTTCCTTTTGTGTTTAGCCTGGGAGCCAGGCCCTAATTTGGTGCAGGTGACATTCAAGTTGAGTTTTCCCACTACTGTTAAACCTCTCTGGAAACAGCCTCACAGAAATGTCTAGAAGTGTGTCTCCTAGGTGATTTGAAATCCAGTCAGGTTGACAGTGAAGTTTAACCATCGCGTCTGTCTATCCATTCTTCTCTGGCAAATTCTTAGCTACTTATTAAGGCCCCATTCAGATGCTCAATCTACCTTCCCATCCCTGTCCCTCTCAGTAGAGAAAATCCTTCCTCCCTCTGCCTCCAGTACACCATTCATCGCACTGTGCCATCATGGCTCATTTGCTTTTTAGGAAAGCTAAGCATCCCAGGCACGAAGTCTTTCCCATGCCTGTACCCCTCAGTCCTGACAGTATGTCTACCACTTAGTAGGTGAACAACTATTTTACATCGAATCCCTCATCAAAAAGAGATGCTGAATTCCTGTGCCTCTCCCACAGAGAATCCAGATTTCATAAACAGAGACAGCTTTTGTTGTGACTCAGAGAGAACATGTGTTGTCTGGGTTATATGGAAATCACTCAGCACAATGCCTGACACATAGATTTTTAGTAAATGAGGATCATTTTCTTTGAATTTCTCTTCAAAGCAACTCAGCAAAATGCACGCCACAGCTACTGGGAATATGCAGGTAGGAAGCTGTTATCCACCCTGCTATCATGAAGGCTGATGATTATCACTGAGCAAAGCACGATTCTGCCCAGTTCTTACCATTGTCTAGTACCTGTACTCTGGGGCCAGACAGGTCATGTGAGGAAGACCAGATGTCAAAACTGACTTACCCTTCACTCCATCACATGGAGGTATAGCTGGGTAATGGGTCCCTTGGTTGGGACTGGCGCCCAGGCTCCTTGGCTTTCCCATGGGAATAAAACTTGCTCTCAGTTCCCAACAGTAGTAAAACAGACATGTGTGCTTCTGAACAGAAGCTCTTTTTTTTTTATCTTTAAGTTTATTTATTTATTTTTTTAATTTTTAATATTTTTATTACATATTTTCCTCAGTTACATTTCCAATGCTATCCCAAAAGTCCCCCATAGCGCCCCCCACTTCCCTACCCACCCATTCCCATTCTTTTGGCCCTGGCATTCCCCTATATTGGGACATATAAAGTTTGCAAGTCCAATGGGCCTCTCTTTCCAATGATGGCCAACTAGGCCATCTTTCGATACATATGCAGCTAGAGACAAGAGCTCCGGGGTTCTGGTTAGTACATCATGTTGTTCCGACAATAGGGTTGCAGATCCCTTTAGCTCCTTGGGTACTTTCTCTAGCTTCTGCATAGGGAGCCCTGTGATACATCCAATAGCTGACTGTGAACATCCACTCCTGTGTTTGCTAGGCCCCGGCATCGTCTCACAAGAGACAGCTATATTTGGGTCCTTTCAGCAAAATCTTGCTAGTGTATGCAATGGTGTCAGCGTTTAGAAGCTGCTTATGGGAAGGATCCCTGGATACAGCAGTCTCTAAATGGTCCATCCTTTCATCACAGCTATGAACTTTGTCTCTGTAACTCCTTCCCTGGGTGTTTTGTTCCCAATTCTAAGAAGGTGCACAGTGTCCACACTTTGGTCTTCATTCTTCTTGAGTTTCATGCGTTTAGTAAATTGTATCTTATATCTTGGGTATCCTAAGTTTTGGGCTAATATCCACTTATCAGTGAATACATATTGTGTGAGTTCTTTTGTGATTGTGTTACTTCACTCAAGATGATGCCCTCCAGGTCCATCCATTTGGCTAGGAATTTCATAAATTCATTCTTTTTAATAGCTGAGTAGTACTCCATTGTGTAAATGTACCATAATTTCTGTATCCATTCCTCTGTTGAGGGACATCTGAGTTCTTTCCAGCTTCTGGCTATTATAAATAGGGCTGCTATGAACATAATGGAGCATGTGTCCTTTTTACTGGTTGGGACATCTTCTGGATATATGCCCAGGAGAGGTATTGCTGGATCCTCCGGTAGTACTATGTCCAATTTTCTGAGGAACCGCCAGACTGATTTCCAGAGTGGTTGTACAAGCTTGCAATCCCACCAACAATGGAGGAGTGTTCCTCTTTCTCCACATCCTCGCCAGCATCTGCTGTCACCTGAATTTTTGATCTTAGCCATTCTGACTGGTGTGAGGTGGAATCTCAGGGTTGTTTTGATTTGCATTTCCCTGATGATTAAGGATGTTGAACATTTTTTCAGGTGCTTCTCTGCCATTTTGTATTCCTCAGGTGAGAATTCTTTGTTCAGTTCTGAGCCCCATTTTTTAATGGGGTTATTTGACTTTCTGGAGTCCACCTTCTTGAGTTCTTTATATATATTAGATATTAGTCCCTTATCTGAATTAGGATAGGTGAAGATCCTTTCCCAATCTGTTGGTGGTTTTTTTGTCTTATTGATGGTGTCTTTAGCCTTGCAGAAGCTTTGCAGTTTCATGAGGTCCCACTTGTCAATTCTCGATCTTATAGCACAAGCCATTACTGTTCTATTCAAGAATTTTTCCCCTGTGCCCATATCTTCAAGGCTTTTCCCCACTTTCTCCTCTATAAGTTTCAGTGTCTCTGGTTTTATGTGAAGTTCCTTGATCCACTTAGACTTGACCTTAGTACAAGGAGATAGGAATGGATCGATTCGCATTCTTCTACATGTTAACAACCAGTTGTGCCAGCACCATTTGTTGAAAATGCTGTCTTTCTTCCACTGGATGGTTTTAGCTCCCTTGTCGAAGATCAAGTGACAGTAAGTGTGTGGGTTCATTTCTGGGTCTTCAATTCTATTCCATTGGTCTATTTGTCTGTCACTATACCAGTACCATGCAGTTTTTATCACAATTGCTCTGTAGTAAAGCTTTAGGACCGGCATGGTGATTCCACCAGAGGTTCTTTTATCCTTGAGAAGAGTTTTTGCTATCCTAGGTTTTTTGTTATTCCAGATGAATTTGCAGATTGCACTTTCTAATTCGTTGAAGAATTGAGTTGGAATTTTGATGGGGATTGCATTGAATCTGTAGATTGCTTTTGGCAAGATAGCCATTTTTACAATGTTGATCCTGCCAATCCATGAGCATGGGAGATCTTTCCATCTTCTGAGATCTTCTATAATTTCTTTCTTCAGAGACTTGAAGTTTTTATTATACAGATCTTTCACTTCCTTAGTTAGAGTCACGCCAAGATATTTTATATTATTTGTGACTATTGAGAAGGGTGTTGTTTCCCTAATTTCCTTCTCAGCCTGTTTATTGTTTGTGTAGAGAAAGGCCATTGATTTGTTTGAGTTAATTTTATATCCAGCTACTTTACCGAAGCTGTTTATCAGGCTTAGGAGTTCTCTGGTGGAATTTTTAGGGTCACTTATATATACTATCATATCATCTGCAAAAAGTGATATTTTGACTTCATCTTTTCCAATTTGTATCCCTTTGATCTCCTTTTGTTGTCGAATTGCTCTGGCTAGGACTTCAAGTACAATGTTGAATAGGTATGGAGAAAGTGGACAGCCTTGTCTAGTCCCTGATTTTAGAGGGATTGCTTCAAGCTTCTCACCATTTACTTTGATGTTGGCTACTGGTTTGCTGTAGATTGCTTTTATCATGTTTAGGTATGGGCCTTGAATTCCTGATCTTTCCAAGACTTTTATCATGAATGGGTGTTGGATCTTGTCAAATGCTTTTTCCGCATCTAACGAGATGACCATGTGGTTTTTGTCTTTGAGTTTGTTTATATACTGGATTACGTTGATGGATTTCCATATATTGAACCATCCCTGCATCCCTGGGATGAAACCTACTTGGTCAGGATGGATGATTGTTTTGATGTGTTCTTGGATTCGGTTAGCAAGAACTTTATTGAGGATTTTTGCATCAATATTCATAAGGGATATTGGTCTGAAGTTTTCTATCTTTGTTGGGTCTTTTTGTGGTTTAGGTATCAGAGTAATTGTGGCTTCATAGAATGAGTTGGGTAGAGTACCTTCTGTTTCTATTTTGTGGAATAGTTTGTGAAGAACTGGGATTAGATCTTCTTTGAAGGTCTGATAGAACTCTGCACTAAACCCATCTGGTCCTGGGCTTTTTTTAGTTGGGAGACTATTAATGACTGCTTCTATTTCTTTGGGGGATATAGGGCTGTTTAGATCATTAACCTGATCTTGATTCAACTTTGGTACCTGGTATCTGTCTAGGAACTTCTCCATTTCATCCAGGTTCTCCAGTTTTGTTGAGTATAGCCTTTGGTAGAAGGATCTGATGGTGTTTTGGATGTCTTCAGAATCTGTTGTTATGTCTCCTTTTTCATTTCTGATTTTGTTAATTAGGATGCTTTCCCTGTGCCCTCTAGTGAGTCTGGCTAAGGGTTTATCTATCTTGTTGATTTTCTCAAAGAACCAGCTCCTTGATTGGTTGATTCTTTGAATAGTTTTTCTTGTTTCCACTTGGTTGATTTCACCCCTGAGTTTGATTATTTCCTGCCGTCTACTCCTCTTGGGTGAATTTGCTTCCTTTTGTTCTAGTGCTTTTAGGTGTGTTGTCAAGCTGCTAATGTGTGCTCTCTCTAGTTTCCTTTTGGAGGCACTCAGAGCTATGAGTTTTCCTCTTAGAAATGCTTTCATTGCGTCCCATAAGTTTGGGTATGTTGTGGCTTCATTTTCATTGAACTCTAAAAAGTCCTTAATTTCTTTCTTTATTCCTTCCTTGACCAAGGTATCATTGAGAAGAGTGTTGTTCAGTTTCCACGTGAAGGTTGGCTTTCTATTATTTATTTTGTTATTGAAGATCAGCCTTAGTCCATGGTGATCTGATAGGATGCATGGGACAATTTCAATATTTTTGTATCTGTTGAGGCCTGTTTTGTGACCAATTATGTGGTCAATTTTGGAGAAGGTACCATGAGGTGCTGAAAAGAAGGTATATCCTTTTGTTTTAGGATAGAATGTTCTGTAGATATCTGCCAGATCCATTTGATTCATAATTTCTGTTAGTTTCACTGTGTCCCTGTTTAGTTTCTGTTTCCACGATCTGTCCCTTGGTGAAAGTGGTGTGTTGAAGTCTCCCACTATTATTGTATGAGGTGCAATGTGTGCTTTGAGATTTACTAAAGTTTCTTTAATGAATGTGGCTGCCTTTGTATTTGGAGCATAGATATTCAGGGTTGATAGTTCCTCTTGGAGGATTTTACCTTTGATGAGTATGAAGTGTCCCTCCCTGTCTTTTTTAATGACTTTGGGTTGGAAGTCAATCTTATCAGATATTAGAATGGCTACTCCAGCTTGTTTCTTCATACCATTTGCTTGGAAAATTGTTTTCCAGCCTTTCATTCTGAGGTAGTGTCTATCTTTTTCTCTGAGATGAGTTTCCTGTAAGCAGCAAAATGTTGGGTCTTGTTTGTGTAGCCAGTTTGTTAGTCTATGTCTTTTTATCGGGGAGTTGAGTCCATTGATATTAAGAGATATTAAGGAAAAGTAATTGTTGTTTCCTGTTATTTTTGTTGTTAAAGTTGGCATTCTGTTCTTGTGGCTGTCTTCTTTTAGGTTTGTTGAGGGATTACCTTCTTGTTGTTTCTAGGGCGTGGTTCCTGTCCTTGTATTGGTTTTTTTCTGTTATTATCCTTTGAAGGGCTGGATTCGTGGAGAGATAATGTGTGAATTTGGTTTTGTCCTGGAATACTTTGGTTTCTCCATCTATGTTAATTGAGAGTTTGGCTGGGTATAGTAGCCTGGGCTGGAGTTTGTGTTCTTTTAGTGTCTGTATAACATCCGTCCAGGATCTTCTGGCTTTCATAGTCTCTGGTGAGAAATCTGGTGTAATTCTGATAGGCTTGCCTTTATATGTTACTTGGCCTTTTTCTCTTACTGCTTTTAGTATTCTGTCTTTATTTAGAGCATTTGTTGTCCTGATTATTATGTGTCGGGAGGTATTTCTTTTCTGGTCCAGTCTATTTGGAGTTCTGTAGGCTTCTTGTATGTTCATGGGCATCTCTTTCTTTAGATTTGGGAAGTTTTCTTCTATAATTTTGTTGAAGATGTTTGCTGGTCCTTTGAGTTGAAAATCTTCATTCTCATCCACTCCTATTATCCGTAGGTTTGGTCTTCTCATTGTGTCCTGTATTTCTTGGATGTTTTGAGTTAGGATCTTTTTGCATTTTACATTTTCCTTGATTGTTGTGCCGATGTTCTCTATGGAATCTTCTGCACCTGAGATTCTCTCTTCCATCTCTTGTATTCTGTTGCTGATGCTCGTATCTATGGTTCCAGATTTCTTTCCTAGGGTTTCTATCTCCAGTGTTGCCTCATTTTGGGTTTTCTTTATTGTGTCTACTTCCCTTTTTAGGTCTAGTATGGTTTTGTTCAATTCCATCATCTGTTTGGATGTGTTTTCCTGTTTTTCTGTAAGGACTTCTACCCGTTTGATTATGTTATCCTGTTTTTCTTTAAGGATTTGTAACTCTTTAGCAGTGTTCTCCTGCAATTCCTTAAGGGATTTTTGTGCTTCCTCTTTAATGTCTTCTACCTGTTTACCAGTGTTCCTTTGTATTTCTTTAAGTGTGTTATTAAAGTCCTTCTTGAAGTCCTCTACCATCATCATGAGATATGCTTTTAGATCCGTGTCTAGCTTTTCCGGTGTGTTGGGGTGCCCTGGACTGGGCAAAGTGGGAGTGCTGGGTTCTGATGATGGTGAGTGGTCTTGGTTTCTGTTAGTAAGATTATTACGTTTACCTTTCGCCATCTGGTAATCTCTGGGGTTAGTTGTTGTCGTTGTCACTGTTTAAAGATTGGAGCAGAAGCTGTGTTCCACTCACCAGCAGTCTCAAAATCCTGTGGCGGGGATCGTGGGTAGCTGGCGGGTGTCAGCCGACCCTGCTCTCTAGCTACCCTGGTGCTGGTCCGGCCGGAAGTGGCCTGTGGTCCTACTCAGGCCGTTTTTCTGCTTCCCTAACTAATGCAGTCTCAGGTCCCGTGCGCAATTGGATTGGAGCAGAAGCTGTGTTCCACTCACCAGAAGTCTTAAGATCCTGTGGTGGGGGTTGTGGGTAGCTGGCGGGTGTCAGCCGACCCTGCGCTCTAGCTACTCCGGTGCTGGTCCGGCCGGAAGTGGCCTGTGGTCCTACTCTGAACAAAAGCTCTTAAGAGGCAAACATGTCTTCTTCATACTTTCTCCTCTTCCACTGCCTATGAGCAGATCCCAGGAGGCCCTGAGTCCTAGATTCACTGAGGAGAGCCGCTTCCAGAAATCTTGAATCATTGCACCAATGTGAACTCCACTATTATAGCTGATGTGCCTTCAGGTCATCTTGCTTCAGTTTATCCTAGCTTAACCCACACACTATGGGCTTGCAATGAAAATAAATGGAGCCATGTTCAAGGTGAAACGTGGAACACTGTGTTTATTCTCTCTTCCTTCTAGAATAGCATCGATATGATGGGAAGGAACAACGGCCTGTATAGAAGAGGTTCACAAGAGTATGGAAATATTAGCAAGCTTCTGGGAGGCAGGAAGCAATATAGAAGACAATTGCCTGGGCCAGGGTGGACAATGCAAAATCTACACTAGATTGGCTTCACATGGAAAAGGCCAGGCTTCTGCCTAGAGGAGTCGTGTAGCCATACAGCTAGGGAAATGCCAATGGAGGGCTGGTGTGGGAAGTAAAGTAGAAATAATTATTTACTTGCAGGTTCAAGTGCTCAGAACAAAACAGGCGGGCATCCAACTCCCTTGCTATTGCAAATAGAAAGAGCATGTTTCTCTAAATGACCAGACAAGCTGTCCAGAATAAAGCAGGGTAATTAGAGATGATGTCAGTGTCTCTGATAAGCCTCCCTGTGTTATGATATTTGGAGGGCTGCCAGCATCAAGAACAGCACCATTTCACTCATCAAAAGTAAGATCTGTGGAAGAGCAGCTTGGCTCCCGTGAACAGAGTTCTGCACCTCCCATTGGCTGATGTGTGGAGGAAGATAAAGTTAGCCAAGCATCTTCTTAATTTTAAAAATAAACAGGAAACCTCAGAGAAGATTCAGATAAGGAAACTCCCAAAGAAACATGGAAATTTTAAAAAATGGACAAGATCCTTCCTGCCAAAACCCTATAAAAAGTGTAGAAGACACAACATATATGAATCACCAGTCACAAGAAAGGGTCAGACAGAGAGCAGGAGTGGACTATGGGAAACTAAAAATGTGGTAACCTGGAGAAGAAACTATGCATGCAGATTAATTGCAAGTAAGTGTTTCAGATACTCCTACTTGATGGCTAATATAGACTATAAACTGAACAGGGTCAGTTCTTGAACAGGGAGTTTCTAGATCCTCCTTAAATGGGCAACAGAATTCCCAAACTGCATCCAAAGGAGACATCAAGCTGAAGACCAGCATCCATCACTCTCTGCTTCCTGAATACAAATGCAGTGTGAAATGCATCTACATCGTGACACCCTCAAACTGTGAGCTAGGAAAGTGTCCATCTATATGATCCTTTTGGAAAGGGGTGATGTGTATGGGAGGCAAGAAAGTAGGAGAGAGGGAGTCAGGGAATGGAGGGTGAGAAGAGATAGCTTGAATTGAAAAAGCACTCAGAAACAATGCCACGGGTTTACTACTCAGCATGTTGGTTTCCTGTAGATTGTGTCATTATTACACTGTGTTTTCATATGGTTTACTATGCCACATGATTGGAACACTTCAAATTGACCCGAGCTCTTTGTTCTGTCACCCTGGAGGAAAGACCACACTAATGTTAGCCCTCATAGAAAGTCTACCAAGAGTCTACGAATCTAGGCATTCTTGACATGATGGTAAATAACTCCACATATCATTGTCAAATTCCAGGATATTTGGGATAAAGAGGAAATAAAGAAAGACAAAGGAGTTCCCTTACAATGGGACAAGAATTAGGCTAAGGACTTCCCATGGATTATAACTGAGTCTTAAAGATCACCTGAAGAAATCTTTCCAAAGAACCGAAGAAATCCTCTGAGAAGCATGGTTGTGAAGAAAACTACACACATGCATGAGGATTCGTCAAGATCACCTTCTCCACAGAATGTCAGAAGACACTTAGTTTGAACTGGCAAAATGCAGAGCAAAGGAAAAATCAGAAGATGGGGAATATTGGAAATAGAAAGGCATAAGAGGTGTGGATGTCTCCAGAAATGTGATAGCATGTACAATGTTTAAAAATGCAAATGAGACAAAAAGCATGTGGGAGTCAATTGGACAAGAAGAAATGTTATGCCTAAATGGCATAGAAATGTATCATCAAAGCCCAGTATTTAATCCTGAAGCAAGTATTCTATAAGTAGTCAGAACAAGGCAAACATTGTTAACATAGTTAAAATTATCCCACAGACAAGCCTTAATTATGCTCAGAAGTAATGCTTTATGTTCAGTCAAGATAAGTTTAATAGAAGATTAAAAATGTTTTTAATAAAATAGAAAATTAAAAAATTGCCTCGTTACTGGCAAAATGAGAAATGAAAGCTTTAGCAAGGGATAAGAAGATTGATGTTTTTAGCTTTTAAAAAGGGGGAGTTGAGCATGGTTGTGGTGGTGCACACCTCTAATCCCAGGACTTGGGAAGCAGAGGCACGTAGATCTCTGTGGGTTCAAGGCCAACCTGATCTACAAATCGAGTTCTAAGATAGCCAGGGTCATTATACAAAGAAAAAAAAAAACAAAAACAAAACAAAAGACAGACAGATGGATGAATAGATAGAGAAATAAATAGGTAGATAGATAGATAGATAGATAGATAGATAGATAGATAGATAGATAGATAGACTGATATAAAAACAAAAATATAAAGGGGACTTGAGAGTCAACCTGTGTTTCATAACTTAGGAAATAAAGATGTAACTATTCTATTTAAAGTTTTAAAGGCAAGCAAAAAAGGAAAATAACAACATTGAAACTATGAGAGCTGAACGATCAAGCTCTTAGAGCAGTGGGCTAGTCCCACACTGGTTAAAGCATGAAACCAACAGTTTCTAAAGCTTGTAAGCAGTGCTGTTATACACTTAGTGATATAGAAGAGCCATCAGAAAAATAAATAAGAACAGACACTATTAAATGAACTACAAATACTTGGAGAGCTAATCCTGGCTAAGTGCTGGCCAAGGGTCATTGCGTTGTGTTCCCAGGGCTGTCTTGATTTCAGAGCCCGGCTCACACTGCTTTGGCACGCACACTCAGTCTCTTTATTTCTCTTACATTTCACATGTAAATTTCCCTCTCTTTGTGCTTTCTACCATTGGCCTCCACTTCCACTACCACACTCAGACTCTTTAATACACAGTTCATCATCTTTCCCACTTCCTTGATCCCTTTACAGCCATCTTTATGGTTGGCCCATGGTAGGATCTAAACACTGTACTGACTGTGAATGTACGAGGGCATGCCTTGGCTATATATGTTCATTTTCTCCCATGAAAAATCTCACCAAAGAAGCACATATCTTTTGAGCCATGATCCCACAGCAGAGTGATTTAAAGCTTAGTAACAATATTGGGAAAGGTGAATAAAATTTAATTATGTAGAAAGTACAGCAATGACACAATTATGTCAGCAAAAAGTGTTTTTAGTTCAATAAGAAGTCCATATGTCAAATTTTAAACTACTGTTGCTTCAAACATTTGGATCATTGTCTGAAATCTTTAGTTAAAGGGAAAGATTTATACGGTAAGAAGAGAAACCAGAGTATCATTGTCTTATCAAATGCAGTACATTGTATCTCAAAACAAATGATTTTCCAAATTATTTTCATACTTTGAATTTAATTTATATGTCTTGTAACTTAGAGCATAACTTTTTGTTCCATAGTATAGATACAACTAAAACCACACAGTCTCTGAGAACCTGCGTTCAGAATCTTACCCTCATCATGTAACAGTGGGGGCCATGATGTAGGCCTCATCTCTCTATGTCTAGGTTTCCTCGTCTCTTTTTAAAGACATAGTTATTTTGTGTGTGTGAATGTTGCTTTATTTTATGTGTATGAGCATGCCTGCATGTATGTATGTATGTATGTATGTATGCATACCAAGTGCATGCCTGAAGTCAAAAGAGAGCACCAGATCCCTGGAACTGGAGTTCCTGATGACGACCGCGTTGGTTCTGGGAACTGAATTCAGCCTCTCTGCAGAAGCAATGAGTGCTCTTCACTGCCAAGTCATCTCTCCGCTCCAGCCTCATCTTTTCTTTTTTAACATTTAGGGTTAAAGATTTATTCTTCCTCACTCCTCTCCTAAGTGGCCATTGGATTAATAGAAGGTATTACAATTCTTTAGTGGATTGACACAACTATCACAAGTATCAGAATGCTGGACTGCCGTAATAAAATACCAAGCAGACCTAATGGTTTAAGCAACCAAACTTAGTTTTCTCACAGTTTTAAGTATTGGAAGTCCAGGATCTAGGTGCGAGCTGTATGTATCAGGTGGAGGAGGTTCTCCCAATGTATTGCAAATGGTCAGAGAGCACGGACTCTGAGTGTTTTCTAATAATTGGATCAGGGTTGTGCCTTTGCGGTTCTCACTTAAGTTTTAATTACTTCATTAGGAAGCTAACCTTCATATACTGGAATTATGGCTTCAGGCCATGAATTCTGGAGAAACGCATTGAGCTCACAGCAGAGCATATCAATGAGTTAGCTGGCCTATGTATGTGATCATTAAGTGTGTACTGGGTCTTTTTAAGCCACTTTGTTCATGGATTTGTGTGAAGGGGCTCTCAGACATAGACTATGATTACCACAGTAAGTAGAAACTATAGGGAACTATGTAAAGACCAGGCATGGCTTCTGCCTGGCTCAAAGAAGGTCCAGGAAACCAACTGGGAAAGATCCCTCTGCTGTGGGGTCGTCACTCAGAATTCTGAGTCACTCTTGCATTGGAAAACCAGCCCTACCCATGTTCCTCGGATCTGTGCCCCAGATGTTTATTGCCTCTTCCTAATGCCGTCTTAAATTTGTCTCAGTCTATATATACTAAAACATCAGGAGCTGAAGTAAGGGATGGGTGTTGGGTAATTAAGGAGCACGTGAGGCAGCAAACCTAAATGGAGCAGAGCATTTAACTGTGAGGAGGAAACTAAAGGGAAGGCGGGGCATGTGTAGGCACTGAAGGAGATTGGGGATAGAAGAGAATAGGCTGCTTGCAGATGTACCTAGACTGGGAGGACATCTTGCTTGGGTGTCTCCATCTTTCTTTGACTTGGCTTCAACTTTATAGATGAAGAAACTTAATTTTGTCTTCTCTCCAAGAATGGGTCACAGTTTGGAAAGGTCTGGGAGAATAACTGTAATTAATCAGACAGGCTATTTACCTTTAATGATGAATATGTTGTCCTTATGTCCTGAGTATGACTTCCTTAGGAAGCTAACCTTCATATACGGGAATCACAGCTTCAGGCCATGAATTCTGGAGAAACACACTGAGTTCACAGCAGAGCGTATCAGGCAGTTAGCTGGCCTGTGTACTTGACTTCCTGCGACTCTGTTCTCCTGGCACGTCTTGCTGATGGCCTTGAGAAATTCAGATTGCTTTGGGTTGTCAGAGCATTAACTCAGATGATGGGGCAATGCTGTAGAAAGTGACTCATAGAGAACAGTTCTTGCTTCCTCTCAGCTTACCTGGGTTTCCTGTGCTGTTCTTGCTTTGTCTCTCAGGAGGGAAAAAAGGATAACCTAAAAAATGCAGGACACTGAAGCTGTTGAAAAGCTAACTCACTCTCCTAGAGGTCAGACCAGACATGAGATTCCAAAGTCAGACTCTACCAAAGACTTTGTAAAGAGAGAACAGAAAGAACACCTGTATATTTGCATATATGCTACCCAGCAAATATGCTGGTGAGTATTTTCAAATAGTCTACGATATTTAATCTTCACAATAACATCTTATAATCCTCTAAATTTCAAACAAGGAAATTAAATTCAGAGACATTATTGGTGACCCAGGCAAGACCACACATCTGGTCAGAATTTGAAAGCCAGTCTAACCATGAAATGTAATTGTTGGAGACTTCTGAAAACAAAGATAAATAAATATTAAGAACCCATTGCCATCCTGAGAATTCAGTAGTTGGAGGATGTATAGATGTGAAAGAGTTATTTGCATTCTAACAGATACTGGTAACCAATTCAAATAATTACTGTAGTCTTGAAGTTTCTTTTGTTTGAACTGAGATGGAATAGAAACCTCAATGCTCATAATAGCAAGGCATAGGGCAGTTGGGATTTAAAGTTTCTTAATAATGTGGGCTGTGTCCTGTACTAAAACTCGGGGTGAGGGGTGGGGCTGACTGAATCAAAATAGATGGCCCCTAATTAAAACCAAATGCAAGTCTTTGACAAACACAATTAGTACAAGTTACACTCAATAGAAGGACAGATCATCGTTGCTGTGTGAGGGCAAACATCTGGATGTGCAGCCGGGTGAGAGGCCGAGCCGAGTCTCCCATGTTTGGACAGCTGGGTCATATCATATTTAGGGCAATATCTTCTCACCCCTACACTCTTGCTTCCCACCAAACAAAAATAAGTTACTTCTCCAAAGCAGCTCCAGGTCAGGTACCTGACCCCTGCTAGTACACAGAGTTGAGACCAGAGGCTGCCACTTTGTCAAACTGCTGACCTGCAGTCTGGGGACTACTGGGGTTCCAAAGGAAGCTGGATGCCTTCCAATCACAACTGCAGCATTCATGAGGTTTTGGCAGTGACTGTCTCTCTTGGTCTATGAAAGGGCAAACACATGTCATCCTGGTGCTGTTCTAATTCTTCCTGCTCTCGACTCAGAGAAGCAAGCAAGGTTGCATGACCTGAAGGACTATCTGTTTTATCGATGAGGTCTTGCCATGTTGCCCAGGCTGTTAAATCATCTCAGGTCTGACTACTGGAAAGGTGCTTTTTTTTTTTTTTTAATTTACAACAATTGAAGGTCCCTGTTTAAAGTGACATTCTAGAATGTTCTTGTTTTCCTTATGCCATACTAGATCCCTGTTTGTTTAGTTTGTTGCAACGTAGGAAGTAGGAAAGAGATACAAAGTATCTCTTTCTGATTGTATATTTCATATACAGGCTCGACTGTGGGGTTGTTTACTAGTGTTTTCAATGTAGTGTTGATCATTATAAAGAGTGAGTAGAAATGAATAAAATATCTCATAAGAGACTGATTAAATAAATCATAAATCCATAACTACAAACTATCAAAAACTGAACTTACAGAGAAATCTTGAATAGCATATTAAGTGTTCACAATAAAACTATGAAGACCTCAATGGGAAAAAGGAATGTTATAGAGAGATAAAATGGAAGGGGGGATGTTGTGGTGTGGATATGGTTTGCATGTGTCCCTCAAGGCTTAGTGTGTTGAAATTTCTCCATTATAGATATTGCCTAATAATTACGAGGGTGGTGACTTATTCCAGCTACCTGTTTGGGAAGGGTGGGAAGAGAATAGGACATCAGCAATATTGGTGCCTTTATATAGAGGGGAGGCAAGACCAGAAGAGACAGACAGTAATAGATATGCACTCCCTTGTGTTAGGCATGCTCTGCCCTGGGCTTCCTTAGGACTCTGCCAGCAAGATGACAATCCTGAGATCTGGGCCCTTGAAATTTTAGAATTGTGAACGCAATAGATATATCTCTTTATAAGGTTACTATAGTGATTTGAGTAGAAATGTCCCCTTTAGGCTCCTAGATTTGATGCCTGGTCACCAGAGAGTGGCACTATTAGGATATATGGCCTAGATGGAGGAAGTGTGTCACTTGGGGTGGACTTTGGGTTTCAAAGACTCAAGCCAGGCCCAGTGTCTTCTCTTCCTGCTGCATGCAGATCTGGATGGAGAATTCTTAGCTACTCCCCTGTGTGCCACCAATGCCCCCCACCATGATGACAATGGACTAAACCTCTGGAGCTGTAAGTCAGCCCCAATTAATTAAATGGTCTCCTTTATAAGAGTTGCAGTGGTCACAGTGTCTCTTCAGAGCAATAGAACCCTGCCTAAGACAGTTCTCAGTTCCAGAGCTTTTACAATGATACTGAACAATGGGATAATAACAGGAGACCCAGAGGAGAGATGGAACAATCATGAAATGGCAGGTAGAAAAATTTAGATGTGACCAGATATTTTGGTGGGAAGCACTGTTAAGTTTCCAGTAAGAAGCTAAGATATATATATATATATATATATATATATATATATATATATATCACATACTTTTATATATTTATATACACACATATATTTTATGTATATACTGTATATATATTCACACACACATATAGATAGATAGATAGATAGATAGATAGATAGATAGATAGACAGAAACTTTAGCTATGTTAGCCTTACTCCCAAGTTTAACAAGTTTGTGTATCTGTATATATACATGTATGATATATGCAGATATAAAACATATATGTGTATATATATATATATACACACACAAACATATACACATATTCATACATACATATGCACGCTCTGGAGGCACTGGAAGTAAGGATGACTGAACAGAATTAAGGAGGATGGTGGGACCTCATTCCAGCACTAGAGGCCCAAGTGGTAAAAACCTGGTCTAGCAGCACAGGAGTAGGGGTGGTGGCAAGAGAAGTGAGGTGTTGGCATGGATCAGTAGTGCTGATGTAAGGTGATGGTGAGCTTGTCCTAGTGATGACAGTAAGGACAGGTACCAGTGGAAGAAAGGAAAGGAGAAAGGGCCTCTGCATTTGCTTAGAGCAGCACTGGTCTACCTCCCTGGCCATATTTAGCTTCTTTCAGTGATCCTAAACAAAAAGGAAACTTTAGCAGTGTTAGCCCCACCCCCCAAGTTTTAGCTTATTTGTGTATTTCTGTACTCTTATTTTTTTTTCAGTCTTCACTTTCCAACTCAAAGATTTCTGTTATTAAAGGGAGACATTTTTAGAGGCTCATTTATTATTACACATAAAAAGTGGCGTGTTATTTGTCGTAAACTGAAAAATTAAAACCTGTGACAATAAAACTTTATTACTTGATTCATACGTGTCAAATGTCTGGACCTGAAATCTGTTTCTAAGAGTGTTATTTAGCCAACAGCTAAATGGTGCTAACAAGAAACGTTCTGATAATTTCTAGAGTCAAAGGGACTAGAGCGAATTGAAAAAGAAACGCTGTTCTCCAGAGGTCATGAGATGTCACTTAAGGAAACATCCCTGTGTCCCCTAACATCACCTAAGTTGGGACCTCGAGTTCGTAAACACTGTTCTAGGAAAGATTCTTCTCTCTGCCCAGCATACTTGGAATGTCTGCACAGACCCACTTGGGTGCCGGATGCCAGTGGCTGCAGAGACAGAAGGAGAGGCAAAAGCACACGGTAGGGTCTGCCCAGGAGCAAAGCCACGGTGGTTGAGGCTGTGTGCTCAGTAAGCACAGAACAGAAAACAAGCCATTGGTGAGAGCAAAACCATAAATAATCACATATGTACGTCAATGCCCCCCAAAGGGGGAAAGTAATCTGGTGCTCCCTGGCACAAACAGATGTACCCGCAGGGCCCCCTGGGAAGCAAAGTCAGCTGTGAAATATAAGCGCACCAGATCTCTTTTCTATCTGAGAAAGACAAACACCACAGCCTTCACACAGACCTCTCCATTTATGTGGTTGATTTCTTGGGCTTTGGGCACACATTTCCCCTTAGCAGTTAGTGGAAGCGTGGACTGATGTCTTCTTGTCCTCTCTACCATCCTACAGATATTTACAAAAATTGCTTTACTCCCATAGCAGCTCCAGATTTGTTGATGCTACCCCACGTTCACAGAGGTACCTAGCAGCAGTGGTAGTGACAGGCCACTCAGCCAAAACATGACAGCCACACCTTGCCACTGGTCCTCTGGCTCTTAGATCAAGGAACATGATCTTTGGTGATCTTAAAACAGAAAAAGAATCATTCTTAAATTTTTCCTGTTTGTACTCCTCCAACCAGTAGGTGGTACAGAAGCAACCCTCAGCAAGTTCGTGGTTACGAAATACTTAATTATTATGTTTCCCTGGACTCCAGACAGCCCATGGACCTCTAAATTAGATCCAAGTCATCTTCAGAAATCCCTACTTAATTCCTAAGGCAGGAGTTTTCACATTCCATGGCTACTTCTCTTATAAAAAAGCTACAATTTGGGAACTGGGCTGTGTCTTCTGCGTTGATGAGTAGATATTAGCATCCTTAAATAGCATTTCTCTGGTGCCCACACAAGCCTGAAAAATGCAAGGTTGTTCAGTATCCTACAAATTAACGAGTGTCTTGAATTCTAATAAGTATCTTAGGAGTCGCTCCAAGAGGAGATGCAGGGGGAGTGTTTGCTGTTGATGCAAGGGAAGATCTTGAGGTCTTAATAGGCTGAGCTCCTTCCTGTGTGCTGGGGTAATTTTTACTCTCCACAGGCAATGTTTAAAATCCCCATGAAGTCAACAGAATGTGCCTTCTGTTATCTGACAGCTGCAGCTATAAGATTTTCCTCTTGTTTCCAAAAAGGCCACCAGTTTAAGGATTCAGTCCCTGACTTTAGAGTCAGCTCAGGAGCCCATGGTTTGGGACTGGTCATGTTCTCTGCATACAAAATGTAAGTGGACAGATAGCTAAGCATAGACGATTGCTCTTGGTGTATGGGAACCAGGAACTAAGAGGAAAGTTCCATTCTTGATTACTGGCTAGGGCTTGGCTCATGTTCTGCATCTTACCTCTTAGAATGAGAGAATTGCTTACGGTCTATCCACTTCAGAAATGAACAATCAGGTCAGGTATGGTGCCCATGCATATAATCCCAGCCCTTGGGATGCCAAGGCAGAAAGATCACTGCCAGGTGTCATAGTTCTATGATAGCCTGGGTTACCCTGTCTCAAGTATAACAAAATAAATTAACTGTTTTTTAAAATAAAAATAAATAAACACATCTGCAGTTTGGACCTCTGGATTTTGAGTGCTGATGTTGAAAAGACTATGAAGTATGGTCAAAGCCAAAATGATAGGATCTTGTGCCTTACTGGATTTGCAATAAGCTGTAGGAACATCATTTCCATACCACCAACCACACATGGCCTCTGCCTGTTTCACTGGAGTGTTCTTAAAGCGGGAAGAAACAAGCTGGAGCCTGGTTCTTCCAGCTCCATATTGACCCAACCATCTTCAATCTGCTTATCTCTCTTGCTTGTATGCACTAATAGTCCAGGGGTCCCTGCAGGTATCACGGCCAGCAGCAAAACAACAATCAGCAATGCTATGCCCACTCCAGTGAAGTCTGCTTGACAGGCCAAGAGGCCTGGGAGCACTCACGAGGCAAAGAGTTTCAAGGAAACTCAGCCTCCTGGAACCTTGGCATTCTCATAACCCATATACTCAAACCCTATCCCTGAGTTAGCATGGTGTATGCTCTCTTTCACTATTGTTTTATTATAAGTGCCTTTAAAGGTTGAATTTTAACATAGGTGAGCCTCTACCAGTGTTCCAATATCCTAGAAAATCCTTGAAGCCAACCAGCTTGGAATTCAGTAGGAATTCAGTGAGGTTACCTATTTAGTAACATTCAAATTCAGAGATGGGGGGGGGGCACTAATGAGGCATTACAAAGAACGAGCTAGAATAGCCCAGGGCTAGTCTGCAGAGTGATTACTTAGGACTTAGGACAGTATCCGAGTCTCACCCAAACAAGGGAATACACAATGGCCTAGGGAATAGATGGTTTTACCATGTAAGAGTTAGGGAATCCCCCTGAGACAGGTTTCTTCAATAGGCCCAAAGGAACAGCATAATCAGGCATTTACTAAGAACCCCTGGTGGTGGGGTTAACAATAGACTAGCATTACACCTGGCTCCCTTCTTAGTGGTAAACAGCCTCCTGGTCCCTTCCATCTTTTGATGTATACATTCCTTTTGTGTCACTGTAACTCAGTGGATGTGTTCACCTAGCTTTTCTACAATATAAAAAAGGTCTGGTGTTCGTTTGGACGATCTACTCAGAGTCAACATGCTCTCTCATGTCGAGTCTGTTTGTCACCCCACCCACTGGTTCTATGCCCATCTGTCTGAGACTCTGATTTGCACGGATTGTGGAGGGCCCATTGAGCCCCCGTCTGCGACACAGCAACTAGAAAAAACTAGAAAAAAGGAAACCTAAGTTCAGCTAGACTTAGTCAGCCAGTCTGGATCAAACTTTTGAAGTTTGATGCCAGGCAGCTTATTGTAAGTGTATTTAAACAAAGTACAACCTGGAAAAAAATTTCCTGGTGTAATACAATCCCCAGTGGACAAGGAGACATAATTACATTAAAATTCAATTCAAAGTACATGTAATTTCTTCCAAGAAGATGGGTTCTAGAGATGGCCACATGTATTAGCTTAAGGTCCTAGGGAAGGATCTGACATGGTCTCAGTCATACATACGGATCATGTAGAAGTCATTTGGGATATTAGCCACCTCTGGTCCTGGTTGTAGGATCTGGGAAGGGGACTGACTATACAGATAATTTAATGGTCATCTAGACCACAAAGTTTCTCTGGTCCTAGTTATGGGAGCTTGATATGACCTGGCCTTTTAGATAACAAAAAAAGTCACCTAGCCTATTAGCCACCTCTGGGTCTGGTTGTGGGAGCTTGACATGGCCCAGTCCTTCAGATAACTGAGATCATCAGGCTATTAATCACCTCCAATCCCCAGCCTTCTGGGTGGAAAAACAGACTATACATCCTTTTCTCTGAAAGGACAAGCCTGCGTGCTTAACATTCCTGGTTTCCCTGGTGATCTGTAGGCCCAAGGACCTCTGTGCTCCCAATGCAATGGGTCAGTCAGTGGACCAGTGAGACTTTGGAACAGAGGCCCTTTTAAGTGGATACTACCTGATATCTGCATAGGATTCGAAAATAAGAAACATGTTGTCAGATCAGCATGTGTCAATCTGCTCCAAGTGACTGCCCCATTGTAAAACTGGACACTGAGGCTGAATTCTGCCTGTGTGTCAAACCTAAGAAAAAGGACTGCTTTTTGTTGAAATGAGCTTTGGTTAAGAGAGAAGAACAAAGCCTAGAGAAATAGTGCCTTACACAGTCTTGAAATTGGTTTTCTTTCAGATAAATCTAGAGTAGCCCTGTGCAGGTCTGGTATGAAAAGCTTGTCATCACATTGGCTCTTAGCTGGCATCTGTGACTTTGGTTCTTGAAACGTCCCCAGTCAATAATTAAATAACGTCGAGGGTGTCTAGAAAGATGGCCCTGCAGTTAAGAGCACTGGCTGCTATTCTGGAGGACCCGAGTTCAATTCCCAGTACCCACATGACCACCCACAGCTGTCTTTAACCCCACTTTCAGGATATCTGAAGCCCTCTTCTGGCCTCCAAAGACACCAGGTAGGCAAGTGATACACAGACGTATAAGCGGCAAAAATACTTATACCATAAAATTAAATAATAAAAAAATAAATAAAATAATAATGTTGGGGAAAAGATAGCACTTCTGCCCCCAAATACAAGAAGAAAATGCAGAGTTATCTTTTCATTGGCTCAAGAGCCTTAAACAAAGGCTCTTGAAGTCTGTGGCTAGACTATCTGTTTGCTTCTCTTGTAGGAGTATGGAATTACAGAAGCATGACCAGCTGCCACGGGGGCTTCCCTGCTTGCAAACATCACACTGCATGCTTCATGTTCACTGGTGGGGTAGAATGAAACTCCCACAGAAGGCAGAGAGGCCAACGAGTCCTGTAAAATGACCCTGCCTGACATCATCCCTGATTATACAGCTGAGATGCTTGCTACATGACTATAAGAAGTGTCAGCCATGTGCCTATTTACCTTCCAGTCCTCCTAGGAAACTTCTGGGGGTATAAGTGGTCCAGGGGCTCCTGTAACAATCGGGACCAGGAAGGAAGGAAACTCACCATCGATTGGGAGCCCAGGATCCTGCTACCTTTTGAAGCTGCCTCCGAATGTGCCTGAATGTTACTGTCCAGGGTGGCTCTTCCTTCTGCCTTTGTTTTTAACAGGCACGAGGGAGGAAAGGAGAGGAATGGCCAGCTCTCCCTCACCACCACTCTGCATCATCCTCTGCAAGGATGTTCCAAGACTCCCGGTGGTGTACTGCTGAGTGCTCTATATTCTGTGGCTTCCCCCGCCCCCCCCTTCACATCTACCTATAACAAAATGTATTTCATAAATTAGGAAAGTAATAATAAGAAGAAGATAGAACAACTGTTCACGAAACCACAAAAAGTACCATGGTTAAACAAAAATGCTGAATGTGATCAGCACAACCTTGCAACTGTGAGTCTGATAAGGGGCAGCTGCCCAGTGACTGACAGGTGAGCGTCATTGGCAGTGTGAGTGCAGATCACCAAAGGATGCTTCATGTCCAGGACGGAATGTGGTGGAGCAGGGTGCACTTCATCACACCACTCAAAACTGCACACATTTAAGCGGGATGTGTCCTTTACTTCAGGAACGTTCCATATGTGATATTCTGATGGCAACTAAAACCACAGAAAGTAACTTTATCCATAAGGCAGGAACTATCATGATTATTATGATGTAATTGCTGTACAAACCAAGTTCCATCAAATTGGCCAGAATTTAATCAAATAGTCACACTTAGCTTAAAAAAAGAAAAAAAAAAAAAAAGAAAAAGATTGAAGGATGTCTTTCTTCTTCTTTCTTTTAATTCCATGTTCTCCTGACAGTGTGGAGTTTTCCACTGAGGAGGGCGAAGGTTGGTACTAGGGAACAACTGACAGACTTTGTCACAAAAGTAAGGAAAAAGTATGAGTATAATTTATTTTACTCTGAATCAAGGACCTTGAAGAAAAATTAAGCAGGTCAAAGTCTTACATTAGCTTTAAGCTGAATTTTAAATGAGAAAGAGGCAGGCTGCTTGCCCATAAGAAGATTTATTCTGGGACCAGTGACCAGCTGTTGAGACCTTGGCAAGCTGTTCAATGATCACACATGACTAGAATCGAGAATTGCCTTGACATTGGATCCCTGTGATTCTCTCTCACCTCGTCTTCAAAAATTTCTAAAAATACATTTCCACAGGGAACTCTTGAAAGCAAATGGAAAAATCAAACTCAAGATACTTGGTTTGCAACTATACAACTCACAAACTACCTATTCGCAGTGTGGGGCCAATGAATTGTAACTCTGTCCTCAAATGTCTAACTTGGCCCATGACCATACTTTGAACTCTACGTGACACGGTTGCCCCTCCTCTTCAACCTCTAGTTAGAAAAGTTTCACATATCACACACAAATCAATCAATAGTTGCTAGATGAGTAACTGAAGAAAATCATTCTTGGCTACCGAAACTCGATAACCCAACAACTACATATTCTGAAGAATAATTTAGTACTGGGTTGGTAAAGAAACATATTGTGGATTGGAGAACAAACAGCTGAATGCCTTAATTGTTCTTAGGAAGCCAGAAAAATTTGGTTGTGTTGAGAAATCTTGGCCGTCTCCGTGAGGCAAGGCTCTCTCCACTTTTGTTTATTTTTATGTAAGTCAGTTAACCTCGTGGCTCCTCATTCTTCCTTGTCCCAGTGAGAATTATAGCTGACCTGCCCCACCATCCCTGGTTGCTGTGAGAAGCAACACAATCATGATGTATATGAAATCTCTAAATCATTGTGAGAGCCGGGCTCAGAGTTCTAGGAGGAACTTCTCATTTTATGGACCATAAAAGTTAAGCTTCCGGTTTCAACCTCTGGCCTCATAGTTATCTAATCCTTTATGGCCCAGACTAGCATCTCTTGTTTTGGAGGAGTGACCTATCATCTCTAATTGCTCGGAATTTTCAAGCCTGAGAGGTCGCTTAATAAAGAGTTATGAGTTCACTCAGTAAATCAAAGAATTCCACGGTCTGACCTGACCTCTTGTTGTGCACTTAAGGGACCAGGCCTGCCTTTCCCTTTGGTTTTTATTATTATTATTAGGAATGAAGTTTTTCTATCTTAACTTCTGTCCAAGATTGTACAGTAATCTACCATCTCAGAAAGAAATTCTACAAAAATAACATTCAGTCGAAATGATAGATGAAGGCCACCCCCTGTGAGAAGATGTAAGGGTTCCACAGAACAGAGTAGGAATTGAAAACTAATCAGGTGGCATCAATCTACCATGAGGTCTGCTTTCCTACGGTTACAGTCTACTAACTTTACAAAGGGGGTCTTAGAATTATGCAGAACTGGAAGAAGAAAAGCCTGAAATCCTACAGGAGACAGGCAAAGGCCTGGGGGGATGAAAGGCTCTTATTCCCAAGGTAAACTTTTATTATTCAAATGGTCCTTCTTCGGAAACCAAGTGCATCCTGAGGAAGCATGGGAGATAAGCAGAATTTGAATTAGGGAGACCTCCTCCTGTGTGTAAACAATACAGAATACAAAGCAGTAATCGAGCAGACAGAGAGTTGCGGTTGGTTGGGGATGCAGGGTGAATGGTACTACAAAGGTAGGAGAGCTTGGAATGTGGTGGTGCATTTAGAGTTTTCTCTGTCTTTGTGTATGTGCCTTGGTTCTCAAAGTATGCATGATTGGCATTTTAATTCTAAAGAGAAAGAAGTTCTGAATGTTGCTGAAGAATGCAACATTGCCTGTTTATTGTATAGAGATATAAATGGGGAAGGCAAAGCCGATAGAGACTAAGAATCAGATAGGCAGAGAGACAGAGAGAGGCCAGGGCTAACCAGATAACCAAGATGATGAATTTCATCTTCCTTTCTTCTTCCTTATCCTCCCAACCTGAAACAAAAGCCCAGCAGCTTAAAACAAAGGCCTCGTGGGCGATTTTTCCTCCTTGCCAGTCGGGCCCTGCTAAAGGAACAGCTTATCAAGTTCAAGGCCAGATCAGGAAGTGTTTACAGAGCAGTTGGTGACCAGTCAATCCTTCTGCCTTTCTTCAAAGTCACCAGTTCTAACTTAAGGGAGGAAGACCCTTCAGAGACTTAAAAAGTCCAGGCCTTAGAATGAGACAGGATTTGTTTTAGCTTCCTGAGTCCCTCCTCCACCTCACAGAGGATCTTGTTCTCTGTGTGCCCGCTGGATGTCTTGACTTCCTTGCCCCCAATAAATGTGTTGTGTTAGAAGCACCCACACCAGGCCAAACAGTTCCAGGTGAGGTTTATTGTAGGAGAGAGGGGCAAAGGTGGTGGAGAAGGCAAAAGGGGGTGTGGGGGGAGATAGAGAGATCAGAGGGGGCTTCCTTTTATATGGATAATGAAATAGCTGCGGGTCAAGGTGGGAGGTGAGCCAAGTGGATTCTAGGAATTTATTGGTTGTTGCCACAGGTGTGATGTCGCTGGGTTCAGAGCCTATCATGATACCAACAAAATGCCTTTCTTCAACTGTTGACTTGGTCTGCCACTATTATGTTAGAGATTTCTCCACTGCTACTTGTCAAGCTTTGAGATTTTTTTCCTGTCTTTTAATTCTTTAACTGTCAAAACAAACACAATCAACACCCTTAGATGGTAACATAGTTTAGCTGCCAGGATTTTTTTTTTAATCTCAGGTCAGGAGGATGAGGAAGAAGGTAGCCATCTCAGAAGTCACTATCTTGATTTCTTAGTCATGGCTCCTCTTTATATGTTTGTTGGGGACTCTATAACTCCTGTGGAGTTAAGTCTCTGAAGGGCCGTCCTCCCATAAGGTAGAATTGGTAAGTTTGAAGAAAGACAGTCCCCCGGGGGGAGGAAGCCAGGACTATTTTTGGAAGGAATTATAGGTAGAAGCCAGGTGTTATAGCTTGCACCTAAAATGTCCATCTAAGCCTTAAGGTCTAAGGCCTAAATGTTGAAAGCATGGTCTCCAATCAATGAGGTAGTAGATTCCTTTGATAGGGCAGAGTAAGAGGAAGTTAAGTTATTAGGAGTATGACTTTGAAGAGGATAAAGATTTCCAGCCCTTTTCTGATTGTTTATTTCCCAGTCACCACAGAGAAGCACCTGAAAGAACCTAGTGGGGAAACCCCCACTCTGTTCCCAATTCGGCGTGCACCCAAAAATCACGAAGAAGACCATCTTGATGTAAACACACGAGGTAGTTTAATGACAGAGCTCCGGACAGACATGCATCTCACACAGGAGATAACGGATGTCGGCCTCAAGGCTCAAAAGTTAGGGGTTTATATAGGAAAGGAGTGGGAGTAGGGGAAGAATTGGCACAGTTACACACAAATGGACAATGTAAACATCAGAGAGTAATTCTAAAGGGAGGGTGTTTATCTTGGTCGGCAGGACATCTGGCTAAGCCCAAACCATATCAGCATGTGGTCCATTACTCATCTTGAGCTTGTCCAGAGATTGTCCTTGCATGCCTTTCTTATCTCAATGGCTAGTTGGTTCCTGGGATGACTTTATAGCCCGTGTTCTTTGCTCTAAGCCCTAAAAGCCCTCCTAACTAGCAAGCCATATGAGACATGGACCTTGAATAAACTTTCTGGGTAGGGCTTTGAAGTCTTGAATTTAGTTTTCTTTCTTTCACACCTTACTCTACTTCCAAGATATATTATCTCACCACAGGCCCAAAGGAATGGGTTCAAGTGATCACAGATCAAAACTACTGAGGCTGTAACTGTGAATTGAAACACATGTGTTTTTCTTCCTCAGCTGATTATCCCAAGTACCTTGTCAGAACAATGGAAAGATGACTGACAGGGAAAGTGACAAAGTTCAGAGGCATGGTGGTCATATTCTGCCACAGGCTGGACCCAGTTGGAATCCCTCCACCCAGGGGAGAATCAGAGTTCTGGTACTCAGGTGGGCAATGAGTTGGCGAATGACAAACAGACACGAACACAAGAGAGTGCTGAATCTGAGTGTAATTTCTCAAATCGAGCACCAGACTTAGATTACAAAACAAAACAAGGAAGTTAGGTGATACATCAGCCAAGATACATTGAGGTCATCCAATGCATAATGACACAAAACAGAGAAATGCATACATAAAGACTGGCAGGAACCAGGCAGTGTTTACAACTGAAATAAAAAGGGGCCCTATCTAAAGTCAGATATTCTAGGAGCAGGTGTGAGGATTTTACACCCTAGTCACAATTCTAGTCTTTTGTATAACCCACCACCAGGGGCCCCTTAGAAGGGGCCTAATTATGCTATTCCTCTGAGCCTTGTGAAGACTTGCAGCAGGGGGGTTCCACTTTTGCTAACCTTTTCATGAATAATGCAATACCCTAGTTCCTCCTTAAACCACAATCAAACTTCTTCCTAGACCATTGTAAATTCCTGCATATGGAAGTGTTATTCTAATTATCGGTAGGGAACCTCCATTTATTAGAGGAGCCCACCAACTTTCTTCTATTATGTAATGTAGTCTGCCATACATGACTGTAATGAGAATTCCAAGTTTACTTTGTTGAACTTGACTTAAAATTCTATCCAGTACATTGCAATGCCTGATTTCTTTCACTATGTCTCTATCAACACCAGAGGCATTTTGCATGAATGAGTACCATTACCTATAATAAAACAATATTGAAAGAAAGCACTCAAAACCCTCCACCAACTATCACAAGGACAAATCTGGAGCACATCCGTGTTATGGGATGGCAAGGACCCCAGGAGACCAGTTTCCGTGAAACTTTTTCCCTCAGGACTGCAGCCAAGCTTTTGAACTTGTCAGGCAGACCCCAGTGGAGTGGGTGTGGCAATACTCATCACCAGTGCAGACATCTGTATGAGTGTCTGGGAGTGAGATTAAGATTCTTTTCAAGCCCAAGATAGAGGCAGGCTGGTTTATCAGAGGACCGGCCCCAGACGTTGACTACATCTTCTGGTAAAAGATCAGATGAGAAAAGGCTCAGAAGGAAGAACATTCTTCACCCTGTATTCACTTGGTCTTCCTGTTGCTACAGAGTTGATTTACCTTGCTGCTGATACACCACACTCTTTCCCTGATATCAGAACCAGTACTCCCAAACTTCTGTCATCCTCTAAAGATCAGTGGCTCTCTGGGAACCCTCCCAGCTTTTGATGCCCATTTGGAACAATGGAAACACCCAGGCTCATGAACTGGGTTCTCAGCTTCTCAGATATGATTCAGCTACTGCTACTCTTTTAATGCTAGATTATTCAATAAATTATATATGCATATATATACTTATGCTTATACATTTATATATATTCACATGTAGATATTATGTGTAAATATATATGTAATTTATCAGTTATGTTCCTCTAGGAAAGCCTGACTCCTACAGATGGCATTTTAGATTATGAGACAACATGAGACGTCGAGGACAAGAGCTAGAATATCATCATCGTGACATGATTTATATTCACCTGGGAAAGAGGCTCAATGAGGAACTAGACTAGATTAAGTCTGCCTGTAGGCATGCACATTGGGCTTTTTTTTTTTTCTTCATTGAGATAATTAAGGTGCGAAGTCCCTTATTTGAATATGGTGGTGGCACCATTCCATGGACTGAACCCAGGACTGTATCAGAGGGGAGGAAGTGAGTTGAATATTGGCGTGCATGGGCACTTGTGCTCTCTGCTCTGGACTGTGGACATGATGTGACAAGCTACTTCAAGCTCTTGACCCTTGACCTCTCCACAATGGTGGACTGGTACCTGAAATTGTGTGTCAAAAGGAACGCTTTCTTCCCCAAATTCTTTCATCAGGGTGTTTTATCACAGCAACCAAAACAAAACTGAAGCAGTCACCAGGGCCGTCTTTATCTAAGGCAGTCTTTATTTTCTGAACCTTAACCTTAAAAACACTGAATTCATCTAAATGTATGACTAATTTTTATCCAGATTCATGGGCTTTGTTTTCCTATTTAAACATTATAAAAATTGATTCTTTGGTTTATTTATTTGTTGTTGGGATTTGTTTGTTTGTCTATTTGTTTGTTTTTGAGATAGGTTCTCTCTATGTAGCTTATGTAGCCTTGGCTGGCCTCTAACTTGAGGTCTTCCTATCTTAAATGCCTGGGTTCTGGTATTGCAGATGTGTACATAATGCCTGGTTCCAGGATTTTGGATTTCTTTCCCACTAAAAGCATTTTATAAAGCAACTTATATAATACATACGAGAGAACGTCAGAGGAGGTGTGTGATGATATTTGCAATTTCCTTTGAAATGTATCAAAGATGGTTCAGTAGGTACTGGCATTTGCTGTTAACCTTGATGCCCTGAGATTGGGCCCCAGAAACCATGGACATCTTCCACCCCCAGAACATGATGGAAGAAAAATGCTGACCCCTGGAAGTTGTCCTGTGACTTCCACACATGTACCATAGCATTCACACATGCACACACACTCACATGCACACACACATACACATACACACCTATAATTGTAGCAGGCACAAGACTGAGGCAGGAGGATTGCCATGAGCTCAGGCCATTCTGGAGTATACAGTGATTACCACACCAGCTATGTCTATAGAGTGGGATCCTATCTCAATAAAAAAACAAATTAAAAAAAACTTTTTACAAATTAAAATTTAAAATTGTTTATAACCTATTGCAAATTTAAAGATTATATGTTTATGAAAGATAAAAATTTTATAAATAATTCATCGACCATATTTTTTTACCCCACTAACATTATGCTATTACTTTTTTCAACCTAAAAGATCATAAGAATCTCAGTTGAATAGAGATGCATAAAAGGACAATCATTTTAAATTCTTTACAAACTTTCCAAGTAAAACTTAGACACAATAGACTAATTGGGTCCTCTCCCCATCCCGATGAATTTCCAGTTTATTAAATGTATGATTGCTTGATAATTTTCCCTTTTCAGATAGCCTTAAACTAATTCGGCCTGCCTATTTAAAACTTTGATTCAAGGTAAAAATATAATTTAGAAAAGAACACATTTTCTTTAGCTCAAAATTATCAACATACAATTAATGTATTTTTGTAACAGCACAGACTTTTCTTCTCTTTTTAAGAATACGGGTGCTGATTCAACAATTGAGTGGAGAGAAAATTACCTTACTTAAATATCTGGTCTATTCAAATAGCTAGAAGAGTTAACCAAAGGTAACTCTGACTCGGCGGAACTTAATGTATTGATTGAAGCATCTTTCATTAAGGATGGTGTTTTGGATGAGAGATGACGCTACCCCCGCCCCCACCCCCGCCTCCAGTCTGGGGCAATTGAGTACTTGGTTCACATTAAGAGGCATTGTTTAGGAAGGTTTAGTTGGTTCGCCCTTCGTGGAGGAAGTACATCACTGGGGGTGAGCTTTGAGATTATACACCTCCCTCTACCTCCAGGTTGCTCTCTCTCCTTCATGCTTGCATTTAGAAGATGTGAGTTCTCAGCTTCCTGATCCAGCCTTTCTTAGCCATCAGGAGCTTTGAGCCAAGATAATCACTTTCTTCCCTAAGTTTGGTCATGGTGTCTGGCGACCAACAAAAAAGCAACTGATGCCTTAAACGAGCAGCTTTATGCTAGCACTGAGTCTGTAGTGATGGCATGTGACAAGAGAAGTGAACTCAGCACATGTCCACATAAACAGCCACCATATTTCTAGGTCTACCAAGGCATCCTGGGAAAGGGAAGTACATGGTCCACACAAGTACAGAATCAGTACCATTCACTAGTACTCAGCTATTATCTGGCTACACCAGTAGCTAATAGGGCCTAATAAGAAATGTACTATGGGGGCTGGTGAGATGGCTCAGTGGGTAAGAGCACCCGACTGCTCTTCTGAAGGTCCAGAGTTCAAATCCCAGCAACCACATGGTGGCTCACAACCATCCGTAACGAGATCTGACTCCCTCTTCTGGAGTGTCTGAAGACAGCTACAGTGTACTTACATATAATCAATAAATAAATCTTAAAAAAAAAAGAAATGTACTATGTTCTCTTTGTTCCCACTATGTTTGTAGTGTGAACACAGTTCAGTCATTTCTTTGTATTTGTTTTCTTACACAAGGAGCATAAGGATGTATTTGCACTTGCTATGTAAGGAGTCCTAATTGGTTTCTCTATCTGCTTGGCACTCTGTTTCTTGGCTCTGACATTTTCTACACAAGGTTAACGGTGTCTGCTACCTTTCATGACACCCTTCACTTCTCAAGGAAGCTTTGCCAAAAGTGAGCTTTGCGCTCATGAGAACCCATCGGGAACACAGTTATTTCTTGGTACATAAACAAAGCCCTGTCTTCCAGAGGAAAGGAAATTACTTGTGAGCTGGCCAAGATAAGTCTGCCGTTCTCTCTGCTCCTCCCAGCACAACCTCAGTGCTTCACAGAGCTGCCCTCTGTGTAGCAATAGCAGGCACTGCCCTTGTGGCCACTTAGGACCAAATAAAGCAAATGCTACCCAGGTAACTGCTACAAAGCCCAAAGAAAGAACATCCTATCATAGCTGCGCTTCAATCAGTGGACTCTCACACCAGCGTTAGCCTTATTTCTCTGCTACACTGGCTTCTGATCAGAAGGGCCGACCTGCAGCAAGCAGGTAGCTATGACTCACCTCCATGCCTGCCAAAACAGTGTTCCTACTAGTGGGAGCAATTCGACTCACAAGAAACCTCAAGGAGTTAGTTCAGCTTGCTGTGTAAAAGCTTAGTGCCAGTCACCATAGCTTATGGCCAGAAAGCAGCTTTGAAGAGGGAAAACCTTTTCAAATCCTCTTGTTTCCTGTGCCTTCACTCATGAAGGCTCAAAAAACTACCCTGAGTTGCAAAGTGGACCACTTGACACTGTCATCTGCAGCATGACAGCACACCTCCTTCCAATGTGTCCGTTAAATAAATATAATGTCATCTTGCACTAACAACAGTCTGGAAGATTCTCCCCACTTACCTTTTCCTTCATATTCAGTCATCCATCAACTTCATTTTCTCAAACAAATGGCCATAAATCAAAACAGGATCTAGCATAGAATCAGGGCAATCCTTGCTCTCTGTATAAAAAAAAAAGCAATATTGCCCTCAGCCAATGGCAACAAAAGACTGCTCACTAATAGACTAAAAATGCAAAACAGATGAACTGAGTCGAGACATGAGATTCAGCGGCAGGCAGATCTTCTTCAACAGGGGAAAAAAACAACCCTGGTTCCCAAATCCCAGTCTGATCAGACTCCGTTTTCTTAAACAAATGGGCTTTCAATGCTGATCTCTTCAATCCCGTAAGCATTTGCCATAAGAATCATTTGGAGATGCCAATCAACATGAGGACACTGTCCAGGTCTCAGCCAATATGTAGTGCAAGGTCTGGAGGTTGATACACCGGATTTGCCTAAATATATTACATTTGTTTTTTTTTTTTTTTCTCATTCCGGTCCTTGATATTTCATCCTGCATTTCCCTTAGCACTACCACTTGATATGCAAAAAAGGTTCCTCCCGGTGTGGAAGTAGGAAGGAAGATTGGAGAGATCAGGAGTGAGGTGTGGATTTCCCCTGATGGGATAGGATGGAATTAGCTGAAGGGGGTTGCTTGGGTGAGTCGCTGCCGCAAAACATATTCAGAGATTCATTGGCAAGAGGGATCCCCCATAATCATAGAGGCTTTTGCAGCTCGCTTCTAGCAAAGGTATTCTAGCAATCTCATCCAAAGATCTATGTCTTAAGGAATTGTTAAGAAGACATTTAAAACCTGTTTTTAAAATGTAAATACAATAAAGTGAGCTTTTTGTTTGTTTGCTTCGGTACGTGGATTAGTGAAATTATCCTCTCAGTCATGTTGGGACTTAGTTATTTTCCCCCTGAGAGACTCGCACTTTGCTCTCAGTGAGTTGCTCATATGTTCTACCTCTTACCTCTCACCGCTAACAACCAGCGTGCATCCTCTACTTTTGGCTCTTCTTGAACACCGTGTAAGTAGATAGGTATCTTAGCTTCAACAGTCAACTTGCCACAGTTTAGAGTCATCTGAAGGAGTCTCAATTGAGGAGTTTCCCAAAGCAGATTGGCCTGAGGCCAATGCCTGTGAGACATTGATGACTGATGTAGGAGGACTCAGTCCACCATGGGTAGCACCATCCGTATGCAGGTAGAGACCTAGGCTGAATAAGAAAGCTAGGTGAATGAGAGCCAGGGACAAAACCAGTGAAAGCACTGTTCCTTCGTGGTTTGTGCTTTAGTTATTATCCTGACTTCTCTTGGCAATGGACTGTGACCCCAAAGGGAAAGTTAAATAAACCCTTTCCTCTCTAAGCTGCTTTTAGGCAGAATATTTTATCCAGCTACAGGAGGGAAATGAGAAGACTGGTTCGGTTTAATGTTTAATGTTTGGAGTTTCGTTCTCTCATTTAGAGGAGTCTGAGAGGAGTCTGAGATTTATCCACACCATCTACATTATCCCAAGTCCATCCCTCCTTATTACTAGGTAGTTTTATTCTATACCATACAGTGTGTTCACCCATTTGCTGATGTCAGGCTGTGGGGGACTGCTTCTAAGTGATTATAAATAAATGCTCCTGTGAGCATTTTATAGATTTTTATGTGAGCATAAAAAGTAATTTCCCATTGCTGGGCCATATGGTAAATGTTTGTGTAAGCTTATAAAAACTGATAATAGATTTTCTAGATTGGAAAATCTCTCTCTCTCTCCCACCTCCCTCCCCTTCCTTCCCATCCTTTCTCTGTCACTTGTCCAGGTTTGCACTCAAATTATACTGAGCACATAGAACGGGTAAAGAACATGTACAATTGATAATCCATCATCCTTAAATATCTGATATAATCCCCACTGAAGCTATCTGGGCATGAAGAGTCCTTTGCAAGATGGTTTTGAACTATGATTTCTTCTTCTTTAATAGATATAAAACTAATCAGGTTATCTATTTTGTCTTGCAGAACTTTTGGCAGTTGGTGTCTTAGGAAGAATTGGAGTTTCTTCCATAAGGTATTGACATGGTATTGTTATAGTGCTCCCTTGTTAACCTGTGGTGGTCTGTTGGTATCCTACCCTGTGTATCCTACCCTGTGTATCCTACCCTGTGTATTCTACCCTGTGTATACTACCCTGTGTATACTACCCTGTGTATCCTACCCTGTGTATACTACCCTGTGTATACTACCCTGTGTATACCACCCTGTGTTCTTGGTGCTGGGTTTTTGCATTGTACACAGTGGCTTTCACTCTTACTGGCAAATTCATCTACTTTGTTGATGCCTTTTTCTGGTTCCATGGCTTGGAAAGTAGATTTTCACCCTCCTCATACAGTCTCCCACACTTCCCAGGCTGTGTCCATCCTCCGGGCAAAGCAGCAAGAAGCCACAAGGTCCATGAGTCAGAGAAGACTTCATAACACAGGGCCCCCACCACCCCACAGCATGTGCTTAACCCTGCCCCTGAGCAAGACCAGGCAAGTAGAAACAGAACATCACAGGAAGGGGACACTTCTTCTAACACTTGTTCTTCAAGGCCACACTTCCTGCTTCTTTCCTCTGTCAAAAAACTGAGACTTTACCTTGGAGCTGTCCACTCATAACTGCAGAGGTCCAGCATTGAGCTGCTCTTAAGGGTAAGCCAGAAGATAGGGCGAACCATCAAAAGGAAAACAGCAACCTGCTCCGAATCAGCCATTCTTCGCCATTTTGGTTCCCTTTGTAACCTGTCTACCAGCAATTCTCAGTTCTCAGACAGGAGCCTTCTGTGTTCTGTGCAGATTTTTGTTTTCATAGGGAGAGATAGTGGGGCACACTTAATCTATCACAGACCTTCAAAGTTGAGTTCCTGTATAAACTGCTTATGTTTTGTATGCTGATTTTAGAACAGAATCCCAAATTCATGTTTCCTTCCGCTTTTGTTGGGGGTATTATAACATCTTGAGAGCTGGGTGGTTTTGGTTTTGGTTTGGTTTGTAATACAAAAGTACTTGCAGCTCATAGGTTATCAAATACGTTATATCAAATATCACATATGCAGACTCTGCCTATAGTAAGCTCTCTAGAAAGGAGAACTGCTTTTGTTACTGGAATCTTTTACACTGATGATATTCTCTTAGACCATTGGAAGCCAGCTGCAGTAACTATTAGACCTTCATAACAGACAGCTGTTACAGGATTCACAAATGTCTGAGAATGAAGCAGTTCATGTGCTGTGTGTGTGTGTGTGTGTGTGTGTGTGTGTGTGTGTGTGTGTGCGCGTGTGTTCAGAATGTGGCTGTGGAACAGGACACAAACCTCAATGATATGCAATAAAAATACCCTGTTGTGGAGCACAGCGATCAGGGGTCTGACCACCCAGAAGGGAGGGATGGAGATGATGGGGGAAGCACAAAGAAGGGCAGATGAGCGTCCTCGGTAGAGGGGCTTGGCAATGGTGGTGAGCATTCATTTTGACTTTTAGTTCAGGAACTTTTTATAAAAAAAAAAAAATGTAGCTGGGGCCCATTTATTTCTTTGTTCCATAAAATTTGTCTGTTTTCTAACCATCAGTCTTTTACATTAAAACTTGTCATTGCCTGGAACTTCTTTGCAAAAACCGAAGTAGCGTTCTTAATTCATCCATCTTCGAGGTCTGATGGTCTCTTCTATTTCCCACTGGCTAATTTATGGTCATTACTGTGGTTCCCCCACCCCTTGCTGGTTTCCTGTTGCCTTTCTGTTAGCAGGCAGGTTATAACTTGCGTGAGCCTTCCCTTCTTGATATATATTTTTTTTCTTCTCTCCAGCTTTCTTCTGTCTACGCTTACAATGCTTGCCTGGGACTTTTTAATTGCAGCCTATTTGAACACAAATGGCTTGTGAACTTTTCATTCTTCACATTCCTGCAACAGTAAAAGGCAATAGAGTCAAATTTAACTACAGAAGACGATTGTGGAAGGTTCTCTGGAGCAGAACACAGAATAATAAGAATGTTTCATTAGCTTCCGCACCCCGCAGAGCACTTGTGAGTGTTCTTTTCCATCGCTGCTCCTGTTCCTGCACTTGCAGTGTCTGCCGTTCTTTCTCAAGTGCCAAAATAAAGCGATGATTTCTTCTGCAGGCTAAAAATGAGCTGACTGCTAATGAAGGAGAAGTGCCAGCTACACTGACTCTGAAATTCCACATCACCCAATAACCGAGTGCCTGCTCAGTGCCTGTTGTACACACGCCTACCTAGTGCCAGATAAAAATGAAAGAGGTGGGGAGCAGCTCCCTTCTGATCCTCCCATTCTCCCCCCATCACCCAAGGGTAGATCAAACCCAGATCCCCTTATTTACATGTCCAGCACCCTACCCACTGAGCTATCTCCCCAGCCTGTGTCTTAGTTTTAGGGTTTTACTGCTGTGAAGAGACACCATGACCAAGGCTACTCTTATAAGGACAATATTTAATTGGCACTGGCTTACAGGTTCAGAGGTTTAGTCCATTATCACCAAGGCAGGAACATGGCAGCATCCAGGCAGGCATGGTGCAGGAAGAGCTGAGAGTTCTACATCTCCATCTGAAAGCTGCTAGCAGAATACTCGCTTCCAGGCAGCTAGGATGACGGTCTTATAACCCAGTCCCACAGTGACACATCTACTCCAACAGGGCCACACCTTCTAAGAGTGCTACTCCCTGAGCTGAGCATATACAAACCATCACACTCTGATTCTAATCAACCACACTTTCCTCCAGATATTTCTTCTTGGAAAATGTAAAACCGCTGATTTAACTTGACAACGCCCAGAACATACATTATCCCCATAGTCATCTGCTGAAATCTTAACCCTTCTGGTGATAGTCTTAGGGGATGGAATTTGGAAAGCGGTGATTTGGTCATAGGCAGAGAAGCCTCATAAGTGGGATTATGGTTGACATAAAGAGGACCCCAGAAAGCCCTGTCCCTCCTTCTACTCTGTGAGCAAATAGCTAGAAGACAGGCTCCTGTGAACTAGGGAGGGGGCCCTCACCCCAAATCTACCAGATCCTGCTTCTAAGAATTGCAACCACTAGAACTGTAAGAGATAAAACGTATTTCTGTTACAGCAGCCCAAACAGGGTAAGATGGTGTCCCAAGAACAGAGAATGGGACACACACGGTTGCAGATACACGTATGAAGTTGCTATTGATGTCTTCTGGGACCAGAGTGGATGAAGCCACAACAGGACTCTTCTGGTTTAGGCTGTGGGCTCTGAAGTTCTGCCAGAAAACCTGTTTATGCGATGTGTTTCATTTTTGTAAAAGGATATTGCTGAGATGCGGAGGGAGCAGACACGTGATAAGAGGTTTACTGCAGCAACTATTCCAAGCAGGGGGCTTACTTTGTCCTTTGTCCTTTGTACTTCCAAGATTTTAAAATTCTGGTTTGCTAAAGACAAACACATCTTAAAATTATAATGCTATGTCGGAAGTGAATTCCTAGGAGAGATAATGGGAGTATGTGTAACTGGCTGAAAAAAAAAAAGACCGGCAAATTGAAAGCTTCCTCTTTCTTTCTCTTTCCTCCTCCCTCCGCTAAGGGAGAAACTGGTCTTGTCCCAGAGTTGGCAATGAAAACAACTGTAAAACTGTAAAGAAATGTGGAACAGCTATTTTCTTGACATCAGAAGGCCCAGAGGAGCTATGACCTCAAGAGAAATGAGGCAAAGCCAAGCTATGGGAGGTGGAGGCAGGAGGATCAGGACTTCAAGATCATCCCCAACTGTAGAGCAAAGTTGAGGCCAGTCTGAGGGTATGAGGCTTCACCACAAAGTAACAAAAACAAACAAGCAGCCCAGAAGTTTCTGGGTTGACAGGGGTGGGGGTGGAGTGGCAGGGAGAACAAGGTCTGAATGAGGCTGGCTTCTCTGTGTGCCAAGGAGGAAAACAGAATTCTCCCTCTGAGCTGTCTAGTGTGGGTGGAGCTACCTCAGTTGCATACAGTGACCTCGTCCTTTTTTTAACCTTTCCAGACTGGCCTGCACACAATCACAGAGCCAAGCAGCACCATACCTAGAAATCCATGGGGCACAGAGGTGCCTGGGTGTTGGCCACAGTGCACCAGGCTCTATTAAATCCTTCTTTCTCCTCCCTTCACAGGTGCTGGCCTCAAGTACATCATCACCCCAAATTCCATCTCAGCATTTTCCATAGAGAAGCCAGCCTGCCACAGGAAATAATACCCAACTTGAAGACACTTGGAAAATAGAGGCAGAGCGAACACTCAGTCAAGTGGCCAGCATAACTTGCTACCAATACTAGTAACGTTACAAGAAAACTAAAGGTCCCTTATCAGTGTAGAACAAGATAGCCTAAGAAAGTAAACAGTAAAAACAAATTCAACAAGTAAAGCAAACAGAACATATGTATGATAAATAAGGCTTATGTAAGGAATTCAAGATAGGCTTACCATTTGAAAATAAATCCTACATTGTCCAGGAAATTCAGAAAGAAATGGGAACAGGTAGTGTTGGATATAATAATAGCAGTTGGATATATGTATGTGTATTATATGGATGTAAAAATACCAACTTTCAAGTTCCCCTAAACTGAGAAATGAACTCAGGCTTGTTGCAGAACTTCACAAAAGCTAGAAGTCTAAAACTCAGAATAGAAGACATGTTACAGAATTTCCACAACCTTGGAATAAGAAAAAGGATCATAACCAGAACACCAAAATTCCAAAGGAAGAAAAAAAATACAAAATAAATTGTACTAGCACCGAAATGAAAAAATTTTTCCCCTCTTTGCAAGACACAAGTGAGAGAACTGAAAAGTAGGCCACACAGTGAGTGAAAGCAAGTGAAACCCGTCTGTGCTATCTGACACAGAACTTGCTTAAAAGAACTCCAAAAGCCCAGCTTTAAACAAGAAGCGCTTTCTAAAGTGCAAAAGGAGCAGATACTTCACAAGGAGAAAAAAAAACAGAATTAAAAACAAACAAACAAACGGGGAAAGTGTCACTGTTAGGAAGCTCCAAGCATGCACGGACCAAGATGGCTGGTGAGATGACATGTGTTGGCCTGTCAGTGTAGAGGGAAAGAGACTGAAACTCTTGTTCACGATGGTGGGGATGTAAAATGGAGTAGCCTCTGGGAGTGAGTGGGGAAGAACAATTAAGTAGCTCTTCGGAAGAAACACTGTCTTGGGAGGTAGACATGCAGACTACACTGGTTGAGGCAAGTTGGCTTTGGTCTGATGGTGCTACCTATTCAGATGCTAAATTCTGTACCCCTAGATCAGGTTGCCCAAAGACAGCAAACTCTCAGGTGCACCAGCTATCGTTATGCAAATTTAAAATAAATAACATTATTCTCCAAGTTAATTGGTCAATAAAAAGCTAAAGCCTGTGATTGGGCAGTGGAGACTGATAGGCGGGACTTCCCAGGAGGGAGAAAGGAACTCTGAGAAGAACAAAGAGGAAGGCCTTTGGCCAGGAGACTTGAGAGAAGACAGACATGACTACAGGTCTGGAATGCACAGCTAGCCACATGTCTGGATGGGGCTAGGTTGCTCAGCTTAGATGAGCTAGTTGAGAGTCTGCCTGGCTAAGGCCTAAATTGTGTGAATACTTGGAGAACTAGCTGGTCAAGGAATAACTGCTGGCATAATAATTTCCAGCATTAATTAATACATACAAGATATTAATAATCATTTTAGTCATTACACATTGTATCCATTTGTTAAATTTCCAGCATTAATTAATACAGAATATTAAAAATCATTTTTTCAGTCATTACACATTGTATCCATTTGTTGAATGACAATGCTGTCCCTCATAAATATGTATAACATCTAATTTAAAATGCTAAACAGGGAGTTACTATGTGGCCCAGAAATTTTTACAATGGCCATATACCCATGAGAACTGAAAACATAACATCCCAAAATGGAAACCAACCAAGCCATTGGTACATTAACTGATGAATTATTGATAGATAAATATGGTTTCCATACAATTGGATATTATTTGGCCATGAGAAGAAATGGTGTTCTGATAAATGACAAAGCAGAAGAACCCAAATGCAAAAGATCATGTCATATATAATTTTTGTTTTTGTTTTGTTTTAGTTTGGGTTATTTTGTTTGTCTTATCTTGTCTTGTCTTGTCTTGTCTTGTCTTGTCTTGCCTTGCCTTGCCTTGCCTTGCCTTGCCTTGCCTTGCCTTGCCTTGCCTTGTGCCTTGTCTTGTCTTGTCTTGTCTTGTCTTGTCTCGTCTTGTCTTATTTTGTTTGATACAGTGTCTCTCCACACAGACCTGGCTGTCTTGGCATTTGCTATGTAGATCAGGCTGGCTTAGAAGTCACAGAGATTTACCTGCCTCTGCCTCCTATGCTGTGCCTGACTTAAATTTATTTTAAAAATAATTTATTTTTTACGTTTTTATTTTGTGTGTGTGTTATTTGCAGACATGTATGTCTGTGTGCCACATGCATGCAGTGCCCATAGATGCCAGAAAAGGGTAGGTTCTTCTTGGACTGAAATTAGAAACAGTTGTGGTTCTCCAAATGGGCGATGAAAACTGAAGAGGAACAGTCAGATCTCTTCACTGCTGAGGGTCTCTCTACTCCCCAAGACTTTGTCTTTATTAAATGTCTATAATAGGCAAATTAGTAGATTAGTGGGTTCTAGGATCTAAGAAGAGAGAAACAATGGGAGCTGTTAATAGTTACGGTTTATTTGGGGGTGACAGAATTATAGATGATGGTTAAACATTATAATGTACTAAAAAAAAACCAATAAATTGTCCACTTTAAATATCTGAATGCATGTTATACAGTTTCAAAATACTGAATCTTTAATAGTATCAGATAACAAGGGGCCAGAGAGATGGATCCATAGTGCTTGCTATTCAAACACAAAGAACATAGTTCAGAACTTTAGCACCCATGAAAAATCCAGGCATGGAAGCAAGTATCTATAACTCCGAGGCTGGGGTCCATCCTGGGACCTTGCTGGCCAGCCTGTCTCACTGAAGCAGAAAGCCCCAGGTTCAGTGAGAGGCCCTGTCTCAAAAACTAAGGTGGAGAGAGCTAGAGAGATGGCTCACTGGTTGAGAGAACTGGTTACTTTTGCAAAAGACCCCAGTTTAGTTCCTAGCACCTACATGGAGACTCATAGCTGTCTGTAACTCCAATTCCAGGGGATCCAATTCCCTTTTTCTGCAAGTTGTATGTACACACATGGTACACAGACATACAATAGCATTACAGATAAAATAAGTCTTTTAAAAAATCTGACATTGACTTCTGGTCTACAACACACACACGCACACATACACACACACACACATATAAATATAAAGTGATCAGTTTTCAGCAATCATCAAAACAGAATTTATGTTAATTTATTCCAACAACTCACTGTTGACTGAACCTAATTCTTCTCATCATCTCAGTGAAATGAGTAGGTCTGACCTACCTCCACAGGCATCGAGCACGACATACTTATGTTAACTCTGCCATGGCAAGAGCTTTCCTTACCTCTGAGCCTGACAACTCAAACCAAGAACCTAGTCTAAGAGGCAGAATGCTCACAACACTTCCTGGTCCCAGGGCTCTGCTTTGATCATGTTGATACTGGCTTTTGCTCGTGGAATTCAGTGGTCAATTCAATGTCTGTCTTAATTAGGGTTTCATTTCTGTGAAGAGACACCATGACAACAAAAACTCTTATAAATGAAAACACATTTAATTGGGGCTGGCTTACAGTTTCAGCTGTTTAGTCCATTATCATCATGGCAGGAAGCCTGGCAGTATGCAGACAGACATGGCGCTGGAGGAGCTGAGAGTTCTACATCTAAATCAGAAGGCAGCAGGAGATGACTGTGTATGGCACTGGGTGCAGCTTGAGCGTAAGAAACCTCAACGCCCAGTCCATAGTGACTCACTTCTTCCAACAAGGCCACACCTCCCATTACATCCACTCCCCATGGCCAATCATGCAAACACGTAAGTCTATGGGTGATGTTCCTATTCAAACCAACACAGCGGCTAAGCTTTAAAGGGTGCTCCCTACTCTCAATCAGCATGAAAAAAACAAGCAGTGTTTGTCTTCCACATCTTCCCAACATCTTAGCCTAGAGAAAGCCCTTTATGTGAAGAGGGGACTGATGTATTGTGGTTTCTATGGAGATCAAGTATACTTGATAAGCAGGTGACTACTTCTTTCAGTCAAAGACACTGTTTTCTCATCTGCAATATGACCTGGAGGACATGGCCCTGAAGATCTAGATCCCATCCTAGATTAGTCACCCTCCAATCTGTAGGAGCCATATCATGGCTGCCAGCACCAAATGCCACCATCTGTTACATAGAGGGACAAAGCCAGCAGCCCCTAATCTGTGTTTGCTTTTAACAATAAAATGTAACTCAGTGTGATGGTTTGTATATGCTGGACCCAGGGAGTGGCACTATTAGAGGGTGTGGCCTTTTTGAAGTCGGTGTGTCACTGTGGGTGTGAGCTTTATGACCCTCATTCTAGCTGCCTAGAAGTTACTCTTTCATTAGCAGCCTTCAGATGAAGATGTAGAACTCTCAGCTCTGCCTGCACCATGCCTGCCTGAATGCTGCTGTGCTCCAACCTTGATGATAACAGATTGAACCTCTGAACCTGTAATCCAGACTCAATTAAACCTTGTCCTTTATAAGACTTGCCTTGTGTCTTGGTCATGGTGTCTGTTCACAACAGTGAAACCCTAACTAAGGCACTCAGGTAGGTTATGCAGAGACAGAGTCCCTCCCCCTCACCTAGGTGTTGATTCTAACAAACTGACCGATGCAGTTCTGGAAGCTGACAAGACTCAACATTCCAACATCTGTTGTCAGCAAGCTGTAGACCTTAGAGAACTAACTGTGCATTTCCAATGCAAAGACCAAAGTCCCAAGAGGAGCATGAAGTTTCCATTCAATTCTGAAGGTGGCCAGGCAAGAGTGCCCTCTCTGTGTGTGTTTGACTGTGTTGGGGTGGAGGTGGGGCATGGGGGGAGCTCAGCCTTTTTCTTCTAGGTCTTTAATGAATTAGAGGAAAACCACCCACATGGTGGATAGCCATCTGCTTAATTCATCTTATCAAACCAAATGGTTATTGCAACCAAACTATGCTACAGACAAATCCAAAATAATGCCTCACCAAGTAATTGCACACCCAGGGGCCAAGAGGTTGACATACAAGATTAATCATCACAGCCAGGGATGCTGAATTCAAGCAGTATCCTAGAGACAAGCCACATATGTAAAGCAAATGAGAGAGATCTGTGCCGGCTGGAGTTGTGCTGGCTGACCATTACCAGATCTCCTTCCCAGACCAATGGACATTCCAGAGACAGATGCAAAGTGACAGGCAGGCCAGCCCCAGGCCCAAGGGAGCATGGTCGTCTAAACCATGCCAAGAAAGGGTGTGGTGGAGGCTCACTGCTCTCTCTGTCTTCATACCCAGACTCTTGTCTCCTGGTGCCATTGTTATTTTTAGCATAAAGCCATTCTGAATATGCACCCTAGTAAGTGTATAGAGCCAAGTTCTGACCAAAGGCTTTAGAATAAATAAAGAGATAAATGCAATTCTAGACCCTGCCCATATACTAAAAGGTACACACGCCTACATCTTGCTCAAGTACCCTAGAATACAGACAAAAAAATGCATCATCTCAGACCAGGTGCATCATCGTATAGTTGGCAGGGCAAAAAGAGAGATCCTAGGCTCTCAGTAATCTTGCAGAATATAGCTGTTATATTATTACAAACTTTTATGTAAGAGAAAAATCTAATCTCTCATCTATTGTTGACTTTGATATTTATGCATCTCATATATTGTTAACTTTGCGTCTGTTACATGGAGCTGTAACCTAACAGAAAAGACATTCATCAGAATTTCTATGTGGGAGAATAATGGGCTAGTCAAATGGAGTGGCAAACACCTGTTAACACGTTAACCACCACTCAACATTCAGTGTGACTATTCACTGCCCACACCGTCTCCATTAAACGTTTTCTTGAACCATATGTGTCTCTCTTGATCAATTGATAATTTAGTATTTTTAATAACTTTTTTAAAATTAACATTGTTCTTCATTCAGTATTAGTTCCTTCAAGACACAGGCCATTTCCGGAGTTTCCCATTGTATTTGTCAGTTTAAGATGCTGATCGCTCTAAAGACAAGATCTGACAATTTGGAGAACTCAAGCCACAAGCCCATCATCATTGTCTCCCCTCCCCCATGTGCACGGCTCCCTCTTCTTCCCTTTCCCTCTCTCCGGCAGAGTTAAGAAGCCACGATGTGTTGTGACCTTCCAGCTCTTCCCCCTCAAACTGTAAGAGAAACGGATGGCTCAACTTAATACCTTGCTCCTTGGCCTGTAGGCTATGTTGAATTAAGTCACATAATATAAAACTTCCCACCAGTCCCTGAAAACTTCTGAAAGTCAGATATCGCCTTTGCTCTGGGGTTTCCTCTGGAACCTTGTCCCCACAGTGCTGCCCGTGGAGCTCCTCGCTCAGGCTCTCTCTCTCTCTCTCTCTCTCTCTCTCTCTCTCTCTCTCTCTCTCTCTGTGTGTGTGTGTGTGTGTGTGTGTGTGTGTGTGTATGTGTGTGTGTGTGTGTATGTCTGTTTGTCTCAGCCATCTTTCTAGGTGATTTTATTTTCTTTTAGTTCTTGTTTTTATATATAAAAAAATTGTACTTAAATATTTTACATACACTATATTTTGATCATATTCCCCCCAACTCCTCCAGACCCTTCTTACCTCCCCACCCACCCAACTTCATGTTCTCCCTCTCAAATAAAAATATAAAACAAAGGTCAAAACAAATAAACCAACAAAAATGAGAAAGATAAATGAAATATCAAAACAAAAGTGCATTAAAACAAACAAACATACAAAACCAAAAAGCATGGAGTCCATCTTATATCGGCCAGTGACTCCTGGGCCTGGAGCCTACTCTGGAGTGTGGCTGAAATACCTGGTGTTATTCTATTGGAGAAATTTGATTTTCCTTTTTGCCAGTGGGTATCAACTGCAAACAGCTTCTCCGTTAGGGATAGGACCCTGTGTCAACTTCTCCTTCTCAGTGCTGGAACCCTGTGTGACTTGAACTGTGTAGTCCCTGTGCGTACTGCCACTGTCTTTGCTATTTCATATGTGTATCAGTCCTGTCGTATCTGGAAGAAGCTGTTTTCTTGGAGTCACTTCCCACCTCTGGCTCTTAGAATCTTTCCATCTCTTCTTCCACATAGTTGCCTGAGTCTTAAGGGGAGGGATTTAATAAACACATACCATTTGGTACTGAGTACTCCAAAGTCTCTGAGTCTCTGCACACTGACCAATTGTGAGCCTCTGTGTTAAGTACTATCTCCTGCAAGAAGAAGCCTCTCTGATGAGAGTTGAGTGGTGTACTGATCTATAGATTTAACATGATGTCATTAAAAGTCACACTATAGCTATGATACTTTAGCAGATTCTTTAGCACAGGGTCCTGTGCCTGCAATCTATCTAGTCTCAGGTAATCTATCTAGTGTAAAGCATGGGTTCCATCACATGAAGTGGCCCTTAAATCCAAGTTTTAAGAAAGTGGTTGTTTATTCCTACAACGTATGTGTCACTACTGCACAGGTAGATCTGTGACAGAGCCTATCTTTCATACTCATTTCCTTTAAGCACGCTTTCTTAGGGAAGCTCCTACACAGGTTTCAAAGGGAAGACTCTCTCTCCCTCCAACACCTTGTCCTGCTGTCCTGATATGTGGTGCTCTATCCCTCCTAATACCTTCTTACCTCAAGTCCTGATTATGGCCTCCACCTTAGTAAGGCCTCTTCATTTGTGAAGGATAATTTCATGTCACCTCTTTTCCCAAAACTGCCACTCTCTATTTATCTGTTATAACAGTATCCCCTGGGCCTAGAATAGCATATGACATAGAAGAAGAATTCAACTAACATTTATTTAATCAACATATTCACTTGTCAGTGAAATCTGACTAACGAAGTGGAAAACAGAGAAATTTCTTTGTTCCTTTCATTACAAGGACTGCCCCTAGCCTGGGAATTGTAATATATTTTGACTACAACAACTCATTACACTCAAACTATTGAGGATCACATGAAGTTTTGTAGCAGCTTACTTAGAACCACAAAAATTTAGAAAGAAACCAGGTTTTTCAATAGCTGTGTTGCTAAACAGACTAGAATCCAAACTACGGAATATTTTTCAGTGATAAAATATATGAGTTATCAGGCCATTAAAAGACAAAGCCATATATTCATTTCTAAATACATGAAGCTCATCACAAAAGGTTACATCATATATGAATATCATAACATTCTAAGAAAAAAAAAACCATGGAAGCAATGAAAAGATCTGTGATTGCTAGGGATTTAGAGGGAAGGAAGGATCAGTTAAAGACAGATTTATACATCCATGATACAATTGTATTACATTCTCATATGATTCACCAGATATTTGTCAAGACACATGGACTTACAACAAAGGGTGAAAAATCTAAAGAAAACTATGGATGTTAGACTGTTTCACGAGTTGCAACAATTGCATTGTACTGGTGCAAGCCACTGACTGATATAAGATTTCTTTTCCTCATTATATGTCATTAAATTTAAGAAAATAATTAAAATTTAAAATAAAATCATGGTCAATATATTAAACAATTAATATAAATTGTAGAGTCAAATCACATGGGACAGTACATTAGCTAGGAAGGAATGGGAGAAAACTGACGATTAGTAGAATGTTAAGACAAGGATCAAAGCCTAGAACAACTCCTGAACTAACATAGACACAAATTCTGATTAGGAGGATAAAGATATGGCTCAGTGCTTAAGAGCACTTATTTGTCTTCCAGAGGACCTGAGTCAGTTCCCAGCACTCATGTGAGGCAGCTCACAAGCACGCGTAGCTCCAGCCCCATGTCTGATGCCTTCTTCTGGCCTTTGAGGACCCCTGCATACACACATGGCACGCATACATACATCAAAATAAATACTTTTACATTGTAATTAAAAACATGTAAATGAGATTTTTAAAATGGGATCATAAAAGCTTACCCTGGGGTGGATAAGAAAACAGGAAACAGGGCTGGAGAGATGGCTCAGAGTACTGACTGTTCTTCCAGAGGTCCTGCGTTCAATTCCCAGCAACCACATGGTGGCTCACAACCATCTGTAATGGGATCTGATGCCCTCTTCTGGTGTGTGTCTGAAGACAACTACAGTGTACTTATATAAATAATAAAAAATAAATGATATATATGTATATATGTATATATATATATATATATATATATATATATATATATATATATATACACACACACACACAGGAAACAAAGACTAAGCGAATAAATTGAAAACAAGTAGCAAAGCATTAGATTTTAATGTAAATTGTCCAAACATCTACTATCCTGTGACTGGAGAATTTAACTATGTCCATACAGTAGAATATTCAGCAATAAAAATAGACTTTGTGTACATGGAAAAGAATGGATGAATCTCAAAATAATTACATTATGAAAAAGAAACTGAACAAGTACACATAGTGTATGATCACATAAAATAAAAATTCTGGAAATGCAAACTGAAATGGAGTGACCGAGAGGCTACTGATTATGTAGTATACCTATCCTCCACGTGTGACACCTGACAGAAGTAACTTAGAGATGAAGATGTTTGTTTTGGCTCAGGCTTCAGAGGAACACAGCCCATCACATGGGGAAGGCAAGAGGCAGGGTTAGTCCCAGAAAACATGGTCAACCAGGAAGAAGAGAGCTTGCGTAGAAGCAGGTTGACTTAGATCCCTAATGCCTACCCTCATGGCTCTCTTCCTCTACCTGTGGTCCACTTCCTAAAGGTTTCACTGCCTCTCCAAATAGCACAATAAGCTAGGGACGGAGTGTGCAAACCATTGAGCTTGCGAGGACATTCTACATCTGAACATGACACCTAAAAGTCAGAATAGAAATGTAGAAAGAAGAGAATGTGGCCATATTCATGAACTTCACTAAAGTCAAGCTTTCACAGATGCATTCCCATGTCAAAATTTATCAAACTGTACACCTTAAGCATGTGGCTTATTGTATTTCAATTATACTATAATAGGGGCCTTTAAAGAAATAACCATATTTTCTGAAACAAATTAGTGAGAAAAGTGCCATTACTTGACGTTATTGAACATCTGTTTTGTGTCACAGTTAATAAAAGACAGCTGGATTTCCATTTCCATCTCCTGCATTCAAAGTGCTGCATTATGTTGTTTTAGCTTAAGAATATAAATGAAACCCACCCTCCGATAAGTACATAGTTAGAAAATGGAAGAACAGCTCAATAGTCTTCAGATCTTTGTAGATATGTCTGATACCACATCAGAACTTGACAAGTGGTAGTTTGTTAAAATTACAGTTTGAATCTGAGATGAAATTAATATCCTTCTTGATCCTGGTGTGTTTATCTCCCTCACTTCATTGTGTATTGAGTTGCTGTGTCGCAGATCATTTTGTATGTATGACTTTTTAATGGCATGATGATTTGGAAAATATTGATGCACTGAGTTGTGTAGACCTTCTTAAATGTAATAGTATTTCATTAAATATGTATTTATATATAGAGAAGTACATGAATATATACTATAAAATATTCTTGTGGGAATATAAGATGATATAATTACTATAAAAACCTATCTGGTTGTTTCAAAAAAGTATTTGAGTATACAATACAATACAGGCCTGTGGAAATATAATATAGCTACTTAGTATAAAGATCTGTGCAATGGTTTTTTTAGATGCCAGACATATATATCAATAAATTATGTGAATATACACACATAGCAGTAGGAAATCATTAAAATGTCTTCCATTATTAAAGAGCTGTCAAGCACAAATTAAGTGTAACGTTTTAGAAATTCTAATTTTCACTTGAAAACTCAAATTTTATTATTTGGCAAGTGCTATCTGCTGTTTCTCTTGAAATGACAACCTCATCTTATTCATTTTCTAAGAGACTGCCCACCAAATCTTCAAATCTGAATGCCTCTCTCTCCCAAAAGCCCGCATGCTGAGACCTGAACCTGAGGGACATTAGAAATGACACCCTATGACACCCTTAGTAGATGCTGAGAACGAGAAGGCAGAGTCCTCAGGAATGGAACAGTGTCATTACCAGAGAGTCCCAAGGACACCACCTTCTGTCTTCCCACCATGGGAGGATGACGCAAATGGGCCCTCACCAAACACAGGACCTGCCGAAGCTTCGATCCGTGAGCTTTCAGCCGTTTTCAAAGTTCATGGCTCATGATCTCTTCAACTAGGACCTTCAGCAGCTGTGCAGTTCACTCAAAGTAACTCTTCTCTCATCAGTCTGCAGATCCTGCCCTGCCCTGCCCTGCCCTGCCCACCTTCCCCTCCTCCTTCTCTTGCTGCTCACTGCCCTCTCTGCCTCAGCCCTACTAGCTCCCTCTCCCTCCTACATGTGCCTCAAGACACTTGCACCAAGTATGCCACTCCCTAAAAATCTCTCCCCCAACTTCTCTGTAGCTCTCTTCCTCATTTCAAGATGTTAGTACAGTGACTTTCTCAGTGACGTGTCCCCACGCCATCCTATACAACCATCAAGTTATCCACCTCCTGGGATCTGTCTTCCTTCTCTGCTCCATTTTTCTTCATCATTGATACAATTGTCTATCATAAGTTACCGCCCTCTCCGGGGCTTTATTTGTTGTCTGTCTCTAGCAAATAGAGTAACGTTTCCATGGAGACTGAAGGTTTTGTGTATTTTAGAAAAGATGGTAGCCCCTAAATCCATTAATAATAGCTGGCCTTACAGTAAGTGCTAAGAAAATAAAGGAATAAATATGTTGGCCCCTCTAACTCTTACTTGAGCTCTCTGTCCCACAATCACCTCTGTTTATGACTATAACCTTGTTCTCCATAACCCACTCCACAGCGCACCATCTTGGCAGCTGGCATGGCGTGTGAAGAACGTTGAGCCTGGGAAAGCACAGTCCGTCATCAGAGACTTTCTGGGACAACAGAGGTCACTCCTTAGCTGCTTTGTACCCAACTGTTTCCTGTCATCATTTGTATATTTGGAACAGATATTGGCAAAGCAAAGGTTGACTTGGGCTGTAAAGCAGATAGAACTAGAAAGGGTCCTCCCGTGACCCTGTTGGGGATCCAGCTGGACTCTGGCAAAATCCCCAGAATTCCTGGACCCTTCTTCACGGGAAATGCTAATTCTACTCTGCTAGGCCACTCTCCAGAGAACTTCCTCTCAAGTATCAACAGTGACCATTGCACTAACACTAGGCCAAAGCCCCTATGCTGCCGGGAACATTTATTTACACCACTTATCTAATGGTTTCTAGATTAAAACAATGATCTTGGTTTATGCTGTGCCTCTGTCCATTCTACAGGCTAACAATCAACTCCCAAATGCTTTCTGTGAGCACTGGGGACATTTTATAATGCTTGCTCAGTCAAGGTGCTGACCTTGGACAAGTCACTCTAATATCCAGTAAGTCTTCTTTGCTGTAACTCACCTAAATAATGGAAAGTTTAGACATCTTGATGCCTTGATAGGACAGATTTCAACACTTAGGACAGACGGGTTGTGTCTTCTTTGCATTTCTATCTTGAAGTCCTAAACCCTCAGTATACCAGAATGTGGCCTTATTTGGAAATATGGCTTTCAAGAGGTAATTCAGGAAAAAAAAATATGCTAGTGTAAATATGTTATTCAATATAACCCATGTCTTCATGAGAAGGAAAAGGAGATGAGGATTTAGCACAGTAGTAGAATGCTAGCTTATGAAGAACAAGGCCATTGGCTCGGTCCTCATATGGGGGCGGTGCAAGAAGAGGAGGAGGAAGAGAAGGAAAAGAGGGAGGAGGTGGAGGAGGAGAAAAAGAACAGGAGGAGTTAGGACTATGCAGAGGCTAATCATGGAAAAGAGTAGTATGAAAGTACGCATCTTGATTTATATCTCCCTGCATTCAAAACTACAGGGAGTCACATTGCTGTTGTATGAACCAGTCAATGTGTGGTATTTCATTATGGCTGCCTAGCAAGTCTAATACACCACTTCATTTCTTATGTTGCATTGATGTTTCCATGTAATAGATTCACATCTATTTATGTTGTCTATCACAAATCACACACACACACACACCTTCTGAAGATATAGATGCCTTCCAATGTAAAAGTATTTTGAAAGAACCTGCTACAAAGGTCTTGTAAATGTCTTAACAAAGTGTAACCCATAAAGCAATGCTCAGACAGTGCTGAGATAGCTTTTATTCCATCATGATAACAAGAGATGAGTTAGGAGTAGCTATAAAGCTTGTTTACAGAGTGCCAGCTAGAGTCTCATGTCTCACTTTAGTATGGTACCAGGATTGGTTGGCACAAGAACTCTGGAGCCTTGATAAATGGCTCATCAGTTAAAGTACTTGCTGCTCCTGCAAAGGCTCAAAGTTCAATTGCTGGCTCCCACTTCAGTTGGCTCACAATTGTCCACCACTCCATCTCTAGAAGATCCAACAGACTTTTCTGGTTTCCATTTGGTCCCTGCACTTACATGCAGATACCCACATCCAGACACATTCTCATAACTAAAAAGAAACAGTTTTTTAAAAGAATACTGGATTTTGCTAGTCAACCTTGCTGAAGTATATAAACTAGACACCAAAATGTGTCTCTTTACAGCAAATGATTCTTCTTCCTAATACACCAGGGTCCTTTTCCTAGCAAACGATTGAGAAAGATATATTGGCTGCAAGCAAGCAAAAATGACCAGGGACAGAGACACTCAAGCAAGGACGAGAGCTGTAGGAAACCATCAAAGCCTGATTACCATAGGCACTTCTGGTCCCACAGAAGCCAGAAGAGGAGACAGGCACCCTAAACTCAAGCAGCTGTGAGCATCCTAGTGGGTGCAGGGGACTGAACCCAGGTCCTCTGTGAGACTATCAGTCTAGCCCCTCAGAGCTTTACAGTCTTCCTGTCTCTGTCATCTCCTCATCTAACCTTCCCTTTCTTCCCACCATGCCTTTCTCATCAATTTCCCAGAATCTGAGTATTGACTATAATTTGACAGGCAAGAGTAGATTTGATCAAACTGACTAAAGGAAGAATACAGGTCACATACAAGCTTTGTGGTCTCCCTTTCCCCCATCTGCTTGAACCTGCTTGCTCAAGGGTGGAGCTACCTGCTCATTCGTCCTGCCACGCCTACTGCTAGACCCTGCCTTTGTTGCTTGGAGGCACACACATGTTCGTCCTGCTACTGGACCCTGAGTTACTTGGCGGGAAATCGGGTTCCCTCCCCCTTCCTTTATAACTGAGTGTCTGGAAATAGTAAAATTGAGCTTTGATCAGAATCTTGTCTTAGCTTCATTCTTTTCTCTCGCCGCCTAGCCCCTCTTCTCTTCCAGGTTTCCAAAATGCCTTTCCAGGCTAGAACCCAGGCTGTGATCTGCTGGCCGGACACAACAAAGCTTCACATGGCAAACAGATCAATAGATCTCTGGTACCTTTCTCCTTCATCTTCTAGCTCTCGCCTGCTAGGGCCTGCTTTGGAAGCCAGGGATCCTTGATGTTCAATCCAATGCCACAGTCATTGGCATATACTGTCAGTGAAGTTTCTGTGTTGAGGAATATACTCAACAAGTGTGCAGTGACTTGATTTATGACTAAGACAGCATTCTAGGGAGAAAGGACAAACTCTTCTATAAATAGTGTGGTAGCAATTGCATTTCCATGTTATTTCATAGCACTCTAAAGTTCATTGAGGATGTATTCCAGATAGATATAAAAAAGTAAAATGATCAACTTTTTATTACATACATAGATTACATAGAGGGGCCGGTGGTGGGAATAGCTAAGCAGTAGTGGGCTGACCCAGCATTAGCAGGCCCTGATGTAGGACACATGGACTGTGTCACACAAGGAAATGGCATGGAAACTGGCAAGGTAGAGCATGCTCAAACCCCGGAAATCTCAAAACTTGAGACCTGAAGGAGTGGAACTAGCTCCCTTTCTGTTTCCATGCCTGCCTTGGAGCCTGTAACCTGGACACCCCCAACCAGGTGGTCAGTTAGTCAGTCAAGTAGCACAGCACCTGGAATTCTTCCCATGCAAATGAGGCATCCCAATTGCCTTATGCCTCAGCCAGTGACCTTTTCCCTTCCTGGTCTCATGCCCTTTCCCAAAACTATACAGCCCTCGATTCACCCTGAATAAAGTGTATGTGTTCAAACCCACCCCCAATAAAGAAATATGAACCAGGTAAGATTATCGCAGAGAGCAGCTTCATTAAAGATTTTCAGAGAAGGCCCTCTCCTAAAAGAGCCCTAACACTGAGATTCTCAGAGAAGGCCTTTTCTCTCCCCTCCATCCCAGGTACTTGCTCCCAGTGGGACGCAGATCCTGCCCATCCTTTGCTTCATCCTTTCAGCCCATTATGCAATGGCATCTGAACCTGAGAGGAAGAAAGCATTCCTGCCCAGCATGCATTGATACCTGACGCCCCAGAAGGAAGAGATGGACTGCAGACCCCGCCCATTCCAGACTTCGCCCTGCCCTTTCCAAACTGACCCTGTGCCAGACACCCCGAGAGGAGAGGCAGGACCCAGAACCACACCCTAAAATTGATCCCAAATAAATAAATCTTATGAGAGTATCTTCTTGGCCTGTGGGTAGGCAAATAGTTTCCTCAGCAGTATATTACAAACCACAAACTACAACACTGTAAAAATTTTTCATAAATTGGGACTTAAGAAAATTAAGACCTTTCATTCTTTATTATCATGATAAACAGAAGCCACAGAATAAGGGAAAATATAATACATAATACAAGACGGAACATAAAAGAATATGTAAAGAATATAGTATTACTTGCAGGCTTAAAGAAGAAAGAAAATTGCTTAAATATATTACGGTATGACTTTGGTTATGGGAAGGCCTCTAATGCCTCTAGGTGAAAGACCAGTTTTAATTCCATAGAAGCTTTATGTTCATCTTCCTTGCTTTACAACCCTCAAAGAAATAGACAACCAAGCCCAAACTAGAAAGGCCAAAAGTGCACATCACATAAAAAGAATGGAACTTTTCTATGATCATATAAAACATTGGCTAATATTCCTACTTCCCAGGGTGATACAAATGAAAAGCATAGGTTAGAACAATATTCTCAACAAAAGGGATAAACTAAAAAAGACAGGGACACCAAACTCTGAAAAGGACATGAAGCAACTGATAGGGACTTGAACAGCTCTTCTTCATTGTTGCTGGGGGTCTAGACATCACAGTAAACTACTATCTGTTAATAACCATTCTAGAGAGAGATGTACACCTGTACTCCCGAGTGCAGTCTAAAACAAGGGAAGTACTTACAGTGACTCTAAGGCATAAGCCAATGCTTTCCTAGTACTGGTAACTGGGTACTAAAACCAACCATATGCCTATCAACTGTAGGATGAAGAACTGATATATCCTTATGATGGATTGATATGAACAAGGAAAGACAATGCCTATAAGTATCAAGATGAATGAATATTAAAGTCACGTTGGAGCAAAAGAAGGCAGACAACAAAAGAAAAATGTTGTGCTCTTCTGTTAAAAGGAAGTTTGTGAGGAGACAAAGCTAATGAGATAAACATCCGAACAGTGGTTAATTCAGCCAGGGGCTGGGTATGGACAGGACAGGACATGAGGGAATTCTCTGAGACACTGTAGATGTTTATATATTAAAGCAGATGGTAATGACACAACTTTCTCCCCGAGTGTGTATGCAAACATAGGCGTACATGCGTGTTTGTGCATGTGTGCTAGTTAGTATGTGTGCACATGTGTAAGTGTGTGTAAATATATTGAGTGCCACACCTGTATCATTTTCTACAATTGTGCATTTTAATTTAGTGCCTCACTAAAAAAAAAAAAAAATAGAGTACATAAATAAATTCTAAGTAAGTGACCAAATGGGCAATGGTAATGAACTTTTGCTTTTTTTTTTTTTTTTTTGCCTTTTCTAGACTATGTTTGGAGCCACAATGAGATCAAAACTAGAAGAGCGCTGACAAGACATTGGCCACAGAGTTCCCACAAGCACCCAAAATAATGCAGGCTAATGTCACTGCACTTGGTTGTTCACTATAAGTAGATGGCAAGGTCCCTATTGCAGAGTACACTGCACACTGGACTTAGAGAACACAGAGAAGTCAGTCTCAAACTGACCTGCCTTCTGCCTGGCTTTCACAGGGCCAAAAGGTACCATGGAGGCTCCTGAAGGAAAAAGGAAGACATTTTTAATTAGAGACGTTGTAGTAGTATTGTATTGTCTTCACCTGCTGGGCAAGATGCCCATTGGTCTAATAGTTCCAGAATTGTTGGCCAGCTGCTGTCTTGATTGGTTTGAAGCCTGTTTCAAGGGGTGATTTCGTGCCTGATAGTGTTAACATGGTCAAAAGACAAGGCTGGGGATGTCTTGATCCCTAGGAAAGAACCTATTGATTTTTGCTTTTCTGAACATCCATGTTGTTACAGTGGCCTCTAAATATTTATATTTATACCCTTAGACGCAAGTCATAGGCCCAAGCTTGAAAGACAAGCTTCTCTCTGAACCATGCTGGTGCAGAGACACACTCTTGTTCAAAGGGCTGGGAACAAGTGCTGGCAGACTGCTTAGCCATAGGTGGGACATCTAACTTTCCCCACACAGCTCAGAGAACATCTCCAAAGATGATAGAGAAAGAACGTAAGAGTCAGAAGATGGGAGGGGCGCGGTGAAATGCTGTCCTCTTAGCATGACATGGCTGCTCACTTACGAACACATAGCCGTGATGGTTGAAGACTTGCATAGGATCAAGCCAGTTAAAAATCCCAGTGGGGGAAGGTGTTCCCAAGGCCCCACCCCTCTCTGAGAAGCTACTAGCACCTGATAGTTGATAGTGGGGGTGGGGGGAGAGTCACTCCGGGGATCCATCCCATAATCAGCCTCCAAACGCTGACACCATTGCATACACTAGCAAGATTTTGCTGAAAGGACCCAGATATAGCTGCTCTTGTGAGACTATGCCGGGGCCTAGCAAACACAGAAGTGGATGCTCACAGTCAGCTATTGGATGGATCACAGGGCCCCCAATAGAGGAGCTAGAGAAAGTACTCAAGGAGCTAAAGGGATCTGCAACCCTATAGGTGGAACAACAATATGAACTACCCAGTACTCCCCAGAGTTCTTGACTCTAGCTGCATATGTAGCAGAAGATGGCCTGGTCAGCCATCAGTGGAAAGAGAGGCCCATTGGTTGTGCAAACTTTATATGCCTCAGTACAGGGGAACGCCAGGGCCAAGAAGTGGGAGTGAGTGGGTGGGGGAGCGGGTGGGGGACTTTTGGGATAGCATTGGAAATGTAAATGAAATAAATACCTAATTAAAAAAACAAAAAAAATTTGTTTAAATAAAAAAAAATGTAGCTAGTCTAGCTCAGTGGTAAGAGCACTGGCTGCTCTTCCAGAAGTCCTAAGATCAGTTCCCAGTTTTCACATGGTGGCTCACAACATCTATACTGGGATCTGATGCCCTCTCTGGCATGCAGGTGTATATGCAGATAAAGCAGTCATATACACAAAGTAAATAAATCTTAAAAACAAAACAAACAACAAGACAAAACAAAACAATAAATGTACTAGTAACCAGGACCCATAGGGGCTCCAGAGACTGAGCCACCAGCCAAAGAACATTTGACCTTCACACGGGACTCCTAAAACAGGAGCTTAGGCTGTCTCTGACTCCATTGCCTGCCTTCGGATTCCTTTCCCCTAACTGGACTGCCTTCTCTAGGCTCAATAGGAGAAGATGCACCAAGTCCTACTGCAACTAGCTAAGACAAGGCTGGTTGATAGCCTTGGGAGGAGCCCCTTCTCTAAAGAGAAAGGGAGAGAGGGTTGGGGGAGGGAAGGTCAGAGGGAGGAACTGGGAGGAGGGGGGTGGGAAAGGAGATGACATGGAAAATCCTGAAGGAAATGTGAAGGAAGAGTGGATACAATCAAAATACATTGTATATGTAGATGAAATTTTCAAAGAATAAATAGAAGCTCCATTATAAAAAGAAACTAATAGCATTGGACCAGTAGTGAGTCATGAAGTCTTGAAAGTCACTATAACATCACATTATTTAGGCAGCTAAAGTTATCTCTCAAATAGAATCCAGGTATCCCTAAGTAGAAAATTATCATGTCCTGCAGTTTTGATTTTTCTCACAGTCTGCTGTCTGATATGAACAACCTAACAGCCACTACATCATCTGACCCTAAGCCACCCTTGAAACCACTCTTGAGGGCCAGTGAACTGGGGAAATGATTTTATCCACTTGAAATGGACCGAAAAATGCTAACTATGCTTCTGCAAAGAATGAACTAAAAGGGCTTGCTAGTGCTGCTGAGTGGGAGTCCTCCTCTGGTGACAAAGCCACCTCCATAAGTTACCTATGACCTGGGGTCTCTTGTTTGTTAGGAGGGAAAGCCTGAGCAGTGGTGTCTCCAGACCAGAGCTCTCCAGAATGGCCACCAACATTGTCTGAAGCAGAGATGGGGAAGATGTCGTGTGTCCATTCGGGTAAAATCTAGGCTTTTCTGGAAGCAACATTCAGGAAAGCAGATATAACTTTGCATAGGAGGCAGCCCTTGAGTCCTCTTGCTGACCTACAAAATCAATTTGCCTCCAAGGAAGAACGATGCCTTTCCTTATTCATACTTTACTTAGAAATCATATTGGATAAGAAAATAAGATTAAAAAGCCACGATGGAATATAAGAAGTGTCTATTTCAGCCCTGGTTCGACCCCAAATGGTAGATCTCCCACAACCCACAGTTGTAAAATGGGTTACGTCAGTTGACTGGCGTCAGCTCTCCCCACCATAACAGTACATTGTGGTCCACATTCTCTAGTGTAAACACTTGGAGGACCGGAAAGTTGGCTCAGTGGATATCAAGCCTGATGGACATCAAGCCTGGTGACCTGAGCTGGGTCCCCAGAACCACATAATGGACCGAACAAGAGAATTGATGCCTGCAGGTTGTTCACACCTTGACAGAGGCACACATGTGCCTTAACACACACACACACACACACACACGAGAGAGAGAGAGAGAGAGAGAGAGAGAGAGAGAGAGAGAGAATTTAAAAATCAAAATATTATTTGAAAATTTAAAAGAATTTTTAAAAAGCTTGGTAACCATGTAATAAAGTTTTAGAAAGATTTTCATTAGGTGTGATTTTTTAAAAAAGGAAACATTGTTGCTTGAAGGGTGATCTTCCAGTAATGGGACATTTCATGACCCTGCATCTCTCCTGGTGCTGTATCTTCTTCCAAAAGCTTGTTCCTGGAGAAGCATCATCCTGGAGACAGAATACCAAAAGTCCCTGTGCTATTTCCCCTCCAGTACTCTCTCTGGAGCGTCACATAGAATGCCACTAAAGAACAGTCATTTTGTCTATTCACAGATACAGAAAGGAAGAAAGGCCGTAATCACAGCCCAGCTCCCTCCTCCAAACTCAGGAAATGAAGCAGCTTCCCCCGCAGGACTTCACTGGCCTTCAGGGGCAGATCCTGTGGGATCTGAAAAGGTCAACATGTCACCCACCAGGAGGGAGCTGCCGCTTTCTTCTCCTTCACTGTGGGTTGGATATCAATGCTGTGCTGCACTTAAGCTTAGATCAGATCCGTAAAATAACTTGGGAAAAATTCATAGTTGATAAATCTTTTGGCAAACGCCCTTACCTGTGGATTAATCCAACAAGGCTACAACTCAGATTGGGTTGCTTTGAAGTGAAATTCCCTTTTCTCCTAAACACCCCGGCCTGAAGTTCAGCACTCAAGTTGAACAGAAAGACATTAGATACAGTTTTCAAGGCTGAGAAATTAAAAAATCCTCTTGACCAGAAAAATACTGTTTCTTCCCATGGGGGACCAAGAGTGTTTAAAGACAGTTGACCTCAAAGATGGCCACCCAATTGACTTCAAATGGGGCCAATATAAATACAACATTCAACAGAATTCAAAGGAAGGAAAGAGCTACACGTCTAATGTCACATTCTTCTTCATAATGTCTGTGTTAGGCATCTCTTCTTATCTTCTGAAGCTTATTTTTTAAATTCCCCAACTATAGCCATAGAAGGTTATTTTGGATGTAATTCCCCAAACTTCGTTAGAGGACAACCCGCCAGGGGCAGGGAAGAGGGAGGAGCAAGAGATCCGTGTGGAAATATGGAGTCGTGGCTCCATCCAACCCAGAGATACTAAATCATGATCTATGGAAATAGGGGTGGTGATGCAGATGCATTTGGCAAACAGATCTAGGCAGCACCACTGAGGGTTCCTTGTTCCCTGTTCAGTTTCAACATTTACTAAAACCCAAGAAGAGCCCCTTAAAACAGAAGCCCCCAAGCAAGCACAGCTTTGGACCCATAACGGAGGATGTAACTGTTTCCAAGTGTGTTTTCTGAGCACAAAATTCATCTGGAGATGTGAAAATGCAGGAGGAATTTGGTGTGCCTTGTGTAGATTCTGAAGTCCTGACAAGCTCTGGAGTTGCTGATGCAGCAGACCCATGAGCCACTCTTCCTACGTGCAGAGCCTTTGGACGAATTTGAAGTTCCACATTTGCCCCATAGCCGAGCAGCCTGGTCTCTGCTACTCTGAAATGCTTTGGTAATGGGCTTCATAACCGACCTTGCTAGCGACAATAGTATTCTAAAACCAGCTGTTAGCGTTTGGCTTCACGTCTAACCTCCGCTCCCCAAGCCCATTTTCCTCATGTGTAATCCTGAGTTGAGTGTATGATCATTTCCGCCTCAGTGTCTGCACTCATAAAATAGTTACACTACTAATGACTAGGCCCAATGGCATGTTTGGAGACTCGGGAGACATAACGGAAGGTGCATAAAAACAGATGATGTTCACGGCAATCTATAACTCCAGTTCCAGGGCATCCAATACCCTTCCTGGCCTCCTCAGACAGTGCACACCTCTGATGCACTTGCATGCACGCAGGCAAACACATGCACATTTTAAAGACTGTGATCAATGCACAGCCCTGTCATTTTCATACTTTCATATGAATAACTTAATGGAATGAGGGAGGGGATATTTTCATATGAACAACCTAATGGAATGGTATGTGAAGTTCAGAGCAACCACCCAGTCATCACCCTGCTGTCTGGCAGGCTTGGGGGAACCGGGCCGCTTTATAGTGAGATAGAGAGAATAATATCCCCATAGCCAACACAAAAGATGTATGTTCTAATTCCTAGCATCTGTGAATTTGACAAAAGGTCCCTGGCAGATAGGATTCTATAAAAGGCCCTAGATGGGGATATTGGCCTGGGTAACACAGTCAAACCCATCGCAGTCACTAAGTCCCTATTAGAGCGAAGCATAGTGTGAGATGTGTGTAGTAACAAAAGGGAGAGGCTGGAATGGTGTGGAGAAGAGACCACAGCCAAGGAATGCATACTGCTTCTAGAATCTGACAATGGCAAGGTAACAGAGCCTCCCCAAGAGCCACAGGAAGAATGCAGGCCCATAAACATCTGGATTTGGGGCATCTGAACAGCAAGAGGATAAACATGTTGTTAAAAGCGCTAAATTGGTGATGGCATTGTGTTCCAGTAGCCAGAGTGAAGGGACAGGGGGGATTCTGGTGTTGAGAGCCAATTGGCTTTGAGGAGATCAGGGTGGCTCTCTGAGTACAGTGCTGGTATAGATCTTCACTGAAAGAATGTGGGCTCTGGGTTACAATGACCTCCCTTAGGCTCCTAGGTAATGAAGCGATGTCACATTTCTGATGGACTAAGAGTCAGTCATGTATTCTGGAAGGGTAGGTCTCAGCCTGTTACAACATCAACGGTGTAGCTTACTGCTTACAGAGACACCTTTAGGCCAAACTCAGGTATATACAAAGGCAGCTGTAAGGTAAACAATTCAGCTCCCTGGGAAGTAACCCTGGCACAGGGAACCAGAAGGGCTCTGGTCACGGAAAGAACCCACTTACCAACCAACTGGCAGCCGTTATGAAAACACTGCTCTTGACAGTGTGGTCCTGCACTTCTGCATTTTGTTGCTCTTGGAAACAGCGGTAATTGCAAACCACGAACAAGACCAATGGGCCTTAGCCTAGGAGCAAAAAAGATGCCAGAATAAACCACATCGGCCCACTCAGCCTGAGCAGCCTGCAGCTGTGCCCCGGCTGGCATCGAGGTGGTCCTCCCACAGAGTGCTTAGACGGAGTAGAAGGAAGATGAAGGGAGCAGAAATAATCTTAGCTTGGATAGCATTTAAGAACGCTGATCTACATCAGTGTGCGTGTTTTTTAAAGGAGGGGTGGAGGTTTGATCTCTGAAAATAGCTCATTAAGACTGAGTCATGGAAGCAACAAGAAGATGGCTGGGTACAACCATCCACTTGTACACTCATTATCCTGCTTCCTCCTGGCTCTTGTCCATTTTTCTGTTTCCCTCACCTCTCAGATTTAGGAAGTCCTACCCCTTATAAAACAATCATAATAATAATACTTCACTAATACGTAACAAATACTTAAATTATCCAGCATCCATCACTAACTTGTTACACACACACACACACACACACACACACACACACACACACACGCATGCACACAAACCTTACCTCTATATGACCTTTAGCAAAACACTGCCTTCCATGGAAAATCAGCTCTTCATCTGACTCGCAGCCAGGAGGGCATGTTCGAGAATATGCGTGAACCTCTGGGAGTCACGGTGGGTCATAGAAACAGGGATGAAAAGCTTCATCAGAGAACACAACAAACTGTACTACGGATTCTTTAGAGATTCCTTCAAACAGGATAGTGAAATCAAAAGTTTTGAGCTGGAGAGATGGTTCAAAAGGAGCACTGACTGCTCTTTCCAGAGGTCCTAAGTTCAATTCCCAGCAACCACATGGTGGCTCGGAACCATCTATAATGTGATCTGGTGCCCTCTTCTGGTGTGCAGACATACATTCAGGCAGAACACTGTATACATAGCAAATAAATAATCTTAAAAAAAAAAATCGAAGGTTTCACTAGCACAGATGTTGAGACAGCGGTCAACTCCAGGGTGAAGGGATGGGACCACACTGAAAACTTCTGGGCTTTGGGTAGGGATGATTTCCTGGCCTATGTTGTAGATAACTACATGCCACACATTATTCTTTAGCATCCAACACATATGCTTTGAGCATCCTTGCTTGCCCAGGCTCCCCGCTGCCTTGGCTTTTATCCTCTGCACGGCACACTATATAAAGGAGTCAACCTCTTTCTGATGCCTCCTCTCCTCACACCCTGGCCCACCCTCCCAACCACTCACCTACTAGTGTTCTGCTTCAACTCATTTTCTTCACAAAATGAGCTCAAGGATGCTGGAGGCATGGTTTCATAGAGAGTGCCTTCAGTTTGTGTGAGGCCCTGGGTTCAATCTCCAGCCTCAATACACAAAATAAAGTGAACCAGGGACTGAAAAGGTATTATCTAAGCGCATAATAAAGGGAATATCAGAATAAATATTTAATACGAAATATTGAGGATGTAAACAGTAAGGTCAAGAAACAAAGCGAGGGTGCCTAATGATGTTATTTAACACTGCCTGGCTTTTATACTTCAGCATAGTTAAACCCCAACCCCAGCTGGAATTATGACTCTGCCCCCTGGGCATCTACCTCATTTCAGTCACACTTTTTTATTCATATATTCATTTAGTATGGATGAGAACTCGGCTCCCTCTCTCTGCTGAGCCAACGTCATCTGCATCTTTATATCCCAAGACTTTAAACCACTTCTAACTCGGAGTCAGAGCTAGCTAACAAATAGAAAACAACCCGGCTGTTGGCTTTCTACATTTCCCTTTAGAAATGAAGACAAGCAAAATTTTGCTTGAAGTCATAGAATAATAAGTTTTATTTTTTGAAACAGCAAAGCAATCGTCCTCTCTTCAAGATTGAGGGTTGTTATTTTACGTCCTTTGTTTCCTTCTACTGTTAAAGCCAGACTCGGGGAGTGAACTTGATTCCACCTATAAAAAAAAAAAAAAAAAAGGCACCATGGGGCTTAGCATTCCAGAGTTGACATCTTACTTAAGGAAGTAGAGAGAAATCCTTTTTTCTTTTATCTATGTATGTGTTCGTGAGTGTGCCGGTGTATATGTTCATGTGTGCACCTGTGTGTATGTATGTGGTTCATGTGTGCACCTGTGTGTATGTATGTGGTTCATGTGTGTGCTTCTATGTGCACTGTGTATGTGGTTCAGGCATGTGCCTATATATGTGTTCATGTGCATGCCTATGTGTGTGGTTCATGTGTATATGTTCCTATGTGCACCTGTGTATGTTCTCATGTCTATATATATTCATGTATGTGTGTTCATGTGTTGAGCACATTCTCCTACCACTGTCCATTTTTATCTTTGACACAGGGTTTCTCACTGAAACTGGAGTTCAGTGATCAAGACTAGCTAGCAAGCCAGGGAGACTCCTGTCTCTTCCTTCCCAGTGCTAGATTTGTAGGTGTGTACAACCACACTGTACTGGCTGGTTTTGTGTGTCAACTTGACACAGCTGGAGTTATCACAGAGAAAGGAGCTTCAGTTGAGGAAATGCCTCCATGAGATCCAACTGTAAGGCATTTTCTCAATTAGTGATCAAGGGGGAAAGGCCCCTTGTGGGTGGGACCATCTTGGGTTCTATAAGAGAGTAGGCTGAGCAAGCCAGGGGAGGCAAGCCAGTAAAGAACATCCCTCCATGGCCTCTGTATCAGCTCCTGCTCCCTGACCTGTCTGAGTTCCAGTCCTGACTTCCTTTGGTGATGAACAGCAGCATGGAAGTGTAAGCCGAATAAACCCTTTCCTCCCCAACTTGCTTCTTGGTCATGATGTTTGTGCAGGAATAGAAACCCTGACTAAGACACACACCTAACTGTTTTTTAAGGAGATGCTGGAGAGCCAAACTCAAATCCTCAAATTTGAGCAGTAGACATTTTGCAAATGACCCATCTGCCCTGCCCCTCAGAGAAAGGCTTGAAGTGTAGCAGATCATTGGGGGTGAGGGGATATTTGAGGGAAGCCTTGCTACCCTAGCCATGCTGAGGCAGAGTCAGATTCTCTACTTTGCACATCCCAAAATGCAGGGTTATTATTACATAAAGAGCAATGAGGTCTGGGAACTAGGCTTGAGCCTAACTAGATTCACAACAACGGCTGGTGCGGGAAGCACAAGCGCAATAAAACATAAGACTAAACTGCAGCTGGGGAACGAGACTTCCAGGAAGAGGACGTTTACTAACTGATGTCACCTGGGCTGCAAAACTCAGGCTTACCATTGAGTCCATTAGCGAAAGCCTAAGACTTTCTCTCACTTGTAGAGTTTCCATCGTAAACTCCCTTTAGATATGTGGCATCCTTAGGTTCATACCACTCTGGAAATAAGAGCTTCGGTTATCATCAGGGCCAGATGACTAGCTAAAGTTGGGGACATCTGGCACCTGGCCCTGATGTGCTTCCAAATCCTGAACTGGAGTTCTAGAGCTCTGACTCAGAGTGCTCTTTCTCTAAATGCAACCTGTGGCAGCCAAGTGACCCACTTACTTGCTTGGTAAACAGCTTAGCACACAGAATTCAAAGCCAGGAAGATGGCGGTTGTGATGGACCGGTTCTGTAAACTTGGCCCAATCTAGACTCACCCAGAACGAGAGTCTCCGTGAAGAACTACCAAGACCCAGTAACTCTGGGATGGTTGTCTTAATTATGTTAATTGATGTGGGAAGACCCAGCCTAAAAGTAGGTGACATGATTCTCTGGGTTTGAGTCCTGAGTTTTATGAAAGTCTATTATTAAAAACAAACTGGCAATAGGCGTTCTGTTTCTCTCTCCTCTCCTCTCCTCCCCTCCCCTCCCCTCCCCTCCCCTCCCCCCCCTCCCCTCCCCTCCCCTTGCCTACCACAAGTTGTCACGTGATGAAAAGCTCATGAACACTGGCTCCACCTCAGCAGTATTGCCTACTGCAGCTTCTATACTTTTGATACATTATGTATTCATGAATTTCTTACAAATTCTAGAATCACCTTAACAGCCACATCTGTCCCAATCATCATAAACTTGTCCTTCCCAGAATATAATATTCCTTAATATTCCTAGAGCATAGTATTCCTTAGCCCAATAGAACTTAACAGAAATCTGTTATTTTATTAGGAAACAGAATCAGTGATTGAAACAAAGTAAGGGTCACCATCTCCATACAGGAGGCAGACCCAGAACTCTGCAAAAGAAAAATTTCAACCATTTACATTTGTGAAATCAGAATACGGAGCTAGGAAGAAATGTAAGCCACGTTGTCCCAAGTTCACTGCTCTCAGATTTCATCAGTCAGATCAACCAGATCCAGAATTACCTGATGCTATTCCATTCAGAGACTGTGGAAAACAGAGCCCTGGAGTCTGCAGGAAGCAATTACACTGTGAGAAGATCCTGACTAACACAACCAGAGGCAGCTACTTAAAGAGAATGGGCCATGGGGATTGCAGAGGATATTAGGTTTTCACAAATGGACTAAATGATGAACTGGAGGAGTGGAGTGGTCCCAGAGATGGTCATATCCTGAGACAAGAGGGTTCACAGTAAGAGAACCAACAGTACTAACCAGAAAACAAGCAAGTGTCTTTGTGGTAAGATGGAGCATCCTTTGGGTATATGCCCATGGTAGACATGTCTATCTGTGTGCATGTGGGGGCCGGAGGTTGACATCAGATGTCTTCCTCAGTCACTCTCCACCTTATTTTCTACTGACAAAGTCTCTCCCTGAACCTGAAGCTCATTTGAAAGGAGGGAGCCTCAACTGAGAAAAATGCTCCCGCCAGACTGGCCTGTGGCCACGCCTTGTGATGCGCTTTTTTTTTAAACTGATGATTGATGTGGGAGGGCCCATCTCACCTTGGGCTAGTGGTCCTGAGTACTATATGAATTTCAGAGTGAGCAAGCCACGAGGAGCAAGATAGTAAGCAGCATTCTTCCAGGACACCTGCATCAGCTCCTGTCTCCGAGTTTGTCCTGACTGCTCTGAGTGATGGACTCCGAGGTATAGGATGAAACAAACCTTTTCCTTCTCAAGTCGCTTTTGTCCATGGTGTTTTAACACAGTGATAGAAGCCCTAAGATACTAAGTGAGCGGCCTCTCCAGCTCCTCCAAATGCCTTTGTGTCCCCTCAAAGGTTCTTCACACCAAGTTGCATTTGCCACCAAGGGCATATGAAGTTGCAGATCACTATAGACACCTATGTATTTCCCACTATCTTTTCTAACCAATGAAGCAAGTTAACAAGTCTCCCACCTCATAGTTGACTCTCCACTAAAGAGAAAAGCAGTCTAAGCAAGGCAAGTGGCAGCCTCAAAATGTGTTCTTGGACCAAGAAGATCATCAGCAGGAGAATGGCATTGGAGATAAGGACCGAAGCTAGCACAAAGATGTTGGTGGTGTAGGAAGCAGCTCGGAATCTGGTGCACCCATGGGCCCCACATAAAGGGATGGACTCACAGTGTTTCTCTACACTTCTGTCCCATGGCCCTACATTCTGTGTCTTGTGGCCCTAGGCTGGTGATTGAACCGATGTAGACATACAACCTCATGGTATTCAACTTAGAGGGAGCCATCAGGTGGCCTGGTGAGAAGGCTCTGCCCTGTGGTAATCGTAAGGGTTATGCCTTCAGAATCTATTCCTCAGGAAGATGGTGTGACAGACTCCAGAATGAGAAGCATGTAGGGAAAGAGTCTATGTCTGGCAGCAAGAGAAAGAGTCATGGAGGAAAAGCAGGCATGTTAGAAGGTTATAAGCGATCAAGGAAGGCAGACACTATGAAACCACAGTCAACATTAGACACAAGAGGGCAGATGGCAAAATACATGAAATGTGCTGGGAATGGCAGGTTTAGAACAGGCTCAAGGTAAGAATAGAGGCAGTCCATAACAGTTGACCGTGAGAAGGTCAACACACTGAAGTTTCAGGAATGAAGCAAAGACTAAAGGAGGCCTGGGGAAGCAAGGTGACTTGTGTTCCTGGGTTCTGGGACAGTGCGATTACTCAGTGGATCTCCAGGTCCCGTCATTTATTCTGGACTCTGATGTCTGTTGTATTGGGGGCATCTTTCTCTTCTATAGATATCAGATAGCTTTCTTTCCATTCCTGAAAGTTCAGGTAGCAGCTCGGAGAGCCCTGTTTTCATCATTTCCAAATATATCTAGCGGCCCTCCTTTACTGGAAGTAACACAAGTGAGTCCCTTGCTTACATGAAAAGGTGCGAATGTGTATATGTGAATGTGGTGGTGGTGGTGGCGGTGGCGGTGGTGTTGCTGTGTGCATGTATACATTTTCATAATGTAGATTACATGTGTTTTATAGAAGGTGGAATAAGAGTTCAAACAACCCAGAGGTCAAAAAGTCAGTGATGCACTTGGGAGGATGGGTAAGCACCAGAGTGCATGAGTCTGGGTATGTACTTCATGTTCGGGCTTCTTCACGTTTGCCTAGAGCACCAGGTCTGCGGCTTCCCTCAGATTACCTTGTCATAAATACACCGAGTGTTAAGTGGACACTAAAAGGTATGTGTATGCCCCTTCTGTCTCTACCATGGCTTTATTCAGAAACTTGGTTCATCTTTTGTAAAGAATGAATAGGGTGGAGAAATGCGTCAGTGGTTAAGAGCACCAGCTGCTCTTACCGGGGACCCACATGGCTTCCCCAGCCTAGTCCACCAACATCCTGAGAGCAACTGCTCTGCCAGGGTACTGGGGGTAGCTCCCATTGGGATCAAGAATTAGATCATTAGCCCGTACCGTGGAGAAAAGCCTCTTAAGTAACTGTTGTGGTCCTCACATAACCACACTTGGTAACTACTGTCCAAACTGCTATTACCCTCATTGTCCTGGCTCTGACCAGAACAAAAGAGCGATATGGCCATCTTCTCTATACCCTGCTGCTCCCCCGTTAGGTCAGTAGGAGGCAGCATTGACCCTCCTTCTCTACTCAATGACTGGTATCTTGACTCTAGAGCAATAGGAGAAGGGTTGGTAAAAAGATTTTTTTTGTCTTCAGAAAATTCTATCATTTCTCAACTGCCCCAAATCCCCCAGGTTATACTAGATCTTCCTTCTCTTTCAGGCCTCAAATTTTAAGAAAGAATTATAAAATCCTGAAGCCAGAAGGAACCTCTGAACACTTACCAGAGCCAGCCCTGGTTTGAAGATGAATGAATGGGCTCACCGGAGCAGAGTCCCAATTATACAAGTTTAATATTTGGTAGAGTTTTGTAAAGTTACCTGATCTAAGCACTAAACACAAACGAGGAGAGAGAAGATGTCTGAATGAGATATCAGTTGTCAATTTGGAAGCTAAAACTAAACTTTTAATTGGAAAACCATTTATTTTAAAAGGGCATGGTGGCATGAGTTTTAATTCCAGTACCCAGGAGACAGAGGAAGACAGACAGATATCCACGATTCTGAGGCCAGCCTTGCTCTACCTATCGAATTACAGCTAGTGAGGTTTACTCAATGAGGCCCTATCTCAATCAACCCATCGACTGATGAAAGGAATCTACATCACAAGCCTTATTGCTAGAACCACAAAAGGTTCTGTTGGCTGCCCCTAGATGGAGTCAAAGAACTTGGAGGCAGAGGACAAAAGACTTGCTCACAACGTTCCTGCATGTGGCATGGTACAAAAAAAAAAAAACAAAAACGTTTTTTGAAAAAGCTGAGCATGTCCAAGATGTGTTACTGTCTGTCACCTTTACAAGACAGCTAAGGGTACCCAGAAAATTCCTGTTCAATCCCAGATGGTGATGTAAACTGAATACATCCAGAAGCCTTCCTGACATTTTAACCTTTGAACACAGGTTCTAGAATCTCCAGCTAAGTGTGCCTAAGGTCATGTCAGTCACTCTTCCTTCTTGAAGTATGAGCTTAAACTGAGCATGCTCAGGAACGTACCTGCCCCTACAGTGCTTTCAAATATGATCTTGTATAAGCCTTCTGAACAAAACCCACAGATATCCTTTGTTCAAAGAGTGTGGGTGCATTGCTTTTAAATATTTCCTGAGCCTTCCTGTGGTGGTTTGAATATGATTGTCCCATGGGGAGTGCTCCTATTAGGAGGTGTGGTCTTGTAGGAATGGGTCTCGCCTTGTTGGGATAGGTGTGGCCTTGTTGGAGAAAGTGCGTTATGGTGGGGTTGAGTTTTTAGGGCTCTTAGTGCTCTAGCTCTGGCCCCTGCAGGACACATTCTCTCCTGGCTGCTTGCAGAGGACAGAGTCTCCTTCTGGCTGCCTTTGGATCAAGACGTAGAACTCTCAGTTTCTCCTCTAGCACCGTCTGCCTGGACACTGCCATGCTTCCTGCCATGATGATAATGGACTGAACCTCTAAACCTGTAAGCCAGCCCCAATTAAATGTTTTCTTTCATAAGAGTTGCCTTGGTCATGGTGTCTCTTCACAGCAATGGAAACCCTAAGATAACTCATTACTTGCTGCATATAATAAATCTTTCTCCACTCTCAGAAAAGAAGCCCTTTAAGAAGACACATTTGTAAAACATAGCTGGGCCAACTCTGTCCAATAGAAGCACAATAGGAGTCACAGATGCAGGTCAGAGATCTAATTTTAAGGTGGCTAACAAAAAAGAAATGCTTTATATAAAAAAGAATCGGGAGAAGTAGGGCCGTCAAAGATGGCTCGGTGGGTAAAGATGCTTACTACCACCGAGACTGATGACCTGAGATTGCTCTCCGGGTCCCATGTGATGGAAAGAGAGAACTAACACTTGAAAGTTGTCCTCTGACCTCCACAAGCGCACGTTGGTGGTACATGAATGTTCCCACACACATACAACAAGTAAAATGGAAAGAAGGAACAGAAGAAAAGAAGCAGGAGAGGCAAGGGGAGAACAGATTACATGGGGCTCTCTTATTTAACCCATAGATCAAATATATATTATTTCACCAAGCAACGCCCACTTCTGTTTTAGGCGTTTGGCAACTGGAGCGTTCTTTGCATTTTCTGCACATTTGAACTTAGACTGGCCACATTTTATGTGCCCTGGGGCTACATGACACAGGAACTATAAAATAGGACAGTGCATTATCAAGCTATGGGTCTGTGCAGAAACAAACCTTGCAGGATCTTCAGAGCCTACTGCAGCGGACATCTCAGCTCCAGAGGGCTCTCTGGAGAAGCGCTTTACACAAATAGAACACGATTAGCTGGTACGTTTTCACTTCAAAGGTTGCTATTTCAAAACCACAAACATTTAACTCCATACCCCTTCTCAGATCAACTCCCAAGAATGATAGTGGCACCATCATATTTCTTAAACAATGACCGACAGCAGTGGTTCTCAACCTGTGAGTCACAACCCCTCTGGGGATCAAATAACCTTTTCAAAGGGGACACCTAAGACCATTGGGAAACACAGATATTTACATTATGATTCATAACAGTAGTAAAAGTACAGTTGTGAAGTAGCAACGAAAATAATTTTATGGTTTGGGGTCACCACAGCATGAGGAACTGTATTAAAGGGTCCCATCATTAGGAAGGCCTATGGGGACACAGGCAAAAAGCCATGTCTGGAGTGTGGTGGAAGAGAGTGCTCTGTCCTGAGTGGGACCTGAGAGTTACGGGGCCAGGAGTGCTATGTACAGTCAGTAGGCTTGCTGGGAGCAGATACGTGCTTTTACCCCAGGATTAAAAGTACGGCTTGATGGGAGAGGCAGGCTGTAATTACAGAGTGTTAACTGAGGACAACGTAGAGTACACCAGGCAGACATTGTTCTCTTTCTTGACAACAAATTTGGTCAAAACAGCTTTGAGACTCCAAGTAGCTTGTAGGTGTTCCAGAAAACAAACAAACAAACAAACAGAACCTCATAGCAGCGTCCAGCTCAAAGCCAGGGTCAAGCAGGATGCCCTCAAGAAGCAGATTAACAGGGACACCCACTTGTGCCCCTAAGCCTGTCCCCAACGACCCACTTCAGTGTTTCTCTTGGGTGGTGCCTTGCACTGTTTTTGGCAGCCATTGGGGTCTGCTATGGGTATAGCTGCCCAGGGAAGGTTTGTCCGTGTCCCTAATGTACCCTAAGGACTGCTGTTTCTGTCTTGGCAGTGACCCCTAACAGTGGGGGTTCCTCCCAAACAGTGAACAGTTCTGCAGGCACATCTTGGCTTGCTCGTACACATTTTAGCAGCCCAGACTCCCTTTGGTTGTGGGTTCCCCTTTCTTTGCAAGAATCTATGGTCATCGTATTTACTCTTCTGAGATTTTGTTCTAAAAATAAAGGCTGACATTCATTAACAATTCAGTAGAGGCTCCATCTATTTGTGTATAATTCACTTAATCCTCTGCAAGAAATAGTGATGCTGAACTGTATCCTACAGTACCTATATACAGTATGAGTTAGCTAAGGCCGCCATAACAAAAGAACACCAACTAAGTGGCTTAAACCACAGGGCTTCCTGTTTAATATGCACTAGCTGGGGACACCATAACAAAGTAGCACTGACTTAGACTTTTCTCTTTCAGGATTTTTTTCCCTGCCCCACTATTTTCAATACTCTCTCATATCCAGTCTGCTTCTTTTTCTCTTCAATTTGGACTCTTCCAGATGCCTTTGGGTGTTTTCTCTTATCTATAATAAATCCTTCTCCTCATTCATGGAGTGGCCATTTTGGTGTGTGTGTGTGTGTGTCTGTGTCTGTGTGTGTGTGTGTGTGTGTGTCTGTGTTTTACTGTGCCCTCAGTTACATATAGTTGTGTAAAATAGGCACATATAGGTAACAGTTTACTGATAACAAGTTGTCTTAGTTATGGTTTCATTGCTCTGAAGAGATACCGTGACCACAGCAACTCTTAAATGATAACATTTAGCTAGAACTGGCTTACAGTTCAGAGGTTTGGTCCATATCATCATGGTGGGAGCTTGGTAGCATGTAGGCAGACATGGTGCTGGAGAGGTAGCTAAGAGTTGTACATCTATATCCACAGGCAGCAAGAAGAATGAATGACACTGGACCTGGCCTGAGCTTCCTGAAACCTCAAAGCCCCTCCGCCCAGACCCCTCCATCTATAACACACTTTCTCTAACAAGGCCACACCTCCTAATGTGCTACTCCCTATGAGCCTATGGGAGCAGTTTTTTTTTTTCAACCACCACATAGATCATAAATAAGTATATTTTTAAATGATTCTTTGGGGGATGGTAAGTAAGTGTTTGAGCTGCATCCTGAGCCGTCACAGGGGAGGCCTGACAGAGGTGAGGGCTGCTGGAGGCTGCTGTGCTTAAATGAAAAGGGATCCAAGAGGGAATGCATTTCGAAGAAGCTGGTCATAGAGGCTCCCTTCTCCTTCTCCTTCCTTCCTCCTTGAGTTCTAGGGGAAAACCACTGAGTCCTGAATCCCCAGCTCCCCAACTTTGCCAAGGTCACTGCATGTTGTTGTTTGAAAGAACTTCAGCTGCTCTCCACACATTTGCCTGGAATCCTGTGCGCTCTTAAATATAACGCCACACCATCTTTTATGTGATTGATTCCAAAAGATACTGTGTACTGTTTGTCCAATACTCCAAATAGGTTTGTTCTAAAACACATTAATTTTATTCACAGTCATCATGTAAAAGTTCACCGGGGTAGTGATTACATTATCTTGTTCACTTCTGTATCCTGAGCCCCAGACACACTGATCATATTATGTAATGATGTTCCATCTTAATTTGCTAAGGCACATGCCCCGAATGTTTGCTTGTTGCTTATCCCTAGAGCACGAAGACTGTTGACATTTATTGTATCCTGAGGCAGAAGACAGACTCTTATATTGACATAAGGGATTCCAAGCAGGATAAAAGCAATTCTTTACCCGTGTGTATATGGAAAGATGCCAGGAAACAGGCATCACCCAGCATGAATTAAATCTGCCTGCTGTGAAGGGCATGCCTGGCCCGCAGTACAACCCTCACTTCTTTCTCTTTTTAATCTCCGACTCACAGCATGGCCACCGTTCTTACACGATAGGCACTCATGATCCAGTTAATCTTTAAACACCTATTTTGCTCCATAGATTTCACATGGTGGACATTCAGATGTGGGAAGGGTGTGTGGATAAAACTTAAGGTGTCCTAATACAGTTAGATAAGAGAAATAAGCTGGAGGCTGGAGAAATGGCTCAGCAGGTACCAGCACATGCTGTTGAGGAACTAGGTTCAGTTCCCAGCCCCCACATGGCATCTAACAATCATCTACGATTCCAGTTTTAGGGGATGTGATACATTCTTCTGGCCTCTTCAGGCACCGGGCATGCATATAGTAACCAGACATATGTATAGGCATGCACATTAAAAATAAGACATATTATAGAGAAAAAGGGACCTCTGGGGTTCTGAGCCATGATAGGATGCTTGTAGTTTGTGACTGTTTACTCCTTTATAATATTTTGTGACTATCTAAGAGAGGGAAGTTTGAAGGTCCCCAACACAAAGAATTAACAAATATTTAAGACTATGGGAATGTTAATTACCCTAGTTTGTTCATTACACATTCTATAAATGGAATCAACTTATCACTGGGCTGCAAAAATGTAGACATTTATTATATGTCATCAAAAGATGCCAAAAGCTACATTATTTTTCTAGTTAAGGTGTAAAAGTGGGAATTAATACATTTTCATCTCTGTGCTGGCTGGTTTTATATCATCGTGACAGAAGCTAAAGCCATCAGAGAGGAGGGAACCCTACTTCATATATCTGAGATGTAGGCAGACAAGCCTGCAGGGAATTTTCTTAATTAGTAATTGATGGGGAAGGGCCCAGCTGCTGTGGGTGGGGACACCTCTGAGATGGTGGTCCTGGGTTCTATAAGAAAGCAGGCTGAGCAAACCACGAGGATCAAGCCGGTAAGCAGCACTCCTCCGTGACCTCTGCATCAGCTCCTACCTCCAGGTTCCTGCCCTGCTTGAGTTCCTGTCCTGACTTCCCCAAATAGACTGTGACTTGGGACATGCTGGGTAAATAAACCCCCTCCTCCCCATGTTGTTTTTGACCATGGTGTTTCATCATATCAGTAGAAATCTAAACTAACAATTTCCTGAATGGCAGCAGTCTTTTCAATATCCATGGGGATTAACGCGATAGGCTATTTGTCAGATCACTTCAGCCTGGTGCCTGACCCTCAACCCACTTCATTGCCTGGGAACATCATTGTCTATTTAAATTTGGGGGTGTGTCTCTTCTGTAACAACGAACCAGTAATTTAAGACTTTGATGGCAAAACAGAAGTATAGACGTTCTCATTTATGGCAGGTTAGAGGCATGAACATTGTGGCATGAAAAGAGGGTTATAGGCCAAATTCAAGGAGTCTAGAGATTTTAATAGGATGGCTGAGACATCAGGAAACAAAGGAGATGTTTTGAGGATGACTTTTATCAGAGATTTGGTTTCCTCAAGTGTGTTACATCACTCTTGAAGTGATCTTGTCCGTGTGTTTTCCATTTCCTTTCACAGAAAACCACATTCTATGAGAACGGAATGTGTTGCTCACTACTGTATAACAGGCCCTGGTATATGGTGACTTTTTAACATGTATTTGTGGGATGAATGAAGTAAATAACAAAAGAAAAAAGATTGAGGCAACCCTTGCCTTCTTACTATGTTCAGCTTTAAGAATGTTGTGTGTGCTGGGGGTGGGGGGTGGGTCAATAGTTAAGAGCACAGACAGCCTGCTCTCTTCCAGAAGACCTTGTTTCAATTCCCTGGATCCAAAGCTTGCCTCCCAACTCTGTATGACTCCAGTTTTATGGGATCTGATGCTCTGTTCTGGCCTCCACAGGCATCAGGCACACTTGTGATTCACAGACATCCATGTAAACAAAACATCCATACACATCTTAAAAGGATGCTGCCAGATGTTGCCAAGGAAACCTTTTCTTGAATGAACAAAGAGATTGTGACATGGGCTCTCTGTGGCCTTATTATGGTTTTATCTTAGTCTGGGGAGACAGAACACCACCCAAGGCACAGGAAGATGTTTTGTTACTTATGGACAATCACCAAAGGACAAAAGAACCTCAGATCCCTTACATGTGTCCCCAAGGCCCAGGAAATCTTCTTGGGGTACATAGTCTTAATTATACATTTCCTGTGCAAAGCAGCCCTCCCAGGACCTTATACCTCGGGCAGTGCAAAATGCTATGCCCAAACTTTGAAGGACCAAATACATCAGGCAAGCTGTCCTAGTTAGAGTTTTACTGCTGTGAACAGACACTATGACCAAGGCAACTCTTATAAGGACAACATTTAATGGGGGTTGGCTTACAGGTTCAGAGGTTCAGTCCATTATAACCAAGGTGGGAGCATGGCAGCATCCCGGCAGGCATGGTGCAGGGGAGCTGAGAGTTCTACGTCTTCATCTGAAGGCCTCTAGGAGAAGACGTGGTTAGAAGAATGGTCTCACCTCTACAATAAAACACTTCCTCCAACAAGGCCACACCTACTCCAACAAGGGCACACTTCCTAATATTTCCACTCGCTGGGACAAGCATATTCAAGCCACCTCACAAGCTAACATGTGACCTTTTCACCTAAGATTCATACAAAGAGGGAGACCAGAGGTTGTGTGTGAGACACTGGGCCTATCACCTTGACAGATAATCCTAGTTTACATCAGCTTAACATCCCTGCCACTGATATTTTTTGCATTGTATGGGCACTTTCCCCTGGCAGATCTGTATCACTGTATTGATCCAAAGTCCAACCACCTTGGCTCTCTTTACATTGTTTCATTTTTCCCAATGATGGAAATCAAACCCAAGGCCTTGTCCATACTAGGCAAGTACTCTGCCACTGAGTTATTTCCTGAATCCTTGATTTTTTTTTCCCCAACAATGTTCCCCCTGTGTCATGGCTGGCTCTGTGCTGTTTGTATTTTGATGCTAATTCCACTCTCCTGGGAGGGGCTACGGACAAGGAGTGAGTCATACTCAGGTGACTTCTTGTGATCCAATCCCCTAATGAATAAAGGAGCCAATCACTGGGTGAGTATTCAGGACTTCCTGGTTGGAGAGGGGAAGAGAGGAAGCAGGAGAGAGTTAGGTCCTTTTTGGATGGGGATACCATGAGTACAAGATGTAGCTCCGAGTGTCTCAAAGTTTCAATGGTGGATCTGCCAGGATTAGCCACTGAAGTATTTAGATTTAATAAGGCTTACAAGCTTAGGATTTTAGTTGTTGTGTCCAGCGATTGAGTTTCCATCATTTTTGAACTAAGTTTGTGTTGTGTTTTCCTTCACGAGGTGGCTCGTCTGGGTTCAAGAGAAAAAAGTATGGCAGCAAAGTATGGGTTTTTCCTGAGGTGGACCTCAAAGGCTGTAGGGGATTTGAAGCACGGGTTTGGCATGGTAGCGACCTGCTGAGTAGAGAGGTTTTGGAACACTGAGTCAGAGTCTCCATGAAATAACAACAAGTCAGCCATTGCCTGCCAGTGAACAGTCTAGCCAGGCTGCCAGGGCTGAGGGTTGCCTGCACTTCTACGAGAACCTGACAGTTCGTGGGTTTTTTGTTTGGTTGGTTTTTTGTTTTATTTTGGTTTTGGTTTTTTTTTTTTTTCCAATATTTCCTGCAATGTCCCTGTGTAGCCCTGGCTGGCTTTGAACTCCTGATTCTCCTGCCTCTGGCCTTGCTTGTGCTGAGATGATGGATATGTGTTGCATTTTCAAGTCCTAGCTGCTCTGTAATCTTTCCCCACTTTCTATGGCCTACCATAAATATCTGAAGGCTGGCACATGACTTGAATGTTGAGACAGTTGTTCGTTAAGATATTAACAGTTAAGTTTGAAGTTTACTAGAGAACTTTTGACGACCAAGCAAAGCCATGGCTGTTCTGTGAAGTACGGACAGAGAAACTGATATAGATTATGAATCGTCTCATATTGGATGAATTCTGATACTGTGGAAATGTCAGGGCCCAAATGCACAGGTCTATGCTGATGGCCTAACTCCCTCTTTCACAATAGAGCCATAAAGCAATTTTGATAAAATGGAAAATACATATCTTGATTCCTGGCACATGGCTCCTACACCTCTGGAATCTATGATATCAGAAAGGTTACTTCTGACTGGGTGTGGTAGTACATGCCTATAGTCCCAACACTCAGAAAGTAGAGTCAAGGTGGTTCTGTAAGTTTGAGGCCAGCCTAGTCTACATATGTTCTAGGACAGCCAGGGCTAGTGGACCCTGTCTTAAAAAAAATAATTATTTCTACATGATAACGAGAAACCTGTTGGATGAGTGCCCCCAGATAGATTTAGGACAGGGACTCATCACCAGCAAGTCCACAGAATAGTTTTCTTTTACCTCTCCAGTGAACCAAGCACTACTCAGATATGAGACCATTCCCTCACAGCAATTGCCCTAAGAAAGCAAAGATCTGTGTCTTATGCTTATGTACTGTTTTGTGATTGACAGTCTGTGATCGTCCTTCTGATGTCCTGACCCACCCTTCCACAGAGGAGAATTATACAGAAATGTTACTACAAGGAAGTAGGGCTCATTTGGACCCATCTTGGAAGTCACCCACCCAGAGCACTTAGATACATTTTCTGAGAATGATGGATTGCTCTGGTCTGTCATAAGCACTGTGAACTCATTCCACTCAGTCTCACCTACCATGAGAACCTCAGTGTCTAGCAATGTCAAATACTTTATAACATTAGTGCTTTCATTCTGGGGGACTGTAGATGAAAGTGTTCTACTTTTATTGTATCTCAAGTCTTAATATGGGTATTGTAAAATGACTATGAAATTAAGTAATTTTAGAACCACGGAAAACATGTATTACTAAAGCTCTCCCACAGGGTCACCCCCAAGCAAAATCAAGGAGCTAAGAAAGTTTCTTTTTTCTCATTCGCCCCTGCATCCCTCCCCTGCTCCATTGCCCTGTGTGTGCACTATTCAGCTCAATAGGGAGGGACACTTATCATGCAGGGTGTACTTTTACATACCTTGAAAGTGCCACTTGGAGATAATGATCATGTACAAATGAATATCTCATTCAAAGTCAATAAAAGCAAAAAAAAAAAAAAAGTCCCCCTTTCTTTAAATATATACATCACTAAAACTTTGTTTGAATATCTGGTAAAATTGTTTTCTAATAAGGAGCTGAGGTGTATGAAAATCCTCGAGGCTGGAATATCTGTTGTGGAAAGATTATTGGGCATCTAGATACCCGAGGGCAGTAGATTACCATGCCTCAACATCAACTCACCTGAAGGAAGAGCGTGTGTACTGAGCAGAAGGACAATCAGAGCGTGCTTGTGCATTTACCTCATGTTTCCTGAGCACTTCCTTTGTGCCAGACTTGGTTAGTGATGTTGACCTATCTATACCTCTTGGGGTTTGCTCAAATATCTTCATTTCAATGAAGGTTAGACTGACATCATACAAAAACCTGTAGTGAAATATTGGAGTAAACTAAAGTCCAAGCAGCTGGGCACACATGTGAGGAATTTCTAAAAACAGATCATTTGAGATGAGAAGACAAGACCCACCCTAAATCTGAACCATGCCTCTGATTGCCGCCTGTATGAAAGGACACAGATAGAAGCTTTTGCTTTTTGCCTCCTTGCCCTCACTCTCACTGGCAAGCTAGCTCATCTATTGTGCTGCTGAGGCACTCCTTCACTGGTGTTAGGACCTACTTTTTCATGATTCTAGAGGAGACTGAAGACTAGATGAGACATCCAGCACCATGAACTAAATGACTATCAGATTCTTGGATTTTCCCTTAGGAGATAAATCATTATTGAACTAGCCAATTGAAGACTGTAAGCCACTCTAATAAGTCCCCTTTTACATATGTATATTTATACATAAATATATATCATATATGTTTATTTTATCAGTTCTGTTCCTCTAGAGAACTGGCTTATACACATGTCTTATTTTTCAATACATTACAGTTTATTTCTCTATTGCCTTTTATGTTGTTGTTTCCTCCAACCCCAAATTGATACTAAAATTTCAGCTCTACAATTACAGGAATCTGTTTCCTTCATTGATACATGCCTGGTTCTTAAATGGTATTGAACCATTGGAACACAAAGTGAGTGAGTACCAGAGGTGCAAGAATGAATAAGAAAGACAGAATTATCTGTCTTGTGCAAACTTCCCTTGTTGCAGGATATTTGATCATACTGTGAACCTTGAGATTGTGTTGTTTACTGGAAAAACCTGTTTCTAGTTGTGGTACTGCTCAGCCTTAGCACACACCTTTAATCCCAAACAATGAAGGTAAAGTTTGTAGCAGGAGCATCCATGTTTGAAAGTTATGTCTAATTGAGTGGCAGACAAAGTGACAAATCATAGAAAGATTTGACAGAATAGGCTATGCCCAACTTTCATGAGAACAGAGAGAAAGAGAAACTACTTAAGAAAGAGTAGCAGAGGAGCCATTTTACCAGGAGAATTTTACAGTAACAGGTTGAATTGAGAACAAGCTAGACACAGGTGAAAGATAGAACAAGCCAGGGAAAGAGAAAGAGGCAGAAGATTAGAACAGATTGCCAAAGTTAGTATGAGGCCAACAGAGTAATTCAGTGAGTAGCTGAGAGAAGCCCAATTAAATCAGTCATCTTGGAGAGGAATTTTGAGCCAGAACAGCTGAGTTGACCAGCCAGCCAGAGTTCAGAAAGAAGTAGGAATTGGGGAAGTTCATTCAACAGTAAGTCTCAGAGGCTGAAAACATTCTAGGCCTGGATAAGATTGTATAGAGGCTAGAGGCTTCTAGGACTGGGCCTAGACTGGCAGATGGCAGTAATAAGCCTCCAAGATGACAATTACATCAAAAGAATAAAAAACACTTTTACCTTACACTCCCCCATACACACACACACACACACACACACACATACAGATGCAACTCATTGGGTATGCAATGTTCTTAACTTTAGGTTATTTCCTACAAATGCCCTTGGAGCAGAGGATGGTGGGTAACACCTATAACACCAGCACTTGAAAGACTAAGGCAGGAGGAGTGCCCTGAGTTTGTATCTAGCCTGGATTATACATTAGTTCTAGGCCATCCTGGGCTATAGAATGAGACTGACTTCCAAATAAATAGAGGGATAGAGAGATGGCTCAGTGTTTAAGGATACTTACTGTTCTTGCAAAGGACCTAGGTTCAGTTCCCAGTACTCACATGACAGCTCACAATGGTCTATAACTCCAGTTCTAGGGAACCCAATGCTGTCTCTAGCCTCCAGAAGTTTCTGTGCACACATGCACTCAGGCACAAATATGCACATAAAACTAACCAAGTAAAATTTTAAAAATAAATAAGAATATAAAAACAAGTGCCCCAGCCAGACTATGGCTTTTCTCAGGACACTCTGTGTCGTTGTTACAAAGCCTAGATTCTCAAGGCACCCAGCTTTCCAATTTCACACTCTTTCTTTGTGAAAGTATAGTTTTCCTTTCAAATGTAAATGTTCTTGAACGGCAGCCATGCTCTCTTTACTCTGCCAGTCGACGTCTCTAAGACTTGGGGAGGAAAACATGCTTGTTTTTTTGTCTCAAACCGGGTCAAACCAGGTCACACGGCTACCACTTACTCCTGTCAAGAAAGCTAAGATGGCCAGTGCCCCTTCCCACACTATGACGAAGACAAACCTTGTTACTCCCCAAAGGCCACATAAAAGCAAGTACATTCCACAGACAGTTTAATAACGAGCAGGACAGGCGGCGGCACAGGAAGCACAGAGTGACAACTGGAAGGGAGCTGCAGAGGATGGATTAGAGAGCCTCAACACACAACACACATAATCAACGTGTGTTTAAAAGTCGTTTAATTAAAGTGCGTGAAATTGGCCACTGACTTACGCAGCATCTACAAGCTTACAGCGGAGGTCATTCCGGTTGTCTGTACAATGGAGGTAGACATAAGGAGCTATTTTTCTGGATAGAAAACAGAGTGGGAACAAAAACCATTATATATCAAGATTGGCCCTGCCACAGCGAGAAACGGAATGAAGACAAGGAGAAGGGGACTGGGGGGAGGTCCTGAAACCAGCAATTAAGAGCTGTCTTGGGAAGTGAAGGAATGTTTTCATGGGAGGGACATGCACACAGAAACAAACCTTTTGTGGTTTTGTTCCTTGGGCTGAAGGAAGAAAAGCAGTAATTGGCCTTGCAACATGAGACAAGGTTACCAGACCTGAAACTCAGGCGCAGAGCTGGCCAAGAAAGCAGCTGCTAGTCATACAGACGGTTTCAACCCAATACACAATTACCCAGTAAGTAAGAACTTCATGTCTCCAGTCACAATGGCTAAGTCCTCAGTAGCCACACGTGACCCAGGTCAGCTCAGGCACAGGGCATTTTCATCACGGCAGAACGTTTTTAAAAAAGAGCATCCCTGAGACAAGCAAATCCCAGTCAGGGTCTTCAACAGTGGACCTTGTGTTCTCTAATGCAAAGAGAAGCAGGATAGACTCCCAGTGTGAGAGTTCACTGTAACCTTGGCAACTGAAGTCAGAATTCTCACCACTGCTCATTTTTAACTGTATATCAGTTATGCGTGATGGATTCAATGATGGCATTGCTATACCTGTACATAAAGCATTTTGATCAAATCTGTCCCTAACTGCTCCCCAGGTGCTTTCCTGTTGGTGTTGATGTTCAGGATGATGATGATGAAGATGTTGATGATGATGTTTGGTTGGTTGGTTGGTTTGATAGTTGTTGTTGTTGTTTTTGTTTGTTTGGGTTTGGTTTTTTGAGACAGGGCTTCTCTGTGTAGCCCTGGCTATCCTGGAACTCACTTTGTAAACCAGACTGGCCTCTGCCTCCCAAGTGCTGGCATTATAGGCATGCACCACCACTGCCCAGCATTGGTTTGTTTTGTTTTTTTTTGTTGTTTGGGTGGGGTTTTTGGGTATTTGTTGTTGTGGTGGTTGGTTGGTTGGTTGGTTGGTTGGTTAGTTGGTTGGTTGGTTGGTTGGTTGGTTGGTTAGCTGATTGGATGGGTCATTGGCTGGTTGGTTGGGTTGTTGGCTGGTTGATTGGTGGGTTGGTAGGTTACTTGAATCGTTGGATGGTAAGTTGCTGGTTGGTTGGCAGGTTGGATAGCTGATTTCTTGGATGGTTGGCTGGTTATCTGAGATTTTTTTTTCTATGTTGCCCTGTCTGCCCTAAAACTTGCTCTGTAAACCAGGCTGGCCTCAAACTGCCTGCCTCTGCCTCCTGAGGGTTGGTATTAAAGGGGTGCACCACCATGACCAACTTTTATTGTTTGGTTTTTTTCACCCTGTGAGTTATGGCACAGTTCCTTGTAGGAACACAGGCATGTAACTAGTGACTATAGCACAAGAAAGGAAGAAAGAAAGAAAGAAAGAAAGAAAGAAAGAAAGAAAGGAAGGAAGGAAGGAAGGAAGGAAGGAAGGAAGGAAGAAAGAAAGAAAGAAAGAAAGAAAGAAAGAAAGAAAGAAAGAAAGAAAGAAAGAAAGAAAGAAAGAGAGGAAGAAAGAAAGAAAGAAAGAAAGAAAGAAAGAAAGAAAGAAAGAAAGAAAGAAAGGAGGGAGGGAGGGAGGGAGGGAGGGAGGGAGGGAGGGAAGGAAGGAAGGAAGGAAGGAAGGAAGGAAGAAAGAAAGAAAGAAAGAAAGAAAGAAAGAAAGAAAGAAAGAAAGGAAGGAAGAAAGGAAGAGAGGAAGAAAGAAAGAAAGGAAGAAAGGAAGGAAGGAAGGAAGGAAGGAAGAAAGAAAGAAAGAAAGAAAGAAAGAAAGAAAGAAAGAAGGGAGGGAGGGAGGGAGGGAGGGAGGGAGGGAAGGAAGGAAGGAAGGAAGAAAGAAAGAAAGAAAGAAAGAAAGAAAGAAAGAAAGAAAGGAAGAGAGGAAGAAAGAAAGAAAGGAAGAAAGGAAGGAAGGAAGGAAGAAAGAAAGGAAGGAAGGAAGGAAGGAAGAAAGAAAGGAAGGAAGAAAGAAAGAAAGAGAGGAAGAAAGAAAGAAAGAAAGAAAGAAAGAAAGAAAGAAGGGAGGGAGGGAGGGAGGGAAGGAAGGAAGGAAGGAAGGAAGGAAGGAAGAAAGAAAGAAAGAAAGAAAGAAAGAAAGAAAGAAAGAAAGAAAGAAAGGAAGAAAGGAAGAAAGAGAGGAAGAAAGAAAGGAAGGAAGGAAGGAAGAAAGAAAGAAAGAAAGAAAGAAAGAAAGAAAGAAAGAAAGAAAGAGAGAAAGAAAGAGAGGAAGGAAGAAAGAAAGAAAGAGAGGAAGGAAGAAAGAAAGAGAGGAAGAAAGAAAGGAAGGAAGAAAGAGAGGAAGAAAGAAAGAAAGAAAGAAAGAAAGAAAGAAAGAAAGGAAGAAAGAAAGAAAGAAAGAAAGAGAGGAAGAAAGAAAGAAAGAAAGAAAGAAAGGAAGGAAGGAAGAGAGGAAGAAGAAAGAAAGAAAGAAAGAAAGAAAGAAAGAAAGAAAGGAAAGAAAGAGAGAGAGAGAGAAAGAAAGAAAGAAAGAAAGAAAGAAAGAAAGAAGAAAGAAAGAAAGAAAGAAAGAGGAAAGGAAGGAGGGAAGAAAGAAAGGAAAAATGCCCTCCTTCCCCCTTTATCCATTAGCTATAAACTCCTCAGGGAGGGGTAAAAATTATAAGCTCTACCACGCCCCCCCCCCCCACTCTGTGACAGGAGCTGGTGATCAAAACCTTATGAAGACCTTGTACAATTGATCACAGCTGCTGCAGCAGGCTCAAGGGTAAAAGCATGAGGTATCCAAAAGCTGAGTCCTATCCATCACCATCCCACCTCAACTTCCGCTAGCTCTTTCATTCTCTTCCCACCTCTCCTTCTACTCCTTCTCTGAGCCTTATGCAGGAGACGCAATACTTCTCCAAACAGGAAGCATCCACACCCAGATGACTGTGAGGTTAGTCTGAAGCACTGAAGTGCATAGTCACTGTAATGTGAACAGAATGCAGTCTAAGCCCTGCAGTCATTCCCATCCTTTGTCAAGGATTAATGTAAATCAACCTATTAAAACAATGCTATCAATGTTATAGCACTCTTCTTAAGGAGGAGCTGCACTATGTTGCCTGCAGCCATGTCAGGCACACAACTGCCTGTAATTCCAGTTCCAAGGGATGTGACCCTTCTGGTCTCCATGGAAACCTATACTCTCACACCAGCATAGTCACACACAGAAACACACATGCATTTACAGAATGAAATTATTTTTCAAAGTAAATATAACAGAGATGTTTACCACTTTACAGCAGATCAGCTTTCCAAAGCTCACAAAGAAGTGTTGGTCAGTTTTCTGTCACTATAATAAAATACCTAGGAGTCACCTTGTGAAGAGCAAAGCTTTATCATTGGCTTAAAATCTTTAAAGTTCTAGATCATGATCACTGGGCCCTACCATTTTGGAGTTATATTATATTTGGGGGGTTCAAAGAACTTTCCAGTGCATTTAAAAGGAACAAGTGGACTTAAAGAAGCAAAGCTGAGGTGTGTACAAGAAATATTCCCTCCCTCCAAGCAATGCACCCAATTCCTGCAGAAGAAAGTGCTAGTGTTTTCTCACTGAACAATCAGGCAACATTCTCTCTTATCCAGCCCTCTCTTATCTAATGGGCATTTCAAACTGATGAAAACTGCCTCTAACATTATAATAAAACTATACACATAACTCCTGTCACTAGGAAGGTCTGTTAGCATTATCCTGTAGCATCATAGAATAAGAAATGCCCATCATGACTGTGGGCTTTATATATTAATATTCAAAAGACACATTGAGAGTGTAAATTAGCCTGGAAAGACAAGCTAACTGTATAAGGAGACAAAACAAAACAAACAAACAAAAGATTTAACTATGAGCTCTTTCTTTTGTCTGAAACAAGTGCTCAATTGGGAGATTCAAAGCATCCAGAGATGAAAATGGAAAATATCTAACTGGCTCTATGGATGGCTTTTGGAAAAAGTATCAGTCCTTTGTTCCAGTAGGAATGGAGAGGGAAGAAAATGACCAGGTTGACTGCATCTACAATTCTGAACTCTCTCGGTCAAGTTCATTCCAGGATAGAATGAAAAGCAAGAAGAGGTTTGAGGAAACCAACAAGCATTGGGCTATGCTCTACGATGCCTCATAAAACTAAACCTTCTTCCCTCTCTGGAGGTAGCTGCCATCTAATACTGATCTGATGGCATCAGGGTTTAGGAGTCTACTCACTTTGCTTCGGGTAGACCACCATAAGAAGAGTGGAGGGACATTGTTACTCCAAATATTCCCCTGGACTCAGCAGCAACCTTCTTTACCACTGCCTATTGTTCCAACTTCTCTCTCAGCCCCATCTGCTTCACTCAGCACCCCCCCCCTGTATTTAATGATGGTAAAAACACTGCCCCCAGCCCTGATCTTACCTCCTGGATGCAAACATTACTTCAAAGCGAGTAGCCTCACTCACTTCCAGGACTCTCATCAACATTAGCCATCTTCCTGACTATGGAGTTCCTCAAAGTTTTCACCCAGTGCCACAATTAGTTGTCTTGATTATGTACCCCTGTAAGGACAGCACCAGAGAGGTTGCTGTAACTGTGTAACTGACACCATCTTTAAACTGGTGTCTTAAACCTTCAGCATTTTCTAAGTCCCCCTCTGGGTGCCTGGGATCAATGAGAGACAGCAAAGTCATCCAGGTGGGACACCCAAACCTAGATCTAGACCTACCTGTTCCTGCACCCCACCTACCCCTTTCAGATATTCTCTGATGCCCCTCTGTATGGAGGAAGACCACCAGGATGCCCTGAGAGATCGAAGAACTCCCCCTTCTGTGTGTGTAGTTTCTCTGTGGCTAGCACCAGTTCTAAATTGGTATCTGGCAAGCAGACAGCTCCTCCTAGCCAGAACATTTCTCTCTCAGGATCACATAAGACCAGGCTGACAGATGGTACCGACACCCTGATTTGGACCAACTTTCCTATCACACACAGGAAGAATTCTAGGCTCTGGGCTATCACTCACTCACCACCCACTCTTAGGCTTGAGTTGTGCATAGATGGTGGTAGGGATGATAGTGACATAATGACATATATTGCATGTTACCACCACCACCACCACCAACAACAACAACACACACACACACAAGTGTCACCTTGCAGCTCTATAAGCCACCTGACATGTCTAGCCACCCTCTGCACAGTAATATCTGTATTACTCAGATATTTTCAGGCCCTTTCTCTGAAACTTTAATGAATCCTCTGATTTGCTCCCTTGCCTTCAGTGTATGTTGTCCCATGAGTGTGCCTCATTCTGGGGAAGGGACAGACTTTCCTTGTGTATACTAAGGAAAGACTAAGAGAGAGTACCTCATCTCTCTTGCCAAATGGCCATATGTAGAAGATGAGATATGATCAGCACCCCGAAAGGTCACATTCTAGGACTGCACTGGTAGCACACTAAAGAGCTCAGGATGAAGATGGAGAGGTGACTCCATGATTAAGACTTCACAACTGCCTGCAACTCTTCCAGGGGATACAACACTTCTGGATTATTCAGGCACCTACACTCACATGCATATACCCACACACAACTAACTAAAAATAAAAAAAAAGTCTTTTTTAAAAAAGTTCAAGTATAGCCATTACTAAGAGATACACTAGTCTATATTTATGGGGGGCGGGGAATCCATGATCCATCAGTTAAAGGACATTAGCATCCACGTCTTCCAGCATCCCAGATCGCTTTGTGGTCGCCACCAATCAAGTACAGGCAAGGCCTTTAAGGAACATTTAGAACGTCGACAATCACAGTTGGCTTGATGGATGATTTGGTGTCACACATAAATGATGTAATCAGCTTTGCATAACTGGAAATTGGGGGCTGGAGAGGCAAGAAACCTGCACTGCTTCAGTAAGAAAACGTTTGTAAAATACTAACTCATTGTGGGCAATCATGGCATATACCATCACCATAGAGCTGCCCGACAGGGCCAGTGACATTACCTGGGGATGGAAGTTTAACAATAAAGAAGACAAAGCAGTGCTTTCTAAACCTAGCCAGAAAGAGATGGCCCCTGGATTCCATGAAGAGCCTTCTCATACACTGATTTTATAATAATAAATAAAAATGTAACTTTTTCTTTTTGTCTCAGCTAGGGTTTCTATTGCTGTAAAGAGACACCATGACCATGACAACTTTTATAAAAGAAAACAATCAGTTAGGGATGGCTTACAGTGTCAGAGGTTTAGTCCCTAATCATCATCGTGGGAAGCATGGTAGCGTGGAAACAGACATGGTGCTGGAGTTCTACATCTGGATCTGCTTGCAACAGAGGGAGACTGCCACCTTAGCTGTAGATTGAGCACATAAGACCTCTAAACCCGCCTCCACAGTGACACACTTCCTCCAACAAGACCACACCTCCTAATAGTGCCACTCCTTAGGAGCCAAGGACTCAAACACATGAATCTATAGGGGCCATTTCCATTCAAACCAACACAGTTTTCTACTTACTTACTTTCTAAATCTCCATTGATAGTCGCTATAGGTTACATGGGTCCATTAACTGCATGTTGTAGCCAACTGAGGGTGACCCTAGTGATGGCTAGCTGCCTCCCATATCCATCTCTTTGTGTAACCCCAATGCTTTTGGTTTGGGAATTGGATTCTCAGATTCTCTACTTTACTGAACATGATAGACATGAAGAGTATCACTTTTGAAATTGTGTTATAAAATAACACTAGCTTACAATTTAGGGACTTCTCTTGTGCTCTTACCCTCAAAGTCCTGTCTGTTTCATGTTCTCTCAGGCTCAGGGAAACATGCTACCATGTTGTAGACTACCCTAAAAAGACGGGGGGGGGACGGGGGGGACGGGACTGAGCTCTCTCGCCAGCACCAGGAAATCTCAGCCATCTGAACTAGCTTAGAAACAGATACTCTGTTGCTTTCCAACAGCGACCTAAGTGAGTTTAAGGGCAAGGTGTTGTTCTGCTCTAGCCCTTAGCAGCTCCACTCATAGTGTGATGGAAACCTGATGGAGATCTGAGCAAGGGACCCTCAGCTAAGTATCAATTAAGTTCTTAACCCAAAGAAATTAGGAGACAGTAAGAATATTAAAGCTATTTTGAGGTCTTTTCTTATAAGTAATGGGTGATCCATGCATTGCTGATGAAGAACAATGCAGCCTCAGATAATAGGAGAGCTACAAGGGCCTTCAAACCAGAAATTTTAATAGTGTAATGAGTAATTCTTGGAATTGTTAGTCATCAAATTCCCTTTGAGCTTCTCTTCCACTTAACAAATTGGTCTCCTGCAGCTCTTCCTCCCCTAGACAGAAGCCAGCTACCTCTTTCCCAGGTCTTTTGTTCCTAAAGCACATACTTTACTCTGTAAATCAGTGACATTCAATGAGACAAGCAACAGTTGGTCACAGGCGATCAAGGAGACTGTAAAGAATTTCCCTCCCTACTTTCATCTTACTCTATGCAACTATGTCTTCCTACCTATATTATGTATTCCTGAGTAATCAATTACCCCATACTACAGCAACTTAAAACCTGCATTATTTCAGCTTCCCGATTTAGAAGTATAGAGGCTAGGCTGGTGAGATGGCTCAGTGGGTAAGAGCACCCGACTGCTTTTCTGAAGGTCCGAAGTTCAAATCCCAGTCACCACATGGTGGCTCACAACCACCCGTAATGAGATCTGACTCCCTCTTCTGGAGTGTCTGAAGACAGCTACAGTGTACTTACATGTAATAAATAAATAAATAAATCTTAAAAAAAAAAAAGAAGTATAGAGGCTATTGGCTGGGGGTCCAACATGACTAGATCAAGCTGCTGGTCATGGCTGATGTTTCAACTGAAAGCTTTGTAGGGGGATACGTTATTCATCCAACCCAGCTTCTAAGATCACGATTTAGACAGTTAGCTCTCTCAATTCCTTACCCCACAGGCCTCTTTGAAGAACAGCTTTAAACAGATCTGGTCTTTTTTCGGAGCAAGATCGTGAGAAGATGGGCCACGTAGAAATACTCGCCTCCATGTAACTTAGTCCCAATAGTGATATGTCATCACTTTGCCTTGCTGTTTGTGAGAAGCAACGTTGCCAAGTTCGGCCCACACCCAAGTGAGAGGACTGTGTGACTATGAGAACCCCAGGGAGCCAAGGAATACTTGGTAGCTTCTGAGAGACTGCCTGCCAAACTTCTGAACTCATTCACTGTGACCAAAGCCAGCTCAGGATAAGTTCTGAGTGCTGGTACCATACACTTGAAGCCACCTCTCTTCCAAACCTGTTCATCTGTCATGCGTGTTCATCTGGTACCATGTAGGTTTTCTTAGTGTTTTGTTTGGAGACAAGGCCTCCCTAGGTAGCCCTGGCTGGTCTGGAGCTGGCGGTGTAGACAAAGCTGACTTCAAACTCATAGATATCTACCTGCCTCTACCTGAGTTGCTGGGATTAAAGATGTGTAACATCATGGCCAGCTCGTTTGCGGTTTTATTTTTAGGTTTTAGGTTTTAAGTTTGGTTCATTGTTTTTGTTTTGGGTTTCGGTTTTGTTTTCAAGACAGGATTTCTTTGTGTAGTCCAGGCTATCCTGGAATTTCCTCTGTAGACTATGCTGACCTCAGATGTGCCTGCATCTGCCTCCCAAGTCCTAGAATTAAAGGCGTGCCCCATCACTGCCCTGCTCATTGGTGTTCATATGTTTAGCTATGGTGTACCACATACACAGTCTTGGTGTTTCAGCCTCAGTGTCCTTGCCTCTTCCTTGACACTTTTCAAGAGAAGCATTGACTCCAGAGTAAATCTGCCTAGGATATCCAGTTATGAACTCACTCCTGTTTCCCCAGGCAGCTTGAGAATGCACTTTAGAGCTTGCAGCCCTAGCTGTGCGGATGTCTGAGCTCCTCAAGAGTTGCCTGTGGAACAAAGTATTCATCCCTGATCGCTTTGAAGTGTGATGCTTTCGTTAGCATTTTCTGTTGGCAGTTAAATACTAGCAACAGAGTCTGGGCAAAAATCAATCCCAGTGGACTTAGCATCTTCCTGCTGATCTCTGCTCTGCATTTTCCCATCACCACCATCATCATCGGTATTGACAAGCCCTGGCACTGATCATTTTACTGTATGTTGGACACTAGGTTCGAACATTGTCATTTGGGCTATTTTTCTCTGCAAAACAGCCTGTGGGGTAGGTGTTATTTTAATTCTACATATTGAGTTTAAAACCAGTGACCTAGAGTAGTTAAGTAGCTCAGCTGTAGTCAGACAGCCAACAATGAATGATACAGCAAGCATGAGTTAGTTCTACAGACTCGGAAGCTGGAGCCTCTCACCAGCGTGTTCCCCAGGACTTGGTGCAGTCTTCCCTCTAGATGTTAGCCCACCTCTGTGGCCTTTCTCTCTAGACCATGGGTGTAACAGGAGATATCAACTAAAAGCATTGTGTTGCCATGCCCATTTTCAAGAAAGAGGTAAACTTCTGCTTTGCCGGGAGCCAGAAAACAACAAATTTACCCACCCCGTGCTATAAATGGGGTTGATATGTTGATAGATTTGGGTGACAGCAGAAAGAAATCCTCTAAGGCTTGCAGAAGAAAAGATCGTTTTTCCACTTCAAACACAGTGAGCTTACGGAGTCCATGGAAGCCCCTGAGTTGTTTAATCGCATGATTGCTTCCTTAAGGGGAATCTCACCCACAGTGCCTATAAAGCGAATAACCCCTTCACCTCCACATAGCCACCGTGGCAAAACAGACATCTTAGCCGATATTCCTCCTGGGGTGAGAGCACTTTAAAGTCGACCCTTGCAATGAAATTTTTCTCATATTTTTGTTTTTCAAACTAATCTCCGTTGCCTCTTTAATTATTTTTTTTTAAGAGAATCAATAGATTGCTGAGTTAGAAGTCAGGAGCCGTGAGAAAATTTACCCAAGAGGTATCTTCATGTCAGCAGTGGTAAGGCACATCAGGGTAACAATGTCAGTGAGGGGAAACTGCAAAGGGAGCTTCATGGAATGCTGCGGAGATGCCCAGGAGGAGTGCGATCCACAGAGGTGGGGTTCTGATGGGGATTCCATGGCAACGCTCACTGAGGGGTATGGCTGTAATAAGACAAGAGAGGCATAGACCTGGCCTTAATTTTGCAGATGCTGCAAATCCCCTCACAGTTCTCAGCTTTCTTTGGGGGTTACCTGTGGAAAGAGTCAGCCAAATTGGTGGCCCATCTTCCCGAGTATGAGTTCCCAAGCACTCACGGCCTCTTTGCTGACATCATCCTACATCTCTACCTATCCTTTAAAAACCTCATGAAGTAACTCAGGAACCAAGTAAGAGATAGTGGAAATGCCTTTGCACAGGGCCTGTGGACTGGTGGGCTCCTGGGTCTGGGGTGTCAGGCCAGTTATCATCAAGTCTTGTGCATGGTAGGTGTACTGGCTGGTTTTGTGTGTCAACGTGACACAGGCTGGAGTTATCACAGAGAAAGGAGCTTCCCTTGAGGGAATGCCTCCATGAGATCCAGCTGTGAGGAATTTTCTCAATTAGTGATCAAGGGGGGAGGGTACCTTGTGGGGAATACCATCCCTAGGCTGGTAGTCTTGGGTTCTATAAGAAAGCAAGCTGAGTAAGCCAAGGGAAGCAAGCCAGTAAGTAACATCCCTCCACGGCCCTGCATCAGCTCCTGCTTCCTGACCTGCTTGAGTTCCAGTCCTGACTTGCTTTGGTGATGAACAGCAGTATGGAAGTGTAAGCTGAATAAACCCTTTCCTCCCCAACTTGCTTCTTGGTCATGATGTGTTGTGCAGGACTAGAAACCCTGACTAAGACAGTAGGATTCATTTACTGAGGGTTCTAATAAAGCTCCATACTCCATGGCTACTACTAGGCTCTACGTCATCCTCTGTAGTAGGGCCACCACAGCCTCGGAAACCACGGCACCAGAGGTATGGGTACAATCGAGGCAGCACAGGTCACTTCCGCCAGAGAACTGCCCCTGATGAATTCACACCCATCAGACTAGCAGGGCCAGTCCCTTCCCCTGTGATTATTCTCTCTAGACAGTTTGTTTTCCGGATGACACCCAGCCGGTTTGAACCTAGAAGGACTGAGAAGCCGATAGATCGAGCAGTCAGACAAAGCTGCTCATTTTGGACTGGGCACTCTCTCCTTACACTCTGAGGGCACAATAGTGAAGAGCCAGAGGAAATCATTGCTTTCTTGATGCTTCCATCCTGCTGGGAATAGTATGTGGCTTATGTTTAAACAGAGCAAGACTAATTTTTAGAGAAAATCTACCCATAAACACCAGTTAGGAATCTCCATCTTAGCAAGCTCAGAAGAATGGACACACTGGCTACACGGTGACAGTTGGAATGATCGCCCACCCTGGAGGGTCTGTAGTAGCTTCCCTGATCCTCTCGTGATAAGCTAGGGACCTAACGTTCCTACTTTTAATGTCTACTCATTCAGCACTGGGCCCAGAAACAAGTGTAAGTGCTGAGGTTAAACGACAACGCTATGGTACTGGCACCAGCAGCCCTCCCTTCTCCTCTTGTTGGTCAAGGCCTTAAGTATTCCCGTATGTTTCCATAAGGTTCCCTTTATCAGTATACTCATTCCTGGACACTTTGGATTTACCCTCTAGATAACATTCATCACAGAACCCCATCGTTAGCAATGCTGAAGACCTACTATTCAGGGTATCAAAAGCTTCAATTTATTAAGGCACAGGGCACAGGTTTAAGCAAGACTGGTAGCAGGTATCTGCTGGCCTGGGTCATCCAGTGTCCTTTCCCCTCCTTCCACAAACAGTCGCTGTTGGTGTTTCCTCTCAGAAAGCCACTGCTCCCTGATTTCCTCATAGGATCCAAGTGCAAGCCACACCCCCAAAAGTGGCTTCCCAGAGCACATGTGACTTCAGCCAAGCTGTGCATTCAGAATTTTCACACACAGGAACTGGTTTGAGTTCCGAGGACATTCTCTCATCAGGATCAGGGACAACCAATGGGATCTTCAGCCAAAGGTAAAACAGCAGGTACTTTTAATGAGTTTCAAACCTTAGACAGTGGAAGACCGTTGAACCTGCTGGGCCCAAAGCATAAAGATCATATACGGAATTAGGGAAAGGAGAAATAAAAGATAGATTAAGTTATCATAGAAAAGAGAGACAATCCTGGGGGTGTTACTATAGCTTTGAATCAGACCATGCGTCTGGAAGTTAGAAGCAGAGCCCTAGGCTTCCCAGCTGGATATGGATAAGTTGGCAGTGAAGAAGTAACAAAATTCTAGGCCTTTAGGTCGAGGCTTGGGAATGTGACCTTTGTGACTCATTGCTCCAAGGTATGCTAATCATACCTTGATAGTGACATTCCTTCCTCCACCCACCTGCTTCCTGGGTTCAAAGAGTGTTCATTCAAAGAAAGTCACCCTGACCAACTCCTGAACCCACTATGCAAATGTGCTTTTGTTAGGGGCTCTTAGAAACTGTGTTGAGAGTTAACCGGAACAATTACGAGGTAGTCCTTGTAACACTTGTGACTTGCACTTCCTTGTGACTCTTAACTGGTACCTTTGGTATTTTCCAACAACGCCCTCCCCACTTCCTTGAGTTGTGGTTTCTTCCTTTAAATACCCCCTTACTCAGCTACTCGGGGGCGCCATGGTCCTCTACCCCTGCGTGGTGTATGATCGTGGGCCCGAGAGCGCTCTTGAATAAAAATCCTCTTGCAAGTTGCAGCAAGACCGTTTCTTGTGGGTGATTTTGGGGTGTCGCCTCTCCTGAGTCAGAACATGGGGGAGTCCTCACGTTGTGGGTCTTTCATTAGCTTCACCTCGCTACAGCAAGGGCCTGGGATGACTTTATAGGAAGGTTTATGCTCACTCACAGTTCGGGAAGTGTCAGTGCAGTGCTGACCAGTCCTCTTGCTTTTGAATTAACCATAGCAGGAAGCATGTAGCAGAACAAAACTGCTTACCTCCAAGGCATCTGGGGGACGATGGGGCCAGCAGGAGGGGAGGGAGTGGGCAAGGGAAGTATTGAGTAGGTAATGCATGCAAAGTATAACGATTGGGATACATGTGACAAAATATACAATGACAGACATTGGAATATACTGTGATATATGAGCCAAGCACAATTACTGATAGATTAGATAGATTAGATAGATAGATAGATAGATAGATAGATAGATAGATAGATAGATAGATGATAGATAGGTAGATAGATAGATAGATAGATAGATAGATAGATAGATAGATAGGTAGATAGATAGATAGATAGATAGATAGATATTGTGTGTGTGCGCGCGTGTGTGTTCGTGTGTGTGTGTGTGTGTGTATGTGTGTGTGTGTGTGTGAAAATCTCACAATGAAACCCACTATTTTGAACACTATAATATTTGGGTGTGGGTGTGGGTTCTGGGTCTATGGCTCAGTGATGCAGAGCACTGACCGCTTCTGCAGAAGAAGTTCCATCCACAACTCCAGTTCCAGATCTGATGCTCTCTTCTGTCCTCAGTGGACACTGCACCCATGTGGTGCACATACCCCCATGTAGGCAAAACACTCATGTACATAAAAATAAATCTTTTTTAAATATATTTTTCAAAAGAATTCCTGCAATCTAGGAATTTCCACTGGGTATGTACACTAAAGTGCCTGTCCAGATGTTCAAAGAAAAAATGTACTTAGGCTCCTAGCAGTGGTGTGGGTTAGATGAAAAGCAACCAAAATGTCATTTACAGGAGAATTAGCTAAACACACAGTTTCTAATAGAATTTGATTCTACATGTTATTGCAAATAAATTATTTTTAGATACAGCAACATGAGTGAATCTCACCAAGTTTAAAGAAGAGTTGATTGGGAATGCATAGAGTATTTATTTATGTACACTTTTTTCTGAGCATATGAGAATGCCAACCACTAAATTCTGAAGAAAGGTTGTCTCTGGGTGTTGGTGAAGAAGATCAATCAAAAACTTCACAGGAGTCCTGCTGGGCTCTGATCTTGGCCTCATAGGGCTGCCTGGCGTGTTCATGTTTGTTATAGTCTACACCTCTTGTCTGGTTATAAAATGTTCCACAGTGCATTAAATATGCTTAGCGAGAGAAAGAAAGAAACAAACAAATGAACAAAGAAATAAACAAAATGAAACAAAGAAGAAAGCAAGCTGCACACATCATGACTGGGAAGTAAAAATCCGGTGTAAGAATGGGGTCAGGATCCCCTGTGCCCTTGGAGACCATGCTCCCCGTGACCTGAAGACCTGTCACTGGGTCTCATCCTCCAGTATGACAATGAGCAGAGGGTCAGGCCTACAGCAGACACACCAGAGACTCCTCCATGTTTTACTTCTGTTTATGTTAAATATACAGATTCTTGCAAATACAGAGCCCAGATATTAAGGTGGTGTGGCTACCATCACATAGTAGGCAAGAAAGGATTTCCCCCTGATTTGAAGGAAAACAGGTCCCTCTCTAAGTGCCAACCAGAAGCTTGTTGGGAGAGATGTCCAAACAACAGCCCTGACCACCTGGAGCTTAGACAAAGGATGCTACTCCATCAGGGAAGATGGTACCTGTGTTTAGAAACTGAGGGGGTATCTGTGATTTACGTGCTTACAATTAGGGAGTGAACAGGCCTTATAGGAGAGTCTCAGGTCTTCCAGACCCCACTAGGGAATGTGACTGTTGTCACAGGGTGCTACTATTTGGATTCACCCCCTTCCCCAGTCACTTCTAAACCCCAGAATTCCCTTTCAAGCTGGGGTGTGAATGAACTAAACCACAGGATACAGGAGAGGACACATTACAGACATTTACATCTCCAGCTATCATAAAGCTGGTCTGGCTTTTCAAGGCTGTTCAAGCGATTTAGACTCTTGACCCAGAGTGTCAGCCTACCTCCCAACCCCAAGTGCCCCTGTTTGTACTGAGTACATACAGTTCATGTCTTTTTCTTCCATCCAAGCTTGAGCCTGGTTTCTAAAGTGGATACTTCTAAAGGGCTCTGTCGAGAGAAGTAATTCTGCCCTTCATATGAAAAGACCCCCGCTGCTAAGGCTTACCTGGGACCACATTCCACAAATCATACCACCCCAGGAAAGCCTTCTTCCCAAATGTGGGATTGCTCTTGAATGTTTTCCCAGTAGCTCAAGGCCCTGTAAACCTTATGAGGGCTTCTCCATGGGATAATGAGATTTGGGGACAGGATTAATACCAGAGCATGGCTTCCCAAAGTTTCAAAGGACTCATATTCTTTAAATCCTGCTTCTCAGTTTGTTAGAGAATGAAGTAAAAGGGGAATCAAATTGTTCCCAGCCTTGTGGTTTAATTAAAAGAACAGAGAGCAGGAATGCTGTCTTTGGGAGGGAGAGAGAGAAAGAGAGAGAGAGAGAAGAAGAAGAAGGAGGAGGAGGAGGAGGAGGAGGAAGAAGAAGAAGAGGAAGAGGAAGAGGAGGAGGAGGAGGAGGAGGAGGAGGAGGAAGAAGAAGAAGAAGAAGAAGAAGAAGAAGAAGAAGAAGAAGAAGAAGAAGAAGAAGAAGAAGAAGAAGAAGAAGAAGAAGAAGACAGGAGGGGAGGGGAGGGGAGGGGAGGAGAGGAGAGGTGAAGGAGGGGAGGGGAGGGGAGGGGAGGGGAGGGGAGGGGAGGGGAGGGGAGGGGAGGGGAGGGGAGGGGAGGGGAGGGGAGGGGAGGGGAGGGGAGGGGAGGGGAGGGGAGGAAAATGAAAGGAGAGGGGAGAGGAAAAGGGAGAAGCAGGGAAGGAAGGAAGGAAGGAAGGAAGGAAGGAAGGAAGGAAGGAAGGAAGGAAGGAAGGAAGGAAGGAAGGAAGGCAAGCATTCTCTACCCAACTGGTTGAAGGTCTCCATCTGGACTAAAACTAAAATAAAATGAAACAAACTAGAAATATGAGTACTGTTGCCTGATCTCACTGTACACGCATTATTAAGGCAAATAACCCAATGCCAATGGTTTTTCCCAATATAGTGGCTGCTGCTGCTCTTATTGTACTTGTTAGTGGAAAGTTCTGTTGGCTACTGGGGAGGCAGCCTAGTGGCTCTGTCCTACAGTTTATCAGGCAGGTGTCTGGGAGCCCCGGCTTTGGCCGTGGAGAATGAGAGCAGAGTGTGCAAAGCATACAAGAGAATACATGGGCCAGCTGTTAGCCCTGGTCGTCTCTGTTGTGGTTCAATGTGAAATGTTGCCCACAGGTTCATGTTTTGTATGTTAGGCCCCTGGGTTGTGGTGGCATTTTGAAAGGCAAACAGGGCTTGGTGTGGAGGCATATGCCTTTACTCCAGAGGCAGATGCAGAAAGATCACATATAACAGATGAAGTTCTCGGTTAAGAGAGTGGGCTGTAGCGGTATGAAACAGAGGGTTTCTACTCAAGCATGTTAGGGTATAAAGCATTGTTATCTTTCTCAGGACAGTCCTCAGGGCCTCAGAGGAGTTCGTGAGAAAAAGACTACATGGAAAATGTTCATTTTCGCGGCCATGTTAGGAAGTAAGAAGAAAAAGAGAATGTATGTGAGAGCGCAAGTTATCCTGTGAGTAACTGAGGCTCATCTGCTGGGGAACTCCTAGAGACACTGTAGCCATCTTCCAGCTCCTGATTGACAGCTGTCCCCAGAGCCTTTAGCCTATCAGCTCAGAGCGGGTCTCTGTGTGGAGCCTCTTTGGGAGTTTGCAGTAAAACTTTTATTTGTTTGTTCATTTGTTTTTTAAGATGGTCTCACTATGTAGCCCCAGGAGACCTGGAATTCTGTATGTATGTCCAATAAGATTTATCTGGGAGAAGGAAAGTGGCTTTTCTCTAAGAGTATAGCCTTGGTAATTTGATCACGTGGCAGTGGAAGACCACATAGCAACCACATCATGACCAAGAAGCAAGTTGGGGAGGAAAGGGTTTACTCAGCTTACACTTCCACGCTGCTGTTCATCGCCAAAGGAAGTCAGGACTGGAACTCAAGCAGGGCAGGAAGCAGGAGCTGATGCAGAGGCCATGGAGAGATGTTTCTTACTGGCTTGCTTCCCCTGGCTTCCCCAGGCTTGCTCAGCCTGCTCTCTTATAGAACCCAAGACTACCAGCCCAGAGATGGCACCACCCACAAGGGGACCTCCTCCCTCGATCACTAATTGAGAAAATGCCTTACAGCTGGATCTCGTGGAGGCATTTCCCCAACTGAAGCTCCTTTCTCTGTGATAACCCCAGCCTGTGTCAAGTTGACGCAAAACTAACCAGTACAACAGGGGAGGGGGGACAAGGTTGGGAGGAGAGGTAAGGGAATGAATCTGAGAGGGATTTAGGAGAAAGTGTGGATGGGATCCAAATATGTTGTATAAAATTCTCAAAGAACTGAAACTGTAGACAGCTAGAAAGAGCAGATTCTTTTACACAGTGGCTCTCAACATCCCTAATGCTGGGACCCTTTAATACAGTTCTTCGTGCTGTAGTGACACCCCCCCAACCATAAAATTATTTTTGCTGGTACTTTATAACTGTACTTATGCTGCTGTTAGGAATTGCAATGTAAATATATGATATGTGGGATATCTGATATGCTGCTCCTATGAAAGGGCTGTTTGATCCCCAAAGGCAACACAGCCCACAGGTTGAGAATTATTGTTCTTTAAGATTACAAGAATGGGATAATACGTTGTGGACCCATGGCATTTTCTAGGCAATGGCGTTAGTCCATAGGCCTCTTGCCTGTGTCCCTCCCCTCAGCCCCATCCCATTCTCATGCGTTCCTCAGCATTTGGCTTAGTTAGCAAACACTTAACTTTCTCAACGATTGCCTAAGACTTCACACTTACCTTCTCTTTTCTGGCAGAAGACAGCAACCAAGATGCTGCCCGGACTGGTTCCTTCTAAAGACTTGGAGAATACGATCAGTTTTTCAGGTCACCTGGCCTTGTCACTGGCAGAGGCCGCCATCTTTGTCCCGTGACCTTGGTTCCTCGCACATCACTTGCTCCTCTAGCTAGCTCACATTCACTGGCTCGCCCTGTACTCTGTGCTAGTTGCCTTTCTGTTCTGTGGAGACTAGTGTTTTAATGCAGGACCTCCCCTAAGTTTAGAGCAGTCTCATCTGAGAGCCTATACTAATTGTGTCTACCTCTTTACCATAACTTCACATTCACAGGTATCAGGAGTTAGGATTTGAACCCATTGTACCAGAGGCTAAAACTGAACCCACTGTTAATATATAATTATCTATTTATTAGAAAAATAATTGCACTTGCAGGAGAGACTGAGAGAGAGGGGGAGGAAGAGAATTTACAAGTTTTCAGGATGTATAGAAAAACATCTGCTTCCCCTCTGCTGCCAAACATTAATTTGCTGTAGTTGTTTGGGGGTTTTTGTCTTCCTGAGATACCCTAGAGGAAAGCAGGGTTTTCAGTAGTTATCCTGAAGTTTATGGATAAACACAGGAAACAAAGAATTTGTTCCATGGGTCATGGCCTTGGAGATGTATTCAAGTGCTTTCAAGCTAGGACTAATTATTTAGTTTAAAGGCTGATAATTTATTTGCCAAAGAGTCAGAAAATAGCCAGAGATTAAAGAGCAGCTGTGGACGAATTAATTTTATCCTGTCACATGACCAAGAGCTGGCAATGCACCAGGAACAAAACAAGTAAGAGAGTTAGAAATCCTGAGCGTGGGCAGTAGACTTAAGCTGAGGGTTTTCTGTTTTCCACGGCAGAGAGGAATCAGAGCACCAAACACCTAGTTGTCATGCCAGGCTTCTCAGGCACTTGTCAGGGCACTTGCCCTGTTTCTTCTCATTTGCTCCTCACAACAACCTGTAGGGGTGACCATTCCCATGTTAGAGACAGACACCAAGGCAGTGAGAACTCAGTTTAGTCAAAAGCCACTACACGGGAAGTCTTAAAGAGAGGCGAGATACCAGAGCGCCTACTTCCAATGCCTACTGTTTTAAAAGATTTTTCTTATTATTACTTAAAACTACATAGAAAGCAGAGATTTTGTTTCACATATGCTAAAGGCCCATGCGTTGGGTGGAATTTTGCCTATCACTATCAAGTACCAAGCCTTTCTATTTCCAGCCTTCTATCCCTACCTTCCCATTGCTTGATCCATCGAGAAAGAAGGATGTCTTTCTCCAGACGAGTAAGAGGTGAAAACATGCTTCTGAGAGCAGTGTCTCTATTTGCCTGCCCATCCAGCTCTGGATTCTAGGCACTGCAGGCAAGGCCCACATGAAAGATGCTCTGGTCATTTGAGTAAGAATGGAGCCCGCATGCTAATGTTTTTGAATGTTTGGTCTTCAGTTAGTGGATTAGGAGGTGTGGCACTGTTGGAGTAGATGTGGCCTTGTTGGGTGGGCTTTGAGGTTTCAAAAGCTCTCACCAGGCCCAGTGTCTGTGCCCCCCGTCTCTCTCTCTCTCTCTCTCTCTCTCTCTCTCTCTCTCTCTCTCTCTCTCTCTCTCTCCCCACACTACAGATCAGGATGTAAAGCTCTCAGCTGTCACTCTGCCACCATGCCTATCTGCTTCCCACCATGATGGTCATGGATTAACCCTCTAAAACTGTAAGCAAGCTCCTGATCAAATTCTCCCTTCTTTAACTTCTGTTGGTGATGGCATAACCATAACCAGCAAGAGAACAGTAATAAAAACAGATGCCTTCCAACATCAAAACCACGACAGTCCAGACTACAGGTCATATAAAAATTTTTAAAAGAAAATAAAAAGGTCAGTTATAAGAAAAAAAAATTAATTGAACCATGGTGTTCAACAATGTGTACTAGGCAACAAAATTATTTTTAAAGACCCAAGAAAGTGGTAGCTGAGCAAGCGAGGGGCGTGGTTGCTCTTGATTAGGGCAGGACATATGGGAAACTTTCCAGAAGGATCTGCCAGCATTCTGTTTCTTGGCGTGTTTTAATTTCGAGAGTGTTCAGTCACAGTGTCAGCCCATGGCTTTGTGTGCTGGTCTGGCTCAGCTTTATTTTACATTAAATGCATGAAAGTTTTTTTCAATAGCATTTTGATTTTGAAATAATTTATATTAATTATATATGCAGAAGCAATGATCATACAAAATGACCAGAACAGATAAGCGTGGTTCTTCTACATATCTAAGAATGATCAATGCCTGTGTCTCATCGGGACTCTTTTGGTGCTGTTTGAGTTTTTAAATTACACATGTATGAGATATAGATTTACAAAGCAATTTTAACATAGAATAATCTAGGGATAGTAAAGATTTACTTGCAGAACTCCCAGAATGATTTATTGGAGAACACAGACCACCCAGCCTAGCGTCAGCTTGCAGTGGATTCTCAATAAGTGGTTGTGCTCATATTTATTCTCTGTAAAACGAGGACATCAATCCACAGATTCCCCGGTACTAAACAGAGTATGCTATACATTCAGCAAGTACGTATTTATTAAACAAGTAAGGGAATAGAGTCTTTTTCATCAAATCCAAAATAGCTTCAACATAAATGAGCTTCCCAGCCTATCCTTTACCACTGTGAACTGGTTAGGCAATGTGACATCAGACTGAGGCACTTGCTATCTGGATTAGGGGAGATATTCAGGCTGGGGCTGATAGGACTCTAAAGAATACAGCTTCTCCATCCCAAAGTAATTGAGAAGAAAGAAAAAAACCTAAAGTCTGAAACCACAAAATGAATACAAAAACTAAAAAACATTCAGGTTATTTAGCTTATCTCTACTCTTACCCAAGTATGGGCTAGACTTAGTGATTTGTTGAAAATTGAACATGGAATAAGAAATACAAAAATGCTCTTTGGCCTGGACAGTAGAAGCAAGATGGGGAAAGGAACACCATCCTTTGGAAAGAAATGCAGAGCCATCTCAGACTAGAGGAGACAGGGAGACATGGTCACTACATGGAATGCTGTGTCCTGGATTACATCATCATACAGAAAGGGCTCATTAGTGGGAAGGTTGGAATGAAGTCTGCAGTTTAGTTAATAGTCAAAATATGGCAATGTTGTTTTCTCAGTGTTAACAAATGAACATACTGAGGCTATGGGGGATATTGACAGTTGAAACTGAATGAAGCATGCAAGGGACATCTGCAATATCTTGTCAACTTTTCTATACATCTATTCTAAAAGTATAGTTTCTATATGCCCTCCAAGTGTGTGAGAATAGGTGCACAGCAGGTAGGAGCCACATAGGACACCAGACTCTCATGTCCTGGTGCACTGACTGTGGACAGCCTTGGACCCAAACACTATTCCTTCGCGAGCAGCTTTCCCTGGGCTACCCCTGAACAGATCCATCTCTGGAGCATCAGGCATTCAGGGTCTGCTGTGAAGCAAGGTGTTCAACCTGGAGTGGGCCTTTATAGCACATATTATGAATAGTGGCTCACCATCTTTACAAAGAATTCTAAATGGAATTATTTAACCATTTCTCTAGCTTTATAAATCGTAGCACATTTACTTCCCACTCCTAAGAGACCAAGAACGTTTCAAGTAAAAACACAAAATATCTTAAAGTTTTTGGAAAAACTACATTTAAGATCTTCTTGTTGCCTACCCACGCCTCCAAAATGTTAAAGCACAAAACAAGGAACTGCTGGAGTTATGTGGGAGTTAGTGTACTGGCTTAGTTATGTTTCAATTACTGTTAGAAAACACCATAACCAAGAGTAAGTTAGGGAGGAAAGGATCTGCTTCACCTTAGACCTTAGAAGTCCATCACTGAGAGAAGTCAGGGCAGGAACCTGGAGGCAGGAACTACAGCAGAAGCCATTGAGGATCCTCTGTTCTTGGCTTCCTCAGCCTGCATCCTTACACAACCCAGAACCACCCTGTCCAGGAGGGTCGCCACCTGGGCCATCCCACCGCAAGCATTAATCAAGACAACACTCTGCAGACTTGCCAATTGGCCGATCCAATGGAGGCATCTTCTCAGTTGTAGTTCTCTCTTCTCAGATGACTCTAGCTTGTGTCAAGTCTTAAAAGTAGGTAGTACCATATGCCAAGTACAGATACTCTACCTGTGATTGTTTGGTTATTATAGCTCTACAAATATGTTAGAGAAACTATTTGGAAGGAGAAAATATGTTTAGCTCACAGATTCAGAGATTTCTATCCATGGTCATTTGCCTTCCATTATTTCTAGGCCAAGTGAAGCAAAACCTTCTGGTAGAAGGGCTTAGTACAGCCAAGTCACTTACTTCATGGTGACCAGGAGGCAGAAAGAAAGCAGATCTGTATTACAAGGCTTCCATCTTCTCCTTTCTGATCTATCTAGGACCAGCCTATTGGATGGTTCTGCCCACATTCAGAGTGGCTTCCCACACCTACTTAATGGATGGTAGAAACATTCTTCGGACACACCAGAGGTATGCTTTAATAATCTAGGTGTTTCTCAACCCAAGTCAATTGCCAATCCAGATTAACCATCACACTGCTTCTTATCCAAAAGGCAAGAAGGTAAGGTATGAGAAGTGGGAGCTAAACGTTGTGAAAAACAAAAGCAAACAACAAAGTCATCTCCAGACACTTCCTTACTTTCTCCCATAGCTAAACTCCTGGGATGAATGGTTTAAATGATGGGAATCAGAACAGAGTAGGGAAGCTTTTAGGGGAGTTGCTTGACTTGGTTGAGAACTTAGACACAGTGGCCAGAATTTAGAGAAATGAAAAAGAGGAAAGGATAGAAGCAGGTCAATGTGTATAAGACCTAAATGACCAAGGTCCAGAACTTTAACCCACTGAGATGCCCCCCAGAGCGTGCAAAGCTTGGCAGCAAAACCATCTACCTCCCATCGTTCAAAGGACCCTCTGATGAGATGCAGCAGGAAAACCCTATCAATGGTCTGTCACCTGCTCCCTGGCACTCCTCCAGCAAACACCAATGGAACAGCCATCTTTCAGAAGTCGGCACCCTTCAAAAGTCCTGACTCAAGAGGCAAAGCAAGCCTGGGGTTTAAAAAGGCTGAAGAGACTTAACAAAATGTCCAGGGTCATCACTGCCTAGAAGGAAATAAATTACTGCACGTGATGTTTTTAAAGCCAACTGACAAAACAGGAATGCGCACTGTTTATAAGATAATAGTTGTGAATCAATGACCAATTTCTTGAATTTGATCCTAGTGCTGTAGGGTGGTATAAGAAAATGTGGGCTAAGGACATCACAGACTCAAGTGTTTAAGAATACAGCATGGTCCTGTCTCCAAAATACTCTCCAATGGGCCAACAGTTACAATAAATCACATATATGTAGATAAAAGTACAAAGTTACTGATATCTACGTATCTACTTAAGTGGGGCAATGGGCTTTGCACAGACAGCCTGGTGTCCAGTCGAGCTGAGGTCTTGAACCCCAGTGGTACCCAATGGGTGATAATTTCCACCTACATGGGAGGAAAGGCATTTAATCATGTCTCCTGGACCCCTGGTTCCTGTCGAAGTTACTGCCCTCACAGCCCCCACAAGAGAGGCATGTGGCTAGCAGTCACGTAGACAATGTCCCAAACTTCTGGCATGCTAGCTAGATTCCTCCACAGTTACCTAGCAACAGCAAGATAGCAGCCCACTATAAAAGGGGCTGCTTGGTCCCTCCTTGCTCTCTTTAAGCTTTCTCTTTCTCCTTCTCTCTCTCTTTTCTCTTCCCATATCTCTCTCTCTAAGCTTTTACCTCTCTTACTCTCTAGCCTTTCTTCTCTCTCTCTCTTCCCCCTTCTCTCCTCATGGCCATGGCTGGCCTCTCCCTCTCTCTCTCTCCTTTCTCCCTGCCTTTCTACAATAAAGCTCTAAAACCATAGACTGTCTCTGACTATCAAGGCCCGCCATGCTTGAACAATGGGATAGGCTTTCTCCTAATGAGCCGTGTATAATCTCCCGACAGAAAGCCATCCTACGCTGCAGCCACAGACCGGACTAAGGACTCTCGCCTGCGTGGGAGCCACTCAGCGCCCCCTCTCCCTCTGCTCTCTTATCTCCAGGGCTGAGTGCCGCCCCAGGGCCCCTATTCTGTTTCCAGCTCCAGCGTGGGATGCCGGAGGCTGAGAACCTGGTACCTGGGGCTGCCCTTTGTCCACCACCCATCATGTGCGGTCAGTGGCCTAACATAGCCAGATGCCCACCCAAAGCTGTGTGGAAAGTGTTGGGCAGTCCTCCCACGTCCGCCCACCCAGAGCACAGGAACTCTGGTGGGATGCGGGCACCCTCCTACCCCTCTTCCCACACACCCATGGTCCTGCATACTTATACATGTGTAGATATAAGATGACAATGTTATTAAATCAGAATATCTACATGAAGAGTAACTATGCTTATTACACTATTGCAACTTTTTGGTATGGTTTATGATCTTTCAAAGTGAAATATAAAAGAAATCTCTCAAGCTCTTATTCTAGGAGTGTATTGGGTTGAGCAAGAAAGTCAGAGCTAGAAAGGATGGAAGATGGCTTGGGCTCAGACATTGGTGGTGGCTGTCGAGGGATCCTTCTGTTGTTGACATGACTTGAACGTAGAGGGATAACCCTGGGGAATGAAAGAAAGACTATGTTTTATTTATGCATGTTAACAGAATTGCACTAGTTTCTTACAATTGATCTAGTAACATAACGCTAATTTCCTAGGTATCATTAAGATCATCACTAATGTAAGTGTTATATATCACATCGTTGTGATTATTATCAATTTCATAATAACATCTCCATTGTTATAATAAATTATCATGAATGAACATGCCAAAACTCCAGCCAAGTGCATCTGGGGTCCAGGAGATGTTGAGAGAAAGTGATGCTGTGGTGATGGTGGTGGTGGTGGTGGCATAAGTGTTAGCACGGCTGTTGGCATTACTGGTTATGTTGATATTCTTGGTAATGGTAATTGTTGGCAACAGTGGTATTGGTGTTTGTGGTGTTGTGGCTGGTGTTGGTGGTATTAATGATGTTGGTGATATTGATTATTGTTGGTGTTGATAGTATTATAGGCAGTGTTGGAATTGGTGGTGATTGTAGTGGTGGGTATGGGATGTTTGCTGCTGATAATGGTAAAAGCCTTCCACTATTCTGAGATGCAGTCAGGTTGGTTACCCATTGCTTTGGGCACAGTCTGTTTAAATTCTAGACTGATAATGGTGCCTTCGGCTTCTCTCAGTGCTTCAGACTATAACAGCACAAAGGTTATCTGACAAACAAAATTATGTAAGAGACCTTAAAGTTAAAGCGAAGAAAGATGTCATTGAGGGCTTTGAATCAGGAGTCCACTGAGCCTTCTTTCCAAACCCCAACTTACAACTTTTAGATGTATTCTTTTTATCTCAAAAATAGGCACGCAAAAAGGGGGGGGGGGTCATAGTCTGAAATACTGAGAGAAGCCAAAGGCACCATTATCAGTCTAGAATTCAAACAGACTGTCCTCAAAGCAATTTACAAAGAGTAAATTTTGTTTCATTTACAATGTCTATGGTGTGTCTTTGGCAACGATTACAAAACAACTACAAATCAAGAAGGCAAGTTTCACAATTAGACCCACTGGAAATTCTAGACGCTGTCGAAAGGGCAATAGTGGAAAAATACACTATCGACTTTCAAGCGTCTCTCGGGCTTAGGAAACTTGAGAAGAAAGAATTCCGCGCATGTCAGATGAGGACAGACATTAAACAAATGATACTGTCTTCTGGCAAACTTAAATTTATGTCTCAGATTACCATACTTGGATGATAGTGGTGCGTATCGGCAAACACGAACCTTACACAAGACTCTTGGCGGACTATAAAGCCAGGTGGTGCTCGGCTTCCATTGTTAGCTCATGGTCCAGAAAACTTCATGAGTCTGTCTGATTTACTCAGTTACATTCTCTGAGCTAATTTGACACTCAGACATGAATACAACCCTCTTCTCTATGCCTGCTAGTGTAAATCCTTCATCCTTAGTGGGAAAAGTTACAAGTTTAAAAAACAAAAAAACAAAACAAAACAAAAACCCTGTTCATTCTAAGATAGGTGTACAAAGATACTCACAGCAAGGTTGCTTATAATAGCCTTATAGTACGGGCACCTGGGGCTGCCCCTTGTCCACCATCCGCTGTGTGGGGTCAGTGGCCTAACACAGCCACATGCCCACCCAGGGTTGTGTGGAAAGTGTAGAGCAGTCACATACACACAAAAAAAGAGTCACAAATGATCTTTAAATAAATTACACACATCCATAATTTGAAAATATATGTGATGGTTTTATTTTTATTAAAGAGCTTCAAAACTATCAATCTGGGGGAAAAACAAGCCGCAGAACAAAATCTAATGATGTGAATTTTTAGAAGGCAGTGTAAGTATTTGTTGTGTGGTACACGTACCGATATGTACGCTCAAGGAAGAAGTTTGGTAAGGGCCTTCCGCAGACTTTCATTTGTGAGAGAAATGTAAGTGGACTGAGTAAAGGGGACTTTTCTGAGTTTTCTCTATGTAACTGGGTAGTCGAAAAAAAAATTTTATCTTTAAAAATGTGTTTATTTTTTTTAAAAATTCAGTTGTATACAAAAGTGTTTCGTAGTTTTTAATTCTCAAGACAGACACCCAACCCCCGCCACCCACAGCCCAATATTTCTGGTATGCTTCAATATTTCTGGTAACAAGCCCATCTTCCCCTTACAAGAAGTTAATGGCTCAGAATGGACCCTCCTACAGAATTACCATCACCAACAAACTGTTTAAGAGCTAAAGACGCCAACAAGCAAGGTTCTTTCAAAATGAGGGCAGTGAAAATCCCTACAATGGCAGTAACTTCCAGCAGACACCACGACAGAGCACCATCAAATGCTGAAAGCTAAAAAATAGATATCGTTTTCAATAGTATTTCATTTTCTATTGGAAAAAATCTTTAAATTACATTAAATAAGTCTCTTCCCCCAAGAAATTGTCTAGCTTTTGTTATGATGCCTGTAAAAAGTAGGTAACAATAGGAGACATGATCAGTAAAAGCAGTGCTATGACCTGATCCACTTGCCTCAGAACCAAACAGACCTGGCCACACCTCACCATAGACGGCTGGGGGGTGGGGGTGGGGAATAACCGTGCCAAAGGCGACACAATCATGACACCTTCCAGTGATGACTGCAGGCTCCGGAGTTTCTAGCAGTCTAAGGAAGCCGTAACAAGATAGGTAAGGAGACACCAACATCACCCCCTACCTTATGCTGTATGTAGGTTTGTCACATGTATAGACACTGGAAGTCATGCTTGAGAAAAGGCTATTCCTCAGTGGTGCCAACAGGCTGATGGGTACACACTAAGACAGGTACTGAAAGATGAAAATGTAACTTCAAACAAAATTTTAACTATAGTCGTGATTGGTATCTATTTTTCTAATTTTACCAAAAATACATGTATTTAAGTCAATGGCAATAAAATGGCAAAAAAAAAATTTAAGAGATTTAAGGTTGTTCTGTATTATATTTCTTAATGGTCAACTCGTATTTATTTGTGTATTTATTTTTTTATTTGGGTTGGGATTTTTTTGTTTGTTCCTTTGTTTGTGTTGAGGCAGGGTTTCTCTGTGTGGTCCTGGCTGTCCTGGGACTTGCTCTGTAGACCAGGCTGGCCTCAGACTCAGAGATGCGCCTGCCTCTGCCTCCCAAGTGCTGGGATTAAAGGCGTGCGCCACCACTGAATCCAGCACTTATTTTTAAAATACTGTTCTTGTCTGCGAGAAGTGATGCCTCTTGGGAAGCTGAGGCAGGAGAATCACTGGACTCAAGAGTTCAGCATAGGGAGACCCTGTCTCAAGAACATACTAGATCAGTAACTCCAGCACTTACGAGACTGAGGCAGGAGGATTGTGAATTTGCGATAAAGTTGGGCAGCATAGTGAATTCCAGGCCAGCCTGGGCTACATGACAAGTGCTAACTGAAGTTTTCAGGAAAAGCTCATACCCACATTAAACACTACACGAAGTTGATCAACTGCTTAGGGCTTCAATGACTGTGGACAGTCAACATTACAATTACAATCCCAAAGCCTTCTTATCTTAGTCATCTTAGCCCCCATGTTTGCTGCCTGACTCTGTGCTTGATCAAACATCTTGTGACTGTTAGGTAAATCCCTTTGAAATGTCCAAACAGACCAGAGCTTTCACCAGCAAAAACCTAATACTGTGAGCTAGTACCTGAGGCTATAGCTGAGCCTGCCTAGCTACAGTGCACACACATATACACACATACACACACATACCACACCACACACACATACACACCCACCATGCACACACACACCACACCACACACACATACACACACACACCACACCACACACACATACACACCCACCATACACATACACACACCACACCACACACACATGCATCACACACACCACACCACACACACCATACACACACACACACACACCACACCACACCACACCACACCACACCACACCACACACACATACACTATACACACACACACACACCACACCACACACACACATACACATACACTATACACACACACACACACACACCACACCACACACACACACATACATCACACCACACATACATACACACACACCACACACACATACATCACACACCATACACACACACAAACACACACACCACACCACACACACATAGCACATACAGTATGAGTGTACACACATGCACATCACACCACACACACATACATCACACACACACACACACAGCACATACAGCTTGAGTGTACACACACACACATCACACCACACACACATACATCACACACACACACCACACACCACACACACACAGCACATACAGCTTGAGTGTACACACACACACATCACACCACACACACATACATCACTCACATACACACACACACACCACACACCACACACCACACACCACACACCACACACCACACACCACACACCACACACCACACACCACACACCACACACCACACACCACACACCACACACACACACACACACACACACACACAGAGCACATACAGCGTGAGTGTACACACACAGAGGGCGGGGATGATGATGGTGGTGTTTTGGTCTATGACTTTCTTTTTCTGTTACTATAAAGACGTCATGAAACTGTTACCACCTTGGAGCATGGAATTTAAGGTGATCTAGATATGTATTTGTACTGGTTTGCTGATTGGCCTGCAGGCCCCGTAGCATGTGACTGTAGACACGTGGATGCCCTTTGCCCAGATCCATGCATGAGAGTAAGAGCCATGACAGGCAAGCCTCTGCCTTCCAGGAAGTGCAGAAGCAGGAAAAACACTGACTTAACCACACACCCCTGGTCAGACCAGCTCCTGGGCCAATACTCCCTCAAAGCCAAAGTGTGAGAGTTAAAATATGGGGATACTCGCAATTTCTTTCCTTGATTGGCCACCAAAGCACCCATCTATACCCCAGGTCCTAATCTGTAGCATGTACTGTCCAAAAAGATGCTAAATAGCTACCTTTAGAATCAGGCCACAGTGTAAGACACACACTGATGGTCCAGACAAAAACCAAAAAAGCAAAAAAAAAAAAAAAAAAAAAAAAAAAAACATAAAAATCTTACCCTTAACATAAAAAATCATTAAGCAAAATAATACTAGTCTCATTTTCTTTCTTAAATTAATAGAATTTCAGCTACTATTTAAGTATGTACTTACGGGCTGGAAAGATGGCTCAGCAGTCAAGAGCACTGACTGCTTTTCCGCAGGTCCTGAGTTCAAATCCCAGCAATTACATGGTGGCTCACAACCATTCGTAATGAGATCTGATGCCCTCTTCTGGCGTGTCTGAAGACAGCTACAGTGGACTTAGATATAATAATCAATAAACCTTTGGGCCTGAGTGACTGGGGCTAACCAGAGCGAGCAGGACAGACCAGAGTGAGCAGAGGTCCTAAATTCAAAAATTGCAGCAACTACATGATGGCTCACAACCATCAGTACAGCTACAGTGTGCTCATATACATATAAATAAATAAATAAATAAATAAATAAATAAATAAATAAATAAATAAATAAATCGTTAAAAAAAATATGTACTTACTCAGAAGATTTGATGGCACCGCTATCTTCAAGTAATAAAAATTTAGAAATCCATCACTTGCATTGTTTTGGTCATGTGGTCACAGACATCACTGTAGGAGCTGGGTGTGCCTTCCCCATTCCAGCCCTGCAGTGGTTAGCCAGAGGTGTGCTGTGATTCCCTACTTTGCTGGCAAACAAACTGGAGCGGGCTGATATACCCTGGAAGCTAATTTGTGTCTCTGGTTTCTGAGCCTGCTCTTTGAACTGCTATGTTATTGCAGAAGGAAAGCAAGAAATCTAGTCTTCTGAAGGGAGTAAAATGCTGCCTCTAAACCACCTCATCATTTGGACTTGGGAAGACTCTGGAACACCGTTCCCCCCTCCCCAGTGTTCTCAGAAACATAAGATTATAAGAGAACCCTACATCTCATTGTAACCACATAAAGGTTTCTTGGTGGTTCTTAAAGTTGGAGGAAAGTGTTCAGACAAGGGACAAGGGATACACACACGCACGCACACACACACACACACAGAGAGAGAGAGAGAGAGATTGAAGAGGACTGAGCCAAAGGGGCACAGAGCAGCCTCTTGATCTCCTAAGAGGTTGTTATGAACACTCATGGGGGCAAGGTAACCTTTCCCCTTCCAAGTGGATCAGATCTTCCATCTTGAAAGGCCCGCAAAGGGTTTCAAAAACACAATGTAAATGGCATTATAAGGAAGTCAGGGTCTTTGGAGGACATAGGCCCTCCCTGAGTGTGCATGTGAAACTTTCAAAGGTCTCTTGGTTGTAGTCAGAAAGTGCCTGCCTCAGCTTCAAGAATGTTTAACCACAGTGTCATTCTGAGCACTGGAAGTCACAAGGCAGCAGCAATGCCATTGGTCAACTAGCCTGACCATCCGAGAGACACATCTACCAAGACACAACTGCAGATTCATCGATTCCTTCACCTTTAATCCTTCCCCCAGGGAGGTCTCACAGGCTGTTATGGAAACCTAGTGAGCTCACCAGGCTGTTATAGGAACCCAGTGAACTAACTCATGCTAAGTGCTGTGACGGTTAATCATGATGGCCAACCTCATTGTACTGAAAGGCACGTGGGTGTGTGGAATGCACATCTCTGTGTTAGTGAGGGTTCCAGAGACAGATCTGGAGGGTTCTGACCTCATCGATGACTTAAAAGAATTTTATTTTTATTTATTTTTAAATTGTATGCATGTGATATTCTCCTATATGTATGCATGCATGCATGCATTTATGTATATCATGTGTGTGGTTGATGTCCACAGGGGTCAGAAGAGGGCATCAGATTCCCTAGAACTGGACTTACAGGTAGTTATAAGCCACCATGTGTATGCTGGGAACTGTACCTGGGTCCTCTGTAAGTGCAACAAGTGTTCTTAACCATTGGCCCTTTTCTCCACTCGCTTAGTCAATGGTTTAAACCAGTGATAGATAGATATTGAATGAATTGCTGGCATATGGTGGAACTGTGGATGGTGTCATGTAGTTACAGGAAGTGGGTTACTAGGGATGTGTCTTGTAAGGGTTCATTCTGTCCCAGGCTCCTTCCTGTTATGCCTCTGGTTCATGATCACCCTGTGGCAAATGACTTTATTTCACCACACCCTCTTTGCTATGGCCCCCAAACAATGGAGCCAACTAGCAGGAGCTAAGACTTTAAAAATCACAGCCAAGATAAGTCCTTCTACGAAGTCCTTGTCACAATGAAAAGTCTAAGGAACACAGGCTTACTGCCTGGCACAAGATAATTGCTCAATAAATATGTGATAGGAATAATATATATTTGCAAAAAAAAAAAAAGTGCCAGTCAAGATATCAACCACATTAGTCTATTGGTTCAACTGGAAGCATTCAGCCAAGACGCAGTCTGGGTCATGGGTCACTGAATGAGGAATTCTCAATGGAAGATAAGACGAAAAATAAACAATCTAAGGCACAGTGCCCCGGGGACACAGTGTGTGTTGGGGCAGGAAAGCAGGTGGCACAAAGAGTACAAATAAGAGCAAATGGGCTCCCTACCAAAGAAGTCCTCTTCCCGTGTGGGGATTGAACTTGGCTCTGGCTCAGACCTCACTTGTGATGGATGTGCCAGCATGAGGGGACAAGGCGATGGTGAGGTGTGAACACAGGGATTTGGGGAAAACATGCAGCTACTTCAGTTTCTTCCCGTCCTCAGTGACACTGAGTTCGAATGAGCTCAATGCCACCTCTCTGGGGGGAAATGAGCCATATGAGGGAAACCCAAAGGCTGAGATAGCTCAAGGGAGAGCCAGAGGGAAGCCTTACCTTTGAAAATGTCAGATTGATGGCTTTTGAGCTGTGTTACCTCAAACCCTGCTCTGGACTTCCAGAAATCTCTTCATGAGAATTTCATTTCTACAAAACATCTGGACTCAACAATCCACCAACATCCTTGGATAGCTTATAAATTAAGTTTGAACTCAACGGAGACTTGATGTCAGCTGGGAGGTTAACTCATTTCTATGAAGAGCCCTATTCTTGCTTCTTTGAATAGAATTCCAGAGCTTGTTGAATCTTTCAGAGCATGGCTCTGACCCTAACAGGAGCTTCAGTAACTGTGGGTTCAGCCTCCTTCCATAGTCTGCTCTTTTGTTCAATGAGAGTCTGCATTTTTAATTCTCCCATAATAAGAAAGTTTTCTTAGACATAAAATATGTCTGCCTTCCCTGAAGTTTCTTTCTAAGATAAATTCCACGAGGCAGCTTCCACTGAGTGTTAAATGTGACAAAAGCCACTCAGTAGTCACGCCTCGGAAGAAGAGCGAGTTCTTTCTCCACATCCCTTCAGCTCGGCTTTGCAAGTCTTCTTTAGTGGCAATTCTCACACTTCCACTGTTTGCTTCTTCACAGTTCCTCTTCCCAGAATGTCACAGCAGACTTCTTGTCCGATGCCTCACTCCCCCACGGTGTCTGCTCCTGGACTTAGGAGGCTCATGTAGTCAGCATCTTTTTACATGGCTTAGACTTGGGCGCCAGCAGACGCAACGACAAACATCTCTGGTGAATAATAATCTAGGACAGTTCCAAAGTGCACACCAACTTGCCAGAAATTCTTCAACAGCAAATAGGTGCTTCTGTACCGTTTTACGGAAGTGTGTGTGCATCAGTGCACAGGTCCACGTCTATGTGTGTTCAATGTGTGTACCCATGTGTGTGTATGCAAACATGTATGCATCTGTGTGCATGTGCATGTTTATGTATGTGTACTCATGTCTGTGTATATATGTATGCATACATGTGTGTGCATGTCTACATGTGTGCACTTGTGTCCCATGAATGTACCCATGTGTGTGTGCACACATGTATGCATCTGTGTGCATGAGCATGTTTATGTGTCTGTATTCGCATGTGTGTATGCATGTGTGGAGGGCAGAAGACAACTCAGAACAGTCAGTTCTCTCCTATCGTATGGGTCCTGGGGATCTAACTAGGGTTGCAAGGCTGGGAGGTAAGCCCTTCTACCCCGTAAGCAATCACACCGGCTCATCTTGTAATTTTTGGCAGCCAAACTCCATAGGTTGTTAAGCATTGGGTCAAAGTGTCGATCAGTAAAAGCCAGCTATTGGCCTTGGGCAGGACACCAAGGATTGAAGTTGTGCTATGTCCCCTTACATGCTTACTTTGGGCTGTTTGTCAACACTCCCTAAAATAGGAGGGTGGCTCCTTGGTCTTTGATGTAAGCCTTTCCATCCATTTCGTATGTTCTCTCCTTTCTTCCTCCCCTTCTTCCCTCATCAGGAGGTTGTTTCTTTGTAGCATTAACATGTTCAATGAGAGTGGCATCAATGTCTCTCAGGTCCCTGTCATGCAGACCCATCAGGATCATGCATGTGTTCTGCTCAACCGCTTTTTGAGACACAAGGTTTGAGAGACAAGCAGGTCACTGACTTCAAGAGCCCACTTTCTCTGCAAAGGCCTCTTGCTTTATTCTGCAGAAAGATGAGAGCGCTCTGACTTCACCTTTGGCTTGCTTTCACAACAGCAGCCCTGGGTTTGATGTTCTAGTTTAGGGTTTTGTTTAGTAGAAAACTGTGCCACAGCTCTTCTGAGAAAGCTCGGGGGGTGTTTTAGGCCATTCTCACTAGAGGGCACCACACTCTACTATTGTGTCCTGGGTCAACTCTACACCCAGGGCGTGTACTTGGTCTAAGTCTAAGCTTAGGGTTGTGGAAAACTTTTGAGTGTACATAGTAAGATCCAGAGAGACTAGGACCATCTCAATTAAGGCTTTCTGGACTTCCGTTGGGAAGGCTCTCAAGTCACGCTTCAGGGTTCACCCTCAAGTTGGGGATTCTGGTGCCTCAGCAAATACAAAGGCTCTGGAGACACAGCTGAGCCACAGGGACTTCAAGAGTGGCTCTAGAGGCTCAAGCCAATGTGCTTTCCAGAAATTTCTATAACTCTGCTCTTTTGATAAGGGAGAGAAGCCTAAAGTCATTGTTTACTCGAAGTTGGAAGACTTGGCATACAGACCAATGGAACGGACCCCTCAGAGAAAATCGCTGTATTCTGTGGTCATTTTTTTTCCTTCCCGCTCTTAGACCAGCAAGGCACAGAAAGTGATTTACATCTCCTTCCGCTAGACTACCCACACAATTACGGTATTAAGCTGAGTCCAGTGCAACTGCAGCTGGGGCCATGCGTTATGCAGAACCCGGGGCATCTACTAAAGGGGTCTTAGAGCTCAAACAGACCGAGCCTCCGGCTGGGACTGTGGAGGAGGGCAACAATGGCTTTTCAGGATCCCACACCATTAGGAAGTGGAGTGGTTCTCTGTATATCTTGATATCTGGGTCAGATGCAAGAGGAGACAGAGTGAGAATTGGTAAAACAGCATCCCTCCTCACTCAGACTCCGGGAGCAACGCTAGCTAGCATTTTACCATTTACACCTCGGCCTTGTTCTTGCCTGCACCTAGAGAAAATTATGAAGTAGACATGTTTCTTGTCTGACTTCCTCATAGTCACAGCATGACCTCGTCCAAGGCTGCTGTTCTGTGAGATTGCTTGTGGCAGGCAAGGAGACCCATGGCTTAGCTCTGAGCTGCAGGCCAGCTCCTGTCAACATCCAAAGAGAAGCTTTCTCAGGCTAGCTCCTGTCTGTCTCAAAAGATCTTCCCTTACTGGCCTGTGTAGTCTTTCTGCCTAGTTCTCATAAGAAAGGTCTCTGCATGTTAGAGTTCGTCTCCACATGGAGAATTGCTGCTGATCCACACAGAAGTGTGTGTGTGTGTGTGTGTGTGTGTGTGTGTGTGTGTGTGTGTGTAGTGTGTGTGGTGTATATATGTGGTGTGTGTGTGGGGTGTGTGTGTGGTGTATATATGTGGTGTCTGTGGGGTATGGGGGTGTATATGTGGTATGGGGGTTGTGTTTGTGTGGTGTATATGTGGTATGTGTATGTGTAATTGTGGGGTGTGTATGTATATATGGTATGTGTGTGTGTGATGTGTATGGCAAGTGTGTGTGAATGTGTGGTGTATGTACATGTGTGTATATGACATGTATGTGTGAATTGTGGTGTGTGTGTATGTGCTGTGTGTATGATATGTGTGAATGTGTGGTGTGTGTGTATATGTGTGAAATATGTGTGTATGGTGTGTGTGTGCGCGCGCGCATGTGTGTGTACATGTGTGGTATGTATATATATATATATGTGAGATATGTGTGTATGGTGTGTGTGAGAATGTGTGGTATGTATATATATGTGTGAGATATGTATGTATGGTATGTGTGTGTGTGAATGTGTGGTGTGTGTGTATATATGTGTGAGATATGTGTGTATGGTGTGTGTGAATGTGTGGTATGTATATATGTGTGTGATATGTATGTATGTGTGTGAATGTGTGGTGTGTGTGTATATGTATGAGATATGTGTATATGGTATATGTGTGTGAATGTGTGGTGTGTGTGCACATGCCAGAGATTCTTGGGGCTTGACTTCTTTGAACAGCTTAACTGTCACACCATTTTGTCACTTTACAGCTGTGTTTTATGGCCTTTAAGTATCTGTGTCCTGGGTCCCATCTGACTTTTCAGGACAGGGATGAGATGTAGCTCAGTAGTGCAGTAACAGCCAATGATGCATAGGATCAGAGTTTGATCCTGGTCCCGTAAAGGTGTGGGCACCATAGCCAAATTGTGGCAGGGTACCCCAAGGCTAGGAGCTAAGCCTTAATGAGTCTTAACTTGTTCCCAAATCCTTCTCCAAACCTATGCCTTTATTCTCCTGCCGTCTACACAGGCCCTCACCCCAGGACAGGTTCTTCAGAATGTTCCTACTTCAGAGCCATCATAGGCTTCACAGATGTGTCTACTACCATCCCATCTTTTGAGTAAACATCCTGAGGCGTGATCTGTCTTTTCTAGAGGATCCCCACAACGTCCAAAGCCATAGTCTTCGGAGTCCAACCAGGCTCTCTCTCTCTCTCTCTCACACACACACACACACACACACACACACACACACACGCACACACACACACAGAGCTGGGGAATGAACTCTGATATGTATAGTCCAAGCGTTCCGCATGCCTCCACTTGACCCCATCCATCCTTCAATTCTTCTGGTGGTCATTTTTAGTTGGTTCAGCCCATGGATTCTCTCCAGCAAGAACCATTAAGACAGCCTCTAGAATGTGAATACAGCTGGATTGGCTGAATATATACACATGGTGGTTTTAATTGTTGAGTCATTTTGCTTCCAACCAGGTCAGAGCTGGATCTCCATTTGAATTTCTAAATTCCCACTGTCACGAAGAGGTGAAACCTAATGGGAGCCTAGCCCATGACACCTGCCTGCCTTTCTGATTCCCATCCGACCTGCATGCTCGCTCTTGAGAGATGAAAAGTAAAAGATGGGGGCTGGTGAGATGGCTCAGTGGGTAAGAGCACCCGACTGCTCTTCCAAAGGTCCAGAGTTCAAATCCCAGCAACCACATGGTGGCTCACAACCATCCTTAATGAGATCTGGTGCCCTCTTCTGGAGTGTCTGAAGACAGCTACAGTGTACTTACATATAATCAATAAATAAATCTTTAAAAAAAAAAAAAAGAAAAGTAAAAGATGAACCCGTTTTATGCCATGATGCTCCAAGGTAACAAATTACAGCCTTGTAGCAAATGAACACAGAATTAGGCAACCTTTTCTACATATTCTCATGTCATTTCTGACCCTGGTCTCTCATCACCAAAATGAAATTAATCTTCATTCTTTTGTAAGTTCATCAAGTGTAGTCCAAAAGCACTGTAATTCAGATGGGCAGCTAAAAATCCCAACACTTGTTAGAAAGCCAGTAACACTACTGATCACACAACTTCAAGACTCTCATGCCTTGATTTTCCTGCTAAGTTTGGCCAGAGTCTAAGGACTCGGTAATATGTAAACATGTTGGTTAGAATACATAGATACTTGAGCTCACAAGAGGCACCATCTGGACTTTCAAAGGAATGACTTTTGAGAAGATCTAGTTTTAATCACGTGTGTACACACATGTGGGTGAGGATACCCACAGAGGCCAAAAGCACCAGATACCCCCAAAGCTGGAGTTACAGGCATTGCTGGGAACCAACTCAGGTCCTTCTGAAAGCATACACACTATCCCACTAAACCTTCTCTCCAAGTCTCAGAAAGTTGATTCTGTCGAAAGATTAAAAGGCAAAAATACTCTAATCTATTAGTGAAACATAATGGGTTTGTACTTTGTTTAAACTTTTGCTGTTGACAGTAGGAGCTAAGACAACAGCTCATGCAACCCTAAAAGCAGCAAGGAAAAGTGGGCCCTAAGGAAAGGCCCTGCACAGGGCACCTGTGCCAAATGCCACTGCCTACCCCATAGGAGGTAGTTCTAGAACTTAAAAGATTCCACTTTTATGCAGATTTTTTTCTGAGATAAGAAACAAGGGGGACCCCTTTTGTCTCATCTTTCTATACCTCCACAAGTGTTAAATAAGAATCATTCCACCTAAGGTATCATTAGGAAAAATAGTCTGCTTCGAGTATTGTCCTTGAAAATTTATCCTTAAGAAAAGTGACTCAGCAAATGTTTTCACACTCATGTAAGAATGAAGCCATGGACATGGGATTCCCTACTAATGGTGTGGGTTGTTTGCTTGCTTAAGATTTATGTTATTATGAGTGTTTTGCCTAAGTGTGTGATGTGTACCATATGCATGCCTGGTGCCCATAGCTGGAACTGAAGCTATGGATTGGGGTAAGCTATCATGTGGGTGCTAGGAACCAAGCCCAGATCTTCAGTGAGAGCAGCTAGTGCTCTTAATGGATCCATATCCCCAGCCCTATTAAACTTGTTTTAAGCATCCATGAGAACAGAAGAACATTGGCTGAAGAGAATGACTTCTTATTCTCTAGAAAGAGATCCCTGAGTGACTTGTAGTGACAGGCCTACCTCTGAAGTCCATTTGACAGAGAAAGAAAACAGCCCAGGAAAGGAAAATCTTTTTCCCAAGAAGGTCTTCTGTTCCTTTGGGTTATCCTGGAAGTCGGGTGCTTTCCCAGCAGCCCACTTGGCCCAGTCAGAGTCAAGTATAGGAATCCAACTAAAGGTTCAGGAACAAAGAAACTTGGAGTTAACTGCCCAGTCTCTTCTCCCAGCCTGTAGTGTCATCTTTTGATATCGAGGTCTAGTCATGGACTCAGCTCACAATTTCCAGTCCACACATGGACCTCTTGAAGTCACTGGCTTGAAAAGCCTCGGCTGTGACTACTGTGGGCTTTGTGCTTGACCACAGGGCAGGACCTACGCTCATGGATGTGAGTAGAAAAGTGGACTGCATCCAAAGTAGATTTTTGAGGGCAGGGTCTCAACAAATCAGGCCAGAAAATCCAAGCCCCGGAACACACTCCTACTCCTAAAAACCAGTACTCACGGGCCCCCAGAGCTGGAAGCCAGATCCTTACTTTAGAATCGTAGGTGATAACTAGTAGGCTCCCACACAAGGAATTCATTGTGACGTCTAACTAGCTGGTGCTCCATTCTTGACACTGATATTTTTCAAGGTACTGTCTCCCCAACAGCAGTTTCCGGATTCTCTTCCACAGGCTGAACTATATTCTCAGCAGGGCATAGGTGTTGCCAGCCTCATCTGTGCTCCTGCCTTTCCATAGTCTGATAAGCAGGATCTTCGTGTTTTCAGAATTCTGTTCAGAACGATGCCCTGCTCAGGATCTCACCACTGGCTCGTATGTGATATCAAAGACTTGAAGGTCACTCATGTGACAGTATTTAGACGTGGTTCTCTAGGAAGATGACTTCTGTTTTATTAGTTTTTCTTGCGAACACTTTTAGAGGCAGAGTTTTAAAGTGGGTGAAATTTCCTGAAACTGACAGTATTGCTCAAAGGGTTTAAATTGATTACATTTAAAAAAATTTAAATAAAAACTACAAGCTTTTTTTCTTTCTTTCATTCTTTTTTTTTTTTTTTTTTAAAGCAACAAAATCAAGTGAATGCCACACACATACAGTAACTATTTTGGTTACAGAAATAGGAGCCAAAAATAAATTAATGTAATACTAGAAAACAGAAATTTAATTAGGCAGAAAAATAGGCAATAATTGTCTCTGGCCCATGGCATTTGCATGAGCTAACCACGATGGTGCCGGCAAATGCCGACCAGGTACAGCAAACGGGGGATGGGGGGGGAAGGGGGGGCGGACATTTAGTGCCACGATATTTTAATACACATGAATATACAAAGTTGATCAAAATGAAATGTTTAAAAGATAAAAATCCATCCATAATAAAGCTACACTCCAGTATCTAAAATAAGCCTTAAGCGCCAGTTAGAACAGACTTTCAAGTTAGGCATGCCCATGAGATTAAGGGCACCCATGAAAACCATGCACAGGGGCCTCTGCTGTCATTTTCCATTTTCCGTTATGCCCAAAATATAAACGGGACATGAAACCATGTGGGAATGGCTTCCTATTCAGACTAACACCCTGATGGCATTCTTCCCGGCTTTCTTCAAGCCAGTCTACCTGATGAGACCTTGGAATGGGAAAAACTGCATCAATGTAACAAGACTATGCACACCAGCTTTTCACTAACATTTGCTTTGAAACAAAAGATTCAGCATACTGCACCATACTCTAGATGATAAAGTAGCAAAGAAACATTTCATTTTTTTAAAAAAAATGTTAAAGTCTCTTGAAAGACACTTTTTAAATTTTTAAAATTTTAAGTTTCTTTTTAAGTACCCAGCTTTTACAGAAATTAAGAAAATTCAGCAGGCTTAATCACTCCTGCTGGGGGAAAGGACATACAGACCCCCATCGGGGACTGTTGCTGGGTCTTTGTGCTATCTCTGTGCCCTGGGATTGGTCTCACGTGTCTCACAGCCACTGTCATCCCCTGCTTAATACTAGGAACCAGGGAAAGTAAGTTAGAACATGACTTCTCTGTGGGGAAAAAAAAGGATGGGGCATGGGACAGAGCTGCCTTGTGTTTTCTTTATTGAGAAAGAGGTAAGTCACTACCAGATCGTTCTATACTGGATAAACTGATGGAGTGTTGATGGAGATGTGTGTTTGGTCTTCTCCGGTCTTCTTTCCCAGCACCATACAACCAAATGAATGTCAGTACGATAGTTTCAGCGATCGCTCATCTCCTTCGGTTCCAAAACCTCTTCACAGATACTCAATTTTAACTTACTTTTTTCCATTAAAAGCAACGACTTTGGTTACATTGCTGGGGAATACTTTACATGCTCACAGGAACAAAAGAAAGGAAGAAAAAGAAAGACGAGAAAAATGTGCCGAACCTTACAATAGCATTTGGGCTTCCATTTGAAACATTTTTGTCTAATAAATTAGCTGCAAGAGTTGTTTCAAAGATAGTTTTAATAGTTTTTGTTCTATGATCAGTTCCAAATATATTAGAGACCAGTAGCCATTTTTTTTAACCTTTGTAACCCACAGTGAAGTATATGGCTGTATGTATACAAATATCTCAGGCCATCAATCCCTTACACTTGAAAAAGTGCCTCACCTTAAAGAATGAAGGTTCACCATCCATGTAAGTGATTAATAAATATGCTTCATGGAGGGGGGAAATAAAGACAAAATATTTATAAATATGCATTGCCTCTAACCAAGGCAAAGTCCATTTTCGTCACTTGCATAAGAGAGTAACATGACACAACCCTGTTTCGTCTGCTCCAGTGAAGAATGAGACATGGCCCTTGAAGCGTGAACAAATGAAGCGTCGGCATGCTGAAGTTCCGAGTCACAAACAATTCAAGATATTTCAGAAATAAGGAGTCCAGTTTTCACCTAGATAAAGTGCTATCCTCTTCCTGCTGCAAAATGGCCACTGATGATTTCAACTGCAGTTTTTGAGTTCACATTACACCACGAGTTTGCATGTTCATTCGCCGACGTAGTACGTCGCAACACAACACATTCACAGTATATTAACGTGTGTAGAAGTCAACTGACATCCCAAAAGGAAGCCAAGGACTATGACCCATAGTATTTGTAGGAAAACCAAGATCCATTCAATGGTAAAACACCAAATCAACCCTTTTAATAAAAGGTACCAGTATGCAAATGCTCTAATAAATACACACATAACAAAAGGGGGAAACGGTGAGATAAGGTTCTTCCTGGAAACTGTCTTGTCAAGCATTCTAGGAATCTGAGCCACCATCTTACCTCTCCACCCACCTCCTAACACTTCCTGTGACCCACCTCACACTGCACTAACTCCAGCAAAACTCACCAGTGCCTCCATAAATAGACTGAATGTTAAAAAAAAAAATAAGAAGAAGAATAAGAAGCAAGAAGCTGTACAATCTGCTGATGGTTGTCAAGGTGAACAGAGTTCTTGATTCCTCGTCTTCCTCATCTAGGAAAGATGCTGATGTTGACTGGCTAGAGAGAGCCCTGCCAGAGGCAGTCAGCTAATGTCTCAGCCCTGGTGCCACTGACTAAAAAACATCAGCAGGATTGAAAAGACAGTTTGAAAAGCTTAGCGGTACCAAACATGAGAAGAAGACAACTACAGGACCTGATGGAAGAAAATCATTCCTAAAAATGAACAGCATCAAGCTATTTTCCAGAAACGTGGCTTTTGGTAGAAAGATAAGTAACTTCTCACTGACCACAAAAAACATCTTCCATTTGGCTTTGCCTGCCCTGAGCTCCAAAATGTCTTAGCCCCTGGGATTCTACCAGCTAGGTAAGCACAGTTGGGTGCAAACGCCATCTACCAATGACAGCCTTACCTCACCTTGCTCCAATGTGGAGGAGGATTTTGGCATCTAGGCCACTCACTTTTAAACATTTTCACTTGCACAAACGTAAAGCTATGGTTGCAACCCTAACAGATGAATATCTATCTACCCAACTCCTCCCATCAGAGGAGGCAGGCATGCTAACAACGGGTAGCAATGCTTTCAGGGACCTGTCAAAGGAATGCATGGGAAGGGGGGCCCCCAGAAACCATTCAGGAAGCCTACCAAACACTCAGTATGGACTGTGACATTTACAGGAAATATCACTCTGGTTTAGCCAGATGTGACAAGCGGCATTAACCATTCATCCCAATCTTAAAATTAGCAACAGTTATTCATGTAAATCTGACTATATAATCCGACTGCAGTTAACTCTACCTCAGACCAAAACAGAGTCAGGAGTAGTGCTGCATGTAAAAAACACAAAGGAAGGAAGGAAGTTTAACACTGCCGGACCAGTGCGCATCATAGTGATGACATCAGCGGGCCACTGGGGGGGAGGAGAGGTCTGCAGAGAAACCACGGCTCTAGTGCTTGGAGTATTTCCCTGCTTGAATGAGTCTCGCGCTCCACCAAGTTATTCTCTTGATTGATAGAATAAAATATATCCAGATTCTGAATTTTTTGATATATCTGACGTTAGCCCATAGAATTCCTCAATGGCTTGAGCGTCTATTTTCTGCAACAAAGGGGGAGGGGGGAAGTGTCATTATTTATTGTTCGCTTCCTGGGTAAACAAAATTTAAGCTGTAAGATACATGAGTTGGTATAAAAAATGCAATTAGGAGCCTTGGATGGTAAACAGCTCATTGTATACATTTCACAGATGCAAACTGCTGGGGCTGGGAGGAGACAACCCTCTCCTCTAATAGTAACCATACAGAGATGCCCTTGGAGACACTTAGGATGTCTGACTTTCAGGCAGTAACTAGAGGGGTCTGTGAATAACCTCAGGTCTTTCCATTTATCAAAGCTCACTTCCTTTTGTGTCTACTCTACTAAAAAATAGCTACCCTAATGGGTTAAAGCAGATTCCACCATTGAGATTAGAATTTATAATATTCCTTTACAAGAAATTGAATGCGTTAAGTAGGTGGATGTAATCTAAGTCGTTCCATAGTACTGGTAAGTGGGTCTATTTAGGTAACATTTGCAGGAGTTGTCCCACCCCAAATCCCTTCTCTATCCTGTGCCCATGAGGTGTAGAGGTAACCTATAAGCCTACCTCTACAATGTCGTCATCAAACAACAGCCAGAAGCCATGACTTTTTACGATGGTGATGTAATGCCCACGGTTAGGACCACTGGAAAAGAATGAAGGGGAGAAAGTTACCAGTTAAGTGCGTACTTCTCTATAACATCCCAATTCCATCCCAATTATCAATGCAAAAATCTAATGTCATCAAGTATAGCCACCACAGTGGCACAGACCTGGACTCTCAGCTACTCGGAAGCTGGAGCAGGAGGTCAAATTCAGCCTGGGTACCATACAGACATGCTGTTTCCAAATTAAAAGAACCGTGGACTAGTTTTTGTCTAAGTCCACAATTCTGGCAGAGCACCTGGGTGTGTTGGCACCACGCTGGCCATGGGGGTGTGCAGAGGCCCATTGGGGGAAAACATATTCAAAGTCGGCAATTAGGAGTTACTGTATACCTACTGCCTGCCAGAAAAACACTGAGCAAGATAAAACATGTCTCCCTGCCCACCTTTACCTTCCACAGTGAACGACCACAGCAACCAGGTCATACATGCGGTCCAGGTTCACAGCATCGCTGGAGGTGTTGAAGAGCCGGAGTTCCAGAGGGAAGACCACCCGGTAAGACAGCTTGGTGTACCTGTGGAGCTGTTCCATGTACTTGAACCTCTTGAGGTGCAGGGCCAAAATCATGGGCAGCTTTTTTACCCTCATCCTAAGAAAACATGAAACAGAAAACCAATTGTACCCGATGCCTATTAGAGGAAGAAAACACGCTATTGCCTATACACAAACAAGGCAGGATGGGCCCAGTAAGTATCCAGACTTTCCACAAGCAGAAAGATATACCCATGTCTGTTAATCGCCAAGTGAGATGGCCCAGCGGGAGCCCTGTGCTCCAGTTGGCGGGCCCGGCACTAGCGTGCCGTTTCTCTTTTTTAATATTTTCCTTAACACAGGAGGGCTGAAATTTTAAGAAAAGGAAGCTGGGAAAAGGAGCAGGCAAATGATGCAGACAGAACTTCCGGTGCTAAAGACTAGCAGAAGGAACCGTCTGGCACATACCTGGGCATCAAACACCACCGCTGCCAGGCTCATGCCCACATCTTACTCTTGTGATTTCGTGCCACGTGGGTCCTCTATCATGGTTCTCACTCTAGGTGTTTATGAAATGCAGGGGTTATCTTGGGGCGCTATCATCAAATCTGAATAGGGCTCCGACTCTTTTTGGTTTTTCGAGACAGGGTTTCTTTCTCTGTAGCCCTGACTGTCCTGGAACTCACTCTGTAGACCAGGTTGGCCTCGAACTCAGAAATCCTGAAACCTGCCACTGCCTCCCAAGTGCTGGGATTAAAGGCGTGCGCCACCACTGCCCGGCTTCTCTGTCTCATTTTTGAAGCTTCCACGTGTGATAATGTATTGAAGGTTTTGAGAAATACTGCGCTGGAGGAATTGATCCAATCCTAGCCTTACATAAACAGTTTCCCCCACTACTCTCTGACCATTAATTAACATTCCTGGGTAAAGTGTCTGTCTCACAGTAACAGCTGTGTAGATAACACTGCTGGAACACAGCACCCAGCTCTCCTCCCCCAATCCTCCCCAACCCCACCCCACCCCCACCCCCGCCCACCGATGAATGTGCTGAATTAGCACAAACACTGCTGGACCTGTGCACATTTTAGTATGTATTTTTTGGAAGGGGCTGATTCTAAGAGAATATTTATTGAAGAATCTCCTAAGGTAAAAACCCTCCTCATAAAAATAAACAAGGTAAAAACATCAGACAAAACAGGCATGACGGCACATGCCTCACAACCCCAGTGCTGGAAGGGAGGTGCAGACAGGAAGAAGTGGGTTTTAGAGCAGCCTGGGTTATACAGCCAGACCCTGCCTCATAAAAACAGATTGGTGGAAAAACAATAATTATAGGAGACCTCTATGTTTCCCAGAAACATGTGTCATTTTAATGCACAAAACAACCAGGGTTGAGCAGAAAACACCTTCATGCCACACAGGTAGACCCAGGCTTCCTGAGGTGAAGCAAGAGACTCAGCATGGGAGGCAGAGACAGTGCCAGCTAACACAGAGCACCAGCTGCCTGCTGTAGGGGTTGGCCTTCTCACATCGATGCCAGAAAGGAAGCTATTCATGGGTAGGGTTAGGGTGAAGGAGGCTAGGCAGAAACCTCCTCACTGCAACTCCAGGTCTAGATCCTCAGCTCCAGAGGGCACCGCTGAGTATCTAAGAGCTACCTTGAAATCTCCAGAACCAACGTGGAGTTCACAGGAAGATTAAACTTTCAAGTTTTTTGGATTCTGGAGACCAGATAGTGATGAACACCAAATTAGCTCAGAGTATCTAAGAGCTGTCATTGGTAGGGACCCGTAAAAAGATGACGGACCCTGGCTACGATGCCAAGTCAGAACATGGTAGCTTTCTTCAAGACGGTTTCTTTGTGTAGCCCTGTCCTCTGAACTCCTTTATTCTGTATTCCTGCAACTGGTGTGTCCTTGGTTCACAGCTCCTTATTAAATAACAGATGGTTTTTAAATCCTTGGCTGTAAGTAAGAAAGCCAAAGTCTACAGGAAAAGCAGCAATGTGCTGTGTACTGTGATAATTAATATGCTTTATTTAACTTATCTTTAATCCTAAGAGGGTAATGAGGATGTTCAATCCCCACTGTTTACCAGTATCCAGCACATAGTAACACTCGGTACTTGTTGATGGTAAAAAGCATGCGCAGGCAGACATAGGACCACTCTCTGAGGGCAGCATTCTTAGCTAGTGTTTGAATATGCTTGGCCCAGGAAGTGGTACGATTAGAAGGTATGGCCTTGTTGGAGTGCATGTGTCACTGTGGTATGGGTTTTAAGACCCTCATCCTAGCTGCCTGGGAGCTCGTCTTTTCCTAGTGGCCTTCATATGAAGATGTAGAACTCTCAGCTCTTCCTGAACCATGCCTGACTGGATACTGTCACGCTCCTGCCTTGATGATGATGGACTGAACCTCTGACCTGTAAGCCAGCCCCAATTAAATGTTGTCCTTGTAAGAGTTGTCTTGGTCATGGTGTCTGTTCGCAGCAGTAAAACCCTAACTGAGATAGCCAGGTTTTCCAGATGAGGTCGCTGACTTTGTGAAGTCACTGACTCTGTGCAGACCCATGGAGCCCTTCCGACACGAGCCCCCCTCACTGATTAGCCCCTTACGCACCTCTTCTGAGCCTCCTGTTTGCTGCAACATGTTTCACAATAATATTTTTGTTCACTACACAGCGTTTCTGTGTTGCTGAAGTCTCTGTAGAGAAAAAATATTTTCACCTTTTAAAAAACAGCCCAGACATACTTAATACACCGCATTTAAACCCCTCTATTACCTGGAAGATAATTCCCAAGTGAAACTGGGGAAAACAATAATCACAGAAGAGCCTTCTTAAGACCGGACTGTTGTGCCATTAGAGCACATCTACAGGCCCTGGCTGTGGCTTCACTGTGAGAGTTGGAAAAGCAGGCTGATTTAAGCTGGGAGTGTTGGCACACACCTCCAATCTCAGTGATCCAGAGGCTAAGGCAGGAGGATGGGACATTTAAAGCCAATCTAAACTACACTGTGAGGTCTAAAGCAGCCCCTGTTCCCAAACAAAACAAAATTTTATTTAAGGAGACCCAGACAGATACAAACTAGAGTTTTAACAGATTCAGAAGGAAAAAAAAAGTTAGTATTCAGGAGGAGGAAGAGGAAGAGGAAGAAGAGGAGGAGGAAGAAGAAGAGGAAGAGGAAGGAGGAGGAGGCGGAAGGAGGGAAGGAAGGAAGGAAGGAAGGAAGGAAGAAAGAAAGAAAGAAAGAAAGAAAGAAAGAAAGAAAGAAAGAAAGAAAGAAAGAAAGCCGCCATTACTGAGGCTATGGGGCACTCACAAAAAAGGGATCTACCCCCGGGCGTGGTGGCGCACGCCTTTAATCCCAGCACTTGGGAGGCAGAGGCAGGCGGATTTCTGAGTTCGAGGCCAGCCTGGTCTACAAAATGAGCTCCAGGACAGCCAGAGCTATACAGAGAAACCCTGTCTCGAAAAAAAAAAAAAAAAAAAAAAGGGGGGGGGGGAATCTACCATGACTGCCCTCTGAAAGACCCAACAAGCAGCTGAAAGAGTCAGATGCAGATATTTGCACCCAACCAATGGACAGAAGCAGCTGACCCCTGTTGTTGAATTAGGGAAGGCTGAAAGAAGCTGAGGAGAAGGGCAATTCTGTAGGAGGACCAGCAGTCTCAATTAATCTGGACCCTGGAGATCTTTCAAACACTGGACCACCAAACAGCATATACCACTGATATGAGGCCGCTGACACATATACAGTAGAAGACTGCTGGGTCTGTGTTCATTCAAAGATGATGCACCTAACCCTCAAGAGACTGGAGGCCCCCAGGGAGTTTAGAGGTCAGGTGGGAAGGGGGAATCCACGTGGAGATGGGGTGAGGTGGGGAGGAGGTGTGGGATGTGGAGCAGGAAGAGGGTGGATGGGGACGGGGAAAGGAATATGGAGTGTAAAAAATAAATTAAAAATAAAGAAAAAACGAAGAAGAAGAGGAAGAGGAAAAAATAGTTAAGTCAGGTCCCCCAAAGGCAATCATAAAATCCAAAGTGGTATTTCTATATTAATTAAAAACTGCATCTCAGAGGTTCCATTTTTCAAAGACCGTAAGAGTTACAGATACTGAAAGCAGAACTGTATACAACTGTCCTTATGTCCTGCTTAAACCCTAGGAAGGGTATAAGGGTGTGGCTCAGGTGATAGAGTGCTTGCCCTACCACATGCCTGGGGCCCTGGGTTCCATCTTCAATGCTGCATAAGCCAGATGTGGCAATGAAAGCCCATAACGCTTGCACTAGGATGTGGAAGCAAGAAGATCAGGAGTGCAGGGTCACCTGCCAACCCCTAGCTGAGTTTGAGGCCAGCGTAGGCTACATAAGACGCTGCCCTTCTCTCTTTCTGTGTGTGTGTGTCTCATACACACACACACATACACACTCTCACACGCACTCACACTCTTTCTCACATACACTCACACACATTCTGTCTTTGTCTCTGCCTCTCTCATACACACACACACACGTATTCTCTCGCACACATATTCTCTCTCTTCTCTTCTCTCTCTCTGTCACTCATACACACACACACTCCTCCCCCTCTCTCTAACACACACACTTGAGTCACTCACTGCTCTCCCACACACCCTAGGATAAGCACTTCAATCTGCCTATTTTAAAAACAAAGGCCATTATGGCCGTGCTGGACACAATCTTATCAGAAGGTTCTTCCGCCTGCTACTTAGAGCTTTCGCAGCGTTCTAAATGTCACAAGGCCTTCCATTCTTTCTGGATTCAACTCTGCATTTCTGTGGTCAGCTTCAAAAGGCTGAAAGCAACATTTAGAATCTCCTACCCTGTAGTTTCAAAAATGCCTGTTGACACTCCTTCTTCACACCAGCTCCCAGCAGCAGAATGATCAGGTTTTATTAAACAGAAAATGGTATTAATGACCTATCACTTACAGAGAACACATCAAAGGAAAGCATTGTCCATTTGCTCAATTCCCAGATAGGCGCTAGGTCCTGGGGATTTGGAGAACAGCTATACTCATACAGCGACAAGTACAAATGAGCCCATAAGTATACCTTAGTCATCATAAAGCACTAGAGGTGAGTCCGCAGCCTAAGACTGCCCTCTAACAGTTTGCTGCTGCACTCAGGAGAAACAGTCCAACACCCACACTCACAAGCCCTGGGCATCAGACTCTACCAATCCTCTGACCCTGCCTCTGACTCTAGTCTGCAGCTTACTGATCCAGCTACTCCTGTGTGGGCTGTGCTCCTCTGAGGAGGAGAACAGGTAGGGGCTACTTCTCAGCAATGAGAGTGCTTTTCAGAGCCCCCCATGGCTGGGATGCCTGGCTACTCAGAACTCAGGGAACCACCTCTCTCCAGGGTAGGTTTCCCTAGGGAACTACCCAGCTCTGACCCCACTGCAGTGGGTTTTCTTGTTTGTTTTGTTCTTAAGGGTATGTGTGTGTGTGTGAGTGTGTCTGTGAATGTGATTGTTAGAGTGAGTGTGGTTGTGTGCATATCTCTATGTGTATTATGTGAATGTGTATGTATGTATGTCTATATATGTGTATATGTGTGTGTATCTGTATGTATCTGTGTGTGTGTGAATATGTGTGAGTGTGTATGTGTATATGGCTGTGTGTATCTGTGCATGCATCTGTAAATGTGTGTGTTGTGTGGGTGTATTGTGTGAATGTGAGTGTGTGTATGCATGTGCCTGTGTGTGAATGTGTGAAAGTGTGTGTGTATGTTGTATGAGTGTGTTATGTGAATATGAGTATGTGTGCATATGTCTCTGTGTAAGTATGTGTAAAGTGTATATGTGTGTATGTGTACATGTATGAGTGTATGTGTGTGAGTGTGTGAATATATGTGTGTGTGTGTACTGTATGAGTGTGTGTCTGTGTGTGAATGTATATGTATGTGTATATGTATGCATGTGTATATGTATATTGTATGAGTATATGCCTGTGTGTTTATGTGTATATGTGTGTGTATCTGTGTGTTTATGTATATATGTGTGTGTATGTATGTATGTGTGTATGTGAGTGTGTGTATGTATGTGAGTGTGTGTCTGTGTGTGAATGTATGTGTGTATGTGTGTATATATGTGTATGTGTATGAGTATATGCCTGTGTGCTTATGTGTATATGTGTGTGTATCTGTGTGTTTATGTGTATATGTGTGTGTATGTATGTGTGTGTATGTGAGTGTGTGTATGTATGTGAATGTGTGTCTGTGTGTGAATGTATGTGTGTATGTGTGTATATATGTGTATGTGTATGTGTATGAGTATATGCCTGTGTGCTTATGTGTATCTGTGTGTGTATCTGTGTGTTTATGTGTATATGTGTGTGTATGTATGTGTGTGTATGTGAGTGTGTGTATGTATGTGAGTGTGTGTCTGTGTGTGAATGTATGTGTGTATGTGTGTATATATGTGTATGTGTATGAGTATATGCCTGTGTGCTTATGTGTATATGTGTGTGTATCTGTGTGTTTATGTGTATATGTGTGTGTATGTATGTGTGTGTATGTGAGTGTGTGTATGTATGTGAGTGTGTGAATGTATGTGTGTATGTGTGAGTGTATGTGTGTATATGTCTGTAAGTATGCATATGTATATTATGTGAGTGTTGTGTATGTATGTGTGAGTGTGGATCTGTGTGTCCGTCCGCATATTATGCACAGAGGTCAGAAGAGGGCATCAGCTGTCCCCTCTATCACTCTCTTCCTATCCTTTAAGGAAATCTTCTACCCAAACCTGAGCTCATATTTTCTCAGCTAGTGCTAAGATCCAACCATCCTCCTGCCTCCACACACCTCAGAACTTTGGTTGCACACGTGCACATGATGCCTGGCTTGTTACATGAATTTAGAACCCTGAACTTTGATCTTTGGACTATACACCAAGGACTCTTAAAAGGACAGGGAGAGATCTTGTGTGTTTCAATCACTGGTATATATCCAGCCTGACCTTGCAGAATGAATGAATGAATGAATGAAGACAGAAGAATAAAGTTCAGGGGGAAAGCAGAGAGAAAAGAGATAATAAACGTGTCCTGGAGTAATCAAGGGATTTCCCCCGAAGAGGTAATATCCAACTCAGGACAGAAGGAAGCGTGCTGGGGAAACAGAGTCACAAAGGTAAGGCACACGGGGGGAGAGCTACGGTTACGGGGGGCAGTACAAGCTCAGGCATTACTAAGAAGCTTGCATGGTCCCACAGCACAGCGGCTCCTAAACAGCACAGGAAAGACATGAGCAGACAGTGTTTCTGGAACCGCTACTTTCCACAGCTCCACCGAAAGGCGTAGGAAACATCAGGAGGCAAGGAAAGCCTTGACAGGCAATCACGCTGGACCCTCAGATTTCAGCCCTTATTGTGCAATCACACTGAGTGAAGACCTCGCTGAGTAACTGCTCTGGAGCAGCGTTTGGAGTTGTTTTCCTGATGAGAGTCATCAAGGAAACCACAGCCAAGAGGAAGGAGCCAAACACAGTCTGAAAAACTACACATTCTTTCTAGGCTAGCATAGGATAAAACAGTGAGAGTTTTCAATGGTTGATTATCCTGGGTCTCAAAATCCAAAATGACAGTCCCCAGCATTTAGAATGCGGATGCTCAATCTGTATTCATTTAAGGGCTTCCTGTGATGGTTTGAATATGCTTGGCCCTGGGAGTGGCACTATTTAGAGGTGTGGCCTTGTTGGAGTAGGTGTGTCACTGTTGACATGAGCTTTAATACTCTAGACCTAGCTCCCTCGAAGGGACTATTCTGCTAGCAGCCTTCAGATGAAGATGTAGAACTCTCAGCTCCTCCTGCACCATGCCTGCCTGGATGCTGCCATGTTCCTGCCTTGATGAATAATAATGGACTGCACCTCTGAAGCCAGCCCCAATTAAATATTGTCCTTATAAGAATTGCCTTGGTTATGGTGTCTGTTCACAGCAATAAAACCCCTAACTAAGACACCCTTTTGTTTTGTTTTGTTTTTTTGAGACAGGGTTTCTCTGTGTAGCCCTGGCTGTCCTGGAACTCACTCTGTAGACCAGGCTGGCCTTGAACTCAGAAATCTGCCTGCCTCTGCCTCCCAAGTACTAGGATTAAAGGCGTGCACCACCACTGCCCGGCTGACACCCCATTTTTAAAAGGTCACCGTGCTCCTCCATCCCCAGGGGGTCAGAAGCACAATGCCACCAGGTAGTGATGGCGCACACCCTTAATCCCAGCACTTGGGAGGCAGAGGCAGGAGGATCTCTGAGTTAGAGGCTAGCCTGGTCTACATAGTAGGTTCCATGACAATTAGAGCTACAGACAGAAACCCTGTCTCAAAGAGAGAGAGGTGGGGGAAGGGGGGAGCATAATGCTATAATAAAAAGCGTGAGGCTGTCATGACAATGAATCTGAGAAATGGGACCAGAAGGTAGGCCACTGAGGGACTGGCCCAGCAGTAATGGAGCAGAGTGGGTCTGTGAGTTCACACTGCTGGTTTGTAGAACGAAAGTGCTAGGCATATGTAGTACTCCTGCAAGCCTCGCACTCACAGGCTTAGGTAAGGAAGCTCGAGGCCAGCCTGGGCTACATGAGGACACTCACAACAACATCAAAATAATAATAAAGTGAGCAAGAAAGGTTGGGGACGTTTTCCAAAGCCATGCTAAAATAGGCAGCAGGCAACAGAGAGGTCTTTCTAAAATGTAGGATAAGTTCCCAACGCACAGAAAAGGCTGGGGAACTACGGAGTTCAAAGCATTGCCTTCCAAAGGGTCGTAGTGGCAATCAAACATTATTTTTAAGGTTCACCATGGGAACAAATCTCATAAGAAATGCGTGCCTTTATAAAGAAACTTAAAAGCTTTATGGAGACAGCCTCAGCATGAGTAAGTGGGGCCGAGGGTGGAGATCAGATGTTCCAGTTCCACCCAGATGTCAGCCTGCAAATGAAGCACCAGAGGAATACGGCCAAAATACAGAGTCTGATTCTCAAGACTGCATTTCTAGTGGCATCCCCAGCACTGTGCTGGTTCACTGACCAGAGCAAGACAGTGAAGAGAGAAAGGGCGCTGAGCTTCTCAAGGTTCAGTGGTACCAGAATCGCCAGGGCGTGCCTTATGGACAGAAGCCCAGGCTCACTGAAGCTCTTCATGTGTGCGATGCCTCTACTCTTACTACTACCCCAGGTGATTCTGGTATATGCACCCAAGCCAGAGAACCACTGACTTCAATGTTAACCAAAGAAAGGGGGATAGAGATGGAGGAGGGGTGTGCAGGGTGAGTAGGGGTATGTACTATGGAAATCGGTGTTGATCAGTATTGTGGTTCTTCAAACACACACACGTACACACACATACACACACAAATGTATGACCCAGCTTACCACTACTGGGTTCATGCTCGAAGGACTCTTAAGTCCGAATACTTGAGACTTAGGAGTCAGGATACCTCAGAGACACATGTGCATCCATGCCCCTTGCTACACAATTTACAATACACAGGACCAGTCTAACACCCCAGAGATACTTGTACCTCCATGCTGATTGTCACAATGCATGGAACCAGCCCAGATGTCTGTGGACAGATGGTATAAAGGCAATGCAGTACATAGATACAATGGACGTTTATTCAGACATGAATAAGAATGGAATCACAACGCACAGGAAAATGAATGGAACTGACATCATTATGCTAAGCGAAATAAGCCAGATTCAGAAAGATACACTCCTCCACCGCCCCTCTATGTGTGTGTGTGTTTCTCTGTGTGTGTGCCTGTGTGTACCTCTGTGTGTGTGCCTGTGTCTGTGCTTGTGTGTGTGTACTTGTATCTGTGCCTGTGTGTATGTACCTGTGTGTGTGCCTCTGTGTGTGAGTGTGTGTGTGTGAGAGAGAGAGAGAGAGAGAGACAGAGACAGAGACAGAGACAGAGACAGAGACAGAGACAGAGACAGAGAGAGAGACAGAGAAATAAAGGTCTATAAAGGGAGGAAGAACTTCAACAGAAAATGACGAGATCTTATGAAAGCAGGGGGCAGGACTGTTTGAAGAGAGACAGGAACCAAGGAAAGGAAGTAGATGAGAAGGCAGGGGAGTGAGGTGGGTAGGTAAGAACAAACTGTAATGTCTGAGAATGTCACAAGGAAACACATCCCTTAGTACATTAACTAAAAGAATAAACTTAAAAAATCTGCGAGTGTCAAACTCCAGGAAATGCCACATGTCAGTAATGACCAAAACTAAGACGTGGGTCACAACCCAGGAGAGAGATACACATGGCATTCAGTAGGGTGACAATCAGTGTAAACTCAGGACAGAAATTGAGTTTCTCAAAACAGGCAGAAAGCAGATTCCTAGAGATCAGTTTGCACACAGAGACAGCTCTGAGGGGATTCAGAGGCCGCTTGGACACCTGGCTGACCTCCTGGCCTGAGAGGGTTTCAAGAGAGAGGAAGACGAAAGTCCTTTTACGCCTGAGCTCTGAGAGGTGAAGAGCCACAGGAGAGCGAAAGAAAGGAGCTCACGGGAAGAGAGACAGGGCTTAGAAGGACAATCAGGACAAACTGCACACAGTCTGAGTCTTTGCCTGAGGCATCTCGGAGCTTTTCAAAGGAGGTGGGAGCGGAGTGCGGGGAGGCACCCTCTTTCTTAGAATCCTCAGTCACAGACAGCTCACCCTACCTAGGACGAAGTTCTGAGGCCTGACAGATGAGCTTTTGGATCGGAGAACAGTGTGGATCCATGGCTTCTATCCAGCTGATTTCTGAATTTTAATGTTATTTATACCATTTCTCTGGGACAAGAGTTTGGTGAGAATACACCGGACTCTGTCACCTGGTCCCTCTGCAAGGAGGAGAGTGTGTGCTTACTTCAGGTCCCACGACTTCAGCATGAGTCCTTAACAGTCATTAAGATGGATGAAAGACAGAAAGCTCACATCATAAACCCTAATACAGAGGACGTTAAAGAGCTCCCAACTGAAAACCAAATAAGATGAAGCCAACCTGAATTGAGTCAGGGAGACCAGCGTAGTGGTCATTCCATCTGCAGACTCAAAGACTTTATTATTTATTTATTTATTTATTTACTTATTTATGTATTCCTTTATTTATTTGAGTCCTTAGTTATCATGAAACTCACTAAGTATACTAGGCTGGCCTTGAACTCAGAAAAGTTGGCCTGCCTCTACTTTCTAAGTGCTGAAATTTAATGTGTGCGGCATCACAACCACTTTAACCCAAAGATTTGGCAGGAAAAAACAAAACAAAACAAAACAAAACACAAAACAGCTAATGGATCTGCTGGAGTTACCTACCCTGGGTCTGCTGCACTTTTGACAGAAGAGACGGAAGCTGTGGCCCCATCAGGAGTTCAATGGTGAGGGGCAGCCGCTGGCTGATGTATGACATCATGACATATAACGTATGACTTTATGACATATGAGGGCAGGTGTAAGTGAGCCGGCCAAGACCTAATTTAGGGGTGATCTAAGTTGTGGAGTACTTATCAGGAGTACTGACTGGACTGGGCTGTCCATTCACACAGGAATCTGATGGATCTCAAAGTCCAGTTTGGGAGCTATGATGTTATCTCCATTGTCAACTTCACCGGATTTAGAGGTACCTAAGAAATATGCTTCCGGGGGTAGCTGTGGGTGCATTTCCAGAGGGGGTAACGGGGAAACGCATGGCCCACAATGAATGTTGACAGCATCATTCCATGCACTGGTGTGTAGGACTCAATACAAATGGGGCAGCAGGCAGGGTGGGGGAGGGATATGAGCTGTATGTGAGCATTCACCTCGATGTTTTCTAACTATGGACTTAGTGTGACCGATGGACTGCCCTGTGTTCTGGCCACCATGTCTTCTCTGCTGTGATGGACTGTAGCCTCAAACTGTGAGCCAAAACCACCCTTCTCCCTGTCAGCTGTCTCATCTGTCGGACATTTTATCACAGTGATGAGAAAGGTGACTAACACAAGACCAATTACACACTGCCCTTCCCCATCTTTGCCATGTCCAACCTCCGCCTTGCTTACACTGCGGAAACTGAACCAAGTTTCCCATTCCGCCACGGAAACAGCAGTCCGTGATTCAGTTCTCCATGGCACATCTGGAGTCAGAACTAACCACTCAGCGCTTTATCCACCTGGCTTCAAGGCTACAGCTACCACAACCTTCTTTCTAACAACCAGGGATTCCCCATGAGGCAGAGGATGCTGCCAAACCTCCTCAAACCCCTACGTCTACCTCGTCTACTGCGTGAAGAAAGGCAACATCCTTCCCCACAGGACAATGTTGGGACAACTTTCTCTTTTTCCAGTCAAGTGCACCAATACAGTCATAAACTCTAAGAAGACCCAAAGATGGTCTGTTTTTACAGGAATATCACCCAGTCCCTTAACAAAACCAAGCTGAAGAACGAAGCCAGCCTGCAAAACACACTTCAAACCCTCCTTGTTTGCTCCATGCTGAGAGTGGAGAGGGAGGAACTGGGAACTGGGAAGTGGGAAGTGAGTGGAAGTCATATGGCCTACCACACCAAGAAGCTCTTCCAGCAAGATCCCGTCTGCTGATTCTCACTGATGCAAACCAACAGAGCCCTGTTATGATACTGTAAAACTTGTTATGCTACTGTCCACAGATGTCCACAGCTGTGGCATCTGTTCGTTGGGGCAGCCCACCCAAACCACTGAGCCACATTAGCATCTTCGCCTTCAGCCACTCTGTAGGGCAGTCTTGTCCCTATGCTCTGGGGGTCATCTGTGTAGTCCCACTTGACCAGAAGTAGCCAGGTCTTTAGGCCTTAGAGCTTGGTGATTTGTGACATTCGTTCCTGTAGCTTTTGTCTAGGACAGAGAAATTATAAGCACCTATTTCCTTGTTGAAAGGGAGTGGGGATGGGGAATTTTGCCCTTGCAACAATTCCAAACATTTTCTTTCCTTTAAAAGGAAAGAATTTGAAGGATTTCTTTTCCTTTAAAAAGATTTATTTCACTATATGTATGTGCCTATATATGGGTATGGAGGCCATAGGATTGGATCTCCCCCCCCAAAAAAAAAACTGGAATTGCCTGACATGGGTACTGAGAACTGAATTCAGGTTCTCTGGTCAAACACTGTGACCACATAATGACTGAGCCATCTCCCCAGCCTCTCTGCACACAGTTTCAATGCATTAAGTGAATATGTCCTATCTGCAGTAATCCTGGGCACATGTTGTTAAACACTGGCTCATTACTGTCTCTTGACACTAATGAGGGGCCTCTATAGAATATTAAAGCAATGCAGAAAAGGCAATTCCATCACTAGTTCTCAAAGCGCATAAATGTTCAGCACAAGGTTACCTCAGAGCAGTGGTTCTCAGCCTTCCTAATGCTGCGATCCTTTAATGCAGTTCCTCACGTTGGGATGACCCCCAACCATGAAATTATTTTTGCTGCTACTTCACAACTGTAATTTTGCTACCGTTATGAATTATAATGTAAATATCTGTGTTTTCCGATGGTTTTAGGAGACCTTGGGGAAAGCGTCATTCAACTCCCAAAGGGGTTGCGCCCCAAGGTTGATTACTGCTACCTTAGAAAATGAGTCAGTGACTGGCATCGGTATCATTTATTAACTATGTGAGTGAGTAGATGCTTGCAGCAGGCAGACACACACACACATACACAGAGCTAAAGCACGTCTGCATTACAGATTCAAGTTTTATTTTTAACTACAGCGATGAGTTACTTCCACCTGATCCTCTCTGCTCTAAAAGACCCTCCCTACTCCAAACCATATTTGTTTACTTTTAATCTCTTGGGAGGAGAATAGAAAATTAAAGAAAAAAAAAATAACAAGGCTCTAACTGGTTTAAAAGCAGGGGATGATTTTGTGGGATTGGAGTTCCCTTGTGTGCTTACTAACCAGGTCAAAAGTTCAAACCCCAGGCAGAACGCAAGCAGTTACCTCAGACAGTGGGTGATGGAGGTGTTCTGTTCCACATCGACAGAGAGGTCAAGAAAGTCTTCATCTTTGCTACTCACCTGAAGCAAAAGAAAAAGGGCAGGAGGTTAGGTACAAAATACACAGCAGACACCGCAGCTAAGACTTTGAGCATTTAAGGGAGCCTGACATGTGATAGCAATAAAGTCGCATGTGGCTATGAACACTCACCAAACCAGAGTTAGTTCAGAACGTCTCAACCTAATCCCAATTCAACGTCATTCCTTTCACGGTTCTGATTTAAAACGTGGCAACTAAAACTCAGCCAGGTTTCTCTTCCTCTTCCTCCATGTTCCTTATTGTTGCCACCAATGAGTATTAGACAGGAATCTATGTAGCCCACACATGGAGAGGATGGGGACAGAAAAAGTCCAAGAAATAAGAAACCTCCACCCACACAGTGACCCTTCACCAAGTCCAGTTCCTTGAAGTCCCTTCCTCCATTGCCCATTCAAGCCCTGTGAGACCAGAAAACTGGACTGTTGTGCTAACTCCCCCCTTCTGGAGCTGTCCTTCCAGAAGTGGTCACCATGTGCAGAGTCCTGTGCTGTCATTCCTGAGCTGGTCACACAGCCCATCCTGATACAGGCCACTATCAGCTAAACCTGCTCACTGCTCCAGTTGTTCCCCGGACCTTCACATGTCAGTCAAAGCTCCCGGAGTGACTTCTTACTTGCCACTCACTCACCAACAACCCTGAGGTTTTACAGTTTTGATGGTGGACTGGGAGGAATGAGCTGGCCCAGCAACAAACTCAAAATGTTCAGTCTGCCAGTGGGAAAATGAAGACCACACTCATTTAAAAGACAGTGTCGACCCTAAGTCGACACACTTTGCAGGGGTTATAATAATACATCACAGTTGTACTGGAGCCTCAGAGATACAACAGTAGCTGACAGTAAACATCGGAGAACTGATACAACCACATGGCATAATATATTTTCTATTTCCCTTACTAAAGCTCAGAAGGTTGGCTCTGGCAGTAAGTAACTAAGATCCTGGTTTATTAATATGTGTGCGCTCGGCTCTGCTTCTGCCCTTGGGGTACCAAGACTGTTTTCAGTGTGACAGTTCTTCTCTGTTCTGGGAAGTGAAACAGCTCTTCTAGACAATATTCAGTGAAGCAGCTCTCTTTTATTAGGGGGTAACAAAGGCTATATAAATCTTAGAGAGTGGGAAGGAGTTTTCAGGGTGAGTTTACATTATTGGCTGGGGCTGAAGTATTGGGAATCCTTTATTTGCATGAAGAGGGATTCTAGGGGCTTCAACCTGTAATTTGGCCATCAGGGGACTGTGTCTACCTCAATGAGGGTTGTGGGGCTAAGTGCCCTGGGGTGTGCAGGCCCACAACAGGGAGGGGACAATCCTTACTCCTGACAGCCTCAAGATGAGATTTTCAGGGTTTGGATATGTCTCAAACACACCCTTGCTCCAGGTCTGTGCCGTGTCCCATATCCTGCTCCGCACCCGCACCACGCTTGCCCCACATCTCCCCGCTTTTGTTTTATTTGAACTCAGAGATTAGCCTGCCTCTGCGTCCTACGTGCTGAGATTAAAGGCATGCACCATCATGTCTAGCAGGAAGCGGATTCATTAAGCCACAAAGGAATCCTGTGGAGATCCAGATCATCAGCAATGGTGAATATTTGTGTGAATGAAGATACGGATTGATTGCCATTCTTGCTTTGCCTTTCAAAATAATACTTGTGCCCGGTAGTGGTGCTGGTGCTGGTGGTGGGGACTGTGGTGGTGCTGGTGATTGTGGGGTAGTGGTGGTGGCGATGGTAGTGGTACTGGTACTGGAGATGGTGGTGGTGCTGTTGCTGTTGCAGTTTAAGGGGGATACACAGGTTGAACATGCACATCAGTAGACAGAAGAGTAAGGACCACCTTTTGCAAGTGCTATGTTTAGTTACTGACATAATTTCTAGTATGCAAGAGATACACAATAAATGCATACTACATGAATTGCTCAACTGAAGATGAACTGAACGAAGATTAAGATACCTAAGTCAGTGGCCTCTCAGAGGCAGAAATATGAATCTCCTTCTTTTAAATACATATTCCCTTTTCACATTTGCTCACAAATATTATATATTTAAATAAAACATTCTCTTAACTGAAACAGCCCCTCTCTGGGAGAAAAATTCAAGGACTATGGCCAAGTAGAGTCACACTAAAATTCTATGAGGTTGGGTAGAAGGAGGCAGGGGAACCAACTACTCTGTGGGATGAGCTGTAACTCACTTTCGGTTTAACTGTTTCTGCTCTGTTCTGAAGACACAGAGCTCCCAGGATGAGAGTGATAACGCTCTGTTCAGTAAGTCCACCCTGGCGGGGAGATCAAAGTCCTATCAGGATTTTTCTCTATCCCTGCCCCAAGAAGTCACAGTCCAAATGAGGCCCAGTCAAGAACTATACTGCGGAGGTATTTAAATGTTTGACAAGGTGGAGCTGAGTTTGTTTGTCGGTTGGTGGAGGTGGTTAGAGAATTTTTTGAGGTGGGGGGGGATGGGGGGGGAGAGGTCTTTTCTTCTGCAAGCTGCCAGGAAAGCATATTCTTCCCCCACACAAGGATCTGGTCGAAGGGAAAATACAGCTTGTCTCCAAGGAAACGCATCACTAAAAGATTCCAACACTCTCAGCATGAAAAGCCTACAATCACTTCTCCTTTCTTCTCTTAATTCTGAGCCTGGTATCCTTCCCTCAAAAAAAAAAAAAAAAAAAACAGCTCCCCACCTTAAAAAGAAGAGAAAGAGACCCTACTTGCTCAGTTTTAAATAACTATAACTCATTAATATTAATTTAAATAACTATAACTCAGCCTAAAGGCCATATTTACATCATGAGTGAGTGAGGCCATCTTTAAATATGTGTCTACCTCTCCCGACACCTTGCCTGAGTTAGTGGGAAAGCTAATAGTGTCTTAGGACTCCACCAAGATGACACTGCCATGACTGGTACCCAAGGATGGACTGCTGCCCACCTGAAAGCCTTGCCTCAACTTCCACTGAGTACATGAGCAACCTCCTGCCTCAGCCGGCTCCACCCCAGATCTGTGGGGGTCTCAGAGGCTCTGCTGGAGCAGTAGGAACCTCTGAAAACTAAGCAATAAGAGCTGAAGAACTGGTATAGTTAATAAAAGAGTTCTTTGCACATTTGTTTGGCCCCAGCAACAAATATAAAATCTTAAAGCCACAGAGAATCCCTGAAAAGCCACAGATCTTGCAAGGCATAAAAACCTCAGCTTTACATAGAAAGAAGAATTAAAATAAACAACTTCAAGATTAAGGTCCAACTGACCTAATAAATCTTATGAAGCAACAAAGGAACAACCGTGGGAGCAGTCAGACTCCAGTGGAAAATCCTTGAAACCCCGATCCAGAAGTGCCCTTGTCAAGGTTGTGTGGACAAGTGAGCTCTGATTACCCCTTAAAATAGGCCCTCCAGATCCACGGCAGAGGAGACCATTTGTCTCCATAGATCCTTCATTTGGCATCTGGGCCGCAATCATAGGCAACGCTTTACCAAGAGAGAATGGGCAGGAAATCAGCCATTGTCCTCAGAACTCGAAGGCTGGTACAGAGGTTTTCCACAACTTGAGGAACAAGAAGAGGTTGAAGGGGGCGGGGGGTGGGGGTGGCAAAGGCAAGGTGCCCCAAGGGCTAATCTGCTACCCAGGATCAAGAACAGCTTAATCCACTGTGACATTTCACAGGTGGGGGCTTTAACAATTCTGACTATATTGAGTGGACAGTCTCTGCCCCAGGACAGAACTCAAAGGGGGTTCCCAAAGGAAAGTTAGGTTTTTGGATTTTATTAAATCGTCTATGAAACCCAGTCCTGCACAGGCAACAAGCAGGAGAAGCCCAGAGGCCATGCACTTTCTTAGAAAGTGCAAGGCTTTCTAACAATTAGAGCTGGCTAAAAATGGAATGTGTCCTTGGGAGATTGGGTTCCCTGCCTCTGGCCAGTGTCCACTGGATGATGGTGACCAACTGGCTAGGACACCATAGAGCATGGCTGGGACACCATAGAGCATGGCTGGGACACCATAGAGCATGGCTGGGACACCATAGAGCATGGCTGGGACACCATAGAGCATACCCGGGCATGGGCAGAACAAGGATTGGGTGATTCCTAGGAGTCTGTCCAGATCTGGGATCTAAGAAACAGTGGGGACTATTCAAGTGACCAATAAAGAAAAGTATACATATTTTTTCTTGTCTCATATATATATTGTATCATATGTGTGTATAGCTTGTCGTGTGTGTGTGTGTGTGTGTGTGTGTGTGTGTATTCAAATGATTTAATCAAGGGGGAGGGTTAAAGATTGTTCTCTCTGGATTCTGAATAGTCCACCACAAAGAAATGATAAGTGCCATAGTGGCTATATTAATTGTTAAGATTTGCTTTATATAATGTATACAGTTTCAAGACACCAAATCATTGTCTGATTTGTACATTATATGCCACTTTAAAATAATAAATAAAGATGTAAGTCTTTAATTCTGTTTTCATTTTCATTGTTGTTTTATGCTATAAGCGTGCTTTGCATGCATGTATGGCTAGGTGTAACATTCACGCTCAGTGCCTATAAAAGCCAGAAGAGAGCTTGAGATCCACTAGAACTGGAGTTACAGGTAGTTCTCAGCAAGAGTAGGAAGTATTCTTAATCACTAAGCCATTTCTCCTGTTTCTGTTTATTTTGTGAGAGTTTTGCCTACACATATGTACCAAGTGCATGCAGTGCCCACTGAGGACAGAAGGGGGTGTGGGAGCCCCTAGAATTGGAGCTGCAGATGGCTGCAAGCAACCGTGTGGGTGCTGGGACCAAACCTAGTTCCTCTGCCAAAGCAGCAAGTGCTCTAACCACTGAGCATCTCTCCAGCCCCAGGATGTGCACTTAAAATCAATATAAAGAGATTGTTCGGCCCTCCAGAAAGAGACACTATAACATCTAGACAGTTCCAATCCTCTTAGAACAAATACTTCCATATGATTGAAGAACTAGAGTGGAATATTTGGATGCAGGTTCCTGTCTGAGCTAACCCTTCAGGAAATAAGCTCAGAAAGCGACTTCTGAGGCGTGAATACTTAATGCAACATTTGCATGCGAAGGATCATTTGTTCTGTTTGTAAGGTTTTGCTTTGTTTTGTTTTGCTTTGTTTTGTTTTAAGCTATGAATATGGCTGAGCCTACTATCAGAGTCATCCTGAAAATCCACACAGAATGCTGCCGAGGTGGATTTACTAACAATGTCCAATCATATCCGCAAAGGAGGGATCGGCTGTGGATATGCTACAGACGTCCCAGCTGTCAAGCCAGAACGCAGTGCCACACTGCTGCTTCCAGCCTCACAAGCACACAGACTAGCCTGCGCTTCCTTCATAGGGTTTGGATTTGAGATTGTAATTATATAACTGATTATTCATCTTGTCCTTCAGATCGGGTTTTGTGGTGGAAACCAGAGAAACAAGGTGAGCATGCATGCCCAGTCTTCATCTCTCTACACAGCAGTGTGTGTTGGAAAGCCATTCAGTGAATATAATAACACTTACACAGCCACTACATAGCAAAGGAGATGTCAGAGGGGTAAGGGTGCGCTAAGAGCGCTCACGCGAGTGCTGAGGAGACAGCTCAGTGGGTGAGAGCTCTTCCTGACAAGCATGAAGACCTTCTTTCAGAACTCTAGCACCCCCACATAAAAAGCAGGTGTGGCTATATGCTCTCATGTATGTACCCCAGTACTAAGTGATCACTGCAGCTTGCTAGCCACAGCCTGGGGAAAAAACATCAGGCTCCTGGTTCAGTAAGAGACTCTTTCTCAAGGGACTAAGGTAGAATGCAATAAAGGAAGACACCTGACATCCTCATCTGGTCTCCATATATATCCACGCATGTGCCTTATGCCTGCCTGCACACACATGTGTACACACACACACATATATATGTATATGTACACACACATATATGTATATATATGTGTGTGTGTATATATAATACATATTACATATACACATATATTATATATAATACAAAAGTAAAGAAAGAAAGAAAGAAAGAAAGAGAGAGAGAGAAGAAAGAAAGAAAGAAAGAAAGAAAGAAAGAAAGAAAGAAAGAAAGAAAGAAAGAAAGGAAGAGACAAAGGGAGAAACAAAATGCTTACATAGTAGAATGTTCGCATAGGTTGTAAACTATAGCATCTTGAGGACTGGACAAATTATAAGATGTCAATGATGAACATAATCTGCTATCCCATACATCTACTTTCATGAGACACAGGATAGAGAAACATGAATTCTGTGGCTAGATTTTATGTATTACAATATCCATGACAGCATTGTTCACAGTATTTTCCCCAAAGTAAAAATGACCAGATAGCCACCAACCATAAAGCCAGTGAACTATGAATGATGTCATCATTCATCCACTAAGTCATGGCATGGCAATGACAAAGAGTGAGCTAACTCATCGCACCAAGACACAGTGAACCTCACCAGGGATGCTACCCAAAGGAACCAAGACACAAAAGGCTACAATGGACATTCATGTAAAGAGCAAAATAAGCCAAAGTATACCATGAATGTTAAGGGTATGGCGAAAAGTAATGATTCCCGGCAGATATGCAGAGAACGGAGAGATCAGAATGAATGCAAACTCTTTCACAGAAACGTGGTTTTACAAATATGTTGATCCCTGAACATTCAAGACAACATATGAGAGAGGGTCAATTTGACTAAAAACTAGTGGGGGGAAAATGTCTAAAAAAAAAAAAAAATTACATCTTAAATTCCAAACAACAAAGAGTAAGCTGCTTGGTTACTGCAAAACCACAAAGCAGAGTTCAACACGAATAACTAAGGCTAACACAGCTCACCACCACCATGTGAGAGCCAACCGGCTTTACCAGGCACACCTAAAGATACGCATGTCCTATGACCAGCAGTTCTGTGCCTGAGGGATACCCTAGAAAGAAGTGCTTGCATGCACACATACACACACACACACACACACACACACACATCAGATGTGTGTGAAAGGGTTTCCAGCACTGGCACTTAGAGAAAGCTAAACACCAGACTATCATCAAAGAATGGGAAAATAAACTGTGGTACATTCCTGAAATAAAATACTACCCAACAATAAAAGAAACAGTGAACCGCACTGTACACAATCAAATGGCTGAATCTTAAAAACACGAGAAAAACAACTTCAGGAGACTATCTGTATATGACTCTATACACACATATAAGCGTGAAGGTGCAGAATTAAGTATATGTCTAGGATTAAACATGCAGAAATATAATACCTAAAATCTCAAAGCAGGGGGCTAGAAAGAAGGCTCAGCAGTTAAGGCACCTGCTGCCCACTCAGAGGACCCAAATTCAGATCACACCACACTAGACAGCTCACCGTCTCCAGCTCCAGAGGACCAGATGCCTCAAGCCTCCATGGGCACCTGCACCCACATGCCGACCCACACACCTACACATAACTAAAAATAGTAAAATTTAATATTCTTTAAAACTGCAAAGCAAGTGCTAAGAATATATAAAGCTGAAAATAATGATGTACTCGGAGGTAGAGGGTGAGAGAGGGAGAAAAGTGAGATTGGGAAGAAGGACTCAGAGGGCGACAGAGTGAGGGATGTGCAAAGTTTTGTTTTTAAGATGCTGCTCCAAAATCAGCTTTTTCCAATGGAGAAGCACTGGGTACTTCAGCCATAATCCAGTAGCCCCATGCCCAGTAGTTGACCAACACAACACCTTCATGGCATTGTTGTTGTTGTTGTTGTTGTTGTTGTTGTTGTTGTTGTTGTTGTTTGAGGGGTTTTTTTTGCTTTTTTTTTTTTAGGTTTTTTTTTTTTTTTTTTTTTTTAGTTTTTCGAGACAGGGTTTCTCTGTATAGCCCTGGCTGTCCTGGAACAAACTCTGTAGACCAGGCTGGCCTCAAAACTCAGAAATCTGCCTGTCTCTGCCTCCCAAGTGCTGAGATTAAAGGTGTGTGCAACCACTGCCGTGCTTGCTTGGTTTTTGTTTGGCTGTTTGATTTGGTTTGGTCTTGTGGGCTTTTGTTTCCTCTTGGTTTTTTTGTCCATTCTGATTTTCAGTTTTTGTTATGCTTTGTTTTAGAAGAAAGATTGAAAGAACGTGGGTAGAGAGATGGGGGTGAACTGGGAGGGGGGGAGGAGAAAAAGATGATCAAAATATACTGTATGAAAAACAAATTAGATAAAATACTGTTCCTACCCTTTCGTGCAAGTCTTTCAGTGGGCATGAGCAGAAGTCTTTCAGGGACTTCTCAGAAGCAGATCTACTAGAGAACTGCTGTCATTTTATTGTAAACGTTGGGTAAATGGGGAGCCAGTGAGATGGCTCACAAAAGGACAACAGGCAGTGGTAAGGGCTCTTCTACCAAGCCGATGACCTGAGTTCAATTCCCAGGTAGAAGGAGACACTGACATTTGAAAGTTGTTCTCTGACCTCCCAACATCACCTTGGCATCTGCGCGTGCACACACAACACTCATATAATACACTCTACACACACACACACACACACATACACACACACATCATATACATATAAAATTTTAATTAGGTAAATAACATCACAAAGATGTTTTCAAAATCTAGAAAATATTACAGGACAAACAAACTGGTTTCTTCAACAAATTAATCACAAGAAGGAAAAAGGTGGGTGGGGGGTGTGAATTATAGATTAACACACATGCTAATAAATTAACGAACATTTGGACTGGGGAGATGGCTCAGTGGTTAATCACTTGCTGTGTAAGCAGAGTTTGCATTCCCAGAACCCACTTAGATGCTGAGTGGGCGTGGTCACCCACTTACCATTTCTGCCTTGCAAACAAGAGAATGGGGATCCCCAAAGCAAGCTGGCTCTGGAGATCAGCTGTATCAAGTGAGCCCTGGGCTTTATAAACAGACCCAGAAAGATGATGGTGAAAGATGGTTCTCACATGCACTCATGCCAGCCACACACACACACACACACACACACGAAAATAGAAAATTGAAAAATATAATTAATCAACTGCTACAAAAACAGGACATAATCAGGCAGACTTCAACACTGAGCGAATAATAGCAGAACTCTTTTGAGGTGTGAAAATCGTATTGTGCTTTTTAAAAGACTTAATTTTTAATGATCTATACAGATAATAAATACACTGCAAGTGGCATGATATCTGGAGTGTGCTTATAAAATAACCCAGGTGGAGGAGGGAGAGGTGTGGAAGGAGAGGAAATGAAGGTGAGCCGGAGTTAGCTCATCAATCCTCGGGCACACACACACACACCATGCACTGTACTGTCTCAGTTTTTGTAGCCGTTTGAATTTTACTGAAACAAGAAAGTAAAAAGGGACAGAAAATGGAGAGGGCAGAGATCCAGACAAGTAAGGCTGTGCCAGAGACGCTTTGGTGGCTACATTTGTAAATTCTCAAGTGCTGATCTCTAGACTTATATAATCACAATTTTTTTTTTTAGAAAAATGCTATAAATTTATCATCTCCAGATGGGAAGAATACTTGTAATTTTTAGTCTCCATTTGACTTATCTGTGTTTTCTAACTATTTCTGTTAGAAACCCATCAGAATCTTGATTCAAGCACTGTTGAAAAGGTCACCGAAAAGATTGTCAGAGAGGCAGAGCCCCCCCCCCCAACCTCTCTTCGATGCTGAAGTTTGAATTTACATTTCTTAGCCATTGAGGGATCACAACTTGCAAAGGGCTGCTCTGACCTCCCAAAACTGTCATTGACCTTCCATTCAGAGAAGCTAGGGTATGCGGAGACACGGAGCCTTTCGGTCGTGCATTTTGGTGGCTGAGAAAGTTGCTTTCTCTCTCTCCACCAGAAGCACATCCTTGTCAGAAGCCAACAGCGAAGACTCCTGACCTCAGAACTATAAGCCTCTACTCTTTGAGGGCTCCTCTCTTAAACTGTGGATTGTGACCCCACATGGCTTGACATAACAAAATGGGGGAGCTGCAGAAATTCTGGTAATGAAAGGGTTCCAACCACACAGTGACCAAAATCAATCCAAATCAAACGCACGACGAACCTGGGGCATTTCTGACGGCCCTCACCCTTGTTACTCTGAGACATCCCTGAAGTCTTGGTTCTGAACCCGCGACACACTCATTTAGCACCGTGCGCGCCAACATTACTGCCTGAAACACGGGGGCTTGGCTCAGGTCTGAGACGACTGTATTTTATAACTGCAATGCTTGTCCTGCAGTTTTCTGCTCTTATAAAAACAACAGTTTAATTATAGAAACACTTTATATATTTTTCTGCCACCATTCCTTCGCAGGTAAGTATTAAGTCAGTATATGACTTTTTGTTTTTTGTTTTTCATTTTTCAAGACAGGTTCTCTTCATGTAGCCCTGGATTCACTTTGTAGACCAGGCTGCCCTTGAACTCACAGAGATCCACCTGTCTCTGCCTACTGAGTACTGGGATTAAAGGCGTGCACCACCATACCTGGCTAAGGATGCTTGATTTAAAAATCTGCTCTTACAGTTGCTGACTCGAGCTTCTTTTAAATATTGCTAAATGGGGGCTGAAGAGATGATTCCGTGGCTGAGTGGCATATGTTCTGAATACACACTGCTCTTGTTTAGGACCTGGATTTGGGTCCCAACACCTACATAAGGCAGCTCCTATAACCCCAGTTCCTGGGGATCCACAAGCCTCTTGTGTCCTCCAAGGGCCTCTGCTTGAATGTGGTACACATAAACTCACACAAGGACACACACATACACATAAAATAAAAATAAATTAAAACATCATTTAAAAGCACAAATAAAAAAATTACAAAATTAATGTCTTGGGATTCGGATAGAATGCCCAACACTTTATGAAATGGCCCTAAACATACTTCTGCCATTTTTTCCTATATGTTTATGTGCAGCAGGGTTCTCAGCGCTGATGGCTATAAAAATCAAAATATTGATCACCTCTGAAAAACACTAAAGGTGTTCTGCCTCCCACAGCATCAAAGAGTCAGCCATGATTGAAATCTTTGTGTAAAAATAAACAAGTATACAGATCCCATTAGAATGCAAATACGGTTTCAACAGTAATAAATGGTAAAATTATATGGACCCCAAAGAACAGTTGTAAAATAAATTTACGATTATTGTAAATGTTTGGTTTTTATGTCTACTTTATAAGCCGGTCATATAAAAATTTCTTGGGCTAAAAAGAGGTCACAAGTAGAATTAAAAAAAAATGCTAAGAAGCCCTGGTTTAAATCACCCTGAGGGATGGCCGTGCAAACAGCCAAACAGCAGTGGGGTGGACCATGGCAAGGGGCCTTGAGCAGATCCTGCTAAAAGCTACTTATCTCTTCTCCCCAGAAAAATGTATATTCATCCAGGTCTGTCTGAATCAAGAAATCTGACAGTTCTAAAGGAACATACAGACTTTCTGTGGGCTTAGCAGTTGGGATAAATGACAGATGGCATCCATTACATGCTTTGCTGTATGTCAAGTACATCTCAAATTAAACAGCCGCCACCAAATCCACTCTTCTCAGACACCAGAGGAATAACGTACTCAACATGCCTGCTTTACAGACCAGGACAGGAAGACAGAGAAGAAAACGGCAATGTCATGGGAAAGTTGGAAAAGTCTTTGAGAGTCAGGGCTGGCACAGAAACTCAGGCAGCTGGGCTCTTACCTAGCCAAACATGAAGCCCCTCTCAAAGTTAAACAAGCAAATAAAAATAAATAAAAATCTGAGTCACTCCCTAGAGAAGATAGCCTTAAATCCAAATGGCTTTAAGGGCCTTCCATGTGCCAGATACAACCAAGTACACAGAATCATCCGAAAGCCAAAATAACACTGCACCGGGCCTCTCACCTACCCAGAGGAATACAAACGGGAGTCAATCTTCCTTTCGCTCTAAGTAGGATACACCACAGTGGACTCCCAAGAAGTCAAGGCAATGGTCTCCGCATCACCCCTGATCTCTTTATGGTGAGAACTTTATTAAGTGGGTCATGGTCTAGTCCAATACTTCAGTGTGTAGCCTTAACATCCACCCATGGAATACAGTAACCTAACATCTTGTCTCCCAGCAGGTGGAGGAGGAGAGAGGGGTGGGTGGAGCAAGCTGGCTAGCCAATAAGTGAGTGCCAGACACTTGTCTCCAACACTGAGACAGACGTCACAAGGAACCCACAATTCCAAGAGTTTGCGCTTGACCGTCCAAGGCATAATAAATAGGATAGTCCACACGTACTGAAAACAACAGTAAGCATGAGATATCTCAATACACATATACAAGGTAGATGGACCCCACCACCACCACCACCACCACCACCCACTCACCCACCCACCCACCCAGTACTCACAGTTTCACAGTTCAAGCATCGAGTTTCGTTAGTGAGTGTTCCCTGAAAAATCTCGTGGACCCAGGTGAGTTCTGGCTTATTGTTCTCGGCTGGTTCGTTCATGTTGCCGTTTTTTAACTTCCCGTTTTGTTTTTCCTGTTTCTTCTCTTCCTGCAGGATGTCCGCAATAGTGTTTAGCAAATAATTTAAGAACTCGTGAGCATCCTGCTGCATGTAGTTATCAAAGAGATCTGGAAAGGAGAAGGTCATCATTTCACACTCTGCGTCTTCAAGAGCGAACAGACGTTTTTAGCTTTGCGCGACAAGCTTCAGTAACGATATCCAAAGACTGGGCAGGCACGGCATAGAATCTCTACTGTGCAATTACAAGAGAGTAACTTCCCAGAGAATCATTTCTTTCCATTTCCTACCACCCACCATAAACTAATATCCCCTAGCTCCCTCCAGTCATGTACAACAATGATCCAAAGTTTAACTCATTCTAGAAAAGAACCAAAATTACGAGACAAAAACCTTGATTAAATAGCTATTGGTTTTGCCTGCATGCATGCAGTGTGTGTGTTGGTGGGAGGAGCGCGCATGCGAGCAAGTGCACACTTGTGTACGTGTGAGGATTAAGAAGGCAGAGGCTGACACTGGCATCTTCCTCAATCACTCTCCACCTTGTCTGTTAAGAAAGGGTCTCTCCCTAACATGCTAACTCTGGCACTCACTTATTGGCTAGCCAGCTTGCTCTGCCCACCCCCTTCTCCACCTCCACCTGCCAGGATTACAAGCAGGCTACCACACCTGCCAGGCTGGCTTTGAGCACTGGGAATCTGAACTCCAGTCCTCTTACTTGCTTGAGTACTTTATTATCTACTGAACTCCCAGATAGCAATTCTTAATATGTGACCTCCAGTGACTAATTAGTCATTGAGTCATTTTTGCCATAGCAACTAAATGCCATTCCCGAGAGCCACATTAAACCTAAGGCCAGCCTGGAAGACTCTTACATGAAAGATGAAAGAATTGTGAAGTATATGCGAACAGATAACATTCCCACAGTGCTCCTAAAACAAACGCAAATGCCCTAAGCCTACTGCTGACCCTGCTGTCAGGACAAGCAAGCAGCTAGAAGCCTCTACTGCTAGGCCAACTGCTTACAACTGCTTGCAGCTGCTCACCACAGCTACCACGGCTCACCCCTGCTCCTCCTTTATTCAAATCCCGTTTATTCTAGCATACATCAACATTACAACTTCTAAAGCTAGCTATCAAATTAAACAAAACTTTGTAAAACAAACACTGGGTGACTAAGTTCATTGGAGTAAGTTAGAATTTTGGGCAGATACAACTTGCCACATGAAATAGTCCGATAATCAGTGTAAAACTTCTGGAATTTACGACATGTTTCTATCACTGTTTCCCTCCAAAAAAAAGGTGCTGATTGGAAACCTTGCACTGACTTTCGTAGCATTACTGTCCTTACCACGGACAAAGCACCCAACCAAGTTAACTCAGAGGAGGAAGGATTTGTTTGAGCTCGAGGTTCCAGAGGGTTCCACTCCTGCTTGTCAGCCCCAGACCCTGGCGCAATGGAGTATGGCAGAAGCTACCCACCTCAGGGTGCACAGGAGACACAGAATGAGAGAAGAACTAGGAACCAGGTGTCCCCTTCAAAGGCTCACGCCTGTGATCTACTTTACAGCTTCATCCCAGATCCTAAAGTCCCCATGACCTTCCGGAACATCATCCCCAGCAGAGAACCAGCAACCTCAGACTGAACGCACACGTCCCACCCAAACTGTAGCCCCGAGTTACTTCTAACATGGCAGAGCCTCTTTAAGTAACGTGTGCTTGCTCCGTTCACAGTTCAGAAGGTAGTGCTGTTCTGCTCAGAGAGTCATCAACATATTTCACCCTAGGGGTACAGCAATCAAAGGTCTGCCTTGGACAGTTCTATTTTACCCTTACAATCCTTCCCCAGAGTGCAGCATGAAGAAAGAAAGAAAGAAAGAAAGAAAGAAAGAAAGAAAGAAAGAAAGAAAGAAAGAAAGAAAGAAAGAAAGAAAGAAAGAAAGAAAAGGAAGGAAAGAAAGAAAGAAAGAAAGAAAGAAAGAAAGAAAGAAAGAAAGAAAGAAAGAAAGAAAAGGAAGGAAGGAAGGAAAGAAAGAAAGAAAGGAAGGAAGGAAGGAAGGAAGGAAGGAAGGAAGGAAGGAAGGAAGGAAGGAAAGAAAGAAAGAAAGAAAGAAAGAAAGAAAGAAAGAAAGAAAGAAAGAAAGAAAGAAAGAAAGAAAGGAAGAAAGGAAGAAAGGAAGAAAGGAGAAAAGAAGGAAGAAAAGGAAAGAAATTATTCTAAATGGGATGTCAAATATCAAATTTTGTTTGTTTGTTTGTTTGTTTGTTTGTTTCACATATAATGGGAAAAGAAGAAATGTCTTCTGTTGCGCAATGGCTGTGCACTGCTTCAGTCCCAGCATGCCAGAGGCAGATGCAAAGACAGGGGAATCTCTGTGAGTTTAAGGCCAGCCCAGTCTATCGATCGAGTCCCAAGACAGCCAGGGACTCAATTAATTTATTAAATTAATAAAAGGGAGAGGATAAATTAACTGATTAATTAAGTTTCATATTTGCATCAGGGTCTAAATATGTAGGTGGCCTGGTCTAGGTGGCCTGGAACACAGTAATCTGCCTGTCTCTGTCGCCTGAGTGTTAGGTTTAAAGTTATGCCACTAGTACACCTGCTCTCTCTCTCTCTCTCTCTCTCTCTCTCTCTCTCTCTCTCTCTCTCTCTCTCGTGTGTGTGTATGTGTGTGTTGTCTATGTAACATTTTTTTTAATTTATTTATTTTATATATATGAGTACACTATTGCTCTCTTCAGACACACCAGAAAAGGGCATCAGATCCCATTATAGATGGTTGTGAGCCACCGTATGGTTACTGGGAATTGAACTCAGGACCTCTGGAAGAGCAGTCAGTGCCATCTCCCCAGCTCCTGTGTCTATGTAATTGTATGTAACATGTAGGGTATTAGATCTTCTGGAACTGGACTTACAGGTGGCTGTGAGCCACTCAGTATGGGTCCTGAGAAGCAAAATCAAGTCCTCTGGAAGGGGAGAATATACTTCAAAAGAGTTCATTCTTATCCACTGAGCCATCACTCCAACCCCTGAAATATCTTTTCTTAAAAAACACTGTGGCTGACCATGCATACTCTCCCTTAAAAAAAAAATTAAATGAGTTTTTCATTTTGAGGCTACACAGAACCACTGCCGTTCCCCATTCCAGAGCCTCGAACCCACGACGACCAACCGCAGCAGAACCTCTGCTGTTCCCCTTACCGGAGCCTCGAACCCACGAAGACCGCAGCACTCACCGTTCTCTTTCCTCAGCCTTGAAATGAACTTCTTTGGTGGGATGACGCCAACCTTCTTCTTCTGCGTGGCAATGCTGTGGAAAAGGTCTGCCAGGCATGTCAACAGGTTTTCCTTCTTTTTTTGCTGGGCCTTGTATGCCAACACATTCTCCCGGAACGGCCGGCAGAAGTACAGCGCTTGAAGCACGGAGTTACAGTAGCATGTGTTTCCAAACTGCCAAAGCACAAGAGGAGAGGCTGCAATCATCGCCCGGACGTAAGCCACCGCCGGACAGGAGCGGGGAGAGAGGTGCCACCGCCGGACAGGAGCGGGGAGAGAGGTGCCACCGCCGGACAGGAGCGGGGAGAGAGGTGCCACCGCTGGACAGGAGCAGGGAGAGAGGTGCCACCGCAGGACAAGAGGAGGGAGGTGCCACTTCCGGACAGGAGAGAGGCGGGAGGTGCCAGGATCCCGGGACCTGCCAATCCCTGCGTTCCCGTATTAGAGCCAAGCGTGTCTAATTAGGTAAGGGTGGATCTGATCAACAAGGTCAGGGGCAAAGGGGTACAGCAGTGGTTCTCACGCTTCCTGATGATGTGGCGGCACCCCCCCCCCAACAATAAAACTACTTCATAACTGTAATTTTGCCACTGTTATGAATTGCAACGTAAATATCTGTCTTTTCCAACTGTCTTTGGCGACCCCTGTGAAAGGGTAGATGGAGCCCCAGATGGGTCACGACCCACAGGATGTTCAGAGGGGTCGCAATCCATGGGTTGAGAACCACACCCCCTCCTTAGCTGTAGTTTTACTTGCTATGCTTTCAGTTATGGGGAGTCAACCACAGTCTGTGAACATTAAGTGGAAATTTACAGAAATAAGTTACCTATAATTTTCTATTGTATACCATTCTGAGAGCTGGGATGGAATCTCACACCATCCTATGCCATCCTGCCCAGGATCTGAATCATTCCTTAGTCTCCTGTATCCACAAAAATATGGTACCTGCCCACTAGTCATTTAGCAGATATCTTGGGTATCACAAGTAATCTTCATATTATTTAACCATGGCCCCATCCTAGTTTTAAGAAACAAACTAATACTGATAATTTGCTGTAACTGTTCTATTTTATTAGAACATAATTTCATCTCTTGTGCCTAATGTATAAATTAAACTTTATCACCAGTGTATATATATAGAACAAAACAGTCTATATAAAATGTGGGACAATCCAGTTTTAGACATCCGTTTGGGGTCCTGCAATGCACCCCTGACAGATAAGAGCTTCTGATCCATCCAAGTCTATAAACTTATAAAAAGCACTCTGACTAGGAATCTAAGGAGGTCTGGTGCTTAGAAAAAGACAAGAAAGAAACCCACATCACATGGGGACTCAGAAAAGCAGCTGGCTAAAGAAAAGACACAAAGTAATATTTAAAAAGCTCCCCTGGCTGCAGGCATGGTGATGCACATTTGTGGTCCCAGCTCTTGGGAGGTTGAGGCAAGAGGATCACTGCAAGTTGGAAGCCAGCCTGGACCACACAATGAGTTCCAGGCAGCTTGAGTTATACAGGGAGAACCTGTCTCAAAAACAAACAAACAAACAAACAAACAAACAAACTCACATGGCTATAAAAATAAAAATCGGGGCTGGAGAGATGGACCAGTGGTTAAGATCACCAACTGCTCTTCCAGAGACCCTGTGTTCAGTTCCCAGCAACCACACAGTGGCTCACAACCATCTACGACGTGATCTGATGCCCTCTTCTGGTTTGGCTGAAGACAACTACAGTGTACTCATATACAATGAAATAAATAAATCTTTTAAAAAAAATCAAAAAGAAACTGAAGGGGCTGGGGATATAGCTCAAGAGGAGATTGTGTGTGCGTGTGTGTGTGTGTGTGTGTGTGTGTGTGTGTGTGTATGCATATGTACATGTATACATACACGCACATACAGTGCAGGGAGTGGGTGGGTGTGTATTTAAGGAGTTAAGAACCACTTGCTCAAACAAAGCCTTTAAGGAACAGAGCTTGTTTAGGGCTGCAGTGGCTGCTGCCGCACAGTACAAAATCTCACTTACTCCAACGCTTACTCCAACACAATGGAGCAAGAAGTGCCTTCATAGGCGCCCCTGCCTTCTTCCCGCCTCTCTCCTTCTAAGTTACCCTGCCTTGTGTTTCGACCAAGGTGGCAATTGTCCCAATATGGTATCACACAAGTCCCTGGTCTCTCTGTAATCAGATTAGGGCCCACACAGCAATACTCTATCCCTCTCCAGTCACAGACACAGAGATTTTTTACTTCGGAGGGGAAAGTCATTATCTCACTGGTTTCTAAGTGACTGGAAGCCCAACTCTGTTGGAGGCCCTAGCTGAGACCTGTACTTTAAGGTGTTCCCACTCAGTAAATGAACAGGAAGAAATTCCAAAGCAATAACAAGATCCATAGCCTGGATTATAAAACGCTGCAGAGGTCAAACAGAGCATGGGCATCTCTGAATGGCTTTGTGGCTAGGACATCTTCAGTTCCTGCGTGTTCTAATGTTCCCTGACACAGTCACATAACAGGTGACAAACCCTTTCACACAGAGGCTGGCACCTTCATAAATTACCAATTAAGGAATCATAAATGAAGCTATTAATAAATACAGCTCTCACGAGTCTTCTACAAGGTAGGCAACAGCCTTAGTTCTCTCTCCATAGTCTACATTTGTATTTTCCTTAGCTAGGGAAGAATTTCCAGGAATTGAATGACTCTCTTCAGAGAGTTAAGAGGAGAACTATTCACAGTTGCTAAAATAAGCTTTCTATTAAAGTTTGAAAACTGAGTTTTGCCAATACAATACCCTGTATTTCCAGGGCCTTATGTAGCCTTCCTCTGTCCAGTCTTCTCTCTCCCTCTCAGGATCTTTCACTCAGACACCCTACAGCCACAACCGGCCTGATCTAGTAGTCAACTCTGAAGAAATAAAAGGAATATTTTCCAAGTGTCTACAACATACTGCAGTCTCTCATCAGGGCCTCACATAGTCTCTCTCTCTCTCTCTCTCTCTCTCTCTCTCTCTCTCTCTCTCTCTCTCTCTCTCTCTCTCTCTCTCTCTCTCTCTCTCTCTCTCCCCCCACCCCCACCCCCACCCCGTTCATCCTTCACTGTGACTCAAGAGGGAGAAACCACTGCAACCACAATTACTGAATGCGGAATGGAGGAGCAGAAAGGCCAACTTCCTTGCCTGGGATCACACCACCAGTTAACAGTACAGGAAGAATTCAAATGTAGCTCTTTCCTTTATACCCAATGTAGCATTTACTTGCAAAGAATGTGTCCAGCTTCTCCCAGCAGGAAAGATACTGACAGAATGGCAGAGCAGCTGCTCCAGAAACCCAAGTGTCTGTGAGCTAACAGGCTTAGCACCTAAAACTTTGACTCAATAAAGACACAGTGACGTAGAAAATCCATAGGGGTGATGGGTAATACCACTTTAGCTCATAAAGCCAGATACTAAGGGGCTCCTGCCTAGCAGAAAGAAACCCAGTGTTGTGGAACAGTTTCCTCCAAGATTGAAACCCTCCATCTGGTAGAGAAGCTCCTTACATAGGAAAGTAAAACACTCAAAACAGTTTCAGGAAGTCCCTGAAACTGACCAGATTCACTGGGCCCCTCCCTGCCATAGTAAGCAGAGCTAAACTACAAAGAAGACTCTAGGAAGAACAAAAGCTGCCAGGAAGACTGAGGCTGGAACAACTGAGCGGAAGAAGCAGAAACCAGTAGAGCTGCTTGGAGGAGGTTTAGACCAGAGTCACTAGGAAAAGCCACTCTCTGCCCTGCTGAGCTGCCACCAGTAAGCTGTGCAGTGAGCTCCAGGTTCCCAGCTCTGTGAGCTGTCACCCATGCCTGGGTATGCCTTGGTAAGGCAGCTGTCTTTGTCTCCTGTAAGTAATCCCTCACCCATACTTTTGTATCCCCAATAAAATTCATTGGCTCACCAAATTAAACTTTGGTGGTGCCTGTAATTTGGTCTGTAGTGAGCTCCCTATCTGGGGTGACTGGATGTATGGGTTGTATCTCCCTACGAAAAATTTTGTCATACAACAATTGGGGCCAAGTAATTCTGGGGTAAATGACTCGTGGTTCTTGATTGGCAGCCCTCAGTTACGCATGTAACTGTAGATCTCTAATATCAGCTGTACTATCAGCCAAGCACAGGTAACCAGCTACCAAGTCTTAAAACTCAAGGTGTATTTTTGATCCATACCAAAACAAAGACTGAGAGGTCACGCTGTGAGAAAGGGAGGAACAAGCAAAGTGGGTTTGGCCACACACTAATGACATCACTATGAAAGCGACACAGACAAAGGAAAGCCCTCAAGGCAAATTCGATCAATAATGTAGCAATTAAGTCCTCTGCTGGGGACAACTATTACAACATTTTAAAAAATAGATTAAAGTGCCCTTCTCCAGCATTTGACTCTGCTACTAACTAAAGCACACAGGCAGTTCTTTAAATAGATTTGGCAATGGCAGAGGAGAGCTAGGAATACTCAGGCAGAGAAGGATCCCTCCAAGTTCAAGGCCAGCCAGGTCTACATAATGAGCTCAGGACCAACAGAGCTACATAGCTAGATCTTATCTCCCCAAAACAAAACAAACAAACAAACAAACAAGTCAGGAGCTTTACGTCAAATACCCTAAAGCAAATGGAAACAATAAATACTTACATTGACCAATCCGAAGTAGTGTTCATTGATCGGAAACTGCTCTGGTCCAATGTCTTTTTCCAGAGCAGAGGCATTGGTGCCCTACAAGAAAACATAACAACAGTTCTGTGGCATGAAAACAGATGAGGAAGTTGGGGGATGGAAGCTGGCCCACTCCTGAAACAAGCATCCCTTGTCAGCAGTGTATACTGGATGTGCGACACTACAAGGAAATCAGGAGACTCACTAGCAAGGCTTTCACTCTATTGCATATCCAACGTACTTGTGGCCCTGGCCCTGAGCTTTCGATTAGGAAAAGGTATTTGAGATAGATATGTAAATAACAAGATGGTCTTCTGAATAATAATAATATATTGAATAATAAAATACTCCAGATGGCTGCAGAAATAGAGGGCCTGGAAGATGGGACCATTGTCAAAATCAACATCTTCATTCTGCTAAGGAGTTCCCACACACCCACTCAGCCAGGCACTAAACCAGGCATTTATGAGAATGGTGAAGATACAGACATATAAGACAGCTCTCATGGGGTTCCCATTTTCATATATGATGATGGCCTGAAGCACAAAGCAAACCTATTAGACAATATACCAGGAGCTGGTGTGTACAGCAAAGGAAAATAAACTCAGAGATGGGCTGAGGCCGGCGGGAATGCTACAGCGAGGGCTGTGTGAACGGTAAAGGCTGCCCAACTGCACCTTTAAGTAGAGAACTTAGAGGTCTTACTGAGAAGGCTCTAAGTACAGACAATGTTGCAGATCATGGAAGGATCCAGTGTGAGTCCTGACAACTATGGGATGCGTCGGATTGCTAAGCCTGGTGATACTGGAGCACAGTTAAGACTAACAGCTCCTGTGCCTTCTGTGCCGGGGACTGTGCAGTTTATCCTCATGACGCGCCTAAGAACTACACTATGTGTGATGGCTGTTCTCCGCTGTCTACATCTGGAAGTGACTTAATACCCAAGAGGCTGTGAGGGATTTTTCATAATTAAATCATCTGCAATGGGAAGACCCACTTTAATCCAGATCTTTAGAGGAGGTAAGATCCACCTTTAACCTGAGCCACACCTACTGGCGGTCTAGCTAAAGGATGTGAGAGAAGGAAGCTTGCTTTCTTCCCCTGCTTGTTCTTGCTCTCACTGGCAAGTGTATTCCTTCGCTGGCAGTAGAGCCTATGTCTTCAGGATTCTAGCTGAAGACCATCTGAGATATATATGCAACCTCATGAACTGAACAACTCCAGGATTTCCGGGTCTTCTATTGGAAAGACAGCCATTGTTGAACCTGCTAGACCGCAGCCTGTTACCAACTCCCAAAGGCTGAACTCAGGAATCGGTTTCAACCTTATCCAAATGTTGCAGCAAGCCTATCCATCCAAACTGTGATGAAGCCCACAGCCGGGGCCAAGCACGGGTGATGGATAGTCATTTCTCCCAAAGAGCTGAGTGAGCTGGCTGTAAGGGGATAAAAAAGCTCACTCTAGTCAGGGATAGAGTCATCACTGACCACAGGGAACAGGTTCCAGATCCCTGAAAGACACTCAGTTCCTTCACATAAATGGTATAGTAGTTGCTTATAACCTATGCATATCCTCCTCTATGCTTGATATCTGCTGCTATGCATATCCTCCTCTATGCTTGATATCTGCTGCATTACACATTATACCTGGTATAATAAATGCTATATAAACTGTTGTTATATGTGTATACATACATACATACACACACACATATACACATATATATACATATATATCAACATATATACCTGGTATATATAAATGCTATATTCTACTGTATTGTTTACAGACTAAAGACAAAGTCCGAGTGCTCGGTACAGTTGAAATGTTTAAAACGTTTCTGACCTGTATTTGACTGCTCTGTGTGTACAGAGCCCACGCATGTCGGGGGAGTAGTGGGTAGGATCAGAGCCCTTTGCTGCTGTTATTCCCTGACCATCTGCAGCCTTCTCTTTCCCAGGCTGTCACAGAAGACTCGTAGCTCTCAGAGACACAAGGATTTGGGAGACAGAGAACAGAAAGCTAAGCATTTTATATTTAGAAAGAAATACTACTGGGCCTGGGGGTGAGGGATGATTCATGATTTAAGAGTACATAACTGCTGTTGCAGAAGACCTGAGTTTGATCCTCTGATAGCTAAGTCAGAAGGCTCACAACAACCTAGAACTCCAGCTCCAGGGGATCTGGTGCCCTCTTGATTCCACAGACACCTGCACATACATGTAGATAGACAGACAGACAGATAGACACACACACACAGAAACACACACAAGAGAATAAAACTTAAAGACATTTCTAATGTTCTTTTATTTATTCTCTGTGTGTATGAATGTTTTGCCTGCATGTGTATAAGTGTGCTCTGTGCATACCTGCTACCAGAAGAAGGTGTCAAGTCTCCCTCAGACTGGAGTTACAAATGGTTGTGAGCTACCACGTTGGTGCTGGGCCAAACCCAGGTCCTCTACAAGAGCAAAAGATGCTCCTTAACCATTAAGCTATCTCTTTAGCGCCCCTCCCCCAATGCTGTGTAATCTTAATTCATATACAATCATTTCCTCCTCCAGAAAAGACATGGCCATGAAGCAGACTGGGAACCAGTCAAAGTGGTCACTTGCCACAAAACACACAGTAAGTAGAAGATAACTTGAATCCAAGCATCCAGAACAGCAGTACAGCAGGCTCTCCCCTCCCGCTTAGGTTTCTGTGTGATGTCTCCCTCTCTCTCTGCTCTGGCAACATTCTAGTCTCCTTTACCCACCATCTGAGAGAAGACACAGTGCTCAGATGGGAGGCAGCTTCAGAACCCTTTCTTCAGAGTTGTGAAACCATTGTCTCCACAGCTTTACCACAGCCGACCTTTTGAAATAACAGATCAAATTACGGCAGGACTTCGTGGAACAGACAAAGAACACCAACATTTCTTAATAAAGCTATTTCTAAATCATAAACTAATATGAATAATGGGTATTAAATAGACCTACATCTATTTTTTTTTCAAGCAAAAGTAGAATGTTTGCCAGCAAGAGCAGGATCAACGGAAGATACGATGTATCAGTGGTTGGAACCAGATCTCATTGGATTTTTCTTTATGAAGAAGGGCAACATAGAGAAGTTAACAATGGTTTTGCTAGTTAGTTCTTTGGTTGAGGATGGTCAACCCTCCTTCCCTTGTCAAAAGCTCTTCTTTCTGAAGTTGGTGGCCAAAGTCCCTCTCTCCCTCAGTGGCCCCCAGTCATAGAGGACTCGCCCATAGGCCTCAGGTTTTGCCGTTATCCTGGGTGGTTTCAGGATCCATGTGGAGAAGTCACGTGGCAGAGTTGCTCTCCCAGCAACCTGACAGCCTCTTTTCTAGCTATCTTTTATTCCACTGTATTCGACTCCAGCCACCCACTAGAACCCAAGCACAGCTCTGCCCACTCTTTCTTAAAGTCTCCCATCATGGAGATATCTACACTGTGCTAAAATTATACTGCTTTAGATATAAGGAGTCACCCACAAGCTAGTGTGTTAGAGTCTCGGTCCCCAGGTGGTGGCACTCTGTAGGCTGGGATACTGTTTAGTTCTGGAACGTTAGGGGGCGGGGAATGGCTGGAGAAGTCAGGCAACTGAAAGCAGACCCTTGAGGGATGCATCTTGTCCTGGCCATTTTTTTGCATCCCCTTTTCTCCACTCTGGCAGCCACCGTGTGAACTGTTCTGCTCAGCAACACCCACGTTCTAACAGCGCTGAAGCTATGATCCAAAACAAGCAACTCCATCTTTTCAAACTTCACATGCCTAGGGAAGTTGAAACTTGCAAAATTCATGAGGGGCCCCACTCCAGAGCTATGGAAGCAGAAAACAAGCGCTCAGGGAAGAGACTGTGACCAGTGTGAGTGCAGAGAGGAGATTCTTGGACCTGTTAGCTGCCTGCCAGCCCCAGGACTACAACTCCCATGAGGCCTCCACCTTTCCCAGATACAGCTGCTTTTGAGTCATACTTGCTCCTGTAGTAACCCCTCACCCACACTCTAGTTAAAAACCCAAGCAAAAATACATTTGTCACCAAGTTAGACCTTTTTCACAACCATTACTTTGGTCTATCCTATCCTGGGGGGAAACACACACACATACCCCACAAGTGGAAGGAGAGAGAGAGAGAGAGAGAGAGAGAGAGAGAGAGAGAGAGAGAGAGAGAGAGAACGAACTATGCCTCCCCTGGAAAAGTCCCTCATACTACAGCAGGTGGTAAGAATTTTTCAGCTCCATTATAACCTTATGTAATCACTATGGTAAATGTGACCCACCATTTACCAAAACATTAGTCAGCAGCATATGTATGTGTGTGTGCACGTCTGTGCGTGTCTGTGTGTGTGTATGCATATATATGTGTGTGTGTATGTGTATGTATATATAATCAATCAATAATAAATTTGTGTATATGTATATATACATATATACATATATATGTGTATACATATATACATATTATACACACACACATATACACATATATACTGTTGTATACAAAGGTAGAATTCCAGTCTACCAAGGACACGTTTGTTTTAATTCCCCAAACAAGTGAACACAACCCTCACACAGCAAAGGAAACCTGAGACGATATTAATTCACACATCTGCTGGCCAAACAGAATGGGGCTTGCTCTGAATTAATCCAGTGGGCTCAGAATGCTCCCAAGTGGCCTTCAAAGGGGAAGCACAGACAAGGAGAAGGAAGGGATGCGGTGTGTATGATGACCTCAGAAGCTTTGCAGAGGGAGGCAGAGACAGAGCCAAGGCGTGGTCCAGTCCCCACCATGGACATGGCTGCAGCTCCAACACGATGCAGCCCTCCACCAACTGGGCTTCGGCCCAGTGAAACCTGCTTTGGATTTCAGAACTATCAGAAAGTCAGCGAGGCCGGCAGGATGGCTCAGCAGGTAAAGCACTTTCCATGCAAGGCTGGTGACCTGAGCTTGATCCCCAGGACCCATGTGAACACAGAAGTGGAGAACCAAGGTCAGAAAAGCTGTCTGTCCTCTGACTTCCACACAGGCCTTGATGTTATTCATGTACCTCTCCAATATTTAACAATAATAAACCAATCGATAATAAATAAATCTGCTCTATTTAAAGATAGTAATGTGGATTGTTTAAGCCACTCAGGTAATAGAATTGGCTACAGCAGCCTAGGACCCTGGCACTGTAAGTTTAATGGTTCCCGTCTGTAAGGACTGTCTGTCCTTCCTCACCTCCATATCTCTCCCAGCATTTGCATAGTCCTTAGACTCCATCCCAGCACCCAAAAGGGGAAAAAAAATCTCCTTCTGGATTTCACCCCCGCATCACCCTGAGAAGCTACAAATATAGCCAGCTCCCCAGAGCGGGACTTGTCGACAGCTGGCTTTTCCCAGAGGTGGCCTGAGGCCTCCCCTATGTCTCTTTCCAGGGTTGCAGGAGAAGCCTCTGCAAGGTTTCAGTCAGGAGCCCCAAGCCAGCCATTTCTGACTATCTGCACCTTGCAGGCTTCCCTTGGAGCTCCATGTGACACTACCCACTGGCCCTTGACATCCATCTACTCAAAACATCTCGTTCCTCTGGTGTCGTGTCCCCCCACCCCCAGTAAACAGTCCTGCTTTCTCCAGGCTGGACCCTCCAGGTCATAGCCAACATCCCTGCTGAACTGTCCCCCGTCCATCACTGTGCACTGCTGACAAACTCCTTCAGTCTCTCCACTCCAGCCACTTCTTTTTCAGCTGCAGCTGGGCAAGGTTGCAGGATATCTCTCACCCAAACCACCACCAGCTCCTACCGAGCCTCTGCCATCCTCCTTAGCCAGCCCTAACTACTACAGGAGACGGCGTTCTTTTGAAACATGAAATTGTTTTTGGAATTCCCCCTGGTGGCGTTCAGGACTGTCACTAACCTTTCTTGTCACTCATCCTCTGCAAACCCTAGCTGGACCAATGGCTGCCTTTCAGTCTTCAGACACCCACACTCTCTCCTTGTCACTTTGCCCTGCCTATACCTTACAAGACTAATTGAAAGGCCAACTCTTCCGGGAATGCTTCATAGAGCCTCCACTGAGTTACCACACATGGCAAAGGGGATTTTGTAGATGACTGAATGAAGGATCTTGAGACAGGAAGATTTTTCTGGATTCTCTAAATGAGAGATGGATTTGGCAGGATGCTTCAGGTCCCCAGAGGTCGGGGTAAGTAAAGATAGGTGATGGTGGAAACATAGCTCAGATATACTAAAACCATCACACTTCTGGTCCTGGAGACAGAAGGGCCTGTGAGTCAAGGAACAAAGGCAGCCTGCAGAAATCCCAACAGCCAGGAAGCAGAGGTGCACTCTAGGGCGAGCAATCTGGCCACACACTTTAAGAAATAATGGTGGTCTTTTTGAGCTGCTAATTTAGGATGTGTGTGTGTGTCTGTGTGTCTGTGTGTGTCTGTGTGTGTGTTAGTGTTTGCACGTGTGTGTGCAAGTACACATACCCCTGTGCGTATATGCATAGAAGCCAGAGGAGGACATTGGGTGTCGTGGTCTATCACCCTCTACTTTGTTCCATTGAAGCAGGGTCTCTCACTGAACCTAGAGCTAAGCTGGCAGCTAGTAAACCCTATTGTCCTCCTGTTTCTGCCTCATCCCTCAGCACTGGAATACCACATACAAACTGCCACACTTGACTTCTTACTCAGATGCTAGGATGGGGGCTCAGGTCCACACACTTGCCCAGCAGACTCTCCTGCCTACTGAGCCATTTCTCTAGCCACTCGGGTAATTTCTGATAGCAGAAAGAAGAAACTGATACACCTCTTCCACATCTCTCCATGCACATTGTCTCCCCCTCCTATGACAGTTATTATTTCTATAATCATTAACATCTGATTTAACCCATAACGATATATGACGTGGTAACCTTCACAATACTACATTCTCAGTGAAGAGCACATAGTAGGCCTACAGTGCCTACAGACTAGATGGATGGTCAGGTGGCTGGGCAGACAGGGGTGGTTAGGGATGTCTGTGATGCAACTGTGTGCATGACAATGTAGACCCAGGCCTGTATATTCTCCCAGTGTGCTGTTCAATGATGCGTAAGTGGTATCCTCCATCACCTCCCCATCCTCCCATTCCCTTTATAGACACACAGGAATTGGTTTCCATGGAAACAGAATGTAACAGATATTGACATTTGGAACTAAACTCTTGCTTTTACATCCTAGCGTTTTCCTTTGGTAACATGAATCTTTGTACCTCTTCAACAGATTTGGGGGTTATCTCCATTAAACATAAATGCATCCATGATACAGTGACACACACGAGGGCACTCATGTGATAGGAGTGGGGATGAGTACTTAAAGGTTAATTAGGTGGTATCAACCAAGAACTTAAATGACCATGTCTCTCAATCCTGCAATTCTACTTTATTACATAGATATACTCATACAGGTGGATATAGAAAGTATAACAAAGACCTAACTCATATGTGTGACTTCACAAAGTGGAAATCCATTTGACTCTTTCATATCAGTGTTCAAGATGGTGCAGTGCAGGTCTGGTGCAACAACCCCCGCAGTGCTTTGGACACAGAGTCCTCCTAGCTTGTCAACTTTGTTGTGAGTAGGAGTCAGATGACTAATCTAGTTCCTGCCACCGAATAATCTGTCACAGCAAAAGGGAAAAATGAATGGATGTCTTTCCCCTTATAAGGAGGCTCTTAAGAACTACAAAGGATACTTTTGCTTATAAGCCCTCTGACCAAAAATCTCAGTCATGGAGCCACATAGCTGCAAGGGAGCCCTCGCAAATGTGCCCGTTACCTAAGAATTTGTGGCCAGTTAGAAGCTTCTCTTACCTAGAAATAGAAAGTAGATATTGAAGGGACAATCAGCAGGCAATATCTCAGATGGTCTTTGCAGCAAAGGTTGCAACAGAAAAATTTACAAGACCTCAGAATACCATGCCAGTCTTTTTATTTCTGTAGTATGGAGATTGAACTCGTGACCCTCTGCATGCTTCTTTTCAGGTACTGCTGTGTAAAGTGACAAGTAATAGACCAACTGCAGGGTACCTAGGTAAGAGTGTACCTAGGTCATCCCTGGAATGTCATCTCTTCAGTCAACACACAAGGCCCCTGTTTGTGCCTGCTGTGTCCCCCACACTCTTCTTTTTCTGAGGAGCAGAGCCAGAGGAGCCTGTCCAACTGTTGTATTCAATACCTGCATTTTAGTGAAAATTGCCAGAATTCTTGAGAAATTCCTTGGCTTGGGGGTTTGTTTTAATTATGTTTGTAAGGTTTTCATCTGTTTGGTTTTTTTTGTTGTTGTTTTTGTTTTTGAGACAGACTTTCCCCACTGTGTTGTCCCAAGTGAAACTCAACTCCTGGACTCAAGTCAGCCTCCTACCTCAGCCTCCAAAGCAGCTGGGGTTACAGATGCCTACAGCTGCAGCAGCGGACTAACAGTCAAGAAAATATCAGTGATGTTGCCCAAGAGTACGGCTGAGGGATGAGACAGTCGCCAAAGGCTTTTCTTTTATTTTTTTAAAGATGTATTTATTTTATGCATATGCGTGTTTTACCTGCATGTGTATAGGTGGACTACTAGGTGCCTGGTGGTCACAAGGACATCAGATCTCCTAGAACTGAAGTGACAGATGGCTGGAAATCACCATATGGCTGCTGAAAGCTTAACCTGGGTCCTCTGCAAGAGCAACAAGTACTCTAAACCACTGAGCCATCTCTAGCTCCAAGAGATTTCTTTTTTAAATCCTCTTAACTCCGAACATTTTATATGGAGATGTATTATTTAGGAACTCATATTTAGCATGTTTAATAAAAGTCTAGTAAACTAATCCTCTACAGTAGTGAGCTAAGGCCACCTCCGTCACTGTTGCCTGCCTTTTCTTACCAGGGTTTGTCTTGGAGCTCTGTCCCTTCACCTCTCTAGGAGGTCAGAGTGCCTGGTGCTGATGTCCGGCCTGCCTATTCCACAGCACAACAGAGAAGTGACGCAAACAGTGAAGGTTAACAGTACTGTATCAGTCGTGAAGCGCATTGTCTACACAAAGCCTCGCCTCCTGTTGCAGGCACCTAGGACAATGGCACAAAAGGAAAATCGGAGGCCCTGAAAAATATAAACGCTGTTTGTCCAGGGGCTGAACAAAGAACCGATCCCTGTGGGAAAAAAAATCACAGGATCCGGAAACCTAAGAAACAAAATTCTTACTTCAGTCAGTGAGCGAAAGTGGGAACGTTCTGAAAAACAATACAAAGAATCTTATTAAAAATAGAATCTGAGCTGGGACCAGTTCCAACAAGACCGTAATGTTAGCTTTTCAAAGCACCTCCGGAGACGACCGAGGGGGCCTCCGACACTCGCAACAAACAACTCTAGAAAGATGAATCATGAGCGCATAGGATGGCACGAAAGAACTGTCTTCTTAAAACCATTTTTTAAAAGCCATTTATAAGGAACACAAGTTAGAATTCCCCCAGGGGAGGGAGGTTGCCAGAGAGAAAGAAATAATTAGAACACAGCATCACACTAAGGTCAAGGTCTACAAGAAGTGCCGAGAACATTGCTGCAATGTGTGAGCCAAAACCAAAGCCAGGGAGGCCAGGAGGCATCCTGGGAAGTGAGCTAGACCACACCACAGGTGTGAACCCAGTGCCAGAGAAGCAAATGCCCTTGCCCTGGATCTCCCCCAGGCAGCTCCCGTAGCTCAGGACATGTCACCTCTCTTTCCATTTTGTTCAAAGTAGAGAGGAGACCCAGGGAGGGCCTAAGATTATATCTAAATACATACAGAGGAAGGCACTGGTTATAGAGAGTTGAATTAAAACAGATGACAGGCATGGAGGATGTTGCCGGTAAAATTCTAGTTCTATGTTCAAAAAGTTACTAAACCAACGAGGTGTCTGTAGAACAATGAAACGTTCAAAAAGACTGTAGCCCTGGACTTGCAGTGACAAAGGTCATCCCATAGACAAGTGAAAGGATGTAGCCCAAGTTTTTAGAATGAGTCCAGAGCTCCCAGTAAGGCTCAGAAGGAATAAGGATCCTGGTGCCTTAGGTGTAATCAAGACAGATTAAGTGGAACGGGGTATTGACTGTATAGGCACCGCTCTGAGGGATTTCTGTGTACTCACTGTAGTCCTTACAACAATTATAGTTAGTCTCCCATGTGTGTGTGTGTGTGTGTGTGTGTCTACATTCATGTACATGTGGGTGTGTGCCAACATATGGAAGTAAGAAGATGATGCTGGCTGTCTGGCTCAGTCACTCTACCATATTTTTCGAGACCAGACCTCTCATTGAATCAGAGCTCATCCATTAGGGACAACATTGGTGTGATACAGGAGCACCCCTATGTCAGAGGCATCCTCTGAAAGAGAAAACATCCCAGTCCTCTTATACAAAATGTTCATCAGGGGCTGGAGAGATGGCTCAGCGGTTGAGAGCCCTGGCTGCTCTTTCAAGAAGATCAGGATTTGATTGCCAGCACCCAGAGGGAGGCTCACAACTTTTTGTAACTCCAATCCCAGAGGATCCAACTCCCTGTTCTGGCTTCCTTGGGAGCCAGGCACATACCTGGTGCAGACATACAATGCTAGAACATAACCGTACACGTGAGTAAAGCAAAATAAAGCAAACCTTTATAGGGCATACAACCTGCTTGGAGAAAATGAATCTGTGAGCTGGCAGAAACAAGACATGTGAAGGAGAAAAAGGCTTTTCATCATTGTGTCCAAGCCTTTACCCAAGTAATAAAATTATGTTAAATTTTAAAAGGCAAAATGAGAACGGATTTTTAAGGAATGAATCAGTTAACACTAAATAATAAAATAAGGTGCAATCTTACCACCTCCAACTTTTAAATTCCTGCCTGTAGATACTACAAACAACATAACAAAGCAAGGGACCATGGAGAGAGAGGGTGTAATGACCAGGGGTATGAAGAACAAAAGTGTCTTAGTCTGTCATATGTGGCTCATCTCTCTGGGCTATGGAAAGAAGAACGGGGGGGGGGGGGGGGGGAGTGGAGTTGGGTTAGAGAGAGCAAAAGTGCAAGCTGAAGCACACTCACTACTCCTTCAAAACAGATTGAGGGGAGAGACCCTTGCAGGGAACAGTCTAGACCATGGTCCCATCCCTCAGAGCTGCACCCTGTCTCTCCCTCTCCAGCTGTCTCCAACTCACCCTGTGGCTGCAATGTCCCGTAGTCCTTGACCTTCCTTCTTACAGACTGTCATGGTTTGAATATGCTTGTCCCAGGGAGTGGCACTATTTGGAAGTGTGACCTTGTTGGAGTAGGTGAGGCCTTGTTGAAGTGGGTGTGGCCTTGTTGGAGTGGGTGTGGCCTTGTTGGGGTGGGCGTGGCCTGGTTGGAGTGGGTGTGGCCTGGTTGGAGTAGGTGAGTCACTGTGGGCATGGGCTTTAAGACCTTCATCCTAGCTGCCTGGAAGCCAGTCTTCTCCTAACTAAGACACAGACCTTTCCTTTCGGCACTCATCCTAATTTATAACAGAGTAACTTATTAGTTGACATGTCACCCTACTAGATGCCTATGTGCAGCTCACAGACCTACTCTGCCTGCGCTTCCAGATGTTTATATAAACTTTAACTGTTATAATACGGCTGTGACCAGCCAGGTATTCGTGGCAACTACGTTCTGAGAGAACAATCGGATCATGGACTTGTTGCAGAGATACTATGACCCAGAAATCTAAACTCTGCGACTAGCTCTCTACAGAGAAGCCTGCCAGCTCTACATAAGATCCAGAGTCTCCTCAGGAAGTGATTATGTCTGATTCGTATGCCACCCCCTAGCAGTGCTTTCCATAGAAAGAACTTGACACATCTGCTCACTGAACAAACTTGGGAAAATGAGGAAGGATGGGGAATGGTGTGTACTCAGTGCTCCAAGAACCGCACATCTGTATGCTCCTTTGATCTCCCCCACAAACCCAAGGCAGAGAATCCTTGCATCCTACACAAGGAAATGTTGAGGCAAAGCTGCCAAGCAAGCTCACTGAGCCAATGAGGGCAGAGCCAGGGACTCACACATCTGTCTCCGGAATCAGCTGCTGACTACGAGTCAGGCCAGAGAATGCTTCGTTCACATTTTTAGTAATTCCTGAGCTGTGAGTGGAGGGAGCCGGCAGACGGCCAGGAGTGTTTTCTGGCTGCTGACTGGGCATATCCCTGAGTGTTATGAATGGCCATCCCAGTTATGAGCACGCAAACACCACCACAGCGCTTCAGCGCTCCTAAGCAACACTGAACCTAACTCTCCCTGTCAATAAATCATCAATAAAGCAGGCCCCGCCCCCACCTCCCAGGCGAAGGAGGGCGGTGCATGATGAAGCTGAAGAGGCTGAAGTAACTTGCCAAGATGAGGCCTGAGCCGGCAGAGCTCAGTGGTGGCCACACTCTACAACTCCAGCTCCTTGTCGGAGAACCATTTCTAGGCACTTCTCTGGGCTTCGGCAGGAAGCCAGCCGTGCGTAAGAAGGCACAGCGTGACAGATACATGGCAGCATGAGTTCCTGTCACTTATGTGACTCTGGAAGGGGTGATGTTTCTCAGCAGCCTAACATGATCCCATGTAACAGCTGTTCCACGGAAGCCCAGCGTCTACTCCCGGGACATCTGACTACGCAGTGGCACAGAGTCGCCCTACTCGGTGAAGGACACCTGCAAGGGGCTCTGGCTGATGAAAGTCACACAAGTTAACTTCAATTCTGGGTCTATGTCTGTTTTCCAACCCAGAGTGGAGAAGGACAAAACCGCCACCCAGCCACTGACTACAGGGAACCAGGAACAAGAACTTCACTTGGCCCCAGATCCCTCCGCAGGGATGATGGCCCTTCGGCTCTGACTTCCCCCATCTGTTCTCATCTCATTACTTTTCCAAGAGGTGGTGTTAGAGACGGGTCCTGGCAAGGCCTGGAAGGTGGTTCCGCTCCGCACAGTTTTACTGCACGGTCATCTCATCTTCCCGCTGCCCTAGCCTGCCATCCTGGTCTCTGCACTCAAGGTCCACAGTGAAAACAATGAGCCAGGCGACCCTGCTCCCGGCAAAAGGAGAAGAGAGTCGCCATGCTTGAGTATTAGCTGCCCGGTCACCTCTAGGAATCACATCCTTCCTGAGCAGTGTGACGCCATTAGAAATATTTAGTATAACAAGAAAAAAATCAGCAATGTATGGATTATAAAAGCAGAAATCTAAACCTCTGCATTGTCCCCCCTCATGGCAAAGAGCATGGTGGTGAGAGAAGGAAGGAAAGGAGAAGTGAGCAGTCCTTTAATGTTGCTTGAAAGTGTTAGCACCAGCACCAGCCAGCTCCAGAAGTGCAAACACATATCTACAACAAGTGGCCAGAGCAATTCTGTATCTGTCAGGCTGAGTCATAAAAAAAAAAAAAAAAAAAAAAAAAAACCTTGAGGCTTCTGTTTTATATATCTTTGGGTTTCTATTTCATTTGGCTCATCCTTTTTTAAAAATTGTATTTTACTAAAAGATACGGGTCTGAGACAGACTGAAAATAAAGACAAAGCACGCACTATCTCACAGACTTTGAAAATAACTGCCCAAAGCCAAGCACGGAAATGAGAGCGTCTTCCGTCACAAGTCTGAACAGCTCCTCAGGCACACCTCTAGTAAAAGAGACACAAGTAGAAAGAAAAAAAAAGCTAACAGGCCATTTGCCCCCAACTGCCAAGCATAAGAGGTTTCAGTGTGACACCTGTTAAGTAAGGCATGCTGTTGGCAATACCAGCAGCATGTGTGTCCTTGTAGTTTTGTTGGGAAAACAAAAAAACAAAAAAACAAAAAAAACCAAAGATTTAAAAACTACTAGTGGCTGGGCAGTGGTGGCGCACACCTTTGATCCCAGCACTCAGGAGGCAGAAGTGAGTGGATCTCTGATTTCGAGGTCAGCCTGGTCAACATAGCACATTCCAAGACAGCCAGGGCTACAAAGAGAAACTCTGCCTGCAAAAAAACAGGAGGAGGGGGAGGAGGAGGAGGAGGAGGAGGAAGAAGAGGAGGAGGAAGAAGAAGAGGAAGAGGAGGAGGAGGAAGAAGAAGAAGAGAAGGAGGAGAAAAATGCTAGCTGACAGAGACCTGGTGGATGAGGGAGCTCTTTACAGAGTACAGAGCACAAAAGCAGATAGGATAATCCATGTGTACTAAATGGACTGTGTTTGTAAAAACTAGAAGGAAGAGACTGAAGGAGAGAGCTTAGAAGTTAACAACACCTGTTGCTCTTGCAGAGGACCTGCGTTCAAAGCACCGACGTGGTGGTTCACAACCAGCCGACCCTCCAGTTCCAGGGGATCTGATGCCCTTTTCTGACCTCCAAATGTGCCAGGCACGCACAAGGTGCACATGTATATACAGGCAGAACACACACATAAAGTAAAATAAAATAGATGAATCTAAAATAAAAAAAATTAATAAAAATAAAGATTAAAACTAAGAGTAAAACCATACTTGGCTGAGTGTATAAAAGATGCCTCATGAGAGCCAGGCAGTGCTGGCAAACGCCTTTAATCCCAGCACTCGGGAGGCAGGGGCAGGCAGATTTCTGAGTTCGAGGCCAGCCTGGTCTACAGAGTGAGTCCCAGGACAGCCAGGGCTATACAGAGAAACCCTGTCTCGAAAAACCAAAAACAAAAAAGCCTCAGAGAACACAGAAGCTATAAGTATTGACAGCCATCGAGGACAGGAATTGGAAAGCACTTGCATTTTTGAACACTTTCCTTATACACACTTTGAAATTTTTGTCACATGGACACAAATCACCTATTCAAAGGCTTGGTTTAAAAACTTAGAGGAACTGTGTATTTGGTACTACATATATTTTCCCAGTTAGTAACTCCTACCTGTGCACACCAAATAACTCAAAATAGGTGGCATGCACTCCAGATGACTAAATATCCTTCAGTGGACCATATACCATCCTTATCAGGAGATGAAAGCACAATGATTCCTAACTGATGATTCCAAAGCATGGCTACATGCAGTCAGCCTGGGCATCCTGAGGACATTTAAGGATAAAGCCATGGCCCTTCTACCTATTGCCTTCCCTAACTAAAGCCAACAGTAGGCTCCAACGAGCTTGCCTTTGTACCACCATTCCTGCAGGAAAGGTGCTTTCTGTTAGGCCCAGACAGGTCAAGGAGACCTACCTGACACCACTAAGTTAGAAAGAGACTGGATCCTGGGATCTGGGGGGATAGCTCACAGCTCCAGACCGGCATTCCGGACTCCTCTGCTTATGGACAAAGGAGGCACTCAGAAATTCGTAAGTCACAGAATGTATAGGTACCACGTGAAGCACGAGGCATAACTGACTCCATCTTAGCCCCACAGCAGACCAGGGAGGCAAATCCATTCCTCACCCACACCATATTGCATGAGAAGGAGATCTGTGAGACGGAAGAGCACTGGACTCTTAGACCCAACCAACAGCATAGAAAAACTCAAACCAGACCTCAGCCACAGTCTTGTCTGCCCTCAAAAAGCTCTCTAAGGTTCAACTGAAATGAAATATATAGATCTAAAGAAAACTATTAGAGAAGTTTGGGTGAAAATCACCATTAAGAGACACTGAGCAGGGCTGGAGAGATGGCTCAGTGGTTAAGTGCCCTGGTTGCTCTTGCAGAGGAACCAGGTTGGTTCATAGAACCCACATGGCAGCTCAGAACCAACTCAAATAAGCCCAGCTCTGGGGACGTGAAGCCCTGTTTCGGCCTCCATAGGCCATAAGTAGTTCACAGACATCCGTGCAGTCAAAGCACCCACTCATCTAAGATAAAAATTAAAATAGTCACTGACCTAAGCAGTTGTATCTACTCCATTGGTGTTTTCTAGAGGAAAAAGAATTGGGGATAGAAGGCACCTCATCCCAGCGTACACACATATGCAGACACATACACACACATACACACACAGAGACGCACCGAGACGCACACACATACACATACACAGAGATGCAGACATGCAGACACAGACACACAATACACAGGCACAGACACACAATACACATACATATACATAAACATGCACACACACACACATATACACACACAGACACACAGACATGCAAAGATAGACAGACACACACATACACAGTAACACAGACACACACACAGAGACATATACACACAGACACACACACAGATATACACATATACGCAAACCCTGACATATACACACTCATACACATATATACATATATACACACACATACACAGACATATACACACACATACACACATATACACATGTACACACACAGACATATACACACAAATACACACATATATACATATTCACATGTATACACAGTCACACACATGCACATACATGAACACATACATGCATACACGTGTACATACACGACACGTACACATACACACATACACACAAATGTTTCTGAATATTACTGTACTTGCATTTTCTATTTGCCCTCATTTCTCTACTCCATATGCATTCTCCCAGACCAATGAGCCAGAGTCTGCTCCACTTATCAAAGTTCCCTGGAGCCTGGCATTTAACTGGCACGCACTCTCTGGGCATCTCCATAAACAGCTCGCACTCCAGGCACAGTGGAGTGACCAGCGCCTTACAGTCACCTTCAGCATCGCTTTCACTTTCAGAAGTCAGACTTGAGGAATAAATGACACAGTCTCCTGTTACAGTGCAAGGCTGATTAGGAGAGAGCTGTGAGCTTCCCTCTAGCTGTTTCTCTGACAACAGAAGCAGTGAGACAGGAACCCCTTCTCTGCGAGGAACCCACAGTTAGAATGAAGGCAAGGGATTTATTTATTTATTTATTTATTTATTTATTTATTTTAGAATTTCATACATGAGCGCTATCCTTATGTAATTCCTACCCCTCCCTCTTCTCTTCAACTCCTCTTGTGTGTCCCCTCCACTCACTCTCAAGTTCATGACCTCTTATTCTATAATTATTGTCGCGCGCACACACATACACACACACACACACACACCCCCTACCGAGTCGATTTAGTGTCTTAGGGCTGACAGCTAGGGATCGGATAATCTTTCAGGGAGCCAAGGCTAACTCTTCCCCTCTCATCAGCCATCAACTGATTGCCTGTAACTCTTCCTTGAGGAGTAGTGAGGCCTCATGAAATTCCCACTATCTACAGGAGCATGTCACCCGGCATTGTCATTGACCAGGACAACTGCGGCTAGATAGTGTCTTACAGACATGGTGGATGGATGCTGCACCCACGGAATCTCAACAAGGAGTAGATAGACTTGGCTTCTGTGCCTGCAGTGTCACTCTTCCCAAAGCCAGATGAAGTGCCCCACAACTGGCAAGTCAAAAGGAAATTAAGAGCTTTGTGCTGAACTGGGTGTGGTGGTGTTTTAACCCCAACACTGGGGAGGTAGACACAGGTAGATCTCTGAGTTCAAGGCCAGCCTTGCCTACAAAGTGAGTTTCAGGACAGCTGGGGCTACACAAAGAAACCCTATCTTGAAGACCACCCTCACCCCCCTAAAGAAACAACCAACCAAACAAAAACAAGCAAACAAGCAAGAAGAAGAAGAAGAAGAAGAAGAAGAAGAAGAAGAAGAAGAAGAAGAAGAAGAAGAAGAAGAAGAAGAAGAAAAGAGGAGGAGGAGGAGGAGTAGAAACAAAAGAGGTGCACGCTTTCTAACTCACAACCAGAAAGAGATAATTATAAAAAGCAACATGCGCAAAGCCAGCGCAGCTTGCCAAGTGCTTCCGCAGGGGAGTTCCTTTGATGCCCAAGAAAGCAGGGAGGGCACTTGGCTGTTTGCTTTTGTTGAAAGGATGAGGAAATGGGCTCTGAGACTTAGCGAGCAGGATATTCCAATATCAAACCCGTCACCACCACTACCCAGTGGAAAGTCATCCTGTTTCCCTCCTAAGATCTTGTCACCCCAACTGTGCTCCCACCAGAAGCACCTGCTTCCCCAGAAAGGGGGTCGCACTGCAAAGTTTCCTTCCAGCCTGCCTATCCAACAGAATCAACATTTTTCACAAGCTCTGTGCATTAAATACTCAGAGGAATACTGATTTTTTTTTTTTACAAAAGTTTGTTTTTTGTTTTTATTTTTAAGGTAAGCTGGCTTTGAATTCTGAACCCCCAATGCTCTATTCTCCACCTCCCAAGTGCTGGGATTCCAAATGTGTCCCACTACACCTGGCTACAACGTAAGTTTTCCATTCTATCAAGCTAGATGTACTTATTTATTCATCAAAAATTATTTATTGAACACCTATCACCTAAATGAGCTAGGAACCATGTTGACAGGTGGGAAATCACAAAAAGATAAGTCTAGCTCCTGCCCTGGGGCTTGGGGGGCTATCAAACATATGGTTTAAGGCCATTGAGATGCCCCAATGGGGACAGTGCTTGCACATAAGCCTAATGCTATGAGTTCAATCCCAGGTTCCCATATCAGGACAGAAGAAAGACCTGAAAGATGTTCTCCACATACACACACAGTCCCTTAAAAAATAACATTTTCACTTTGTAAAATATGGTGGTTTAGCCTCAGTAGCTCATCAAAATTAACCATGATACTTAAAACACCACACACACATACAAACACACACACACACACACACACACACACACACACACACACACACGGCCAATCTAGACTGCATACACTTTACACAGTCAGAGAGTGTAACACCCTTTCAGCAGCTGCGTATCAAATTCCTACTGACAGAACCACTTTGCAGAATACTTTGACAATACTTCGTTATTGACTCCATTTTCCTCCTACTATAACAAAATGCCCTAAAGACTGAATCTCATAAAGAAGAAAGCCAGACACGGTGATGCACACCTTTAATCCCAGCACTTGGGAGACAGAACAGGCAGGTCTCTAGGTTCGAGACCAACCAGGTCTGCAAAGCAAGTTCCAGAACAGCCAGGGCTACAAAGAGAAACCCTGCCTAGAAAAACAAAAAGAAAGAACAAAAGAGTGGATGAAAGGCAGGCAGGAAGGCCGAACAGTGGTGGCGAACGCCTTTAATCCCAGCACTCTGGAGGCAGAGGCAGGTGGATTTCTGAGTTCGAGGCCAGCCTGGTCTACAGAGTGAGTTCCAGGACAGCCAGGACTATACAAAGAAACCCTGTCTCAAAAAAAAATAAAGAAAGAAAAATAAAGAAAGGCAGGCAGGAAAGAAGATTTATTTACCTTATACTTTTTTTTAAAGATTTATTTACTTATTTTATGTATGTGAATACACCATCATTCTCTTCAGACACACCAGAAGAGGGTATCAGACCCCATTACAGATGGTTGTGAGCCACCATGTGGTTGCTGGGATTTGAACTCAGGACCTCTGGAAGAGCAGTCAGTGCTCTTAACTGCTGAGCCATCTCTCCAGCCCCTTCCTTATACTTTTAAAATTATATTGTATATTTGTTATAATTGATTAATATACTTATATATGTGTGTATATATATGTATAATATATTTATATATATGTTATATTATATATTGTGGGTGTACACATGCACGAACATGCATATGTATGGGAGCCCAAGTGCTATGGGGGCGGGGCTTGTGGAATCAGAGGGCAATTTGTGGGGATTGGTTTTCTCTCTCTACCACATGAGTCCCAGGGATCCAACTCAAGTTGGCAGCGAACACCTTCACCTGCTGAGCCATCTCTCTGTCCCCAGGCTAACAGTGTTAGAGGCCGAGAAAGTCCAAACAGCATATGGCAGGGGCTCTGGAGAGAACCTCACATGCATGGCTCATAATGACAGGAGCACATGTGGCCAGGACGGATCATGCTGTGAGACAGGACTCGACAGAGCCCCGAGAAGGGCTGGGCTTGCTCCATCGAGACCCCTCTTATGACAACTCCTGTAACTGTTCAGCAGAATCTGAGCAGTACAACATCAGCCCCTTCCTAGGGCATGCCGTGATGACCTAACATCTCCTGCTAGGCTCCACCTCTTAAAGGTCTCACCATCCTACTGGGGAACCAAGCTTCCAACACATGAGACCTGTATCCAAAACCCAGTACTTTGTAAAGGGGCAGGAGGCACATCCTAAGAGAAGAAAATCCACCTACTGCAGGACTCTAGGACAAAGAAATGAAGACCCAGAGACAAAGACAGCAGGAACATCCACTGTGTCTCTATTTTCAACAGAGAATATTTTAGAAGCTATTGAACCTGCCCTTGAAGAAGAGAACCAATATGGACCCATCGCCAAGATGAATAGCACTATCACAAAGCAATGGGTGAGTAAACTGGATTTCTGAGTCAACCTATTTGCAGCCATAATTGTTGAGCAAAGCCAGAGTTGCAAAAGGCCAGATGGTCTTGCACATGAACATCAGCAGACGACCTAGAGAATCGCAAAGAAAAGACGTGCGTGGGAAATGCCACACCAACTCCAGAAATGGTTTGTTCTGGGAGGAAGGTGAAGCAAAGAGAAAGGGTGTTGAAAGCTGGTTTCTAAGCACTACGTCTGAAAAAAACAACTAAATATGACTACATTTTAATATCTGTTATTAACTCTGAAAAGTAGATAGCTAGGTATATGACATATGTTACATTTCTTCTTATTTTTGTTGAGGCTTTATGATTTCATTTTTTAAAGTTTCTTTTAAAAGCTTCACAAGGGATACATAACCGGTACTCAAGAAAACTCGTGAGACAAGAAGAAAATTTAAAAAAAAAACCTAATTGTTTAATGTCAAGAAATACAACTGGAGAATGGTAGCACTCTCTACCTTTTGAAGTTAAATCACTGCCTTAAATAATTTTACATTGATTTTTTAAAACCTCTCACATGGCAGGTAATTCCTCTAAACAATATTTTGAAGAGCTTGGGGCTATCCCTCCGAAAGCTTGTATTTCTCAAACCCTGGTCCTCAGGAGTGTATAGGGTGTGGAAGTAAGGAGTAAGCATTTTAAAATGCAGGTTCCAGGGCCCCACCTAAGATCTGCTTACTCAAAATCTCTCCCGAGTCTGGACTCTTACTAAGAGAACACACAGGTGTGCTCGATTCTTTGGTACACAAAGAGCCACTGAATTATAAAGCATCATAGCACCTATTGTGCTCAGTGAGGTGACATTCACAGAGCTCTTCTGGGGTTGGGGTGAAAGGAATGTTTTCTGATAGTGAACGCCACAGACACTTGCACCAGGACATTCAAGCCAAACCTGATGAACCCTGGCTTCCTGTGCACAAAACCTAACCCAAAGGACAAAGAATTGTACTTTTAGAATAAGACCAGTTTCTAAAAGATCTTCCAACAGCAACTGGGTCAACAGGAAAACTCCTCAAGTACGGCCCTGCAGCTGTGCATGCCAGCAGAGGCCTGACATGATTTTCACCAAGGCCAATTTCATTCAAACAAAGCATGGACTTGCACCCAAACTGGACCTGAAACGAGCCCAGCCGGCCCAGAAACAGATCCGGAACAAACTTGCTACGTAGCTCAGGACATCTCCACTGGTGTCTGCCACCTCCACGCTGCCAGTGCCCCACCCCCTGGGGACAATTTCATGTCCCCCTACTTTCCCTGACCTTTGCTTTGGTCTTCCTGATTTTCCTCCTCGCCATCCCCATGCCCTGTGTTCAGGCAAAGCCAACGCTGATCATGACTTAGAAACATTGTAACACAATATACACATGAGATGTTCAGCCTCGCTAGTGAAGAATAAAGTGCAAGTTTAAACCACAGAGCTGCAATTTCACACCCATCAGATTGGCAAAACGCCACATCTAACAATATCGAGTGTCTGACGCAAGCGTATGGAACCACTAGGCCCCCCCCTCCCCCAACCATGCTGTGTAGAACACAAATTGGTACGACTGCTTCAGAGAGCAACCTGGCAATAAGTTCCAGCGGAAGTTGCCCTTTCCCTTTGCCGCAGTAATCCCCTTCTGGGTATTTACCATAGAGAGACTACAAACATTTACACAGGAAGACGAGTTTAAAACTGCTTATAACATTGAAATATACTGATCAAACAAGTAAACCCTGTGATTGTTAATAAACTGAATATATGATTGCACGTTCATTTGAAGGAATATTATACAGCACATGCACTAGACTTATGAGTATCTTGATGAAGGAACCTCAGGACGACTTAATTAATTAATATTAGAGAATTGGTAGATGCTCAGGATGACTTAAATTAATATTAGAGAATTGGTAGAAGCTCGGATTTACAGAGTTTGTTTAAAACACATGAGTCAGTTCTATATCTGGCTTGTCAGTGTACACATACTGGTAAAAGTATGAAACACATGATAAATGCCAAATTCGGAACAATGGCCCCTGTGTCTGAGGAGAAGAGTGGTGAGCTGGAGATGCCCAGGGGAGGTTTGAACCGTGTTTGGTGCAGCTCATTGCTTCCCTGGGTGGGGAGTGCTGGCTGCTTGTGCTATTATTTCGCATACCTTTCTGGATGTCTAAAGTTCACCTCCACCCTAAGAAGGAATCCCAGGACTGAGTGTATTTACTCTGTGAATTCTGAAGCGGGGGAGGTGCGGGGGGGAGGTTGGACCAACCAATGAATGGCAAGGCAAGCATTAGGAACCAACAGGTCCCCTGCCCGTGATCAGTATAAGGGATCCACAGCAAATAATCTCACTCACCAACCACCATGGTGAACCTGGGATTTACAATGTCCATTAATTAACCCGTAATCCCAGAACAGCAACAGTGCAGACAGCCTATAGCACCATGGAGGGCAAGTGATAAGTGTGTGCTGGTTCACTTGGGGGCCCTTTCTCTCCAAAGACTATCAAGGCCTTTCAAACCCCCTAGGCAGGCATTGGTATCACATCAAATGGCAGCTAACTGTTAACAACTTGAAAGAAAAGTATTTAGACCATACAAATTAGCCAGATTAAAAGATACCACCGTTCACAGCTCCTCCAGCCAGCTTTCTTTGGACTTCGTGGGGGGACCAGAGCTCAGATCAGGAAGAACTCAGGCCTTTCTGTTGACACTATCCAACTTAATGGCATCAGAAAACCTCAACTAATTGCAAAGACCAGGCTCAGATACTGGTGGGCAGGAGACCCACATCTAATTAAAGAAAGTTCTCTTAACTGCAAAGGCAATGGAAGTTCAAAATTACTTTCCGGCTTTAACCCAAACACATGAAGAGCCCACACTAGTGAAGATGAATAAGCAGGACCTAGTGTGTGGTTAAGTAGAACACCAGGCTCCTTACTCAGAAAAGGCCTCACAGTCTTCAATTCTAGCCAAATATTGGTGTTCAAATTTGTCTTCCCCCAGGAGTCCAAGGAAAACAGAAAATTCTGCAGACTTAATTGTCAGGTTCTGACCTAAAATAAACTACAACATATTAGACCTGAAAGGTCAGGAGAGTAAATTTCTTTTTCTCTTTAAACATTAACCCACTTCACCTCAGGCTGCATTTATTAAACACCTAACAACCATCAGAAGGAACCCTCATTCGTAACTGTATCCTTTTCTCACTGATACAGTAAACTCCATGTCCAGCCGCCAGTTATCTTTGCAAATAGAATTCATGAGTCATGGAAATAAGTTATCTCTTCAGGCACATTGAGAGACTGGCATTATTATTATTATTAAAATAAAGTTCTGATCATTCTCAAACCACTTGAGTTAGGTACATCGATTTATGAAGATTAAACGATCCTTATTAAAATCCTCAGTTTGGGGACTGGGAAGACCGCTCAGCAGCTGCTCTAGAGGGGAGCTGGGTTCAGTTCCCAGCACCCAGCGCAGCTCACAGCTGCATGTGCCTCTGGTCCCAGGATCCAACACCCTTTTGTGAGCATCAGGCACACACACAGTGCGCAGACATACAAGCAGGTAGACATTAGACACCTAAGATCAAGTCCCCAGTTTTGCCACCAACGTTTATTGGCTTTAGTGTTTCTTCATTTGAAGGCAACTTCATCCATGTAACAGGATTCCAATCTGGCACACAAATGAGCGTCGGAAACCATACTAGTGATGATCCATGCTAAACCACCAATATCTGGTGAGTTCAACGAGATTTGAAACAGGTAGTTAGGCACCGAAGAAACTAAGCCAGTTAAGAGAGGAAAGGCTTTAAGAAATACTGTCCACTAAGAAACATCTCAGAACCAAAACTATATTGCACAGTTTTACGGGATGAGAAAAATAATGTATAATGTATAATTTACCAAAGGCCACCAACACTGTACTGGCTATGTACAGGTTAACACTGTACTGCAATGACACCCAGTCCTACAGCTTCAGCTCCAACTGGTGTTGACTGTGATTACATGCTCATGAAAAGTAAGAAACCCACGTAGAAACCATGAGACTCTTACAGACGTGTCCAGTGGTGCTCATCAGTGTGACCACCTCCCTACTTCTAAGATCCTGTTCATACCCGTCTGTGTGGCTATCACACTATATTGGAATTGTTTCATCTTTTTCCAGAAACAGGCCACAAGCTAAGGACCCACAGAGCTCCTTGGGGCTGTGGACCCATATCTTTATGTACTAAGTACCTACACACAGTATGTGCTAGTGCTAACACTGCTGGTCCTTGATGCCATTCATCAGTAGAACATTTCTCACAGAGAGAGAGAAAGAGAGAGAGAGAGAGAGAGAGAGAGAGACAGGGAGAGAGAGAGAAAGAGAGAGAAAGAGAGAGAGAGAGAGAGAGGGAGAGAGAGAGAAAGAGCTCTAGAGACAAAGCCCAAGCCTCACACAAGCTAAGCAAAACACTCCACCCCTAAACTACATGTTATACACACACCAAAAAATACAAGCATCGCCCCCAACACACATCTTAATGAAATGAAGAAGAGATAACGTAGGCCAGTTTACACCAGTACAAGTCACATTCGCCTCCTTTTTTCTTTCTTTTGAAAATTCCTCAATTCAAACAGGCAACAAAAACAGTACATATTCACCAACGATATCTTCCATTTGTAGGACCCTGAAACACCCAGCGAGCAGCGTGCACTGCTCTAAACAGCAGAGGATTATCAGCAAGGGGACATCTCCTTGTGCTTGGTAGCCACTGAAGCATTTTCAAAAATTACAACACACCAGCCAAACAAGCTTTACTATCTCCACCACACACAGCCATGTGGTCAGACTGACTCGCCCTAGCCGGGGAGAGATGATCGGGCATTGCCAAGGGAGGACATTCACAAGAAGCAAACGAGAGCCAGGTCTGAACTTTGAAAGGACAGGTGCCTCAGGGGAAGGGGAGGCAGTAAGAGGAAGGAAGGGGGAGTGAAGACCTTAGGGAAGGACGAACTTGCTTCCAAGCTTATTTAAGCCCTGCTGCGAGCTCCTTCAATGGAGGAAAGGAGATCCTGTCAGAGCTAGATCTTCACCTATCTTGGTTTATCTTCCCCAAGAAGATAGTATCTTTAAACATTCTTTCAGAACACACATCAGAAAATGTTTAAAATAGACCTACAGCCTGGGTCTATTATTGCTCTGTGGTAGAGTTCTTGCCTGTGCTGTGTTTTGAGCCAGCCAGTACAAAATAAATAAATTAATAACAAACAATCCCTGGTTGCTCTACCACCCCTCAAACCCACTGGGAGTAAAAGGAGAAAGTGAAAAAGCCCAAGTACCCTAGTGAGAAACCCAGTAACAAGAGAGACTCGGCAGGCACCTACCTGGAAACAGTTCATGGTCAAGTGAGCTTTTATCTCCCTGTGCAGAGACACCGCAGCCTCCCCAGCACCAGCTTTCTCCTCTGGGAACCAGGCGTGAGGGAGTGGGAGGGGCAGAAGTGACCTGAGCAGGTTTTATAAGGGGCGGGGTTTCCAGCTCCCACCCCAGCTTCTCTACAGAGTCATTCAGCTTGTTTTGCATAAGTGGCCCAATGGGTGGTTTATACTCAAATAGGAGAAGACGACCAAATTCCCATGGCCCCTAAAGGGACTGGAGGTAACACCATAAGGAGAAAGAAGGTGGTGACCACAGTGGCCACTCACTGAAAACTTACTATGTCCTGGGCTGTGAGCCCCAGGAACTCCCTCCTGGAATGCAACCATTATCAGCCCATTTTTACAAATAAAAGCTGAAGCAAAGACTAGCGGGCTCAAGGACACAAGGTTGCAGTGTTCAAAGTGGGTCTTGAAAACTGGATGAAGCAGGGCACATCTGTCTGTCAGCTAATGCTTAAGGCACCTCATGCTGGAGGTCTACCTGGGCTAACGAGCCCCTGCCTCACAAGCCACAGAGTAATACATAAGCAGGACTGAACCTAGAGTCTCACATTAGAAGGCATGAATTTCTCCACTTGCCCAAGACAGTGTCTAAACAGAAACACTAGGTTTACTTCACTATGGGAAGGCTTGGGGGGGGGGGGGGGTGAGCTTTAACTTGGTCACCAGAAGTGTTTATTCTATTGACATAATACTGGCCCATTCCTCTCATGTCCTTCCAGAAGCTTGTCTTCCTGGCTGAGTGTCACTGAAAACAGGTTGTGACATTCTGTCCAGGTGTGCCAAGAAGTCCTAGCTACAGCAAGGGCAAGAACAAGCCGGAGGCAGACTTCCTCTTGGGACACGATTGCTCTCTGGTTTCCACTCTGCTTCTATACGGAGAGGTGTCACTGGATTGCAAACTGGACAAGCATGGCTCCACAAGCAGGCCCTGAGCCTCAGGAGCCTGTAAGCCTGCGGCCAACCCCACAGGCGGGAAAGACAGCCTTGAAGCTCCTGTGGTTTCCCAGTTCCCCACAGGAGCTCGGTTACAGCTGAGACACCGAGAAGAAATGCATTGTCTTCTCAGGGCATCCAGCCACATTAATGTCACTGGACAGGAAGAAGCAGGAAACCTGTGTCTTCAAGCAGAAAGGGGAAATGACAAGGCTGCGGGAGCCATCGGCTAAGGAGATTTGTACCACCAAGCAGGCAAGCTACCTCTCTGGGACCTGCATTTGCTCTGCTGGCCTGGACCAGCACAGAGAACTGGGGCCAGCCCCAGCAGGTCTCAACTCCACCTGAGCTAACACATGGCTCCTTAATGCTCTGTGCCATGTGTTGATCTTGCAACAGAATGTGGGACATAAGATTTAAAGAGCTGTGTGATGGGGGAAGGGCAGCCAGATCACCTTACCTGAGGCCTACTTAATCAGGCCTCCTCAGATTTCCTTTAGATGCTAGTATTACTGTCTAACTTGGTGGCGGGGAGGGGGGATGGATTCCCCAAAATGGAAAAAAAAAAACAAAACAGTGTTCCAGTTTGAAGGGGGTCCGAGGGGGTGAGGATCCAGAGAGTACAGGCAGAACACACACCCTCCTCAACTCCCACACCCCAGTGCCTTACCCCTGACCTCCCTATGGCTCCCACAAGTGGGGGTGCCAGCTGAGTACACTCAGGGGCCCCAAAGGCTGGAAACTGGTCCCGAGGAAACTAAACAGAACCGGAAAGTAATGGGGGAAATCTAAATTAAAGTGACCGCTGGATAACACCCCCCCTGACACCCCCACCCCCACCCCATCAGACAGTCCAGGCAGTGTCCAAGCTAAATGGAGAGGAGGCGGGGCAGGACGACCCCCTGCAGACTTCCTCACACCCACAGCCATCTCACTCCCAGGGCCTGCAAACGTCCCTGCCTCCTTATAATCTCCTGCATGCAGGTGGGGAAACTGAGGCCTCCAGAACAAATTGCCGTGCTTTTCTGATACCAGGTTTTAGTTCGCCTCTCTAACCAGATTCTTCACTTGGAATTTTTATTTTTTATTTATTTTTTTATTTTCTATTTTTTGGTCACAGCTTTTATGTCTATCCAATTTCTCCTGGTAAGAGCACTGCTGTTGCAAAGTGAATCTTAAATACAATCAAGGCTGAACTCCAGAAGGAGCAGAGGGCAGTCGGCGAGTCCGGTAAGGGTTTATTTACTGCACCAGGATTTGCTTTCTTCCACTCCGGGCTCGTACCCTCATGGTCCTCCCTCGGGACATCGGTGTGCAGCCACCTCGCACCCTCCACCCCCACCCACCGCCTGCACCGCAACTCGAGGGCGGGGGCATGGGGCCGCCCTGGGGATCCCTGGGATCCGCTCGGGGTCCCCGGCTGGGACAGAGGCGGGGGGGACTGCGGTCAGCCGGCCCAGCCTCGGGACCGGGAACTTCTGGCCGCACGGCCCCCACGACCGTGGCGCGCGTGCAGCTCCAGCCCGGGGTTCCCTTTCTTTGCCTGGCTCGCTGCGGGCGCGACCCCCGGAGGCTCGGCGGCCACTCACCATATTACAGATGGAGGCGATGTTTCGGACAGTCATTAGTCTAAAGGTTGCAGCGATCGCGCACCGCCATCTTTACCAGGGGAAAACGGGACTGTCCATGGTGGCGCGCAGCGAGGCCGGGTGGCGGCGAGGCGGCCTGGGGCCGGCTTGCAGTGGGGTTGGGCGAGCGAGGCCGGGCGGCGGCGAGGGCGGGGCGGCGGCGCGGGGCGGGGAGTGGCGGAGCGACGCAGCCCGGGCCGTGGCCGGCGGGAGGAGGAGCCCGGAGCCGGGAGGCGCCGAACCGAGGCCACTGCTAAGCTCCCGCTGCCAGCCAGGACCCGCTCGGCTGACCCCACTAGAAGCCGTTCTTGCTCCTCTGCCCTAGGGTCCCGCTCGGTGCCAGCTGCACCGAAGGCCAGCCCCTAGCAAACCCAGCACCGCGGCCTTTCCGCCGGACCCAGGACCGCACTGGACACTGGCCGATCGTGGGCTGGGGACCTACACCGCGGGGACACGGGCGTGCTCGCTTCCCGGTTTCCCTCTGCCTGTTCCTGCTGGTGTCCAGCAAGCCTTGGGCGTTAGGGGTTAGCTAGTGAAGGATATGAGTAAGGGTCTAAGGGTGAGTGTAGTCCAACTTTAAAGTTTCTCTCCAGGGTTCTAGCCAGATGGCATCCGCCGGAACCCGAAAAGTAAAATGAGATCAGGACATGGGCGTAGCCAGAAAGCCCTAGCCAGCAGCAACCCAGCTGCCTAGGGAAAGGTTCCCAGAAAGGAAAGAATTCCGGGTCTAGGCAGGCACACTCGGGAGATTTGTGACATTAGCAGGTACAGAGGAAATGGCCGGGTTCTGGGCGGTACTAGAGGCTGTCCAGGAAATAACAAAACAAAACTTTCCTATCTCCCATCCTCGGAGCTCCTGGTCTCAGTTTTGTGAGACGAGGAGGTGCTGTTTGAGCTTTTACACATTCCTGTGGAGGCCCAGACTGCAGGCTCGGGGTGCACATTGTACACACCGCTTGAGGGATATGTTCGTGAGAACTGAAAGAGTTCATTTCAAACACGGGGAATAATTGTGCAGACAAGTTTGCAGTCCTGAGCTTTCCACAGGGAAGTTGTGCATGTGAAACGTGATAAATTCCCGAACCAATGTATTTTGTGGGGAATTAAATTAGGAGAGAAATTAATATAATTGAAGACAGCTCTGTCTAGCCAAGAGTAACATACTGGGGGCTGGGAGGCTAGGGTTATACACATAACATGAGAGCCATCCATCCATTGGTAATTCTCCTAGGATCTGGGGTGGAAATAGAAGACAAAAACCACTGACTGAAGGGTGACGGTGGGAGGGTGGGTCACATGGATACTGTATTTTTCAGTGTGTAGAAGGATTAATATTCTGCTCATAATGAGTCATTCTACCTGAATTTTACTTTCATTCTTTTTTACTGCTGTCAGTTACAATTCTTTCAGCTTCTACACGATCTATTAGTTAATAGACATGGTTAGCTCCATAAGGCTTACAGAGCAGGTCTCCAACCCAGCTCTGTGTTTCTCAAATAAATAGTACAGATAAAGGCATGCTAACCTTAGGTGGGGCACCATTTGAGGAGGAGGGGCGGGGGGAGACCATCGATAAAACACTCAAACTATGACTGGCCAGAACAGTAAGGTCCTGAAAAGCTTAAAGACTGAGAAATGTCACAAGATGAAGGCCTCAGCTTTGTGCATGGTTAGTCTAAAGCTTTCATGCTTTCTAATGATAAACTTTGCGATTTTTTTCCAATATGAATGCACTGAGTGCAAGGCCTACAGGGGTTAAAACACAATTGAGAGCTGGGGAGATGGCTCAGTCTATAAAGTGCTTACTGCACAAGCACAGATCCCTAAATTCACATCCTGCCCCCCCACCCGCCCGAGTCCACACCCACAAGTAAAGAAACACAGTCATGGTGCATAACTATCCCAGTGCTAGAGAGGCAGAGAGAATACAGGGATGGGGCTGGTATTTGCTGGCCAGCCAGACTAGTCAAATCACAAGCTACAAATTTAGGCAAGACCCTCTCTGTCTCAAACAAGTAAAGTGCAAGGGGTAGAGAGATGGCTGGATGGTTAGGAGTGTACATTGCTCTTCCAGAGGACCTAACGTCAATTCCCATCACCCATGTGGGATGGCTCACAAGTACCTGTAACTACAGCTACAAGGTATCCAATGGTTTCTGGACCATGGCACCTACATCATATGCACATACCACCTACACAAACACACACACATCCATAATTAAAAATCAAATAAATCGGGTTGGAAAGATGTCTCAGCTGTTAAGAGCACTGACTGCTCTTCCAAAGGTCCTGAGTTCAAATCCCAGCAACCATCCTTAATGAGATCTGATGCCATCTTCTGGTGTGTCTGAAGACATCTTAAAAAAATATTAAAAAAAAAAAAAGAAAAGAAAGAAAATGCCAATTTTTTTAAAGGGGGAAGGGGCCTGGTGAGATAGCACAGTGGGTAAAAGCATTGACCACTCTTCCAAACGTTCTGAGTTCAAATCCCAGCAACCACATGGTGTCTCACAACCACCAGTAATGAGATCTGATGCCCTCTTCTGGAGTGAACGGGGCCAGCCAGAGGGAGCAGAGGTTCTAAATTCAATTCCCAACAACCACGTGAAGGCTCACAACCATCTGTACAGCTACAGTGTACTCATAGACATAAAATAAATAAATCTTTTTTAAAAATCAAATAAATAAAGGTGGTGGCACACGCCTTTAATCCCAGCACTTGGGAGGCAGAGGCAGGCGGATTTCTGAGTTCAAAGCCAGCCTGGTCTACAGAGTGAGTTCCAGGACAGCCAGGGCAATATAGAGAAACCCTATCTCAAACAAACAAACAAACAAACAAACAAAAAAAAACGAAAAAAAATCAAATCTTTAAACAAAAAAATAAGGCAGAGAGGGAGGGAGACATCCAACATCAACCTCAGGCTTTGACACATACAACGTACTCACACATGAACATACACATATGTTTACACACACAAACACCACTGGCACAGAGAAAACCAACCAGGACCTGGCCCTGGGTGCTGTGCCAACAAGAAAAAGGATTGTTTGGGTGCCCTCTAAACACCTAAAACCAAGTAGACTATGTAGACAGGTTGAAATCTGGATGTGGTGCGGTGTAATCCAGCACTCGAGAGGCTGAGTCAGAGGGACGGCCACATGTTCAAAGCCCACCTGGGCTACATAGTGAGTACCAATCCAGCCAGGGAGAGATCAGAAGATTCTGTCTACCTCTGGAAGAAGGAGGAAAAAAAAAATTGAAAGGCTATGGGTTAGTCAGCAAATCAATCGAACATTGCAGAGTTTATCCGACTCATGAATGATTAAATGTGTTTTACAATTCAGCAAGGTTGATATAAACAAGTCTCAATTACAGAAGGCTCTTGGATTGGAAAATTGTAACCCTGGCTTCACTGAGTGGAGAACTACCTCGGTAGAAAGAGGTAAAACCTCACAGATGGTGCCTAGCTAATGAGTGGATTTTGAGGGAAAGTGTGTCTCTATAGAGACTACAGCTGATGTGAGATCTATGGCTGGAAAAGAATAGCCAGGACATGGAAAAATGGTTTCGAGGCCAGCATCAACCTAAGTGGAGCAGAGCGAGGCAGCCACTCCGGGTAGCGTGCTCCCTGCTATAAAGTGCGACCCATGAGCCAGCACTGGCATTATCTAAGATGTGGTAACTTGTATGGGTACAAGTCTCAGAGCAGGTCTAACTCTACCTCAGCCAACCCTTGTGATGGAATTCACCATGTGCCCACCCTGGAATTATTCTGTGTCTTCCAGTAGCCACTGCCAGACCCACTCTGGGAAAGATCCCTCTCCCATGCTGTCTTAGTCAGGGTTTGTATTCCTGCACAAAACACCATGACCAAGAAGCAAGTTGGGGAGGAAAGGGTTTATTCAGCTTATACTTGAATTTTGCTGTTCATCATCAAAGGAAGTCAGGACTGGAACTCACACAGGGCAGGAACCTGAAGGCAGAAACTGATGCAGAGGCCATGGAGGGGTGCTGTTTACTGGATTGCTTCCCCTGGTTCACTCAGCTTGCTTTCTTATAGAATCCAAGACTACCAGCCAGGCACCACCCACAATGGGCTCTCCCACCCTTGATCACTAATTGAGAAAATGCCTTACAGGTAGATCTCATGGAGGCATTTCCTCAAGGGAGATACACAGAACCGACCAGTGCACATGCTCAAACCCTAGGGTTCAACAAAAAGAAAGAAAGAAAGAAAGAAAGAAAGAAAGAAAGAAAGAAAGAAAGAAAGAAAGAAAGAAAGAGAAAAGGCCGGGCATGGTGGTGCATGCTTTTAATCCCAGCACTTGGGAGGTCTTATATTTAAAAAAACAACATTTAATTGGGGCTGGCTTACAGGTTCAGAGGTTCAGTCCATTATCATCAAGGTGAGAGCATGGCAGTATCCAGGCAGGCATGACACAGGCAGAGCTGAGATTTCTATGTCTTCATCCAAAGGCTGCTAGTGGAAGACAAATTTCTGAGTTCGAGGCCAGCCTGGTCTACAGAGTGAGTTCCAGGACAGCCAGGGCTCTACAGAGAAACCCTGTCTCAAAAAACCAAAAAAATAAAAACAAACAAACAAACAAAAAAAACCCTAGGATTCAGGTGTGTCTTACCTTGCACCTAGAGTCAGAAGGAGCCTCATGGTCCAGCTACAGAGACTGATTTCTTCAGTAAAAAGTCAGCCCTGGGACTTCATGTGCACATGTGTGCATAGGGGCGTGCACAAGTGTGGGGGGCCATGGAGGGGCGTGTGTGTGTGTGTGTGTGTGTGTAGGGGTGTGTGCAGGGGTGTGTGTGTGTGTAGGGGTGTGTGCAGGGGTGTGTGTGTAGGGTTGTGTGTGTGTAGGTGTGTGTGTGTGTGTGTGTGTGTGTGTGTGTGTGTGTGTGCAGGGGTGTGTGTGTAGGGTTGTGTGTGTGCATATGTGTGTGTAGGGTTGTGTGTGTGCATATGTGTGTGTGTGTGTAGGCAAGGTTAATATTGGGTGTCTTTGGGGGCTGTAGAGATGGCTCAGTGGTTAAGAACACTGACTGTGGCTCACAGACATCTGTAATGGGAACCAATGCCCTCTTCTGGTGTGTCTGAGGACAGCTACAGAGTGCACACATACAAAAAATAAATAATTAACAACAACAAGAAGAATAATTTGGGTGTCTTCCTCAATTAGTCTCCACCTTATTATTTTTGAGACAACGCATCTCACTGTGTGCCCTTCTCAGCCCTGAGCAGGCTGAACGGGACCTTCCACGTTTGCCACCGGATGGACCATACAGACTTGGGTGGAGTCGTCCACCTTGGTTGCACGTGCACTTCCTACAGGAACTTAGAAGAATAGACTGCCCACTGAACTTGCTTTGCAACATAATCCAGATGAAACAAAGGATGGGTGTCTGTGGGCTTGCTCTTTACCCACTGGACAATATTCCCCGGATGCATTACAGGGTCCCACTCTGTGGACCAGGCTGGCACCCATGACCCAGAATGAAGCCAACACAGGAAAACGGCCCAAGACCTGGAAGAAAGATTCTATCATTGTTCATTCTGCTGCTGCCATATCTAAATACCAGACTTTTCAGTAACCCAGAGCAGTGAGATTGTTCTTTTCCCTGGCCAGTTCAAACTGAGCATCTACCACTGGAGACTCAAAGAATCCTAAGGTATCAGTGTCTCCCGGCTCCCAGGACTCAGGAAGCTCTCCTCTGCTCTCTAGCCAGACAGCTCAGGGTCTGCCACCCAGATTACCCCTCTCACACATTCAGTGCTCTCCACCCCTCATCTGATACGAAGGGGTAGTCCGGTGTCTTTTGCCCCCATGTGACACTTGAGGGACAGGTGCATTGTCCATTGGAGCCATTATTCCTCAATCACCATGCAGCCAACTAACACTAGACACTCTCAGCTCTCCAGCCTGAGCACAGCAGCCGTGACTTGGGACAAACCCAGATGATGGGTGCTGGAGGTTTTCCGATGCTAGCAGTACCTCTGCCATTTTTTGGGGGTACTGTTAGTATAAAGTAAGGCTAGCTTTGGAGTGAGCATGACATCAGAATTCCTCTAATGCAGTGGTTCTCAAATGGAAGCCAAACAAACCTTTCACAGGGGTTGCCTAAGACCATCAGAAAACTCAGATGTTTACATAACGATTCATAACAGAAGCATAATTACAGTTAGGAAGTAGCAATGAAATGATTTTATGACTAGGGTCATCATAACATGAGGAACTGCATTAAAGGGTTGTGGCATTTGGAAGGTTGAGAACCATGGCTCTAATGGGATAACTACATCTAACATCATGTTGTAGTTTCCTGCCTGTATTTCCTGGTACTGCAGGTTTTCTAAGTCCTCAGAACAATCAGCCTATTTCCGTGGCCACTGAAGGACTTTTGAGCTAGATTGAAACATGATTAGACTTTATTTGATAAATACATCGTAACTGAAAAAGCATTGCTCTGGTCAGCTACCCTGGGTGAAGGACAGTTGAAGGAAAATGGAGATGCTCTAGGTAAAGCCAGTTCCAAATCTGAGAAGCCTCCGGAGATGGATCAGCAAGTGAAGGACTTGCTAGGCAAGTGTGAGGACCAAGAGTTCAGATCCCCGGAGTCCATGTAAATTCCACATGATCCTAGCAGCCAGACTGTAATCAGCACTGGGAAGACAGAGACAGTGGAAAGCTAGACTAGCCAAATCGCTGAGCTCTGGGTTCAGCTGAGATGCCCTGCCTTAAAGAATTAGGTAATCGGGGCTGGCAAGATGGCTCAGTGGGTAAGAGCACTGACTGCTCTTCTGAAGGTCCTGAGTTCAAATCCCAGCAACCACCCATAATGAGATCTGATGCCCTCTTCTGGTGTGTCTGAGGTCAGCTACAGTGTACTCACATATAATAATAAATCTTAAAAAAAAAAAAAAAAAGAGTTAGGTAACAAAGAAATACTCCTGATGTCAACATTGGCCTACATACACATATATGGATGGATATATGTGCACATGTAGGTGCCTATTCAAACACATATACACAAACACTAAGACATCTAGATAGATAGATGATAGATAGATAAATAGATAGATAAACAAGTAAAGTAGGCATCTGAGAAGGTCCCAGAGTTGATGATATCCTGAATTTAGAGGGTGGTGAGAGAGAGAGAGAGAGGTGAACAGAAGGAAAACTGGCTTTTATGGTTGACTGGGATAAAAACCAGGGACCAGAGCAGATTTCTGGCTAGAATGAAGGGTCTGCCCCTTTTCTTTTTAACGTGTGTATGGGCGTTGTGCTTGCATATATGCCTTTCTATCCTGTGCATGCCTGGTGCCCACTGAGGCCAGAAGAGACATCAAATCCCCTGGAACTGGAATTCCCAACAGTCATGAGCTGCCATGTGGGTACTTAGAACTGAACCCAGGTCCTCCGGAAGAGCAGCCAGTGCTCTTCGCAGCCGAGCCGTCAGTCTGCCTTCCCAGAACACTTTCATTTTTAACAAGAAGAAATGCTAAAGATTAGATTTAGGTGAGAGTGACTAAGAGACTTGAGGGTGGCTCAGAGGTGTGGACTTTGAGACACTAAGCGCTTGAATTATTAATCAATTAAGCTCTTAACTATGAAAGTCTTAGGTTGAGAAAATTTTTCACTAGAGAAATAAATCTAAGAGTAATTAATGTATATATAATAACGCAGGACCTGCAGCTCGGGAGGAGTTTGCCCCAGGTAGAACAGGAGGCAGGGGGTTGTCAGAGAGCTCCACCATGCAAGGCAGCCATGGGAGAAAACTAGGAGAGCCTCCGAAATAGGGAGGAGAAAGACTGTAATAGAAACAGTAGTTAAACACAGCAGACTATGTATCAAATACAGCTATAAAATCAACATACACTACCACCAGGCACAAGCTACCACAGCCAGCAGCTACCGAGTAACGCCAGAGAAATAATAACAGCCTGTATGATCTCTTTCAGGTCAGGCTCTAAGATTCATGTCAGCCTCGCAGCTCTTTGGGAAAGGTGGTATTTGCTTCTGTGTTTGGAAGGACACTGAACTGAGGCGTAGGGAATTAAAGTTTTCTAGAGCCTGGGTGTGGCAGCACAGGCTTTTAATCACTGCACTTCGAAAGCAGAGACAGGTGGATCTCTAGAGTTCCAGGACAGCCTGGTCTACAATAGTGAGTTCGAGGCCAGCCAAAGCTACACAGTGAGCTCTTGGGAATGGAGGAGGAGGGGGCAGGGAAGGGGAGAGGAGGGGAGGGGGAAGGGAAGGGGAAGAAGGAAGGGGAAGGAGACCCAGAGTCAGGTGGAGGATGACTTAGTGGATAAATAAAGGTGCCTGCTGTTGAGCCTGACCACCTGAGTTCTATCCCCAAGATCCACATGGTGCAAAGAGAAACTGACTCCATTAGTTAGTTATCCTTTGACCCAAAGGTATACCAGAAAAGGGGGGTGGAGGGCGGGGATGGGAAGGCAGGGAAAGGAAGAGAGAGCTCTCCAGAACTGCACAAGCACCATCTCTAAGAGGTGCTCACCTGCTCTCTCTAGGGTAGTTTGGGTGGGAGGTTAGAACAGAATCCACATGGGAAATGGTTGGTTTTAAAAAAAAAAGGGAGAGGAGACAGTAGACTCTGACAGTATTTGCGGTGAGAAGAGGTCAAAATACCTTCCAGGAGGGGTTTCTCCCCCGACACTTGACACCGGGCTCCGCCCACTTTGTCCAATTAGCCTGCAGCCCACGCCTGCCCCTACCGGCTTACTTCTGCGTCAGGTCTACTCATTTCCTCAAAGCTCCATGTCACAGGAAGTCTCTCCTGGTTTAAATTTCTCCAGGAAAAGTTCTAGTCAAAGATCGTCGGTTTAAAAACCTTATTAGAAACCTAAACTGCCCCGTACAGTGGCCAGCACCTTCACAGATGTCCTCGGAGGCGTGTTTGACCCCCAGCTTCTCAATCTTAATTGTAGCACTCACCATCTCGCTTTCCTGAGGGATCTCTCTCTTCCACACTCCGGTCTGAATTAAGTAGGATTGGAGGCTCTGGTAGAGGTGGGAAGGCGGGGATTGGCAGGTGAATCTCTGCGGGGAAGAAAGTTGAAACAACCTGGCTTCCATAGAAGTCAGGCATCCTAAAAGAAGTTTGGCCATCAAATGAGGAGAACTCTCAGGCGAAGAAAGCAGAAAGCGGGAGGGAGGCGAGAGAATGCATGGGATTTCCTATTTGTTTCTTTTGACAAGATTATCAGTGTGGGAGCTCCATCACTGGGTTTCTCATCTGAAGGTAAGAGTGTCAGGCCGGGCAGCAAAAGGGTCTATAATTCCAGATATGTCAGAGGCTGAGGCAGAAAGATTGTAAGTTCAAGGCTTACCTGGGCGCACTGTAAATTCAAGTCCAATGTGGGCAACTTAGCAAGAATGCTGAATCAAAAGATAAAGAAAAAAAGGCATGGGGTGAGGAGGCAGGCAAAGTGTGGAATATAGCTCAGGGCTAGAGTTGTGTGCTAGCCTGGGTTCCCCCCAAACATGCAAAAAGAAAAAAAAAAAAAGTGCCAGGCTAGTAAATAGTGAAGCTGTATGACAGCAGTTATTACAAGAGGTTGGCTAGCATCGAGGCAGATCTAAAGCCCCACGCAGGAAAAGAGGAAGCCCTTCTAATCAGCATGAGAAAATTCTTGTGAATTGGTCCCCAATCTTCTCAGGAAAGTACACAGATATCCTCAAAGGAGTCTGATCTCTGCTCACAGTCAGAGCCTTCAGACTTGTAGGCTCGTAGTAGGGGTTCGGTGAATATTCGTTGAATGAGCAACCGACTGGAAGAGGGTAGACGGGAAGGAGGCTAAACACAGCTGCTAGAGCCAGCTGAGTGGTTCCGGAGCTGGGTTAGACTTAGAACAGGCGTTCCTTGGGACTGCTGTGAGCTCTCCAGTGCACAAGCCAAATACAATGAAGCAAAGAGAATCACTTCCTGAGTCACACCCAGTGTTTGGTTCCCCCACCACCACCACCACTTCATGTGGAGTTATTTTCATTTTAACAACCCACCACCCCCACTGGCTGCTCAGAGGCCAAGCTCACAAGAGTGACACCTGAGACATCCCTCAGAAGGGCATCACCCACAATTCTCTTTGTCCCTGTTCTAGGAAGCTACAACTAAACCACATGGCCCACAGAAAGCAAGATAGGACTGCCCTGAATTCTCATACCAGGTTTTATTGTATGAGAGTTTTTTAGTATGAGAGAGAGAGAGAGAGAGAGAGAGAGAGAGAGCATCTGAGGGCAACTGCACAGTTTGTTCTCCCCGTCCACCTTTCCTTGAGTTCTGTGTATTTTTATCTTTGTACAGTGTGGTGGTTTAAATACGATTGGCCCAGGAAGTGGCACTATTAGGAGGTGTGGCCTTGTTGGGGGTGGGGGTGATGGTGATGTGGCCTTGTTGGAGGAAGTGTGTTGCTGTAAGGGTGGACTTTGAGACTCTCCTCCTAGCTGCCTGAAAGACAGTCTTCTATTAGCTGTCTTTGATCAAAATGTAGAACTCCAGGGCTGGAGAGATGGCTTAGTGGTTAAGAGCACCCACCGACTGCTCTTCCAAAGGTCCTGACTTCAATTCCCAGCAACCACATCGTGGCTCACAACCATCTGTAAAGAGATATGACACCCTCTTCTGGTGTGTCTGGAGACTGCAACAGTGTACTCACATATATAAAATAAATAAATCTTAAAAAAAAAAAAAAGATGTAGAACTCTTGGCTCCTCCAGCACCAGGTCTACCCAGACGCTCTCATGCTTCCTGCCTGGGTGATTGTAAGCCAGCCCCAATTAAATGGTTTCCTTTCTAAGGGTTGTTTGGTTGTCGTGTCTCTCCACAGCGATGGAAACCCTGTCTAAGACAAACTGCAAGCAAGCATCATGACTCTTACTAAACTATCTTACAGGCCTTCCGCTGCCTGTCTGTCAAGTCTGAGAGCGCTGCATCTCTTCTCAGGAAACAGGGCAGACAGACAGACATCTTGAGTTCTGTCCTTTCAGGTCATGTGGGTCTCATTCTCCTAGCAGCAGCTCTGCTAGTCTGTTCCCTGTGAACACCTACACAAATGCTGGCCACGGATCACTGTCATGAGCTGCAGATAAAGAGGTGGCCACTGAGGATAAGTTCCAGGGCTGCTTTCAGTTACTAAGCCTTTTAAGGTAATGGGAGCTGGAAAGCGGGTTCAAAGGTCTCAAGAGAACTGTTTGGTTCAAAGGTTTTAAATAAAATGTTAAATAAAATTCTGGTTCAGTGGCAGCCTTGTGGGGGGCAGAGGATACACTGTACGGGTAGAGACTTCCATCATAATCTGGCTCTCTGCTGTGTGGACTTGTTAAATAAAAGAATGGGGCAGTATGCCAAAGGTCATAGTGCTTGGGACGGAGGCAGGAGGATCAGGAGTTCAAGGTCATCTTTGGTTATATAACGAGTTCCAGGTCAACCTGGGCTCCATGAGATCTTGTCTCAGAAAACACACCAAAAAGACTTTTTTAATTTAATTTATTTTTTTAGAATGCACACAGCTGTAGATAACTAAGTAGTTAAAGGCTCCAGCTTCAAAGCCTGATGACCTGACTTCCATCCCCACCCCAACCCGCCCCACCCCCACCCCCACCCCCACCCCCCGACCAGTTCCCACAAGTTGTTCTCCGACCGCCACATATGAAGCAGTGGAGTATGCACGTGATCACCACCCCACACAAACTCAATACATAAATAAAAGTAAATAAATATGATTTTTAAAAGAGTGTAGACAAGCAGGACGTGGTGGCGCTCACCTTTAATCCCAGCACTCCGGAGGCAGAGGCAGAGGCAGGCAGATTTCTGAGTTCGAGGCCAGCCTGGTCTACAAAGTGAGTTCCAGGACAGCCAGGGCTACACAGAGAAACCCTGTCTCAGAAAAAAAAACAAAAAACAAACAAACAAAAAAACCAAAACCAAAAAACCAAAATAAAATAAAAACCAAAAACATAAAAAAAAATTAAAAAAGAGTGTAGACCTCTGCAGTGGCTTCCACTGCTCACCTTACTGAGCCATTGAATTGGGACTCAGAAAAGTGTAAGCGTCCCCCCCCCTTTTTTTTTTTGTTCCTGTTTTTTATTTGGTTGATTAAGATTTAGTGAGTTGTTGTTGTTGGGTTATTTATTTATTTATTTATTTAGGTTTTGTTTGTTTGTTTTTTGAGGCAGGGTCTCTCTAGGTAGTCCTGACGGTAGATTTTTCTTTTACTTTCTTTATCCCCCACCCCCCACCCCCACCCCCAGGTAGTGACAAAAAGGCTAATAAGCATGCTCTCCCTGACACTGGGGCTCTTTTTTCTCTGAAGATATCTTCTGCTCGTTTTCATTGTGTGGAAGCTTGGTGACCTCCATTGTAAGCAGTGTGGTTTTCTTTCTTCTTCCTCTCCATCTCACTTATGGAAGCTGCCAGAACTCCCGCCTGCCTGCCCGCCCGCCTGCCCGCCCGCCCGCCTGATGTTTCTCTAACGCTGATAAAAATGTTTTTGAGGGCTGGCAAGATGGCTCAGTGGTTAAGAGCGCCAACTGCTCTTCTGAAGGTCCTGAGTTCAAATCCCAGCAACCACATGGTGGCTCACAACCATCCGTAATGAAATCTGATGCCCTCTTCTGGAGTGTCTGAAGACAGCTACAGTGTAATTACATATAATAAATAAATCTTTTAAAAAGAATGTTTTTGAGCTTCAAAAGTATATAACAATGACTAATAATAATAATAATAATAATAATGATAAGACTTGGGTTGTGGCTCAGTGGTATTTGCACCTTACCTAGCACCTGGCACTGAAAAAATGAATAAATAATTGCAAAGGTGCATTAATTATGCACTAGGAGATAGTACTCACGAGGCTTTTGATAGAAGTCCCTGAAAAAGCAATGCACTTCAACTCCCAAATAGAGTGGATTTTTACAGGTCGTTACAACATTAAAAGACATGTTGTATCTAAATAAAAAGACTGAGTCTGGTGCTTTAATTTGTTTGGTTAAGACACAACATGCAGGAAAGCACATACAGCTGAAATGAGTGATGATAAAGCAGACACACCTGGCAGTGACCACCCAGGTGAGGGCCTAGCCCGGTGCCAATCACTAGGACATCTGCCTTTCCCCCCAAGATACCCCCTTCCCTTCCTGTCATTCTTCCATCTCCCCAGGAACCTCTTTTCTAATGCCATAGTCTGGCTTTGTGTGGGCTTTTGTTTGCATACATTTATATAAATCAAACCATGCGCTATATACGCTTTGGCTTCTTTTCCTCGGTATATTTGAGATTCATCCATGTTGTTCAGTAAAGCTGCGATTCTGGGCTAAGCCTCAGCGGTAGAATACTCTCCTATCATACTGCAAGGCACAGAGTTCCTCCACTCCTAGCTTCAAAACAATAATAATGATAAAAAGAGCTATGGTTAATTTGTTTTCATTGCTGCATAATAGTCTAGTCTATTAAACACAAATCTCCTAGTGCATTTACAATAGACTAGGGTTTGTTTGTTTATTTGTTTGCTCTAGTTTGATCTCATTACCAAAACTGTTTCTGGAACTTTGTGTGTCCTTCAGTGAACAGAACATGTATGCATTCCTGCTGGCTCTCTACTTCATGAGTATGAACTTTAGGAGACAAGGCCAATGGGTGTTTGAGGTGACCATATTAACCTCGCCTCCCGCAGAATGTCAGAGTTTTCTGCTCTGCAGTCTCCGAGGACATAGATAATGGGTTCCAAAATGCTAGTATAATACAGTTATACTCACTGTATAATTTGTTTTAAATACTGCATTTTAATAAAGCAATTGTGGTTTTGCTTATGGCACAAGAGAGGGAACCATAGGTAACTTCACAATGCTCCTGAATATATTTTTGCTCAGTGCACAGAAAGAAAGCTAAGGTAGGAAAGGTTTGAGTTCCAGGCCTGCTTGGAGCATTGGCAATGACATCATACCATGCTGTTTCCTTTCAGCATGGTCTCCATGCAAAAATTCCAACATAGACATGAAGCTACTAGTAAGCCCAAGGACCCATCTCCATCTTCTTGGAACTAAGTGAGATGGACAGGGAGGGATGTAGACGAGCAGTAGATAGCCACCTGGAGGCTGTGGGTTCAATCTCCAGCACTGAAAATTGGAAAACAAAATAGAAGTTAGACAAATTAAGTCAGAAACTATATACAGTAATGGAAAATATAATTAACTTTTAAGAAATCTAATAAAAGGGACTGGAGAGATTACGTGATTAAGAATGTTCTTCCAGAGGACCTGGATTCCATTCCCAGCACATACGTAGTAGTGGCTCACAACTGTCTGTAATTCCAGTCCTAGGGGCTCTGACACCCTCCTCTGGCTTCTGCAGGCACAAAAGTGGTGTATACATACACACACACATGCAGACAAAACACTCATATATATAAAATAAAGATGCATTTAAATTTGGAAGTAAATTTAAAAATTCTACTTGAACAACTGGATATGACATCGAGGTTTCATAACTCAACCCAACTCAACCAAGTTAGAGCCAAAATCAACTGAGTATGCAGGACCTGAGCGGCTGCAGGCTGAGCTGGTTAGATGTTTGGTCCACACACTACAGCCTCCTGGAATTACTCCCTGAAATGACTTTTCTTAAGTCTAAAGTTTCTCCTGAAACTCAATTTACCTTCTCAAAGTTTGAATTCCGTATTCAGCTAACCATGAAGAAGATTGGTCTCTCTATACCCTGTAACTGTATAGCTATGTTCTCTCTCTCTCTCTCTCTAGACAATTAGCAGACAACTCTAGGCTGAAATCCAATCCCAGTAGAGCATGCTATCTGCCTATCACTCTTCCGTCTAAATTCCTGCTGCTTTTTTTCCGACAGCAAGACAAGCCTTAGCATGGAAGCCCTCAACCTTCCCGATGCTGTGACCCTTCCAGGCCTTATGTTGTGGTGACCCCCAAGCCATAGAATTATTTCCGTTGCTACTTCACTACTGTAATTTTGCTACTGTCATGAACAGTGATATAAATATCTGATATGCAGAAATATCTGATATGTGGCCCCTGGGAAAGGACAGTTTGACCGACCCACAGGTTGAGAACCACTGGCTTATAAAGCAGTCCTTATAAATAATGCTGCCCCTTTTTATTTGATGAGCAATAACCTCACAGCAGAACAGCCTTCTCACAGACCGACCATATCACAGGCCCACAGCCCTCAGCGTGTGTGCTGAGTGACTGGTTCGCACCTATCAGTTCCATCCTCAGCTGCCAGGCAACAATGACTTCTGTCCACAGAAGCCTGTCCTGCAGTTCCTAACCATATCACATGTCACTTGTCCCTACAAGGTCTATGGTTTGAGTCTCCACTAACGGCCTTGACAAACTCCACTTCACTCATCTCTCATCTAATTCTCTTCTATTAGTTTTTGGTATTCATTTAAAGTATTTATGTCCCCTAAATCCAAAGTTCTAAACTGATGGCCCACAAACAAATCAAGTTTAACTGCTGTCATGTTTCAATCCATTTGAATCAATGCCAATACGTGAAATACAATGACTTCTCATGAAACTTCAGATTGCAACAGCCAAGAATGCTGGTGCACACCTATAATCCCAGCACTTGGAAAAAGGAGACAAGAGGATCCGACAGCTTAGGACCAGCCTTGGCTACATGATGAGTTTGAGGCTAGACTGAGCAACATGATACACTACTTCAGAGGAAAGTTTTAAAAATAAAATAAAATTAAAAAAAAAAAACCAAACCATCAAAAACTCAGATTAGCAGAACCAAGGAAGTTTCTGTGTTGGTGAGTAATGTGTTTGTCCTGCAATCATGAGGTTCTGAGTCCACTTTCCAGAACTCAAAAATAAATAAATAAATAAATAAATAAATATTTAAAAAACTAAAAATAAAAAAATTAAAAAGCCTGCCATGGTGGCAAACCCCTGTAATCCGAGACAAGAAGCCCCTTGGGACACACTGATTAGCCAGCCTAGCCTACTCAGCGAGCTCCAGGCCAATGACAGACTGCCTCAGAATCCAAGGTGGACGGTGCCTGAGGTCCCCTAATTCAAAGATGCATGGGGAATGACACCAGAAGCTGGTTTACACCTTCCGCGTGTCCTTGTTCACGCGCATCGGCACAAATGCGTGCACACATGCACAAACACACACATGTACAATAAAGAAACACAAACTATTCACATTATCAGTGTCTTTGAACTAACAAAAGTTTTAGCCATTCAGCGTCCACATTCCTGGCTATGGCCAGAACTAGCTGAGTGGAGTGGCCTCCTTTAAGTGAGGGGACACATCTCCCTCACTGGCCACAGCCTTCCATCCAGGCCTCCTTCCCTTTTATGCTGCTTTCCTGGCAACAGTGGCATTTAGGTTTCCAAACCCTGACCTAAGCCAGTTCTTCTAAGGCCAGGTTTCTGCGTAGACACAGTGATGTCAAGGCGTTGGCAGCAACAAGACTTTCAAACTGGGTAGTTGTATGTACTTGTGCCCCCTGTAAGGCCCTGGTGCAATGCCCAGTCCTTCTGTTGCTGAGTACTTTCTGTGTGGGATGTTGGCAGGACTTCTCTGGCACACGCCAGGACTGCTCCCATGGGAGAGTGTCAGGATCTCTGCACCCCTATGAACCTGATTCCACATCCTTCTTTTGGTGCCCATGCTGAGAGCATTGCTGGGAGATGTGACCCAGCTTTCTCTGATCAGCAACAATCACAACTGACAGGAAGACCTGTTCATCAGAATCTTTAATATGTTTTTTAAGCCTCACATTTTCCCTCTGTGAGTCGATGCACGCAACAACGCTAATTAAAATTCAATCGCTAAAGAAAAACGAAATGATAAAACCTGGAACGTCTTTTATGAAAGATCCGACTAAATACGTTGTTTTGTTCAAAATGGCAAGCACCAGGAGACTTAAACAAAATAGGGAGAGCGTGCTCCCTAAGGGGAGAGGAGCAGTTCAGAGCTAGAGGGCTCGACAACAGTGCTAATTCATATCTCAGACACAAACGGAAGAAGAACTGTGCTACCTGGTGGGATGATGTAAGCCGAGAAGAAGGCAGGGTAGGGGGAACCTCTGGGATAGAGGGAAAGCAGTGCAGGCTGTGAGGACATAGATATTGCCACACTGTATCCATGATGGGCCACAGCAGAAATTAGGTTTTTGTCATGTAGAACCACATTATCTAGGATCTGGGGTGTGTATGTGTGTGAGGGGTTTCTGTCATGTAGAACCACATTATATAGGATCTGGGGTGTGTGTGTGTTGTGGCAGGAAGGGGGGGGACGTAGGACCCCTAGAGTTCTAAGAAGGCCAATCAAGACTCAGTCCTGACAGGATTCCAGGATTCCAGGATTCTCTGCTACTGTCTGCTAGGCCCTTCTTGATTCTCTTATAAACCTAGTTAGAATAACTGCAGTGCCCCCCCCCCAGGCCCTTGTTCTTTACTTCCAGTGTCTGAGGGGATTGCCTGAAAGAAGCTGTGCATGCTAGAATCCTCAGAGAGTCAGCAATACAGATTCCAGAGCTCTGCTCCCGAAGACCCTAACCTTGTAAGTCCTGGGAGAGCTTGGAGGTGGGGAGGCAGGAACTGACATATGACAGAGGCTTCCAGGGACTTCTGATATTGATGTCCTGCATCCAGACTTTCAGAAACACTGTCTCAGAAAGCCCATGTCAGCAAATCAATTTGAAGAACACATTTGCCATAGAAACACTTAATACATGAAAATTCTGGGTTCATAATAAACAATTCAGATTTTTTTTTAAGATTTATTTATTGTTATATGTAAGTACACTGTAGCTGTCTTTAGACACCCCAGAAGAGGGCGTCAGATCTCGTTTGTGATTGTGAGCCACCATGTGGTTGCTGGAATTTGAACTCAGGACCTTCAGAAGAGCAGTCAGTGCTTTTAACCACTGAACCATCTCCCCAGCCCCAGCAATTCAGAATTTATCTCATTATAATTAAAAGTTTTCCTGCTAAACTTCATAATGGGCAAGAAAAAAAGAATCTGGGCTGCTATTCCTATATGAACTGTTTTCTATGGAACCAAACAGTTTGAGAGAACGCTCTTCCCTCTAGAGAAGCCCAGCTACGAGTGCAAAAGGATTGATGAATCTTAAAAAAAAAAAAAGAAAAAAAGAAAAAGAAAAAAAAGAGAAAAACAGTGGCTAAGGAGACAGATAGAGACTTGTACAAGACTATGAGTTTGATCCACAGCACTGCAAAATAAATAAATAAATAAATAAATGACTATTTCACAGCTACCGATTACATAAAATGTGTAAAGAATAAACAGAAGCCCGGCGTGGTGGCGCAAGCCTTTAATCCCAGCACTCAGGAGGCAGAGGCAGGCAGATTTCTGAGTTTGAGGCCAGCCTGGTCTACAACGTGAGTTCCAGGACAGCCAGGGCTATACAGAGAAACCCTGTCTCAAAAAAAAAAAAAAAAAGAATAAACAGAAATGGATATTTACTTAAAAAGTAGAAAAGGAAACCAGGCATAGTAGTTAATGCCTGTAATCCCAGCACTTGGTAGAAGTGGAGACAGGAAGATCCTGAATTCAAGGCTACAAGGTGAATTTGAGGCCACCTTGGGTTACCTGAATTCTGTCGAAAGAAAGAAAGAAAGAAAGAAAGAGAGAGAGAGAGAGAGGGAGGGAGGGAGGGAGGGAGGGAGGGAGGGAGGGAGGGAGGAAGGAAGGAAGGAAGGAAGGAAGGAAGGAAGGAAGGAAGGAAGGAAGGAAGGAAGACAAACACAAAGTGATGAGAGAACACAGGAGCAAACACAGGAGTGATGAGAATCCACTGCAGGGATTAGATAGATATTCTGAGCCCACTAAGGAGGCCTAGAGAATGTGGGTCCACGTGCCTCAAAGAACCATGTGGCAGGAGGTACTAAGAAGCAGAAGTCTCAGTGCCCCACAATTCAATCTTATTCTCACTAAGCTAGGAAATAGGAAAACATGATCAACAAAGAATAGCAGAAGAAACTTGACCATACTTGTAAAACAAGTATGGGTCAAAGGTCATTTTGCAGGACCATCCAATTTCCATAACAGATCAGGAACTGAATAAGGACAGACAGATACTATAAGAGACTTAAGCGTGCGCATACCAGATGCTATACTGTCTTATTTAGAGTTTCTCCCTGTCCCTCTCCTCTCCCTCCTCTCCCTTCTCCTTCTCTCTCTCCCTCCCCTTTCTCCTCTTTTCACTCCCCCTCTCTTCCCCCTCTCTTATTGTTTTGAGGCAGGATCTCACTATGGCTCGCCTTGGCTGGCTTGGAACTCCCAACGTAGACCAGACTGTCTTCAAACTCATAGCAATCCACCTGCCTCTACTTCCCAAGTACTGGGATTAAAGGCGTGCACCACCATGTCTGGCTTTTAGTTTATATTCTAACTCAAAGAAAGTCACTATAAAAGACAAATTTGAATCCCCAAATAGATGCGATAGGTAGGTGCTCTCCAGGCCACACCCCTTCTGAGGAATCTTTGGCCAGTGACAGTGCTTAGAGAGGGAGATGCTCACTGGTAGGATTCTCATGCTGCAGCTGATGGCCCCACACCCATGGACAAAACTAATGGCTCTTAGTGAAGTTTGTTTGTTTGTTTGTTTTGTTTTTTAGACATGAAGTTGGAAGAACTTCTTGAGGCTGTTGGGGGGGGAATTAGAAGGGATAATAGCAATAAATATAGTATTTTACTATATACATGTATGAAACTCAAAACTAAAGGGAAAAATTAAAGACAACTGAGATAATCAAATTCAGGGAGTTTTGCAAAAACTGGAGTGAAGATGAGGTGGGTATGAGATGAAACAGAATTGGCAAAATATTGATATTTGCTGAAGGTTGTTATATTCTTCTTACTTAGAGGGATGCATGGCGTTTTCAAAGATTAAAATCTGTTTTAATTATACTACTGCATAACCCCACTCTCCATCCACAGGCTAATGAGGTCAGGAGAACCAAGGAGGAATGTAAGTCATTGCTCAGGATTAGCGATTCCCTTTCAGGGACTTGGTATAAACCTCCTTCAGACAGTTGTCGTTATTTTCCTTTTTCCTAGAATCCATGTCTTGTTTTCTTTTTTTATTATTATCTTTTTCCCCTTAGGTATTTTCTTCATTTACATTTCCAATACTATCCCAAAAGTCTCCCCTACCTCCCCCCACTCCCCTACCCACCCACTCCCACTTCTTGGCCCTGGCATTCCCCTGTACTGAGGCATATAAAGATTGCAAGTCCAATGGGCCTCTCTTTCTAGTGATGGCCGACTAGGCCATCTTCTGATACATGTGCAGCTAGAGACATGAGCTCCAGTGGGTACTGGTTAGTTCATATTGTTGTTCCACCTATAGGGTAGCTGATCCCTTTAGCTCCTTGGGTACTTTCTCTAGCTCCTCCATTGGGAACCCTGTGATCCATCGAATAGCTGACTGTGAGCATCCACTTCTATGTCTGCTAGGCCCCGGCATAGCCTCACAAGAGACAGCTATATCAGGGTCCTTTCAGCAAAATCTTGCTAGTGTATGCAATGGTGTCCTGGCATATATCCAGAAGATGTTCCAACTGGTAAGAAGGACACATGCTCCACTATGTTCATAGCAGCCTTATTTATAATAGCCAGAAGCTGGAAAGAACCCAGATGCCCCTTAACAGAGGAATGGATACAGATAATGTGGTACATTTACACAATGGAGTACTACTCAGCTATTAAAAAGAATGAATTTATGAAATACCTAGGCAAATGGATGAACCTGGAGGGCATCATCCTGAGTGAGGTAACCCAATCACAAAAGAACTCACATGATATGTACTCACTGTTAAGTGGATATTAGCTCAGAAACTTATAATACCCAAGATATAAGAAATGATTTGCAAAACACATGAAACTGAAGAAGAACGAAGACCAAAGTGTGGACACTTTGCCCCTTCTTAGAATTGGGAACAAAACACCCATGGAAGGAGTTACAGAGACAAAGTTTGGAGCTGTGATGAAAGGGTTGACCATCTAGAGACTGCCATACCCAGGGATCCATCCCATAATCAGCCTCCAAACGCTGACACCATTGCATACACTAGCAAGATTTTGCATGTCTTGTTTTCTTAAAGCTCCTGTCTTAGTTACTTTTCTATGGCTGTGACAAGACACCATGGCCAATGCAACTTATAAAAGAAAGCATTTAATTTGGAAGCTCACAGTTCAGCCGTCATGGAAGGCAGCTTGCCGGTAAGTACACATGCATGACACTGGAGAAATAACTGAAAGCTAGTGTTGAGACAACAAGCACAAGGCAAAGAAACAGTCCAGGGGAATGTCGTGGGCTTTGGGGACCTCAAAACCACAAAGCCCTCAGTGACACACCTCCTCCAACAAGGCCACACCTCCTAATCCTTCCCAAACAGTTCTACCAGCTGGTGGTCAAGCATTCAAACAAGGGTCTATGGCAGCCATTCTCATTCAAGCCACTCCAGCCCCCTAAAAGTACCACCTATAATCAGATTTGGTGCCCTCTTCTGGCCTGCTGTATACATAATAAATAAATAAATAAATAAACAAACCTAAAAAACAAAACAAGAACAAAAACAAAGAAAGTGGTATCATAGTCAGTATTTCAGCTTTCTCACATTTGTGCTGGAGAGAAAGGCTTAGTTAGCAAGCACGAGCCTTTATAGTCAAGCCTGGTGAGCCGACTTAGGTCCCTGAACCCCAAAGTGGAAGAGGAGAACCAACTCCCCGAGTCGCCCCGTCTGACACCCACAAGTACACTGTAGCTCTCCCCCTTCCCAATAAATCAATTTCCCTTATCTAACTAATCAGACTGCGTTTGTAAATATAGAGGTCAAGACTATAAAGACATGTACAATAGATTAGTTATTAGAGGCCCTCTGGCCTTCACCACCTATAAACCTGACTTGGCTCAGAGCAGGGAGGTTAATAAACACCACACAGAATTCTCCTGGCCAGCAGCATTCTTTCAAAGCCCAGCTTTACCGCCGAGCCTAGGCCCTTTTTTAGTAATTCTAAAAGTGGTCTTGGCAAATTTATGTTTTAAAAGTATTAGAGACCGGACAGATGTTTGCATGGCATTTCCTATGTAATGCTAAGTTCTGCTAGAGTCAAAATTTAGGGACACTTAGGATTTTTTTTTTAAAATAGTGTTTTTATAAGTGTCCAAACTATGTTCAGTATCTGAGAACCGAGCAACTGGTGTATTAAAGATGCAGAGTACCAGGCTCCCCCAGAGAGCCTTTAAAGTCACTCTCCAGGACTTGAGAGATGGCTCAGCACTTAAAAGTACTGGTTGCTCTTGCAGAAAACCCAAGGTGCCATCCAGCAGCCATCTGGTAATCTGACACCCTCTCTGGCCACCAGGCACACTCATGGTACTCAGACAAGCAGGCAAAATGCCCCCACATACAAGATAAAAATAAATCTTTTTTTTTTTTTTTTCTGTTTAACCACTGTCTGGTAATATGGCCTGGCACTCTGGACCTCTCGCAAGGAGACCAGGGGATTCATTTCTTGCACTAAAGCTTAACAGTCAAACCGTCAAGAACATGATGTTTCTCTCAACTTTATGTGAAAAACAAAAGTAATAACAGCAGAAATAAACAATCAGTCAAACCCTATAAGCGGCAAACTTTTGGGGAGTGGTCTGGTCTCTAGAGTTAAAAACTAGAGTGTGGTTGTCTGTGTCTGCCCATAATCCCTGCAAGCAGGAAGATTAGGAGGTCAAGGCTAGCTGTGGCAACATCCGAGGGATTCAAAATTACCCAGGACTGCAGGATCCAGATAACAGACTACACAAAGTCCGAAGAATGGCTAAACAGATTGCTGTTCCTTATAAGACATGATGCACGATACAACATGAACAAAGCTTAAAAGCAAGTTTCAAATGAAGAAAATCTAGTTTTAAAAGGACCAAGTATGACCTGGCTGTGCTGGGGGCACGCCTTTAATCTCAGTACTCAGGAAGCAAAGGCAGAAGGATCTCTGTGAGTTCAAGGACAGCCTGGTCTGAAAAGCAAGTTTCAGGACAGTCAGGACTACACAGAGAAACCCTATGTCAAAATAACAACAACAAAAAAGGTCACATGTGTGATTCCATTCCTACAAAAAAATCTAGAAGAGACGGTTTCCAATTTTTAAAAATGTATTTACTGTTATGTGTGTGTGTTTGTGTGAACTTGTTGGTGTCCAAAGAGGACTGTGGAGCTGGAGACTGGAGTTACAGGTAGTGGGTGCTAGGAACCTGCAAGAGAAGCAAGTGCTCTTAACTGCCGAGCCATCTCTCCAGCCCCATGGGGCTTTTTTTTCCAATAAGACGCTGACTGCAAAATGATCTGGGAGGAGACAATGGAGATGATTATTAAAACCTTGACGAATATTAAAAAACACGGATTTGTACACTTACAAGGGTGACCTATAACACTGGGGTTCAATCTCAAAAAGTTATCTAAAAAGTCAAAACAAGTTGACAAAGCAGGTCATCATTTTTTTTTTTCTAGACTAAAAGTGGCTGTAAAGAAACACAGGCGAGCATGATGAATAGACTTTGAGTCCTTATTCAAAGGAACTCATTGTAAAGTAACATTGTATCAGAATCGTCTTGCTGTGAACTTGGAGCCGCTGTTTATTCTAGCAATCACATTGGCATTGTCCTCAGGCAAGATGGCCTCTTTTCTTTTGAAATAAATACTGAAATACTAAGAGGTGAAACAAACCAGGCTTGAGATTTGCTTTAAAATACGCCCCCACCCCCACCCCCTGCAAACAGACAAATATGACAGATGCGCCAGGTCTGGAATGAATGGCTGGCTTTTAGCTGAGAGAAGAACGCAGGCACGTGGCTCTTTAAACATTTTTAGTTTTAATATAAGTTTGGAAATTTAATTTCTTCAAATTTTTTAAAAAATAATTTTATTATTATTATTTTTAAAAACCTTGCCAATAAAATCATCTCAGACCGTGGAAATTCTCATTAAAATAAGTTAAGTATATATCCAGGCCCGGTGGTGAAAGTTTGTCGTCTCTTCTACTCAGGAAGCTGAGGCAGAAGGACGGAAAGTTCCAGTCTTGCCTGGGAAATTTAGTGAGACCTAGTTTCAAAGTAAAAAAAGGGTTTGCAATCCGAGACGCCAGACTCTACTTTCAACCCAGGACCATTAAAAAACGAGACAAAAGAATAGCCTAGGTGGAGAGTGGCATGCATGCCAGCAATCCTAGCACGGAGCGCTGAGGATAACAAGTTTGACGCATACCCTGAGCTAGCTACACAGTAAGTTAGAAAGCAGTGTGGGCACCTAAGAGAGACGCTGACTCAAAATTAATGATAAGGGCTGAGGAGGTAGCTCTGTGGTAGAGCTCTGTTGAGAACTAACTGCCTCACATCTCGTACAACACTTCTCCTTGATATTACTCTCCAGGAACACAGAAAAAGGCAGCTCCTCTCAGGGTTAAGGAGGGGCCCTGGGAGTAAACTAGCTAAACAAGAAGGGATCTAAGTGAGAACACACCTAGCACCGTCATAGCTTCAGGAAAGGAAGGTTTCCACTGAGCACAGCAGCAACGCTTCCAACACCGCAGTGGGTGGAGAACCTGCTGCTGGAAGTCAACGGCCCCACCCTACCGGGTCCGAAACGTCCCGACGATTGGCTTCCCATACCAGCCACGCCTACAGTCTTTCTGACGATTGGCTGCTCTCCTTTTCCTGTTCTGCCCCCTCCAAGCGGCCCTCTGATTGGTTGCAGGTCTAGGGCCCAGCTCCGCCCCTCTCCCCGATGGCTGTATTAACGCAGCGCGCACAGGCTCGGTCTTTCCGTCCCGGCCTTGGTGGTGAGTGTCCTCGTGGGAGGGTGTCAGGATGTCCCCGTGTCCCCTCGAGCTTTGCCCGCCCCGAGCTCAGCTGCTCCCGGCGGCCAGAACGGAGGGGTAGAGCAGTTCTCGGCGGCCCGCGGGGCGGGCGGCAGTGCCCAGCCCGGGGCTGCGCGAGACACAAAATCCTCTGCGCCGTCCGACCCGGGCGTCCTGACCACCGCCCTTTCCCTCCGCAGGCCGATCCACCCGAGCCGGTCCCCACTGCCCAGCCGTGCTGCTGCCTCGGACACAAGCGCAGGTACGTCCCGGCATTGATAGGAGGTAGGCCCTGGCCACGTGGCCGAGAAGACTGAGGTTCCAGGCCTGTCTTTGTTGAGCTGCGCAGGTCCTCCCCAGTCGCCCTTTCCTGTGCCCTTTTAAGGTTGTCGCAGTACTTTAAGAGGCTAACACAGAAGGGTAAAGGAACTCTCCATAAAACCCAGAGAGGAAGACTACACCTCCTCTTTGGATCCTGTCTGGAGTCACAAATGAACCAAAACCTTCATTTAAAACTTAAGTGTGCGCATTTTAGGTTCTGGCGATTGCTAGGTAGTGACATAGGGCGTTAAAGAAAAAAAACATAGCCTACTTGGTTTAATTTGATTGGAAGGGAAAGTTCAGAAGACAAGAATACATTTGCTTTTCGAGAAGTGAGATATTAGGTCAGCCGAAAGGATATAGTTGAGTATGTTCCACTTATGTGAAACATTTTTATTCTTTCATAGGTTGAAAACTACAAGAAACTCGTGACTGAATGGCTCCAAGGTGAAGTACTCTTGCATGTAGTGACCAGGCTTGCCTGTATCCCACTTTAGGATTAGTGTCGAAGCTGAAATAGGTGAAGTCCATTTTACAAATAGTGGGGGCCATGTGAGTTTCCTTGAATGGCCTTGTAACTGATTACCCTGAAGGTAGTTTCCTAAAGTTTTTAATCAATGTACTAGGATCCTGCCCCACCCCTTCTGCATGTCCCACTGCCCTAGAATCAGATCTGCATGGCTATGACATGCTGGCCATTTTAAAGATGCAAAGATTTCATGCTAGATCATCAGAATGTATCTGGACTTCGTTAGGACAAGTTCTTTGCTAGCAATCGAGGTGTGTTAACCTGTATATTGTTGCCTATGAGTAATTTTCCATAATCTTAAATAAAGGCTTCCTGTGTCAATTCTATGGCGGTCTTTTTCTTTTTGTGAGTAGTCACTCGTTCTTATCACTGGGGTGGGGGTGGGGTCAGAACCACTTGGAGCAATCTGTCCTTCCCCCAGGATCAAACTCAGGCTGTCAGGCCTGGTGCCAGCCACTGCTAGCTGTAAGGTTATTTCTTAGCATTGTTTTTCCCTTTGGCCTTTCCAAGCTTCTGTATCGTGCCTATTGAATGAACCCACGATTTATATTCATCTATACCTTGTATATGTGATGCTAGGGATATAACTTGTCCTTAGGCTGCATGGCGCCTTTCCCTGGGCCTTTTAATTTTCAGAAGTGGTTTCATCTTAAAAGAAGCCAGCTTCAAGGATACAAAGTTGTGTGAGTATGCAGGGAGACAATGGAAACTGTTACAATTGTGTCTGAAATGTCAATTGTTTCTATTTACACAATAGCTTTAAAGTTTAAAAGGTCTCTGGCCAAAGTAGACAAAACTCTAGCACAGTTCGGCTATAACTATATTGGCTACATTGTACTGAGAGTGAGTACTCAGTAGCCACATATGGCCAGGGACAGCACAGTACAGGTTTCTGTTACTATAGGGTTGCTGGTAGCTATATAAGCTACTCTGAAAACATCTTGGTCTTTTTTTTTTTTTAAAGTGAGCAGCCTGTAGATGTGCCTCCATGATGACAAAGTCGGGGTGTGGGCAGAGGAAGCTGGAGGATGGGACGTTACCATCACACCCTGCTTTTTAATTGGGCCAGTGGGACATCAGTAAGATGAGCAGGAGTCTAAAACTACCTGGTGGCACCTGCACTAGCCAGAAAAAGGACACAGGCTGCATTTAATTGAAAGGTATAATGTAGAAAAATTCAAAACAGACTGGAGAGCTCGCTTGTCACTTAGGGACCACTTGCTATTGCAGAGGGCCTGGGTTTGGTTCCCAGCACTCACAGGGAGGCTCACAACCTCTAGGGAAAAGCTTGGGATATACATGTAGTCAAACACCGAAAGTCTTAAAAATGCCAAAGCTACCTGTATGCTTTTATGTTGCAATTTCAGTGCTTAAGTTGCAGTTTTACAACACAAAGACGGGAAAGGAAATAGGTATATATTTACTAGGTTTTGAGTGTGTACTTGTTCAAAATTAAGTCCATTTAAAGTAGAAATGAAGTTGAAATATTACCAACAAGTGAAGTTGTAATTTGCAGGGGTAGAGGGCATAAAGGGCATTAAACTCACCGGTCCTCATAGCCCTTAGATCCATGCACCCATGAAGCCAATGGAAGATGTTCAATATGTATTACATGTTGACATTTCCTTGAGAACAATGGCCCTGAATGTATGCCCAAGTTACAGGTTCTTGTATTTGCTTAGGCCTCTGCAAGATCATCAAGGTAACAATGAGGGGCAGTTTTTCCAGAAGTGATTTTAACTTTGCAGCTACTTTCACCTGTTGGTGTTCCTCAGATTTTATATAAATGCTGTCGCTGACTGCATTGATAAGGGCTCTGGAGGTGTAACAAAGTCATCAGGCACTATCAGTGTTTCTCAGCCTTCCTAATACAGTTGGGACCTCTTTAATAAGTTCCTGATGTTGGGACCCCTAACCATAATTACTTCATTGCTACTTCATAACCAAGTTTGTTACTGTTAACAATTGCAATGTAAATATCTGATATGCAGGATATGATCTGTGACCCCAAGGGGACCCAGAGATCGAACCACTGTTAGATGAACCAAGTTACAGCCAATACTAGCAATAGCTACTATGGCTGATTTCTCAAGCTGCTCATGAAGGATTAGAGCAGACAAAATACAAATAACCTGTGGGAAGTTGCAGGCTTAGGGCCCATACCACCTCAGCCTTCATTTTCCCTTCTACTAAAGGATGTCTACATTTCCCTAGTTGTACAGTGAAGAGGGTAGTTGAAATGCCACAAGGCAGACAGCACCACAAACCACACAAAGTGTCCTAAAAACTGACCTTGGGCCGTACATTTAATATGAGCTAGCTAGTGTGAGCCCAATGTGCTTGCATACACTAAGGCGTCTGTGAGTTCAAGGACAGCCAAGGTAAATAAATGCAAAACATGCACAAACTTAAGAATGAACTAGTTTCAAGTTAACAGTATTTCGGTTGGAACTCACTGGGAACCTCAAATACAAGAGATTGATAGAGTTGGTTTTAAAATAAAGTACATGCTGATGTCTCCTGTCTTTTTTTTTTTTTTTGAGACAGGGTTTCTCTGTATAGCCCTGGCTGTCCTGGAACTCACTTTGTAGACCAAGCTGGCCTCGAACTCAGAAATCTGCCTGCCTCTGCCTCCCGAGTTCTGGGATTAAAGGTGTGTGCCACCACCCTTTGATGTCTCCTGTCTTATGCATGACTGGATATCTATAATTCTAGTTCCCTAATACAAATACTGTGTATTTTTGGAGTTGAGTATAACATACTGAAAGCAATATTTTGTAAGCTTTAAATGTTTTACTTAGTTCTCAGGTCAAAGTCTGTCAAAGTTATTTTTGGTGTGTGTGGAGGTGTGTTTTTCCTGCAGGTAAGTACTTCGTGCTTGCCTGAGGGCACTAGGTCTCCTGGAACAGAACAGTTGTAAGTAGCCTTGTGGATGCTATAACCAAAGCAAGCATCCCCTTTGAGAGCAGCAAACATTTAACCATCAACCTATTTCCAGGCCCCATTTCATTTTTGTTTGCTTTTGTCTGCTTTGGGGACAGATCTCCTGTCACCCTGGTAAGCCTAGAACTCTAGTTGAGGGTGACCTTGAACTTCTGATCCTCTGCCTCACGAACCTCCCAGTTTTAAGGTGGCACTTGGGATCGAACCTAGGACTTCTTGCATGCTAGGCACTCTGTCAGCTGAGCTCTGCCTGGCTCTCCTGAGCATGCGTCTCAATGCATCCATACAGTAATAACGTCTGAAGAATGACTAATGCTCCATCGTATGCTTATGCAACAGATGACTATTGTTTGAAATCATGCTCATCTGTTGATGGACATTTGGACTGGCTCCTTTTGGCTATTGTGAATGTTAAACCTCTGCCGTGATGTGCAAGTATCTGTCTGTGTCTTTTCAGTATTTACTGAGAATTAACTTGCCTTATACAGGATTTCTGCTTTTAATCTCTGAGGAGCCATCCTGCGTTACCACCGCTAGCCCACCACCTCACTAGGAGAGCGTAAGCACTTCGAGACACTTCTCACTCTTAAGAACCTCCCCACTCAAGGTTTATGGTATTAAGTATAAGGTTCTTAAAGATAATTTGGAATTACTTGCTAAGTGAAGGAATTTGAAGGGCTCGCATTACCTTTGGGGTGGGGGGTGGGGATAAGGACTTTGGTAAGTGTTTGCACAGGAAAGATACTTCAAACTATAAATGTCGCCTTATCCCACTTCAGCTGAAATATGAGCGAGAAAATGCCTGGGAACATCAAGAGCAGTTAATTTCCCCTACCCAGGGCACCAAGCCCTGCCTCCAGCATGAAATGCTCCAGCAGAAACAAAGAAGCTCGCTTTTCACACCAAGGGTAGGCAGCGGTGCTTTAGGTCCGTGTGTTGGGGTTAGCTTATTAACCTGAGTGACTCAGACTGACTCAGACGAGGAAACAACCTCGTGACCCACAGAAGCATCAAGGGTTCTCGGACGGACGTGAAGACACTGGTAGACACACCTGCCAATCACCGGTTGGGAGAGTAGTGCATGTGATTGGTTAGACCCAGGTTCCAACTCCAGCCCCTCTGCCTGAATCCCGCCTCGCTATATTTGGGGTTGGGGGGGCGGCTCTGCTGACCTCGGGAGAAGGAAGTGACTGGGCCTGAGTTTATTGTTGGAATCCAGGATACAGTAAAGTTCTGGTATCTTAGGCACATTTCACGCAAATCTGACGTCCCTCCTCCTCCTCCTCCTCCACCTCCCTCACCCCTCCCCCTCTTCTTCCTCCTCCCATTTGGCCTTATGACTTATTTCCTACTTTCATACAGGTCCAAAGCAAGGTGGGGATTTTACCTGTGCTTGGAGAAGATGCATCACCTAGACCTTGTCAAATCAGTTCTCTTGAAGCCTTCTTAGCTCTCTCTATACGTACATCTTCGGTAGATTGTACAAGGAGAACAGATCCCGTGGGCGAGGGAATATAGACAATTACAACTAAACATTAAGTCATTAAAATAGCACCCAACATAGAGTTATTCACATTTTTCAAGAAAGAACTCAAAAGACAGGAAGAGAAGTCCCATCATGCGGGCTGTCTCTCGGCCTCCGATAGCCTTCCTTTTCTTCCTGGTCGCTCTTGCTTTACATCCACCCCGGGATTACTCCTGCAAGCAGCCTGGCTCTGCTTCTCCTGCACTAATCTCATTAATGCAAATCTGATCACATCTCTTAAATCTGATCTGAGCCTCTCAAATGTCAAATTCTGCGATGCCTTGTTGCTTATAGGTTCCCGCAGACACTTTATTCTACTGTAACAGACGACAGGTAAATACACAGAAAATTAATGAAGTCAGTATTGAAGTTTCACAAACAAATCACACTCAGGATCGAACATAATCAGCCTGGACCATTTCCCCTCAGATCCTTAGCCACTGTCCTTTACCCTGGGGGCCACACCCTGTTTTCTGTGGGTAGAGTACTAACCTTGTGTTTACATGGGTCAAGACTTGTCAACACGCATTTTTGTTTCTGGTTTCTTTATCTCGATATTTCGAGGTTCACCCATATTCTTTGTAGTTTGGTCATGAGAATGCATTCCATTATGTGAATACAGGAATGGAATTATGTGTCTCCAGATAAATGTTGACAGTAATTGGAGTTGTTTACATTTTGAAGTTATTAGAACATTGCTTCTGTGGCCGTCGTGATGACATCGTTAGAAGCATGAGACATGGTGCGCACATCTCTTGGTTGGATGCCAAGAGACAGAAGTCTTGGATCAAGGTTATGGCCATGCTCACACTGATATGTTTAATGTTTTCCAAAGTGTTTGTGATTTTTACACTCTCGTTAGCAACATATGGGAGTTGCAGTTCAATCAGCATTTTTTTTCCATTTTGGTGGGTGATAATCGAGTTGCCTATGTTTTTAATTTGCATCTCTATGGTAATTAAGTTGAACACTTGTTTTGCTCACTCGTTTAGTTTGAGACTATGTCAGATATAGTCCAGGCTGGCCTGGAATGCATCATGTAGCTGAGGATGACTTTAAGAAACAAACATACAAACCAACCACCATTTACTTCTGGGAGGGAGGTGGTTGTGGCACGATGCTTATGTGCAGGTCAGAGGGCAACCCCAGGGAGGCAGCTCTATACTTCTATCCTGTGAGTTCTGGGGATGGAGTCAGGCCATCAGGCTTGGCAGCAAGGGTGTTTTCTGCTGAGCCATATACTCACAGCCAGGACGATTTGTGTCTGTTGATGCTTCTCTATACAGATAGCACTACCATCCTCGCCCGCTGAGCCCCTTCTTCTCTGCTTAGCAGCTACTCAGAAATAACCCTGTGAGACATTTGCTAAAGCTCTTTTTTCCTGAATGTTTTCTGTCTTCCTGCCATTTAACGACTATGGAGCATCTTGAGTATTTGACAAATTTTAAATAAAGTTAAATCCCTTAAACTGACCACATACATTCTGTTGCCAATACTTTCATAAGACTGGTTATATGATATCCCATCCCTCCCTCTATCCATCTAACACTTGCATTTCAAAGTAAATTGCTGGTAGCTATGCCTGCTAAGTCTTGTAAATACTTGTTTCTGCATGTACTTTTTCTTTTTTAACTAGACCCCAGTGGGAGGTCTCTTTTGATGTAAAATGCACAGAACATTCACAAATTGTTAGCATGGCAAATTTTGAATATTCGTTCACTTGTGAAACCAGAATTTCTTATCAAATATATATAGCACCCTGCCACACTGCAGAGTCCTTCACAGCCCCTCCCATTCCCACCTGCTCAGAGTGAGTCACGTGATTATCAGCCTCACTATGGGCTACGAATGCCAATTCCAGAATTTGGTATAAGTGGAAATGATGATATAGCCTTTGCTGTATGGCCTTTCTCTGCAACCTTATTTGTGATTTCACTATGTAATTGCACAGCAAACGTTTCCTCCTCTTGAAGTTTTCAGAGTAAACATCCACTTGATGAGGCAGACTATTTATTATAAGTATGTGGGCTTTTATTTTTAATTTAGTGTGTGTGTATGTCGACTGTGTATGTATGCCATGTGGGTGTGGTGCCCTTGGAAGCCAAACCAGGAGGGTGTTTGATCCCCTGGAGCTGGAGTTCCGAGAGCTTGTGTACCCGTGACATGGGTGCTGGGAACTGACCTGGGTCTTCTGGAAGAGTGCTATATGCTCTGAACCACTGAGCCATCTCTCCTGACCCATAAGCATAAATTCATTTATTGAAGCATAGGTACACTAAATTCTTATATATTCAACCTTTCGAACATGATAGATGTGGAGGTAACTTAATACTTTTCAGACTATCAACATGATCAATGCCTTAAATATATCCATCACTCCCATGATCCCTCCCTACCTCCCCTTCTTTATTAGCATCATAATGATTCAGACCTTGTCCCTCCGCACTGCAAAGCTTTTCTCTCTTCAAGATAGTGTCTCACATTGTATCCCAGGTGGGCTTCAAACTCTCAGTGACCCTGCCTTGGCTTCCTCAGTGCTAGGGTGGCAGGTGTGAACTGCCTTGCCTGGCTCTGTAATGCCTCCATAGTGTGGATGTGCTGATTCAGTGGTGTGCGCTTGAAACCTGCCTGAAGAAGGAAGATCTCAAATCTGAGGTCAGAGTGAGACACACGGTGAGCACTTCAAAGTGAGAATGTCAAAAAGCGATGAGATGACTCCGCAGGTAAGGCACTCGGTGCCAAGCGTGACGACCTGATCCTGGGGACCCACATGGTAGAGGGGGGAAACTGACATCTGGAAGTTGTCCTTGGACCTTCACACTTACTCTGTGCTGGACAAGCACACACCTGTATATGCACTCAGGCGTACTCACACTAAATAAACTAATAAACAAATGTAATTAAAATAACATTTAAAACAAAAGTGCTGAGACAGGGGTGGTGGGGGCACACGCCTTTAATCCCAGCATTTGGGAGGCAGACGCAGGCAGATCTCTGTGAGTGAGAGGCCAGCCTGATCTACAGAGTGAGTTCCGGGACAGTCAGAGAGGCATAGTGAGTGCCAGTCTCTCAAAAAACAAAAATAAAGCAAAACAAACAAACAAAAATAGTGTTATATTTTTGGGTTTTGTTATTCTGAATATTTCTCTGTATATACTGAAAGTATCTCTTCCTATCTCAAGTTCCTTTTGACCCCTTTAATGATGTCCTTTGAAGACAAATATCCTTGACATTAAAACAATTCGGTTTTATCTTATGGCTAGCTTTTTGTTTTATGAGAGGATTTTCTGCTTTCTCCGAGCTTTAGCTAGCTCCATCTGCCACTGAGAGTTGAAGATTGAATTGCTGGCTGTCCTGGCCATCCTGGCTAGTTTCATCTCAATGTGACACAATTAGTCATCTGAGAGGAGGGAAACCGCAGTGGGAAAACACACCTCCATAAGATCCAGCTATAGCAAGTCCATAGGGCTTTTCCTAATTAGTGACTGATGGGAAGGCCCAGCCTATTGTAGTTGGGAACAACTCTGGGCTGGTGGTTCTGGGTTCTAGAAGAAAGCAGGTGGGTGCTGGAGAGATGGCTCAGTCGTTAAGAACACTGACTGCTCTTCCAGAGATCCTGAATTCAATTCCCAGCAACCACATGGTGACTCACAACCATATATAGTGGGATCCGATGCCCTCTTCTGGTGTGTCTGAAGACAGTGACAGTGCACTCATGTATATAAAATAAATAAGAAAGAAAGAAAGGAAGGAAGAAAGGAAGAAAGGAAGAAAGAAAGAGAGAGAGAGAAAGAAAGAAAGAAAGAAAGAAAGAAAGAAAGAAAGAAAGAAAGAAAGAAAGAAAGAAAGAAAGAAAGAGAAAGCAGGACTGAACAAGACACGAGGCTCACCCCAGTAAGCAGAGTGCTGCCAGTACCCCATCTGCATCAGCTCCTGACTCCAGGTTCCCCTCCTGCCTTGGCTTCCCTCATTGGACTATGACTAGTGATATGGAAACCAAATAAATCCTTTCTTCCTCAAGTTGCTTTTGGTCATAGTGTTTCATCATGGCTATGGAAACCAAGCTGAGACAGTGGAATACAGAAGAAAGCTCACATACCATTTCTCTGTGTAGATCAAAGCTGTTCCAGGATGTTTAATTTAAAAGATCACCTCACTTGGAGTTGTCACAAGGCAAATGGTCATATATAAATGGTGTTAATATCCCAATGGTCTGTGCACCTTTGTACCAGTACCAAATCTCCTCTGCTATTGCTTTTAGGACAGGCATTGATGGTGTAGCTTGGGATTTGATTACAAATTCAATTAAATGATGGTGCAGTTATTGGCTGCACAGAAGGCAGCATAGATAGAGTCCACTTCAGTTTTCTCTGCAAGCTTTTGAGAGTAGCCATGCTCTGGAAGACAATCTACAAGTTTTTGTTTCAAAGCTGTATGCTCCTGAGTTTAGTGGTGAAGTGCTCTTAACAAAATATCTACAGAGGGGCTGGAGAGATGGCTCAGCAGTTAAGAGCACCTGGTGCTCTTCCAGAGGTCCTGGGTTTGGTTCACAGAACCCATATGGTGGATCACAACCATCTGTACCTCCAGTTCCAAGGAATCCAACACCCTTTTCTGACTTCCAGGGTACCACATATGTGTGTAGTACACATATATACATGTAGGCAAAACAGTCATGCCATGAAATAAATCTTAAAATTCAGAGTATTTACTTAAAGTTGTTCTTACAAGAAGTTCAGAACCCAGTTTCTTGACAAGCAGGAGACTGTAAAATCGCACTTGTTTAAGGCATGCCGTACCAATGCTGTTATTGCCACAGTCAGTAGTGATTCTTATGGCTGCTGTAACATGTGTGTTTCGAAGCAGTGTGTATGTAGTATTTTACAGTTATAGATAAATAAATAAGACACCAAGTTCTTTTGCACTTGCACTTTTAGAAATAAAAATAGCAGCTGGGGTGGTTGTGTTAACATGACTTTAATTCAGTATTCAAGAGGCCCAGGCAGGTGGATCTCTGAGCTTAAGGCCAACCTGGTCAACAGAGTGAGTTTCTGGGCAGCCAGAGTTATACAGAGAAACCCTGTCTCAAAAAAAAACAAAAGAAAAGAAAAACAAAACAAATGAACAAATAAAAAAATAAAAGCAGATTCCTGTTGAAATACAGTTGCTACTAGCCATGGGCTAACTATTCAGTTTGTTTGAGTAGGAGACTAAATATTGGTATGTAAATAGGCCTACACTCTAATCCTGACGCCTTATATGGCAAAGGGGTTTTGCAGATGTAGTTCAACCCAGGAGCTTGAGATGGGACAATTGTCTTCAGTTACCTATAAGAAGGTGGAGAAGTAGCTTTTATTCTCCAGATGTTAATTGTTGTATCAGAGACTTACTGCTGAATAAGCTCTTTCTAGCTCTTTTTGAACTCTGGCTGGCTTGAACTCTGAACTCAGCTCTTCTAGTTCAAACCCCTCTCCAAGCTGCTTGGTTCAAATTGGCTTCTTTGGCTTTTGGCTGAGTTGCTCTGCTTGGAAAAACTGCCTCTGAGTTCCACAAACTGAACTGCTCTGAACTGCACTCAACTGCACTGAACTGAACTCAGCTAAACTCCATTGCGTTTTGTGAACTCAACTCAACTGCACGCACTGAACTGCTCTCCATCCCGACTCACTCTATGCTGCTCTTAAGTAGCCTCTCTTCTTGCCTGTTCTTGTGAAAGTTGGCCATCTCCTACCTCTGACTTATTCTGTCAAGTCTTTCTCTGATTCGTCACTTTGTCTGCCCCTCAATTAGAGTCACTTTCAAGCAGGGCTGCTTCCTTCTACAAATCAACGTTACCTTTATTGCTTTTGATTAAAGGTGTGTGCTAAGGATGTGTCTGTATTCCAGCCAGAGGGATTAAAGGTGTGTTAGCTTGGCTGGATCACACAGACCTAGAAGATTTTGGGATATGATCCCTTGCTAGAGCAGCCATGTTGTTTGATTTAAATTCCTCTACAAGAAGATTTGACCACAGGGCAGAAGGTAGCAGGATCCAATGACTAAGGTAAGGGGGTCGGGGGGGAGGCTGTGGGCTATGCTGGTGGCTTTGAAACTGGAAAAAGGAACCCCTAACCAAGAAACACAAAGACCACAGCTCTTAACACTGGAACAGGTAAAGGAACATTGTCTCCTCATACCTTTACAGAGTATGTCCTGGCAGATACCTTAATGCTGGCTCAGTTAAACTGACTTTAGACTTCTGATCGCCAGTCTGTAGAATAATATAATATACTGCTTTATGGAACATACATGTTAGAGCATCCATGGGAATTAACCCTGTCTATGGCAGCGGCCACACTGGTATGACACACCTCAGATCAATGCAGTTATAGAGTCTTCTGATTGCCCAGGAAGCCTATGTGTCAAAGATCATGAGCTCTGTTTCTTTATGTGCAGACACACCTACATGTGCCCAATATCAACTTATCATAGAGTGCTTTGTGAAGGACAACCATGCCTGCTAATGACATCCCCATAGCAGAACCCCAGAACTACAGTTCATGAAGGCTCCCTGCCAATGGCATCCATTGCAAGACCACATGTAAATGGCTCCCATTCCCCCCGCCCCCCCACAGAATCTGATACCAAAGAGAGATGTTTCAGTTCATATTTTTGGAATACCAGAAACATCAAGTAGATGTAATTCACACTTCTTTTGATAACTTTGTCACTTAAGAATTAGTGACTTGATGGGCTGGTGAGATGGTTCAGTGGGTAAGAGCACCGACTGCTCTTCCAAAGGTACTGAGTTCAAATCCCAGCAACCACATGGTGGCTCACAACCACCCATAATGAGATCTGATACCCTCTTCTGGTGCATCTGAAGACAGCTACAGTGAACTTATACTAATAAATAAATCTTTAAAAAAAAATGAGTGACTTTGGTAGTGGCACAAATCTTTAATCCCAGCACTCAGGAGGCAAAGGCAGGCTAACCTCTGAGTTCCAGGCCAGCCTGGTCTACAGAGCAAGTTCCAGGAAAGCCAGGGCTATGCTGGGAAACATTGCTTGGAGGAAGAGGAGGAGGAGGAGGAAATTGTGACTCAGAGATAAACACAAGCCCTTTCTGTCATTGTTCCTCCTAATCCCCCTAAGTATAGAATCCAAACAGCTACTGCTGCTACTCATTAAATCTCACTGGACATTCAGAAAAGGAAAGAAATAAAGGTGAGATGACTCAGCTCTGTTTACGTCCATGTGCAGCTAGGCAGGCCTGCATCAAAGGTGTCGGGTGATTGAGACACCTTTAATCTTGCCTTCAAAAGGCTCTCTCTGCACAATGGTCTTTACAGCAGAGCTCGGCAGGTTTCAGCTCCAGGCCCCACGTGTCTACACACGTGTGAGGGTGTAAGAGCAGCTACCGGTTGTTAGGAGGTGTAAAGGCTCCTTCCTTTGAGGATAGTGTAAGGAGCTGGGTGTGGTGCTGTGCACTTTAATCCCTGTACATTTACAATACCAGGGCTGTGATGGCCGAGAAAGGATGATGGCTGAAGATCTGAGGCCACCTTGGGCTTCACAATGAATACAAGGTCAGCTTAGGATACACAGTGAGATCCTGTCTCTAAAAGGCCCAAATGAACAACTATACAGACAAATTAATTTTGAAAAATGCAAGTACGGGCTGGAGAAGTGGCTTAAGATCACTGCGTGTTCTTTTCCATAGGAACTGAGCTGAGCCTAGTGCCCATGTTAGACACCTTACAACCACATCTACGTATAGTTTCAGAGGATCTGATGGCCTCATCTAGCCTACACAGGTACCATTTTCACATACACACACACACACACACACACACACACACACACACCCTAAAAATACAACAAAACTTTAAAAAAATGTAAATACATGTTGTAGTACTTTAAATAGGAATGACCCCATAGCCCTTTTGAATGGGGATCGTGTGAGGACAATATGTAGCTACGAGTGTCTCCCAGTTTCCATGGTGGATCCACCAGGATTCCCCACCAGAGGATGATGAGAACCTGGGCAAGGCTTTAAGTCCCAGAGACAAGTGTTAGATTATAGGCTCCATTGAGTAACTGGAGAAACATGGATTCAATGATAACCTTGGCAAGGCTCTATGACCCAGTGAGCACTTGGCGAAGGCTGGAAGGCCTTAGATTCCATTGACCACCTGGAAAGTCCTGAGGTACCAGTGAGAGCCTGTGGGAACTCTTAGATAGCAGTAAAAATCACAGAAGGTCTTAGGCTCCAGTGTCAACCTGTGAAAGGACTTTGGACTTGAGTTTCTCAGGAAGGCCTTGGAAAACAGAGCCTGCAAAAAGCCTTAAAGCATAGTGAGAATCAGTGAAAGCCTTTTTGTTCCAAAAAGAACGTAGGGAAGGCAGAAGGTCTTTGAAAAAGGCCGCTAGCCACTTTAAGAACAGGTAGAAGGTTGTTGGGCACAGGAAGAACATGAGGAAAGTCTTTACACTTAGTGAAAATCTGGTGATGGCCTTCTAGATTCCATGTGAACTTAAAATGTTTAGGTCCAGTTGAAACCCTGGGCATAGGCTCTAGTAAGAACCTGGGCCAAGCTTCCAGACCCAGAAACAACATTGGAAAGACTTAGAACCCAGTGAGAACTTGGGGTAACCCTTAGGCCTCAGTGAGAATATGTGAAGACCTCAGGTCTCTGTAATGACCTAGACATCAATGATAACCTGAGAAAGGCCTTAGGCCCCAGTACACCTGGGGAAGCTTTAAGGCCTACTAAGAACATGGAGAAATTCTGAGGCCAATTGAGACCCTGAGGAGTTCCTTAAGCTCCAGTGAGAACTTGTAGGTTTTAGGGCACAGTGAGAACCTGTGGAAAACGTAAGACATCAATGTGACTAGAAAAGACTTTAGGTCCAAGTGAGAACATGGAGAAGAACTTTAGATTCAGTGAAAATTTGTAAACTGATTTACACCCCAATGTGAAGCTTTAGCATGCTTAAAACCTCATTGAGAAAGCTTTGAAGTTTTAGTCTCCTGTAAGACACTGATCCCAGTCTTAGATCCCAGTCTGGAAAAGCCTAAGGCTCAGTGAGGAAATGAGAAAGGCCTTAGGCCTCAAAGAGCATTCGTGGAAGGTCCCAGATTACAGCCTGCATCTAACAAAGCTCTTAAATCTTAGTCAGAACCTAAATAAAGTTGTGGGCTCCAGTGAGGGCCTGGGAAAGGCCTAAGGTCTCAGTGAGATGTTGGAGAACATCTTATTGTAATGGCCTTAAACCACATGGGGAGTCTGCAGAATATTTTAGGTCACAGTGAGAATGTGAGGACAGCCTTCAGACCCAATAAAACCCACTGAAGGTCTTACGGGGGGGGGGGGGGGAAGGAATGACCCCATAGACTCCATAGACTCCCGTGTTTGAATGTTTGAACATTAAGGAGTAGCATCACTCGAGGCAGTTAAGAGGTGTGAACTTGATGGAGAAAGTATATCAATGGCACTGGGCTTTGAGGTCCTGCAGATACAGATGTAAAACCCTCGCTTCTTCTCCAGCAGCATGTCTGTCTGTGTGCTTGCTGTCTTGCTGCCCACAAGGATGGCAATGTGCTAAACCTCTGAACTATAAGACAGGCCCAGTGTGTCCTCACAGCAAAAGAACACTGACTATGATCTGAGAATATTATAAGGAAAACAACCACCAGTGAGCAAACTATTAGTCTTTACTAATATAAAACATCCTATATTATTCTCCTGACACTCGGAATCTAGCTGGGAAAGGAAGCTTGCAGATACCCAATGGCTGGGTGTGTATATGTGTGTGTGGTGTCTGTGTGTATAGGGGGGAGGTGTGGTATGTGGTGTGGTGTGCATGTGTGTGTGTGTGTTGTGTAGTGTGGAGTGCATGTATATGTGTGTTATGCGTATATGTGGTGTCTGTGTATATGGGGAGGTGTGGTACGTGGTGTCTATGTGTTATGTGTATGTGGTGTGTGTGTGTGAGTGGTAAAATGTATGTGATGCTGGCACTTTGGAGGTGTTAGAGGAAGGAGCAGAAGTTCAAAGACATCGTTGGCTACATAGGGAGTTTGAGGCTTGCCTGGGTTTCATGAAACACTGTCTCAAGGAAATAAATGTTATATAATATAAAACATCTCCTTTTTGCCATTTATAAGCATACAATTCTGTGGCACCAAATACACACACAATGTCACACAACTCCAGAAGGTTTTCAGCCTTCTAAATTGAGAACTCTATACCACTAAACAAATCTCCCAGGTCCCCTTAACCTGTCTACTTCCTGTCCCCAAGAGTTTGACCCTGCTCACTGCTATAATCAGGAGCACACATTTTGTTTTTCTTTGCCCTATTTCACTTAGCCAAGGTTTACCCACGTTGTGGCACATATCAGAATTCTCTTCCTTGTTAAGGCTAGACACTGTCCCACTGCATTTCACACACCGCATTTTGTCTACCCATTTGATTACTGATGAGGCCTGGGGTTCCTCCTTTGGGCTAGTGAACGCCGCTGTGATGAATGTTGTTTATATGCGCTTGCGTAACACATACTTGTTTATTGTATTATGTGTATTTATTGTTTATGTAGGTTACACAAACCTCTAACCTGGAATTTGTGTAATATAGGTAATAGGTTGGCTTTGTGTTTCTGTTGTATCCTTGTTTCTCATTGAGACATGGTCTTACAAAGTTATTCTGGCTGTCCTGGAACTCATTCTGTAGACTAGGCTGCCTCGAATTTACAGAGATCTGCTTGCTTCTGCCTCTCAAGTGCTGAGATTAAAAAGGCATACACCATCATACACAGAAGGAATTAGCCTTAAGGTTCCTTAGAGATACTGGCTATAAAGCCTGGACATACTTTTGAATTCCCTGGGTCTTGAAATTCTCCCCAACTATACCACACTCCAGATCAACTGTGTCCTTGGAAGTGGGACTCAGGCATTGGTGTCAGTTGTAAATCTTACCAAGTGATTCAAATGTGCAGCCAAGTTTGAGAATTGCTGCCCTAAAAAATTAATTAGTGAGCACTTGTTATGGTTGGGATATAAAATGTTCCCCGATGGGCTCATTTGCTGAGTGCTTGGTCCCCGACTGTTGGCAATATTCTAGAGAGTTAGCTCTGAATCTGTTAGGTGGTGGGGGCTGGGTGAAGCAGGTCGCTGGGGTGAGCCTCTGGGGGAAACATGTCCCTGTCTCTCCTCTCTCCCTCATTCCTTCCTTCCTTCCCTCTCTGCTTCCTGTCAGTCAGGAGGTAAAGTGACTCCTCTGTCATGAGTTCCAGTTTCCTGAATGTTCTTGAATGAACTAAGCAAGCACAAACTGAACACTTGGAATCCATGAGCTAAGTAAGCCTTCTCTCCTTTCCGTTGTCCACTTGGGTATTTTGGTCGCTGAAATGCAGAAGTAACATGATACTGTCTCGCCTGCTGCTCCCTACAGTTAGTGGACAGGCAATTCCACTGGCCTGCCCTCAGGCCCCTAGCAACTGCTTAGGTCATCATCTGTCGCTCGCTGCCAGGTGCACAGGTGTGTGCTGCAGATAAATAGGACAGCCAGCCACCCCAGTGCAAGCTCTCCTGGCCTCTTCCCTGCACACACCCCCTTTCTCTCCCCTCCTGGCTTTCCTCCTGTCTGTCTGCCTGTCTACACATCCACTTGTCTGTCTCTATCCCTTTCCCAGGCCCTCAATCCTCTCTCCTCCCCAATAAACTTCTTTGACACAAGGTCTGTTGCATAACTGCTCAGAGGCACACCCTGGCATGGGCCCGCCGAAGGTACCCCCTTGCCACGTTATATGTCATAATGCCTACACATTCCATAGCATACCACGGACTTGCAGACCTTCCAATCCAATTGAGTTGAATTGACTTCACTTTCTTACCTTCAAGACCCTAAGATCAGAGAAGTTGATATGGCGGCATATGCCTGTGATTCCAGTACTGGGAAGGCTGAGGCAGGAAGATCATGAGTGCAAGATCAGCCTGGGATACACAGTAAGACAATGTCCAGTCTGGCGAAACCCACCATCACCACCAAAGGAGAACCATGTGGCAAGTTTCTGAGCAGCCCGGTGCTCATGGTGAAGGAAACAGGCTCTGCCAGAGGGCTGGTGGATCCTGTATGCTGAAATGTGCACTACAAACCAGGAATGAGACTCTATAGACATGTTAATATCAGCACTAAAAACTAATTCTAACACAATTAGTATTTACTGCTGCTTGTGAATATGTAAAGTATTCAGAGCAGTTCCCGTCACGCAGCAAATGCCATCTCTGTTCTAGCTTTTAGATGCATTAATGGGAGTCTGTGGGAAGGGAATTGATTACATGGGGCATTGTTCCTTGGCCTTTGGCTAAGATCTAAGGTGAATATTTGAAGACCATGTTCTTCAGCACAGTGAGACTGTCGTAGTTAAGGTTTCTGTTGCTCGTGAAGAAATGACATGACCACAGCAACTCTTATAAAGGAAAACATTTAATTGGGGCTGGCTTACAGTTTCAGAGGTTCAGTCCATCATCATCATGGTGGGAAGTGGGACCGCATCCAGGCAGACACTGTGCTGGAGAAAGAGCTGTGGGTTCTACATCAGATCAACAGGCAGCAGGAAGTGAACTGGCTTGAGCTTCCATGACCTTAAAACCCACTCTTGCAGTGACACACTTCTTCCAACAAGACCACACCTACTTCAACAAGGCCACACCTCTAAATGGTGCCACTCTTTATGGGCCAAGCATTCGGACACATGAGTCTATGGAGGCCAAACCTATTTAAATCTCCAGAGACTGAATGGTACCAAGGATGAAGTAAAAGAGGGCCATTAAATGGCTAGATGCACTAGAAATTCTGAAGCCCGAGACTAAGTATTTTATATGCCTATTTATGTGTGGATTAATATAAAATTGGTGTGTTGGTACAATACTAAATCCAAATATAGAGATGTCTATAAAAAGTCATAAGAATGGGAGAGATATATAACTTGACTTACATAGTGCGTAGTAGGGCTTGCATCTGAACCACAGCACTGTGGAGGATAAAAATATCACTATGTAAAAAATAAGCGAATTTGAATATGAAGGAATATACAAAAAAGAAAGGCTATTATTAGTTTTTAAAGTCAATTATGCACAATTAGAGAATTTCAGTGGTTTCATAAAATTTTACTACAGTGAATTAAAATATAGAAACACACTGCTATATTGTTCCAAGCTTAAATGAATGAAAAATTATTAGGGAATGCTTGTTATGAGGTTGGTTGGTTGGTTGGTTTGTCTGTTTTCTGTCAGGCTCCTGGCTGGCCTGAAGCCCACAGAGATCCAGCTGCCCCTGGTGGGATTAAAAGCACACACCACACCCTCACATGCTCCGAGGAAACGATCTTTATAGCACAGTTGAAGGAAGTAATCGTCCATCCACTTTGAGGAATTCAATGGAAAGGTACTGGAGGATCTGAGCAGGTACCTTGTGATTTTAATTGTCTCTAAATGGAAACAAAACAACCAATAAGAACATATGAGGGGGTGGTAAGGTAGCTCGCCTGGGAACAGCGCTTGCCTTCCAGCCTGCAGACCTGAGTTTGACCCCCAGTACCCACACGGTGAAAGGAAGGTTGGCCCCTTATTCATCCTCTGATCTCTGCACATGTCTGCATATGCAGGAACACACAAACGAATAAACATAATGACAACAATTCTTAAAGAGTACACGATGTTTGCAAAGTCAAGATAAGGACCCAGAGATGACTTAGGTTCAGGGTTCTCACTGCACACAGTGGAGGACCTGGGTTCTAATAACCAGCGCCCAAAACTAGGAATAGCTCTTTGCACCGTAATCCCAGAGCTGACAGCAAGCAGAGTGGGGGCAGAAAGACTGCTGGGGCTTGCCATACTTCCTAACTGGTCCTCTCTTTGGCCAGGCCCTCTGCCTATTCTCTTGCTTTCCTAGAAGCCCATCCTAGAGCCTGGTAGGGCAGGTCCTGTCAGAGATTTTAATACGACCATGACAACTCTCACGATGTCACACCCCGAATCACCTTCCCATGCTGCTTACATAAAATCCAAACCCCTAAGCAGATCTACTTGTCCCCACCCCCAGACCCCTCCCATTCCCAGAGCCAGCATCACTCTTTGGCCCAGCTGGTCCCTCTGCCCCATTATATTCATCCTCAGCCTACTTCACAAGACTGGATCCTTTTTATCCGTTAAATCTCAGCTTAAAGGGCTCTTCCTTCTAAACACCATATGCAAACTCTGCATTTAAATTAGACAAAGATGCTCAATGCTGTTCTGTATGGCTGCCACTGATGCTTGTTATGCAGCACACACTCTCAGAACTCCAGGGGACAAGGCTCCAGTATCATCATGCTCATCTTTAGCAAGTTAACTGAATCCCAAGACTTAGGTAAGGACTCTAGCGGGCAGCAGTCAAGTGGCTTAGCAGAACTGTCACTGAATTTCCTGCCCGGCTGTCTGCAGCACAGCTTGCTAGTGACCCTGGTCACATGATCTGCTGGTTGTCACCCCAGCACATTGCAAGGTGCCACTTCTTTGAGAATTGTCCCTTCTTGACAGACTATAAGATGATGTTTTGCCTGCTGTCTATGTCTAGCACCTAGAATATGTGTAGCATATGCTATGAACTCTGTGAGTGCCTTTGTTCAAGTCGGGCCTTCAGAGAATTAGCTGAGGTCTCTCCACAGCAGAGAGAAACCTGCTTTTACTCTAAGAGTTGTCTACAGAGTTAAATGTCGATCTTGGCTAAACACTGTCCTCAAAGGGACATCCAGAACACTTGAACCATTTCCCGGTACCCCCAAGCTCAGTCAAGTAGACACATAAAATACTCTCAGTGTGACTCAGGGGAGGCATATAGAGTGGCCAACTGTGCAGAATGTGGCCATAGGTTCTATTAACACTTTATGGGGGGGGGGATTGCAGGGAACTGGAGAGATGGCACTGACTGGCCTTCCAGAGGTCTTAAGTTCAATTCCTAGCAACACATGGTGGCTCACAATCATCTGAAATGAGATACAATGCCAATGCCCTCTTCTGGTGTGTCTGAAGACAGCAACTGTGTTCTCATATAAATAAAATAAATAAATCTTGAGAGAGAGAGAGAGAGAGAGAGAGAGAGAGAGAGAGAGAGAGCTTTATAGGGGACTTGCAAGGGGGGGGGGGCTTGGTTCTCTTGCAGAAAACTCAAGTTTACTTCCCAGCTCCTATGTCAGGAGGCTAACAACTGCCTTTAACTCCAGCCCAGGAGATATGAAGCCCTCTCGGGCCTCTGTGGGAACCCACATACATGTGGCACACAGATACATACAAATAAATCTGAAATAAATAAATAATAAATCTGAAAAATAAATCTTAGTAAGATCACTTGGCAAGATGGAGGAGGCCATGTGAGTTTCAGTGAGCAGAAGCTTTGGTGAAGTCGTTGAGGGTGACGAGGCAGAGAGGATGCTGAAATATTCAAGGGTATCTGTGGAAAGAGGGGAGACAGGGAGGAGACTGAATGGGGTAGGTTGAAGGGAAGAGGATAACCTAATTGCTTCTATTTCTAAATGAAATGGGATACAAGCTCATCTGATAGAGGAGGAGGCCTAAGAATATTCTGAGAAAAATCACAAAGTATATACGGGCTCAGGAGTTTGTTTGCTTGCTTTTGAGATTTTGAGACAGGGTCTCATGGAGTCTAGGGTGACCTCAAATTTGCTTTATAATTAAGGATGATCCAGTGCCCCCTGATCTTTTCGCCTCTACCTTGAAATTTCTGAGTTTATAGGCATGTGCCACCCACCACCCATAGTATGTCCATGATGTCGGAGAGCACAAACTAGAATCATGACGCAGACGCGGACGTTCGATCTTGGCTTTATGATCCTGAACTTGAATGGTTCACATTTAGGCATTAAGTTTTAGCCACACCCAAGTAGCAGGCCAGGAAGGCCAACCAGAGCTGCCTTTATCAGCTAAGTACAGCAGATAAAGAAGGTAGGGGATGGGAAATAACTATCAGTATTGATTTTTGTTTAAGTACAAGTCCAGATTCTTTGTGTATCCTTGTAAGGTTCTTCACTGAATAGACAAGTGGGGAAGATATTTTCCTATTATTAGAAAGGCACAAGAGGGTGGAATATTTCCTTAAGATATACCCTCAGTAAAATTACTCAGCCAAAGAGAATGGGGTTTTTAATATTCTATTATACATGCAGCAAGTAATGTGATCTCACTTGAGGATTTACTATGACTGTAAATACAGAAAAAAAGTTAGGACAATTACGTTTTAATATACACACATTTAAGTTGAATTAGAAGCTTTAAATGTCGCTTTAAAAACATCTTATTGTGAATTACAGTTTCACAGAAACTTGCAAAAACAGTACAGGGGTTCCATGCAACCCCTTCGCAGATTACCCACACTGCATGTCACCAGAGCAGGACATGGCACCAATGTCCCATGGTTCCAAGCCATTGTGTCACATGTAGATATGAGCAATCAGTGAAACTGATACAAAAATCGGGTCCTGATGAAGATCTCAAAAGTCAGTCAGAGAGCCGGGCGTGGTGGCGCACGCCTTTAATCCCAGCACTCGGGAGGCAGAGGCAGGCGGATTTCTGAGTTCGAGGCCAGCCTGGTCTACAAAGTGAGTTCCAGGACAGCCAAGGCTACACAGAGAAACCCTGCCTCGAAAAAAAAAAAAAAAAAAAAAAAAGTCAGTCAGAGCATCCCACCCGGTTGGGAAGACACAAAGTATCAGAACCAGAAGATACAAAGTATCAGGACCAGTCTCCCAGGAGACAATTACATTAGTACGCATTTCCCCAGTTGTAACAATGTGCGCAATGTATTTGTGGATCCACCCACTTCCTTCACCTTTTATTTTGCAGACCTTGCTAGTAAATCGGGAGTTACAGAGCTATTGCCAGGGAATACTGAAACTTCTCTGCCTGGCTTCCTGTTAAGATTGGTACATTGAATCTTCCTCTAATACACTCAAGTATTATTTTATAAAGTTGAGAGAAAGTAGCCAGAAAAGTCAAACTTACCTATTTTCCAGTCAGTCCATCTATGTAACATTAATGCTGAGCAAGGAGAGGTCTGGAGAGATGCCTCAGAGGTCTCTGCTCTGCTCTGACCTGGCTGCTCTTCCAGGATCCAAGTTTAATTCCCAGCTCTCAAAGGGCAGCTGACAACTGTAACCTCAGGCTCAGTGGATTTGACATCCTCTTCTGGCTTTCCTGGGCATCAGACACACACATTGCAACCGTACACATAAAAATACATTTTAAAAAATTCAAGAGAGGAAACTATTTCAAAGCAAATTAACGGGTTTTTTTGTTTGTTTGTTTGTTTGTTTGCTTCCTTTGACTTTGTAACCAGATCATCTAACTTCCAATAATAATGAATCCATTTTAAAAGAAGCAACTATGTAAGCACATATGCAAATCTGAGAGCAGACTTAACTTTTATTCTTTCATAGTCTTAGGGCCATGCATGTGAGCCCCAAGAATCCATGCATGTGAGCTCTATTTTGGAGACAGAAGTCTCACTAAGTTGCACAGGCTGCCCTTGGACCAACTCTTTATAGGCAGGCTTTGAACTTGGCATCCTCATGCCTTGGCCTTCCAAGCAACACAGACTACATGGTTTCAGTCCTTGACCTAACTTTTATTTTTGGGTTTTGAGACCCAGTCTCACCCTTTAGGCCAGGACAGCCTTGAACTCATAGCACCCCTCCCTCATCTTTCCTAACTTCTGAAAACAAAGCTTAGACAAGGCACCGCAAAGCTGAGGGGAAAGGCAAACTCCGTCAGAGGTAGGAAATTTATTTCTCACAGGGATACAGCTTCTCGATCTGAACCTTGTAGAATTCTAAGCACAGCGGAATTGAAGATACCAAATTTCAGGTGACTGGAAACAGAAATGAAGCTACAAATAATACAGGAAAGAGAAGGAAGGCCACTGTGCTGACCCAAGGGGGTGGGGGTTGCAGTCCGAATGTCCTAATTTAAAGTGTTCTAGATATGGAGTATCTGTGTATATAGCGATCAATTTATGTACATCTATATCCTACCTATGTCCCTGAGGGAAGCTATGTGTGGATACAAGGATGCATGGACACCTGATTAGTGCAAACACCAAATGCAGCTCATGCCCAGATCTTGGTTTTAAGATTTATTTATTTATTTATTTATTTATTTATTTATTTATTTAATGTAAATGATACTCTATCTGCATGTATACCTGCATGCCAGTAGAGGGCATCAGATCACATTACAGATGGTTGTGAGCCATCCTGTGGTTGCTGGGAATTGAACTCAGGACCTTTGGAAGAGCAGCCGGTGCTTTTAACTGATGAGCCATTTTTCCAGCCCTCAGATCTTGGTTTTAAATTTTTTTTTTTTTTTGGTAGGGCAAGGACTGTGGTTTTCTTGTTTGGGTGGTTGACGTGTAAGAAAAAATACAAGATGAGCCTGGAAGTTTGTGCTGAGCCCACAAAAGAAAGCCAAGAAAGTCAACAACATCCAGGAATCAACTTTAAAGAAATCTGAGAGGTCAGAGCTGGAAGAACTTAGACAGAAGTATCAAAGGACAGAATTGCATGACAAAGAATATATATGTAGTGTACACACACACACACACACATCCATGGAACCCATGTTGATAGAGACTTGAAACAGACCTTCCCAATGTAGATGGAAATAGAGAGACCTGCAAGCTGGCTAATAAACTTTTGTCAACCAGTGTACTTTGAGTTTCTTCTGAAGCATATATATTAAAAAGATCCAAACTCCCCTTCCACGAAAGCTGGGGTTTGGGACTGGATAGATGGCTTAGTAGTCAAGAGTACTGGCTGCTCTTGCAGAGGACCTGGATTTGGCTCCTGGCACCCCACATAGCAGCTCTCTCTCTCTCTCTCTCTCATATATGTGTGTGTGTGTGTATATATATATATATGTATATATGTATATATGTATATATAAAATGTTTTCAAAAGTTGAGTTTTACATATTAAAAACATCCTTTATGTCCATCTTTAGAGATTTTGGAGCTTTTTTCCACAGCCTGCAAGGCAACACAAACAGAAGAAACAATAAACCCAGCACCCTATGCCTTCCTCTGTCTAAAAAACCACTTGGGATACCTGATACGAATTTCCAATCCTCCCAATAGACATTTTTTAACATTCCAGTGTCAGCATTCCTTCCTTCTTCAGGGCTTAGAACCTTTCTGAGCTTAGAATTGGACATTGTGACATTGCTTAAAAACGTATCATTAACATCGAGCACTAAAAACTGAATCTTTTAAAAATGGGTTTTCAAGGTATGAGATTAACTTTGCCTCACACAGCATACTGTATTCTTCAGCTCAGGTTTATATTTTGTTTTGTTTTGTTTTCTGTTATGCTCCATTCTACTGGATGAGTTCACTTTTTAGCCTCCTTTGACAATGTCTATATCTGAATGGATAAACCTGCCTCTAAGAATGTGCCCAGGCTATGTGTGTAATTTGAAAGTTTAAGCTAATAAAGTATGAGTTTGGTTCAATATTCAGCAGTTTGTTTACATCCAACTTCTCTGTGAGGTGGGATCTCACTCCCTAGCCTTGGCTGATCTTGTATTCAGCATGTAGACCAGGTTAACTCCAATCTCACAAAAGTCCACCCACCTCTGACTTCTAAGTGCCAGGATTAAATGTGTGCATGACCATACCTGACCCTATATCAACCTTTTTAAAAATTATTTATTTATTTATTATCTGTAAGTACACTGTAGCTGTCTTCAGACAGAAGAGGGTGCCAGATCTTGTTATGGACAGTTGTGAGCCACCATGTAGTTGCTGGGATTTGAACTCAGGACCTTCGGAAGAGCAGTCAGGGCTCTTAACCACTAAGCCATCTCACCAGCCCCTATATCAACCTTTTAAAACATTTTTATCTTCTTTGTCCTCCTTTGTCCTAGTTGGCTTTAACTGTCAAGTTGACACATCTAGATGTCAGCTATAAACATCAGAGATGAAAGCCTTGATTGAGGAGTTGCCTAGATAAGATTGGCCTATGTGCTATGTCTGGAAGGGGCTTGCACTGCTTGTTAATTGATGCAGGAGGGTCCAGCCCTCTGTGCGTGGCACTATCCCTAGGCAGGTGGTTCTGGACTGTATAGGAAACGTAGCAAAACATGAGCCTATAATCACTCATGGAGCATGGTTCTTCTCAAGGCTTCTGCTTCAAGTCCCTGTCCTGACTCCCTCAAAGGTCATTCATGACCTGGAATTGTAAATCAAATAAAATAAATCCCATTCCTTATTGTGATGGCTATTCCCTCTGTCAGCCTGACTATATCTGGGACGAAATGGAGGACACACCTGTGATCCAGATCTTGAGGGTGTAAGACTCAGGCTTTTGATCCAGATCTTGATGTGGCGATGACACAACCTTGTGATCCAGACCTGAAGCAGAGTGGCCATGAAAAGTTTAGGCAAGGTGGCACACATCTTTAATCCCAGGAGATAGAGGCAAGCAGATTGAGGCCAGCCGAGGACAGAGCAAGTTTCAAGTAAAGAAAAGCTTAGGTCCAGGTGTAGTGGTACCTTAATCGGGTCATACCTTCTGCTGGAGGCCTACAGAAGGACAATGGAAGAAGAAGGCTCCATTCTTCTTTGCCTGCTTGCACTTACCTGCCAGCACATCTGTTGGAACCTGCTTCTTCAGGACTCCAGCTTATACAGAAGACCAGCTGAACCACCCAGGCTTGTGGGACCGAGCAACTACTATATTTTTGGACTTCCCAGTCACAGCTGCCCATTGTTGGGTTAGTAGGCTGAAGCCTGTAAGTCTGGAAACCCAATACATTTCACACTCGCGCACGTACACACACACACACACACACACACACACATACACACAGTATATATATATGTGTATATATATATACATATATATGTATATATATCATGTATGTGTATATATACATATATATAGTATGTATGTATGCACATATGTATGTATTTCATTCCACAAGTTCTGTGACTCTAGAGAACACTTCTTTAAGTATCCTGTTTGTCATAGTGTTTTACAAAGCAATGGAAAAGATACTGGGCCACCCTTCCTATGTAATCTTTCTTGAGTTTTTGACCTCCTGTTTCACTTTTATTTGTAAGCACACATACAGACATTTATGGTTTACTTATTTCCTCCTCTTCTTAGGCGCTTCCCCCAAGACTAGGTAAAAGGATGTATTTGACACAATACATGTTCCCTTTACTGTATCTGCACACTCCTCAGCTCATCTGGTGCTAAGAAGGCTCTTTCATTCCAGACGAACATCCCCGAGACTCAACAGCATGGGTTCTCAACCTTCCTAATGCTGTGGCCCTTTAATACAGTTCCTCATATTGAGGTGTCTCCCAGCTCTAAAATGATTGTTGTTGCTACGTCATAACTGTAATTTTGCTACTGTTATAAGTTGTACTAAAAATATTTTCAGAGATAGAGGTTTGGCAAAGGAGTTGCAACCTACAGTTTGAGAATGTTTGCTCTGGAGTAAATATCTCCAGGAGTTAGGTGGGCAGAGGCCAGTTAGCTTAAATGACTTGTAATTTGCTCCCTAAAGAAAAGGTTTCAGTCAGTCTCCAAGGGCACAGAATATCTAGCCAGTGTATTCTCTGAGGTACGTTCAAAAGGAGAAAAGCCAAGGTATATATGCATACATCTGAGGCTTCGACCTTTAAATAAAATCAACTTCTTTAAAATCTCTTGTTAACATTACTCTGGTCTGTTGGAAAAATCTAGAATGTGTCCCTAAGAGGAAAACTTGTCTTCTATCAACTTAGTTTCCAAGTTGGATTCCGTGGTTGGTTTTTCTTAACAGGTTAATAAGAAAATGGTATTAGTGTATACATATGAGCACATTCTACAAGAAACTCTGTGTCAGGGTGGTGCACGCATGTGTGTGTGTGTGTGTGTGTGTGTGTGTGTGTGTGTGTGTGTGTGTGTGTAAGACTTCAGAGGGAGACTGCAGAAGGCATAAGGCCTATTTATGCAACTCAGTCCATTGGGAAGGCCTCTCCCTCAGTCTCCCTCCTTTCCGGAGGCTTTGTAGTGGGTTGTGGCAGCTGCCTCTGTAGAAAGGTCTGCAGAACCCATCAAAGGGCAGTGTGGATGAGGCTCCTCCCTGCAGCTGCTGTGCTCAGATGTTCAGACTCAGTTTTTAGCCTAACCTGATGGGCTGTCAGGCCCTTCATGGGCCTGTTTGAAAACTGACATGAAGTTTCATTGGCAAGCAGCTGGCTCAGTTCTTGCACAGAGGAGACTTGGGTGAGAGGTCAGGTGTTAGAGCACCATGGAAGGCAGGAACACAGGTTAGAACAGAGCTGAAAAGAGCTCCCAAGATCAAAGGGGACCATGTAGCTCCACGTTCCGCTAAAATGGGTCTCCGATCCCGCAAGCAGGTCAGTCCAATTAAATGACAGCACAGCCTTTATTTGATGTTGGGCATTGACCTGTTCATGTATACACTAGATCAGACATTACTTCGTATTTACATAGAGGCGCTGCCGCTTGCCAACAGCTGCAAGCGCCTGCCAGTTGTCCGCTCAGTGTAGGCAGGACAGAGTTTGGGATTTCAGGGGCAGCACTACCTGATGGCAGGGAGTGTTGTCCCTGCCATTTGGAAAGACTCAGATCTGCTTTTTCTAGAGGGTAAGTTCTCAAACTTGAGCAAAGGGTCTACATGGCTGAATGAGTCTGTGGTATTTGGGTGGACTGTCTCTGAGTCGTTGGTGACATCTAAGTGGTGTTCTGTGAAGGACCTCAAGTTTGCAATCTGCTTCGCAGTGACGTGGGATTCCCTGACAAGCCTATAGTGCTCGTGGGTCAGTGACAGGCACAGAGATGAACCACTTCCGAATACTAGGCATGAACAGCTATTTCTAGAGCCTGTCAACTGTAATTGGTTAGCAAACGACCTTAGGTTGGACAGTGGGCACTCATACCACAAAGTTCTCTGTGGAAGAGATACACAGAAGGAGAGGAGGAGAGTGCAGACTTGTCAGCAGGCCGGCCACTCATGCTGCTTCAGCATTCAGCACTCTGACTTCTGGGAACACTCAGGAGCATGGTGTACCATGTTTCTTATTTAGCAGTGCAGTGTGCCAGGTAGGCTGGCCACCAGGTCATGGGTGCGTTTTCTCCTACAGGGACGGTTGCTAGGAAGGTCCCACCTAGCCAAATCCACGCCATCTTGATTGTTGGTTCTTAATATAATTCTTCATACAGAAATTAAAGAGATCAAGGTGATTTTCAAACAAAGTCAGAGTGGTCCCTGAGAGACACAGCTTGAGATTTGATGCCTCTGTGACCTTTGGACTTCACTCATCTCTGTTTCCAATGCTCCTCTGTTGGCCTCTAAGAACAAAACCAGGCAAAATACACGGGGAATCAATGGCTGTCCTACTTTGCTGTAACTGTGATAAAGACTATACCCAAAAGCAACTTGGGGGGGGGGGAAGAAGAAACATTTGTTTGGTTTTTACATCCCTATGATAATCCAACATTGATGGAAGCAGGAATTCAAGAAGGGCAGGAATCTGGAAAGATAAGAACTGTGGTGGAATACTGTTTGCTAACTTGCTTCCCATTGCTCAATCAGCTTGATGTCATTGTTGCTGTCATAGTCGTCGTCATCATCATCATCATCATCATCTTTTAAATACAACTGTATTTAACTGAGAATGGCCCCTATTTGAATATTTATTCCAAAGTAGGTAGAAATGTTTGAGAAGGGTTAGGAAGTGTGTCATTGGGAGTGGGCTTTGAGGTTTCAAGAGCCCATGCTATTACCAGTTAGTGTTGCCTCTCCCTCTCTCTCTCAGCTTGACTGTCAGGTTGTAAGCTCTTAGCTACTGCTTCAGCACCACGCTTGACTGCCTGCTGTCAATGCTCTTTGACGTGCTGTTTATGAACTAACCCTCTGAAACTGTAAGCAAGCCCCCAATAAACTCTTTCTTTACAAGTTGCTTTGGTTATGGTGTCTCTCCACAGCAACAGAAAAGTAACAGAAAAGACAACAACCTGGGAGGCCGCTTGCTCAGGGATGGTACCGCCCACGGTGGAACAGGCCCTCCCACAACCACCACCAATCAATGAAATGCCTCGCAGACTTGTCTACAGGCCAGTCTGATGGAGTTGTTTCTCTCTTGCCAGATGTGAAATTGACAAAAGAAAAAAACAAAACAAAGACTAACCAGTTTGTTTCAGAGTGACAGCTGTAGAAACAGATGTCAAAAAAAAAAAATTTCAAGGTCAGGGAAGGGGCTTCCTTCAGCTATTCGGGGATGAAATTCTTGGTCCAATTTTCCTGGTGTAATAACTACTGGAGTCTGTGAGAAGACTCTAGAAAGTTTTAGTTTGAGGTGATCTACAGGGATTACCTTGTGGTTATCATATGATGACCTGGACCTGGCCTGGCTGCCCCGAGTCCAGGGATTTCATTTTGATGGCCTTGTAGGTGCTTAGTGGTACCTTGTAAGAGCCCTACCAGGTAAGTGACAATGTGTGGTCTTCAGAACAGTAATGGATGCCTAATTGAACCTTTGGAGGAGTCAGATGACGGAGACAGTCAGTGAAGACCACACATTGGAGGGATGCTTCAAGTATAGCAACTCTTGATAACCTTTTGTTTCTCAGTGCTGGGGACCAAACCCAGGGCTAAGGGTAAGTGAGTACTCTGCTACTGAGCCACACCCTCTGCACAATCCCTCCATGTGGCACTATTCGCTCATGTTACCACACATAGCCCAGGCTAGTCTTGAACCCAATAGGTAACGGAGGTTAGTCTCAAATTTGCAGCAATCTCCTGCCTGAGCTGGGAGGACAATCACGTGGTACCACTCTTGGCTTCCAAAACCTACTTCAAAAAGTGATGTTCTGTTGGGAGTGGTGGTATATGCCTATAACCCCAGTACTTGGGAGGTGAAGGCCTAAAAGGTAAGCAAACAACAAAACCCCCAAAGATCATTGTTTCTATGGGAAAAGTCTAGATTTGGAAGGGAGTTGAGATCGGGTTTCTCGGTGTAGCCCCGGCTATCTGGCTAACCTGAAACTTACTCTGCTGACCAAGAAGGCCTCGAACTCACAGGGGTCCCTGCCTTTGCCTCCTGAGTGCTGGGATTAAAGGCCTGCAACGCTACTGCCTGACTAGATTTAAGAGACAAAGTTCATGCTGATAGCCATTATAGTATTTGTTTTCTCCAGAGTTCTTTTTGTTTCCTTTGTCCAAGGATTAAGATAAGCAAAGGGGATGGAGGTTTAATGACCAGATATTTTGCCTTGCTAAATTTTGGAAATACTGAGTATGGAGGTCAGAACTGGGAATGGGAAGTGTCAGTTGCAGTGGGCTTTTTGTTTGTTTGTCATTTATTTATTTATTTGTTTATTTTTTTTATATACTCCAGGTTTTATCCCCCCCCCCCACTGTTCCACATCCCATATCTCCTCCCTACCTCCCTGTCTCCACGAGGCTGTACCTCCTACTCAACCAGACCTCCAAACACCCTGGGGCCTCCAGTCTCTTGAGGGTTAGGTGCATCTTCTCTGATTGAATCCAGACCCGGCAGACCTCTGCTGTATATGTGTAGGGGGCCTCATATCAGCTGGTGTATGCTGCCTGTTTGGTGGTCCAGTGTTTGAGAGATCTTGGGGGTCCAGGTTAATTGAGACTGCTGGTCCTCCTACAGGGTCACCCTCTTCCTCAGCTTCTTCCAGCTTTCCCCTAATTCAACCACAGGGGTCAGCAGCTTCTGTCCATTGGTTGGGTGCAAATCTCTGCATCTGACTCTTTCAGCTGCTTGTTGGATCTTCTGGAGTGAGGCCATGAAAGGTCCCTTTTTGTAAGTGCTCCATAGCTTCAGTAATAGTGTCAGGCCTTGGGACAGTCCTTCAGCTTCAGTTTTTTTAAAGTGGTCAATACACCAGAAAGGCTTCCACGGCTGTCACTGAAAGAGCTAAGACCGGGAATCTATTGGCTCTAAGTTCGTACACTGTTTTGTCCTTGGAGAAAGGATGAACAACTTGTCTTGAGACATTTAAGGGGTATGAATTCCCTGAGCTATTTTGCACCCTAATGAAGAGCTAAGCACACCCACTGCCTCAGTCAGCCAGTGCCATAGATAGTCAATGATTACAGAGTACAAAAGGTATTTTTTATACAGTTCTGGTGGTTGGGCAGGGTATGTGTGAATTCATCACTTGTGCTAGAACTTCGAAAAAGAATATCACAAGGGTGCTTACACTGGACGGAATTTTATTCTGGTTCAGCTGTGACTTTTAAAGACTTTTGTAATGCTTTTTTTAAATGGATTTCTGTGTCAGCCTTAAAGTGGATAGGAGGTGGGGGGTTTGTTTGTTTGTTTTTGTTTTTTGTTTTTCCAGAGACAGGGTTTCTCTGTATAGCCTTGGCTGTCCTGGAACTCACTTTGTAGACCAGGCTGGCCTCGAACTCAGAAATCTGCCTGCCTCTGCCTCCTGAGTGCTGGGATTAAAGGCGTGCGCCACCACGCCCGGCATGTTTTTCTTTTCTTTTCGGTTGTTTGGTTTTGTCTTTGTGAACAGGTTTTCTCTGTGCAGCCGTGGTTGTCCTGGAACTTGCGCTGTAGACCAGGCTGGCCTTGAACTCTCAGAGGTTCAAAAGCCTCTTGCCTCCCGAGTGCTGGGATTAAAGGAGTGTGCGTGCCAAGTGCCACCACTGACCTGTTGGGGGTGTTTTTCTTTGGTTTCTTTTAAAGCAAATGTCAGCTCCAGCCGCTGTAGCAGCCGTGCTCAGGATCCCTCCAGATGTATCGTTGTCCACTCATGCTCCTGGCTTGGGCCATTCCATTCGCTCCAGGTCAGGAATATACCTGCTCCTTGGAGCCGGCTGTGATATTGAGAATCAACTTGGGAGATCCGCCCTGCGGTGGCCAAGCACAGCCGTCAGCGTGCTGAAGATGCCCTGATCCTTCGTTCTGACCGCAAAGTTCTGCTCCGGGCAAGCAAAGCTCGAGGGGACACGCGGCCGTCCTGATGTCCAAACTACGGGGTACTCCTTGCAAGCCCAGGACCCTAACCCTAGGCCACAAGCTACACGGTGACCCAAAGCCTGGAAGGGCGGGCCATAGAAAGGCAACCAATAAAGGTGGAGCGCCACGAGCAGCCAGCCAATCCCAGAGAAGATTAGGGGCGGGGCCTGCATACGTTATAGTTCCTGGCCTGACTATTGGCTGCCAGGGTTGTTCAGGCCGTCTGGCTCCTTCCAGCTCTGAATCTGGAGGAAGAAGCCTAGACGCATCTGGAGTGCCCTTCTCTGGGTGCCAGGTCACCAAACCGAACCCAAAAGGCTCCCGCCACGCCTTGGTGCTGAGGATCTGGCGCTCACCGTGGGTCTTCCCGATTGCTCTGTACTTGTGCGTCTCGGGACCGCTTTGAGTCCTGGCTTCCTTGCTTTCAGAGCTACTGTTTCTTAGCCCACAAAACTCCGGGCTCCACCCCCAACATCACTTAAACTAGTGGTAGTGGTGCAAGCCTGTAACCCCAGGATTCAGTGGGCAGTGGCAGGGAGATCCTGGTTTAAAAGTTATCTTTGACTACATAGTTAGTTGAGATCAGCCAGCGATGCATGAGGTCCTGCCTCAGAAAGATGAGTGTAAGCCTAGCTTTAATGGCTAAACCATCTCTCCAGCCCCTCCCTCTCAACAGTTACCAAAGAAGACATCCAATGTCAACAACCTCTGACTTCTATACACACATGCGCACACATCTGTGAACATGTGTACACACCACACACACAAGCTCTCTACCCACCACCACCCCCGTCCCCGCCCTGAAAAGGAGTAAAGCCAGAGATGAGAGGCATGTGCTTATGAAATGAAGGAGGGATATGCCCCTTCTGTAGAAGTGACAGCATTGTGTGGTGATGTCGCTCCACGATTCGATCAGAGATAGTGCGTAAGCACTGTAAATGAGCCTGGGGGTAAACAGTGAAAACAGTGAACAGGGAAGACAGTAACAAGCCCAGCACATTGACCCTGGAGTGTGGGACCGCTAGCTTAGTGGACAGACATGAATATAAGAACCTTTTTAGGGATGTAAACCTATCACTCAACAAGAGATATTATGGGACAATAGAGAGATAGCTCAGTGGTTAAGAGCACTGGTTGCTCACCTGGGCTCATCTCCCAGCATCCACTGGGCTGCTCACAACCATCAATAACTCTAGTTCCAAGATCTAATGTCCTCTACTGACCTCTTCTGGCATCAGGCACTCACAGAGTGTACAGACATACATACATGGGGGCAAAACACTCACTCAGAAAAGGTAAATATTTGCTAAGAGGTATCATGGCGAAGGTCGGTGACACGGTGACACCCCCTGAGACTGAGAAAGGGGTGACAAAGTGGAGAACTGAAGATCAGTCTCTGAGGCAAAGGGGAAGAGCCTGGGAATCTCTCATCCATAGAGGGAAGACCCTCTATGGAGCGTGTTCCAGGAAGGAGTTCAACGTTCAGGAAGGACGTGTACAACAGCTTCTGGAACTTCTGCACCAACAGTGGAGGGCTAGGGTGACTGAGATGTGATGTAGTGTGGAGATATCAACTAGGCCACAGGGGACGGTGCTGCTGGGGTTTCTGAGCTTGCCGGACCGGCCTTCGACACAGGTGCGCATATTTAAAAATCTCCCCAAATAAAGCTGGCCTTGGCAGAACACCCTTACATGTAATCCCACCACTTGAGGGGCTGAGGTCGTAGGACTAGGACTGATATTAGTTCAGGCCAGCCAGGGCTACATACTGAGGCTCTGCTTCAAACCAAACAACAAAATGCCTTCAACTAATAGCATGTGGCCATAAATGCAGATCAATAAACATTGGTATTTACATGACATGCCCAGCATGTGTTCAGGCGTGTATGTTAGATAATAGTAGCTGATCTTTAGTGGATATTCATTGTACCCTATAGCTGCTCTATGCGGTTTAGCTGGAGCTGGGCCTGGTGTCAAACAGCAGCCTAGCAGTTATGAAGACTGAATAGGGAGAACGGAGAGTTCCAGGCCACTCTGTGGTCCTTGATGAAAATTTGTCTCAATCCACAACAAAAAGCAATCCAGTGCAGTGCACATGCCTGTAACCCTCATGAGACCTGATGGACGCAGCAGTGGGGGCTGGAAATCAAAGTCATCTTCCATCTTTCAGAGCAGCCTGTGTTACCAGGGACCTTGCTTCAAAACAAAGCAAAAGCAAAAAAACTCAACGCCAATCCCATTTCTTCCACCAGTTCCTCTTGCCAGCAGGATGCTTGAATTCCTCATTTTAACCCAAGGACCCGTGCACTGCTACTGTTTTGGGAAAGCTATTGGACCACCCTGTTTACTGAAGCAGCTGGTCACTCTTTACACTTTACACTGGCCTCACCTTCACACTTTCACACTCATGTGCACAAAATAGGGCTTAGGAACCCTGCAGTGGCAAGAAGGTAGACAAAAGGTGGAAGGCAGACAGCATGGAAATTTCTATTCTTATATTATCTATATTGGTATAAGCCATCACTTTTCTGTTGGTGTGGTCAAACACCGTGACTAAGGCAACTTATAGAAGAAAGAGTTTATTTGGGGCTTATGGATGCCGAAGGTAAGAGTCCATGATGGAGGAGTGGAGGCAGCGGGTGACAGACAGGTGTGGGGGCTGTGATAGCATCTGAGAGCTCACATCTTAAACTACAAACAGGAAGCAGAGAGAAGGCACTCAACAAAGCCTGAGCATTTTGAAACCTTGAAGCCTGTCCCCCTGTGACACACAAGGTGACCAGTAAGGTCACACCTCCCCAAGCCTCCCCACTGAGAACCACGTATTCAAATACATACCTGGAACTCATGGGGAACATCTCATTCAAATAATTTTTCCTAAGGTTGATTTTTCTAAGGGTGATTGTAGGGTAGAAATTAGAATCCCCTAAAATTAAGAATTCTATGAAGGTAGTTGTGGTAGAAGTTGCTGGTTGACCAGATGGACGTTAAGTCACACAGTTTCCTCTCTTACAGTGCTCAATTATATTGGACTTAAATCTTGTTTATGTTTTTGAAGATTTTCCCTAATATTATTACAGACTATCCATTATGCCTATCATCCAATGTACTCAGCAGCATTAAAAGTTATATTTGGCTGTCTCTTTATATTAGACTAATTAGACTAAAATAACTTTGATTAGACACAAAACATTTTTGTTGTTATTGTTTTGAGAAGGGAGTCTGATAAGTAGGTAAACCTGGAGCTTATTCCGTAGCTGAAGATGGCCTTGAACTTCTGATCTTACTTCTTCCACTAAGTGCTAGGATTACCGACCTGCACCATCACACCTGGCCGAACTGCTTAATTCTATTAAGGAAAGTGGAGTGACAGGAGAGATCTGATTCTCCTATAACATGATTTAATGAGGCTGCTTGAGTTGAGAGCTGTTCTGCATCAAACAAGGAACACAAACCCCCTGGGGTTCTATTTCTGGCTTCACTGCAGATTTTGCTGTTATACCCAGAGCAAGATGGAACCTGTTAGCTCTTTTCCATCTGCAAAATGCAGGCAATGCTTTTAGTCCTTTTCATGGAGATGTAGAATAAATGAGTACCATGAATGACCTTGACCTATTTTGTAATTGCAAATGCATCTTTATTCCTGTAATTTCACAAGAAATGAAAATAATCTCATAAGGGAGGCAGTCTGACAAGTTAATACAAAGCTAAATCTTTAAAATCTAGACCAGCTGCTCTTTAAAATTCCAGTTTCCAAATTTGAATAAGAAAGATAAATATATCTTTCAAGTAATGAAACTAAGAGGGAAGCAAAAAGACTCCTTCTAACTTGTGGTCAACTTGTTTGGGGAGCATGTTCTATTTTCAGTAAGATTAAAAAGAGCATCTGAAATATATTATTAAATTTTGAATCAAATGAGGCTGACTTGTTGGAAAAAAAAATTAAAGTCAAAGTGAATTTCTGTGTCCACAGGGATGTACATGAGAAGTTAGGAGGTTAGTGTCTCATCTCAGCACTTTGGAGGCAGAGCCAGGAAGATCTCTGTGGATTTGAGGCCAGCCTGGTCTACTCTGTGAGTTCCAGGCCAGCCAGGGCTACATAGAGAGTCTCTGTATAAGAAAGAAAGAGAGAGAGAGAGAGAGAGAGAGAGAGAGAGAGAGAGAGAGAGAGAGAGAGAGAGAGAGAGAGAGAGAGAGAGAGAGAAAGGGAGGAAGAAAGAAAAGGGAGGGAGAAGGAAAGAAAGTTAGCTGAGAAGCCTGTGACAATGTGTTTTAGGATGGCTTAATCCCTGTGAGATCTCTTCAGCAACCCTAAGCCTGACGTGGGTTGTGAAGCACAAGACTACAGTCTAACTCTTGGAGGCTGTGGCAGGAGGGCAAATGTAAGTTCTGTTTGATATCTTGCCTTGACCATGATGCTGGTAGCATTCATTGTTTGGACCCTGGGTTGCAGATTACAAAGAAAGAAGATGGGGCGGTAGAGATGGCTCAATGGCTAAGAGCATCGTTGTTCTTACAGGAGACCTGGATTTGGTTCCCAGCACATTCGCAGAGCTCACAACTATCCACAATTCCAGTTCCAGGGGCTCTGATGCCCTCCATTCATCTCCAAGAGCACCGAGCATGCACATGGTTCATATACTGCACACACACGAGGGCAAAACATGCGCATGAATAAAATACACTTTAAAAAAGGATGAAGGTGATCTATAATCATATATATAGTTTCTCAAATCAACACACTTTTATTCACTGACACAGAAGGGGAATCACCCTTTCCGATATGCTGGTTGGTATTCAAATGAAATTGGAGAAACAAGTATCTGTCTTTTGCTCTTGCTTACATTCTCCCATACTTTTGTTATATTATTATTATTATTATTATTATTATTATTATTATTATTATTATTTATTTGTAGTCCTGGCTATCCTGTCCTGGAACTCAATCTGTAGACCAGGCTAGCCTTGAACTCAGAGATCTTGCCTTTGCCTCTGCCTCTGCCTCTGCCTCCGCCTCCGCCTCCGCCTCCGCCTCCGCCTCCGCCTCCGCCTCCGCCTCTGCCTCCGCCTCTGCCTCTGCCTCTGCCTCTGCCTCTGCCTCTGCCTCTGCCTCTGCCTCTGCCTCTGCCTCTGCCTCTGCCTCTGCCTCTGCCTCTGCCTCTGCCTCTGCCTCTGCCTCTGCCTCTGCCTCTGCCTCTGCCTCTGCCTCTGCCTCTGCCTCCCTAGTGGTAAGATTAAAGGCATGCGCCACCACTGCCCGGCCTCTATACTTTTTTTTTTTAATATTTTTATTACATATTTTCCTCAATTACATTTCCAATACTACCCCAAAAGTCCCCCATAGCGCCCCCCACTTCCCTACCCACCCATTCCCATTCTTTTGGCCCTGGCATTCCCCTATATTGGGGCATATAAAGTTTGCAAGTCCAATGGGCCTCTCTTTCCATTGATGGCCGACTAGGCCATCTTTCGATACATATGCAGCAGACAGATTCTCTCCAATGTAGGCCAGGCTAGCCTCAGACTAATGATCCTCTTGTTTCATGGTTCCTCTGCATTTTAGGTAGCAATGTTTCAGAGGTCAGAGTAAATGGAAAAGTATGCGGTTTTGAACTTAATAAATACGCGTTGCTTGCTGAATTATTAAATTCAAGTTTAAATAACAAGTCATTTGTTTTTTATTTTTTGTTGAGACAAATTCTCACTGTGTAACCTTGGCTGACCTAGAATTCACTATAATGTTATGGAGTTTGTGACCCCTCGGAAAAGACCATAGACGAAATCCAATTGTAAATAAAGTATTTATCAATTAGCTGCAGGATGAATAATCTCTGAGTCAAATTTGAGATTGCCAAGCAGGAAGGGTATGGGGAAGGATTTTGAAAGGGAAAAGCCACATGAAGATCTTCAATATCCAGGCAAGCAAGGAAAAACTGTTCTGTTCTGCCAAATTAAGTGGTTAAGACAACTCAAAACAATCTTTGGGTATCTGCATGCACAAGTTATAGCAAAAAAAAAAGCAAAAATAAAAAAGCAGTTAATTATATCATAAGTAGTAGGTAGTCATGACAGCACGTCACTGAACCACAGTTACTGGAAGCTTAACTTCCAGAGCCTGGAGTCAGAAACAGATGGCTGGCGGGTACCAAGATGGATGTCTAGCATAAAGGAGCTTCTGTAGCCATAACAGTAGACCAGGCTGGCCATGAACTCACAGAGATCCACCTATCAGAGTGTTGGGGGTTAAAGGTAGACACACGATTCCCAGCTTCACAAGTCACTTTAAGGCATTTCTTTATAACCTTAATCAGATTGCAGAGGCAGAGTCCCAATTCCCAGACAGCCCATGTCTGATGACCCTGCCTTCATAGTAAGGTGGCACCAAGCACTGTGGGACACAGATGTGAGGCCTTAGGCTAGCTCGTGACAGGTCCAGGCGTAAGGCTACTTTCCCTGGGTTGCTGAGTTCTAGAAGGAAGTCAACAAGTCTTAGACTCAGACTTTGCAAAGATGACCCATTCCTGGGAGAGGCAGGGGTGGAGTGGAGCCCGTGGAGCTCCATGAGGGGTCTATAGAGGAAGGACAGTTCTTCAGACATCACAAAGAAAGTCAAGTGATGTCAAGCAGAGACACATCATTCAGATGATGGTCAGGATTCAGCATCCCTTTAAAATTGGTCTGAGGAAATCCTGGTGGTGGCAGCAGGGTCAGGGATGGGGTGGAATGTTCATTAGCTAAAATTTCTTACAACACCAGGACAGAAATGGTGTGTGTGTGTGTGTGTGTGTGTGTGTGCTGCAAGTATTTTTATGTTACTTTAGAGGAGACCTGTGGTTTCCTCACAAGTTTTCAGCATTACAAAGCACACACCTGTTTAGACAAGTTGAGGAAAAAGCCTGATTGACATTAATCTCAAACTACGGCTGGGAAGGTGTTTTCCTTTGGTGGCTTTGAAGTACAGATCAGAGGTGCCTTCTTTGTCACCCACAAAACTTTGATGTATTCGTGGAGCTACCGTTCACAGCCCAGGGGTAAAGCCAACATGTATCATCATTTCATGATTCAGTGGGAGATTTGTTAGGGAGAGCACAATTTGTTAATGCTTCGTTGTGACTTTGAAATGCCCGTAGGATTTCTGGACGGAAGCTAGCTCTGGATCCGATTCATTCACATCATTTAGTGAAAGACTGCAAAATGCGTGTGTCCAACTGCCAATAAAAGCACTTGCCTTAGGCTGGAGTGGGAGCAGGGGTAAGCCTGGGGCTTGCACATGCAGGGGCCCAGCTTTGAATCGTGACTTTGGTGTTGACTGCCTGTGTGCCCTCAAGCACACTTTCTCCTTTCAAGCCTCTTCATAAAAGGCAAGAGGATAATAATATTCTTATTAAGGTGAAGCACAATCACATATTTAAGGTGCCCGATATGTAAGTGGAAGATAGATATAATATTAACCTTGAGTGGAACTCTCATTTCTTAAAATCACTACAAAGTCTCAAATGAAAATGTTTGAGTTTTGCTCTCTTTATTAATATGTATTTATGTGTTGGTTTATTTTGCTACTGCAGATGGGATCTAGGGCTCTGAAGGTCTGTGCCACCCAGCATTTTCCAGTCTTGTTCTCACTTTAAAAGAGTTTTTTGAAACTGATCCACCAAGTTTACCAGACTGGCTTTGAACTCACTCTGTAGCCCAAACAGAACTTGAATTTGAGTCTCCTGCTTTAGCCTCACAAGTAGCTGGGAGTGCAGAACTGCCCTGCCAAAACCAGCTGAATTTTAAATGGATACACACACACACACACACACACACACACACACACACACACACACACACACAGAGAGAGAGAGAGAGAGAGAGAGAGAGCTCCCATTGCCTGACTTACCAAAGGATACCTATGAGATATGATAGCTCTAGGCAGTATATCCAAAGCTACAAGTCTCCCATTTCTATTACTATAGCAATCTATGGTTTCTGTTGGCTACATCTCCTTGATTCATATATTATACATAAAAGGATGCAGAGTTAGTGCTATAATTTAACTAGTAATATGACCTCCAACATGTAAGAAATCCTACTGTGCCATGAAGCTTCTATAGAAAAAAATGTTGATTAAGTAAGGAAGCCTGCACTTGCTCCATTTGCACAACCACCTATCCATCTATCCAGCTGTTCATCTTTCCATCCACCCACGCACCCACCTGTTACAGTCTAGGGATCTTGATGAGGTCCATGGCTTTTGGACAGTTAAAGAATTAAAAAGCAGGATACATTTTGATGTGCAACATTTAGCAGTAGGGGAAATCTCAGACGCAGAAAACAGACTCGAACAGTGATGAAAGACGTTCATTAGGGTTAGGAATCACACAGCAAAGCACACGGAAAGACCTCCAAAAAAGCAGAGTGGAGGGCTCAGGAGCCCAGTCTCCTCCAGGACTGGGTGTTTTAAAGGTCTTTGAGGGATCTTTGGGCAGTCTGAACAGAAACAAGGATGCCGATAGGTCTACAGCTTTGTGGTAAATATGCGTGGAACTGGCCTTGAACTGGTGTGGATGGACTCAGGGCCAAGGGGCCCTACTAGCAGGAGAAAAAGCCTGCCAGGCCTTTATCTCAGGCCAGGAGTGAGAGGAAGAAGCCAGAGATTTTCCTGTCTTATTATCTATTTGTGGCCATTCTTATCTCACTGTCTACCAGGGGTCTGTCTAATTCCTAGTCCCACACACCCACTCATCCACCTGCTCCTTACACCTTCCTCTCACCCACACATCCACCCATCCATCTACCTACTCATGTATCCATCCATCCATCCATCCATCCATCCATCCACCCACCTACCCACCCACTCATGTATCCATCTACCCATCCTTTCCTGAAGCTAAGCAGTGAAGTCCCAGTGTTAAACAGACTTGTCCTCAGAGTTTATGACTTATAGATCTACAAAAAAGGAATGTTAACATGCAGCAATGACCCTACTGGTGAGGCAGGGCTATGGTTTCTCAAGTCACTGCCTGAGGGAGGTCTGCTCAGAACCAATGGCTTCAGCCCTTTCAGTGATTTGCTTAGTTTTTAAGTGTTTCCCCCACAAAGGCTCATTCGGTTAAAGATTTGATGCCGAGGATGTGCTATTGGGAGATGGTGAAACCTGCAGGAGGAAGGGCTTCAATTAGAGAGGACTTCAAGGTCATTGGGAGTGTGAGCTTGAAGGAGGCACTGCCCAGCATCACAGGAGTGGTTCCGTTTTGCCAGTGTCTACTGTGTGTTCTTGCCCCATTTGCTGCCATAGGTCCAAAGCAACAAGGCCAACCAATGTCCTGCCAAAAACTTTTACCTACCTCCTGCCTATAAATGACAGGTGTCCTACTGAAACCACCAAATACCTTTTCTATCTCTGTACTCTTATTGCCAATAAAGTTTCATCACAACAATGTTTATACAAGTTATAAATTACATAATCACAAATACATATTCAACATTTATTTCTAATTATCTTATTTATATACTTTACCACATCCCTAATTATAGTGAGATCATTATGATCATGTAATGTTTGCAGAATCAAGGGATTTACCATGATTCATTTTTTTGTTGTTGTTGCTGTACACTTTTTTTTCCAGTTCTTTTTCTTTTAAGACACTTTTTTTTAAAAGATTCATTTATTTATTATATGTAAGTACACTGTAGCTGTCTTCAGACACTCCAGAAGAGGGCATCAGCTTTCGTTACGGATGGTTGTGAGCCACCATGTGGTTGCTGGGATTTGAACTCGGGACCTTTGGAACAGCAGTCGGTGCTTTAAGACACTTTTTAAAACTGAGGTATATATATGTGTCTGTGTGTTGGGTGTGTGCATATGTGAGTGTAGATGCTTACAGAGCCCAGAAAAGATCCCTTGGAGCTGGATTTACAGGTGGTTGTGAATCACCCAACTTGAGTCCTGGGTCCTCTGTGAGAGCAGGTGTGTACTCTGAACCACCCATCCCTTCAGCCCTCCTCTCTCTGTCTCTCTGTCTCTCTCTGCCTCGCCTCTGTTTCTGTCTCTCTCTGTCTCTGTCGTTGTCTCTCTCTCTCCCTCTCTGACAGAGTGTCCCATAGCCCAGGTTGGTTGCAAATTCACTATGTAGCCAAGGATAGCTTTGAGCTCCTGATCTTCCTACCCCATCTCCTAAATGCTGCTGGGATTACAGGTCTACACCAGCATACTCAGCCTGTGGCCAGCTTCTTTTAATTGCTGAGTGGGATTTCACTATATGGATATACTTTAGGGCTTTATCTATTCACATACCAGTGAATCTTCAGGCTGCTGCAAGCTTTCTTCTTCTTCTTCTTCTTCTTCTTCTTCTTCTTCTTCTTCTTCTTCTTTTTCTTCTTCTTCTTCTTCCTCTTCCTCTTCCTCTTCCTCTTCCTCTTCCTCTTCCTCTTCCTCTTCCTCTTCCTCTTCCTCTTCCTCTTCCTCTTCCTCTTCCTCTTCTTCTTCTTCTTCTTCTTCTTCTTCTTCTTCTTCTTCTTCTTCTTCTTCTTCTTCTTCTTCTTCTCCATTTTAAACAAACCTGCAGGCATTCATGTTGGTCTTGGAGGTTAGCTGCAACGTCCAACAGTCTCAGAGGTCACCAGGGGATTGTGCTTTTCCTCTGCTCGTTGCTTTGCTTCTAGCTCCTGATTTGATACCCAGCCCAGCTGACCACTAGCCTCTCCCTAGGCCCACTCCAGTAGGCATGGTAGTTACACAGAGAGCAGCATCCTGGGTTCCTCTGAGCTCTTTTTACAGGGTCCTATTTCAGTAGCTGAGCATGCTTAGCTTCGAAGATGTGTCACTCACACCAATGAGCAGAGTTGCCTCTGATCACCAGCTCCACCTTTAGTCTCTTCCCACGAAGCTTCCCCAGGTTCTGAAGAACTAAATCCTACAGCGAGTCTCTATCCTGTAGTACTTAAGATGTGTCTCCCTGACTGACGCTCCCAATAAAACTAAAATGAACATTGTTTCTTTGGAAAGACGTGTATTCACACGGTGGAAGGAGACAGATGACTCCCACAGGCTGTCTTCTGACCTCTGCATGTGTGTCACGGCACATGTGTGTTATATGTGTGGGTATATGTGTGAGTATGTACACCCACACAGTAAATGCTTAAAAGTTTAAAAATAAATTAAAAAGCAGACCTCGGAATGCCATCAAAATAATGACTTATCAAAACTAGTGACTGCTGGCGAGACAGGCCAGCAGATAAAAGGCTGCTGCCCAGCCTGGTGACCTGAGTTTGCGTGGTCCTCAGGTCCCACATGGAAGGAGAGAACCCACTCTTGAAATCTGCCATGCATGAGTGAGCATACACACAAGACACATAAATGCAGTCAAAACAAATGAAGACTCATATTAAGATCAGATCAGAGTTGACAACCTAACTTTAAAACCTCCCATACTCTCGGCTCCACCTGGGGTGCACACCCAGAATTGGATTCTGTGCTTGGCTTACCAAGCAGGCCTGGCAACTTTTGAACTGGTCTAGTCCATGGTCTTTGAGATTTGCCCACAGAGCTGTCACAGCGATCTCAAACAGTCATCAAGTTTCTGAGTGCTTGCTCTTTGTCTCGGTTAACGGTATGACCCAGGGCTGGTTGATGAGTGACCATGTAAGTAGCCCTCCTTGAAAGGGCTGCTGGTTTTGATGTCAGAGTGCAATGTAGGCCACGGCTGGGACATGAGGTGTCAACTGTATGCACAGCTAGTGTAGGAGACATACATGTAGGGACCATTCTCTCAGTTATTTCTCTCTCTCTGTCTCTCTCTCTCTCTCTGTCTCTGTCTCTCCCTCTCCCTCTCTGTCTCTCTCTTTTTCTTTCCTTCTTTCCTTCTGTTTCTTTTTGAGATTTCTTTCTTTTGCTTAATACCCTGTTTTTGAACCTATGATTTTATAATTGTGTGTGTGTGTGTGTGCGTGTGTGTGTGTGTTGGAGCCCCTGGAGCTGGAGTTACAGGCAGCTCTGAGTTACCCACCTTGGGTGCTGGGAACTGAACTTTGACCCTCTGTAAGAGCAACTTAAGCTCTTAAGTGGTGAGCCGTATCTTAACATTCTTTTCTGTGTTTACCCACCATATCTATGCCTTTGAACCTGGACAGACGCCAAGTTCATGAACTTAGACAAATCTGTTAGCTCAGTAGCCAGATTGCCCAGGTTTTGTTAGACATATAAAGACTGTATCTGAGAAGATAAAGATTCACAGATGGTGCCTTGATGGACAGAGGGGCTGCAGTGTCACCCCCCCTGGGGGGGCGGGGGTGGGCAGGCACAGCAGGAAGGTGGCAAGCAATAAAATGATAAGACATTTGTGGAAATGAAAGAAAGAAAATGTGTAATTGTTTAAGGAGGTGACTTCCTAGTTGCCTTGATTAATTAAACCTAAACTTTATTTTCCTGTTAACACTGGTAATGGTAAAATACCATTGGGTTTGATTTACTTCAGCAGGTGTCTTAATTAGGGTTACTATTGCTGTGATGAAACACCATGACCAAAGCAAATTGGGGAGGGAAGGGTTTGTTTGGCTGACACTTCCACAGCACAGTTCATCACTGAAAGGAGTCAGGATAGCAAGGCAGGGGCTTGGAGACAAGAGCGGATGGAGAGGTCATGGAGGGTGGAATGCTGCTTACTGGCTTGTTCCTCATCCTTGCTCAGCCTGCTTTCCTATAGAACCCAGGACCACTAGCCCAGGGAAGGCACCACCCACAATGGGCTAGGCCCTCCTCGATCAGTCGCTAATTAAGAAAATGCTCCGCAGGCTTGCCTATAGCCCAATCTTATGGAGGCATAATTAATCTTAATTGAGGTTCCCTCCACTCAGATAACTCTAGCTTGTGTTAAGTTGACATAAAATTATCACAGACTGCAGAAACCCAAGGCCCCAGAGCACTTGCTCAGGATCGTGGCTTCCCAATTAGTACTGCCAGAAGCTCCAAGCTGATGATTCTCGATGGATCTGGGCAGGCTCCACTAGGGCTACGTGGCTTCTGCTGGTTATCTACAGAATGGGGAGAACAGCAGTTATATCTGCTAATGGGACATCTAACACTCACTTTATGACCCGAAGGTGCTTGGAGCAGGGTCCAGCACATCATTAGCATTCAATAAATATTGAGGTTTTATCATGGCTGTAGCATAAGAATGCTTTTTCTTGACTAGTGTGGTTAGTTTTGAGGGGCAACTTGGCACAATCTTGGATCACCGGGGAAGGAAGTTTCAATGAGGAAATATAGAGATTAGGTTGGTCTGTGGGCCTGCCTGTGAGGGGTTTTCTTAGTTGGGCTAATTGAGGTTGGAAGAACCATTCTAAGTGTGGGTAGCTACAGCTAATGGGCTGGTGCTGGACCGAAGGAGGAGAGGTGAGCTGGGTACCAGTTTTCCTGGATTCTTCTACTGCTCTCTGCTATTGAGTGTGGATGTAAGGTACAGCCAGTGGCTTCGAGCTCTAGGTACTCCGGCTTCTTTGCAACGATGGACCGTGACTTGGAATTATGAGCCTAACAAGCCTTCTCTGTCTCAAGTTGCTTTTTTTTAAGGGTATTTTATCACAGCAATGGCTGGGGGGGGGGGGCTAAGAACATATGATATCACTATCACCCTTAGAATATTACTATCTGTGGATGACATTTTAAAAGTTGATTTGGTATACGCCTCTGTTCTGAAGCAAATTCTTCCTTTCCTAGGAAGCAGTGTGCATGGGAGTGGGTGCGTGGGCGGGTGTGTTGCTTTCCTGGGGTTCGGGAAGAACCATGGAGCATCTGATAGCTGAGGATTTGGGGAGCAGGATCATATAGATTTAATATCTCACAATAGGTCATCCTTTGGGGCTAGTGAGCTGTCTCAGTGGGTAAGGGCACTTGCTGCCAAGTCTGGCAGCCCAAGTTCAATCCCCGGAACCCACATGGTAGAATGAGCACCGACTTGCAAAGATTGCCCTCTGATCTTTATACCATCCCCTCCCACCCCAGAAGGAACAGGTAAGTGTAAACCACTTTAAAGAAAGACTACCTCCCCTGGCTGCTCATTTATGATGCAACTTGACTTTTTTCCATTTTAGCAATAAATAATTTAACAAAACATTGCTTTAATTTTTAAAATTTATTTATTTATTGTGGTACTAGAGGCTGAACTCAGGGAGAACCTCACACACTCCAGGCAAGCACTGCCCAACTAAGGTAGAGCCCAGCCCCTACATGGGAGCTGAATAGCACAGTATAAGGAAAGCCTCTGGCTGTGACTCTGACTAGGACCACTTGAAAATGAAAAGCCTACTGCTGTGGTATTTACTAGAAGAGGGTTACTCAGATGTCAGTGTGGAGACATGTCTTTTTCTGGTGTTGTGAGCCTCCTCTCCTCCATGAAACAAGGCCTGTCATTTACTAAAGAGCATCCAACGTCAAAAATTTCCTTAATAGGATTTCCCTGTGAGGATCCTGGATGGGTTCCTAGCTCACGTCAGAGCTCCCATCTACATACTGTGTGTTCCTTGGCTCTAAGTTTTAAGAACTTGGCATCCATTCTGACCTCCCTTGTTTTTATGGGTCATTGTTAATTTTCTTAACTCTACGTTGATACTGTCTTCAGTTACTTAGTGTATTCTGGTGAGACCATAAGTGTGTCTCACCATTTCACCATGATACACACTCCACCAAGGGTTTCAGTGAATAATTATTCATTTTTAATTAGGTGTTTTTTACTTTGTTGTTTGAGGGGTTGGGGAGACACACACACACACACACACACACACACACACACACACAGAGAGAGAGAGAGAGAGAGAGAGAGGCTTTGTGTAGTCCTCCTGTTCTTTAACTCTTTAATATATAGACCAGGCTGGCCTTGAACTAACAGAGATCCTCTTGTCTCTACCTGCTGTTAGGATTAAAGGTGTGAGCCACCATACTTGGCCTATTTTTGCTTTATATTTATGTGGTAGAGCAAATAACCAGAGTTTTATTCTATGCCTGTATATATTGGTATATATAAAACTCTTGTTATTTAATAGGAAAAAAGTCAGAATTGTTCTTTCAAGTTATATATCTCTATATCTATCTATCTATCTATCTATCTATCTATCTATCTATCTATCTACCTACCTACCTACCTATCTATCTGGGATGAATTTTCTATGAAGGCATAGTGGATTCATGTTAGAGGTGATTCTTTTTCTTTTTTTCTTTGAGACAGTCTGCTATGTTACTACCTAGGCTGACCTGTAACTCCATGTGTCCTGGCTAACCTTGAACTTGAAGCAATCCCCCTGGTTCAGGTGCTGGGATTACAAACATGAATTGCCATTCCAGGCCTAGAGGTGACTTTTGACTTTGAGGCACTATAGAAAAATATGTTTGATTACTTTTTCTTATTTTGTGTGCACATGTGTATTGTGTGGGCACATGTGTGTGGAGGCCAGAGGCCAGCTAGCCTGACTGTTTTCCCCCTTCCACTATGTGGGACCCCAGGACCAAACTCAGGTTGTCAGCCTATTGACAGCTGCCTTTACCTGCTGCACTAGCTACACTCTGCTTCTTTGTACTTTAAATCTCCCACATCATCAAATACCTTCTTAAGGGTCTCATCAAAGGGCAGACAACCAGCCTCCTGTGTTCTGAGTTTCTGGAGAAGCATGGCTCTCCTCAGCAGATTTTCTGGCTTCTTTGTCCCCAGTGAACATGCATACAGCCCAGCAATGTCTCTTCTCATCTTTCCTTTTATGAAGTCATTTTTAAAAAATACTCATCAATTAACTATGGTGCTGGGGACCAAATCAGGCCATTACACATGCTAGGTAAGACCTCGCCAATGAGTTACATCCCCAGCCCTGTGTGCACTCTGTGTGTGTGTGTGTGTGTGTGTGTGTGTATGTGTGTGTGTATGTATGTATGGTGTGTGTCTGTGTGTGTGTGTGTATGTATGTATGTATGTATGGTGTGTGTATGTGTGTTTGTGTGGTATATGTGTATGGTATTTGTATGTGTGTATATGTGTGTCTATGTATGTACGGTGTGTATATGTGTATGTATGCATGGTGTGTGTCTGTGTGTGTAGTGTGTGTGTGAGTGTCTGTGTGTATATATGGTGTGTGTATGTGTGGTATGTGTGTGTGGTGTTTGTGTGTGTATGTATGTATGGTTGGGGGTGTGTTTGTGTGGTATATATGTATGGTATTTGTGTGTGTGTGTTTGAGTGTGTGTGTATGTATGGTGTGTGTATGTGTGGTATGTGTGTGTGGTGTTTGTGTATGTGTGTGTATGTATGTATGGTTGGGGGTGTGTTTGTGTGGTATATATGTATGGTATTTGTATGTGTGTGTGTGAGTGTGTGTGTATGTATGGTGTGTGTATGTGTGGTATGTGTGTGTGGTGTTTGTGTGTGTATGTATGTATGGTTGGGGGTGTGTTTGTGTGGTATATATGTATGGTATTTGTGTGTGTGTGTTTGAGTGTGTGTGTATGTATGGTGTGTGTATGTGTGGTATATGTGTATGGTATTTGTATGTGTGTATATGTGTGTCTATGTATGTACGGTGTGTATATGTGTATGTATGCATGGTGAGTGTCTGTGTGTATCTGTGTGTCTGTGAGTGTCTGTGTGTATGTATGGTGTGTGTATGTGTGGTATGTGTGTGTGGTGTATGTGTGTGTATGTATGTATGGTTGGGGGTGTGTTTGTGTGGTATATATGTATGGTATTTGTGTGTGTGTGTTTGAGTGTGTGTGTATGTATGGTGTGTGTATGTGTGGTATGTGTGTGTGGTGTTTGTGTATGTGTGTGTGTATGTATGTATGGTTGGGGGTGTGTTTGTGTGGTATATATGTATGGTATTTGTGTGTGTGTGTTTGAGTGTGTGTGTGTATGTGTGTATGTATGTGTGTATGTGTGTGTGTATGTGTGTATGAGTATGAATTGTCTATCAGCTTCCCCAGAAAGCCTAATTAGTGGTGAGACTGAGATGATACCAACTATGTAGATTAATGTAGTGAACAGAAACCCTCAGAACAATGTAATAATTGATGTTTTGGCAAAAATTGATCATAGAGGCATCTGAACATGATGTTTTTAGTGAAAGGCAGAGATTTTAATTTTTTAAAAAGATTTACCTATTGTAAGTGTGTGTCTGTTTTGTTACTTGTATGTGTGTGCACTGCGTGAATGAGTTACCTGGTGCTCATGGAGGCCAGGTTAGGGTGTCAGAGTTCCAGAAGGCTGTGAGCCACTGTGTGGGTGCAGGAACAGTACTCATAACTGCTGAGCCATCTCTCCTGCCCCAGAAGGAGAGATTAAAAAACACTCTTTCAATATTTATAGGTCATGGCGGATTTTGCCCTGTGTCTTATTGTCCAGAATCTAAACCACCTTCCTGTTTGGAAAATTCCTTCTTTTATGACTCTTGGCTCACTGTAGAGCTTGTGTTCCATTATGGTGACAATAAAGATCAAATGTGGTTATCTCTGCCGGCCTGAGTGCAAAGCACACAGGAATGTTCTGTCAGCTTTGGCTCAACTAATGAGATCTACTCTTGTAGAATTTTAAGGTTGGAACACAATCACAGAGATTCAAGAACGTTATAGATTCTTGTGTTTGGTTCCATTTTTATGCTGAGTGATGTTGTAAGAAATAGCATTATGAGACAGCAATGTCTAAGGGCTTCACAGTAACCTCCAGTTATGACGTCATCTTACTTCGACAATTACAAAAGTTACCCCTTCATTCCATAGGCTCACAGGTCATTATTTTGTCTATTTGCATACATGTTCATCGGACAACTGATATCTTCAGCCATGTTTGTGGAGCTGGGACAGACTGTCATGGCCTGGGTGGCTTAGAAATGCTACAGGTTTACTTGGTACGTGGTTTCTGAGGCCGAAAAGTCCAGGTGTGAGAGTATGCTTGAGTGTGTGTGCACACATATATGTTTATGTCTGTGTTCACGTCTGTGCGTATGTGTGTTATTAATAGACCAAGACCTTATCTCAGCTTTCATTTTTCAGAATTCGCTTGATAAAAAAATTTAATTCATGAGCCAGGTGTGGTGGTGCTCACCTTTAATGCCAGCACCTGGGAGGCAGAAGCAGTCCGAGCTCTGTGAGTTTGAGGCCACCCTTGTCTACAGAGATAATTCTAGGACAGCCAGGGCTACACAGAAAAACCCTGTCTTAAACAACAACAACAACAATAACAACAACAACAACAACACAATTAATTCATGACTTAATTCTGAAGAGAAGCTGGATTTTTGTCTCTTTGTTGGTGTAGGTCTGTGACCCCAGCTACCCTGGAGGCTGAGGGAGGACCAGTACTTTCCAGGTTGCCTTAGGCAGCTTAGTGAGACTGCTTTACAATTAAAAATTGATTTAATTTAGGCTGATGGTGTGATTTATCATGGAGTACTTGGTAAAAACAACAGACAACAACAACAAAATCACGTAGTTTTTTGTTTGTTTGTTTTGTTTTATTTTGTTTTGTTTTGTTTTGTTTTGTTTTTTGAGCCAGGGTCTCATTACATTTGCCAGGCTGGTCTGAAACCCACCACTCTCCCATCTCAGCTTCTCTGGCCCCTGGGGTTACAGGCTCTGACACTATTCCCAACTCAGATAGATATTATGTGTGGCTCGCCTTATCCCTGTGGTTCCCAGCTAGCCACAGTTCCCTTCACCACACAGAGATCCTCACAGGCAGCTGTGAAGTGCTCTGGCTTTAGGCCTCCAGATACCTCCCGGGGAAGCCTCCTACCACCTGGTCACAAGTCTCAGTAGTACTGAGGGCTCTCTGGAGAGGATCCTGAAGTCCTCTGCGGTCACTTCTCTTCAGAGTGTGTGGCACAGGGAGACTCACCCAGTCAGTCACCTTTCTCCTTTCTGGCCTTTGCTTTGCCTAAGTTAGACTATTACTCTCCTTTCTCCTGCTCCAAGAAGCTTTGGTGTTCAAAATGGGTGTGAATGGCAGGGTAGCAGGGGGAAAGTAGAAATCACAGGCTTCCAAGAACGAAAAGCACCAAGGTTCAGAGTCGGACAAGCTGAAGTACCCTTTCAACAGGAGCCTGAGACCACAGAGAAACAGCGACCAGGGCATATACCAGATCACGACTAGATTAATTTTTAACTACTATTTTTTTTAATATACTTTTTCTTTGAATCTGTTTAATGCTTAATTCAGCAGTGAGCCTAGCTTCTATCTAGTTTACACTTGGGCCAGGCACCTCCCTTTTTTGCTTGGGTCACTGATTCCTTATCTATGCCTAGCTGGGTTTCTTCTTTCTACCATACAGGGGACTTGCTGTATGTAGCGTGGGGGCTGGGCAGTACACTTGGAAGGGGCTGATAGTCTACTGGTTTTTCTTTAACTGGGTGACACTTTTTATCTTTATCTTAGGCCAGGCTCAAAATTTGCTCAGCTCAGGGCTCGGGGAGCAGCAGGGCTGTGGAGCACTTGCTTGGCGTGCACAAAGGAGCAAGGTGGGGTAATTGTAGCGATGGTCGTCCCTCATAGCCAAGGGCTTTGCTTCCAGGGCCCTGTGGCCAGCAGAACTTTCTTTATGGAAAATTGGAAAAATGTTGGTGTATAACCCTGCAGACCCTCAGATATACGTCCAATCTTCTCCATTACTTATAATAGCTCATACAACTGGCTAGGCAGGAGGAGTCCAGGAATTCTGGGAATCTGCTGGTCTCTGAGTGATCCCTGTCCCAGGGTTATAGACCCCCATCCCAGGTTATAGACCCTTGTCCTGGCCACCATGGAAACCCCTGTGTTCTGGAATCTGAACTCAGGCCCTCATGTACATACAGCAAGGGTTTCAGCCCCAGCCATCTCCCCAGCCCTCAGTGTGAGTTCTTGGTAAGCATGCAGCTGCTCTGCTCATCGGTCTAGTTCCCTGCTGACTTGGTACAAATGAATTTTTACTTTGTAAGCTACAGTTCTATTTGGTTTTTATCTCAGAGGCAGCTGAATCTTGTCCTAAAGAAATATTGCCAAATATGCAAATATGTCTTGTTCACATACCTAAACGTTACATTTTGTTTGTTATGCACACTCTTTGACCGTTTGACACTCAAAGAATGTGGTATCGTAGTTGCAGATTGAGTCATCGGATAAGTGCTTAAGAGGAGAGCTGTGATGTTGATGAGAGAAAGAGTCCATTGCTCCAGGAGAAACCGGACACTGTTCAGATATTTTCTACGCACCGGTATTAGCTACTTTTCTACTGCTGTGATAAAACACCATGATCAAGGCATCTTCTAAGATCTTAATTGGGGTTATAGTTCCAGAGAGTCTGTGAGGGTGCGGTGGAGGCTTGGCAGCAGCTGGTAACAGAAGCAACTGAGACGTCTCTGTCTGTCTGTCTGTCTGTCTGTCTGTCTGTCTGTCTGTCTGTCTGTGTGGTAGCAGCCAGAAATGGACACATCTCAGAAATGCCCAAAGCTATGGACACATCATAGAACTACCCAAGGCTGCAAGGAGAGCCACCATGTCCACACAATTTGTCCACACAAATGATGCAGATGACATGTGTGTTTCAATACCGTGTTAATCGAACAACATCCCTTTAGTGAAGTGCCCTTTATAGTATAATTCCATGTATTAGTTATAATCCAAAGGTTAGCTCTGGTTTTTTTTTTCTTCTGTTTGTTTGAGGCAGGTCCTCACTATGTAACCCAGTCTGGCCTTGAACTTGGTACTTTCTAGTCTCTGCATACCAAGTATTGAGATTACAGGCATGTGCCTCTATACTCAGCTCAAAATGTATATGTTAATGACTTTCATTATATGATATGGCATAAGCATATAAATGTAATAAGCTAAAACTCACATTTCTCCACTTCTGAGCCTGGCGTTACAACTTGGACATAGTTGCCCAATCATGGCCAAGCTAGCCAGCCTCCAGATGGGGACACTTGGTTGGGGACACTTGGTTGAATATATAGCCATATAGACTATATGGCCAATAGCCTATGAGCAAAACAAGCATGCTACTTCTAGAATAAGGACATGCACATCTTTGTGTTCTCCTGGAACCCTGGTTAGTGGGGAAACTGTATGGCAGCATTGGCTGTGGAGACTGTGGCTTGGAAGGGACACAGGTCTTGCAGAGACAGTGGGGAAGGCATAGCCACTGGCTGTGTAACACTATTATGTCAGCAGATGCACAAGTGAGATATGAACCCTGTTGTCCCATGTCATAGAAATTGGGATGTCACAGCATCTAGTGTTACTGTCTTTGTTTGGGTTTCCATTGCTGGGCAGAGACACCATGACCAAGGCAATTCTTATAAAGGATGACCTTTAATTTGGGCTGGCTTACAGTTTCAGAGGTTAGTCCATTATCATCATGGAGATAAGCCTGGTAGCATCCAGGCAGACATGGTGCCAGAGAAGGAGCTGGAAGTTCTACATCTTGATCTGAAGGCAGCAGGAGAAGACTGTCTACCACACTGGTTACAGTTTATGGATAGGAGACCTCGAAGCCTGCCCCCACAGTGACACACTTCCTCCAACAAGGCCACACCTCCTAACAGTGCCACTCCTTATGGGCCAAGCATTCAAACACATGAGACTATGGGAGCCATTCTTATTCAAACCATGGTGCTAGGTTATCCCACCTAGCACCAGTGACACGCACCTTGCTTTCCTTTTGATAGCTGTGTGATTTAGTTAAATGTTATAATAACACCTGTAGGAGTCAGGAGCTAAGGAGCTTCTTTACTGAGTTAGAATTCCTCAAACCTCCAAGACCTACAGAAGTGTGGGGAGCTCCACAGAGGAGAGGCCAAAGGCTGGTCAACTGACAAACTACCTCAGAACATTTCCATTTACACTAGAATGAGAGCCGTGTGGAAAGTCACCTGGACACACCTACATTATTACTGTGCTAGAGAAAGATTCGGGGGTCAGCTGCGAAGAAGTTTGCTTTTCTTGAATGGAGTAGTATTTTATACACAATAGTTATGTATAAGCCTGGGATTTCAAGTTGCTAAATATTCCTAAGGGCATAAAGAGGTTGAATAAAAGACCAGCCCACCCATTCATCATGATACCTCAGATAAATAAATAAATAAAGGAAGCTGAATTGAATGGTGTGTGACCTATCAGAAATCACAGGTTGGTTCTCTGGGCTTAATTTCCAGTGAGCCATGGCGATACACTGAATCCACCAACTCAAAATGAGTTAGAGTAGCTCAATCCAGAGGTATCGAGAGGCAAGCTGAATGAAGCCTGAGAACCCAGAAGTGTGCACATCAGCTCTGGGGAATGACTTAGGAGGCTGTACAGAGGTATACACCTGTGATATCAACAATTAGGAAACCAAGGCAGAAGAATCATGAATCTAAGGCCAACCTGAGCTACATAGCAAGTTCCAAGGCATCTATAGAATGAGACCATTTCTTTAAAAAGGAAAAGAAAAAAAAACCCCAAGAATACTGGGATGGGGGCTTGTAATTATTTGCAAAATCAAAATAGCATAATTGCTTGGCAATGAGCTAACTGTGAAATGGCAGACACTCCTGGCTTCTCGTGGCTCATGTTCTGAGGTTTTTCATTCAGTGTTAGTGTGGTAACTAGACCAGAGCTCTGTGCACAAAGGCTTTATTTCAAACAAGCCCTTCACACACTGCCTGATTATGTCCACACAAAACCATGTATCATCATAAGGACTGTATATAATGCCAGATGAAATCAAGGTTTCTGATGTCTCCGAAGGTCTGAGTGCCTGGACTGATGTGTCCAAATATGTAGAAGTAGACGTCAGTTCAGTTGACAAATCTCAGATTAGCCCTGGAATTTTTATTTTTAGACTAGCTATTTTTAGTGCAAAACTCCACCAGTGTTCAGGAATAGATGATGGGGCAACTACTTCAAATTCTTGACCCTGGGAAGGGCCCACGTACGCCGAGAGTTCTTTCGAGAGCTGTGTATCCTTCAGGCATCCGCCGTGCCATTTCTCTTGTCATGTGAAACCTAGTCACTCCTCTCAGCAGTTCTGAGCTATAGCTGCACCAGACAAGCCAAGTCACGTGAAAGCCAGAGAGAACCTGGCAACGGGCTCACGGGCAGCTCAGAGTCCAGGAGGACATCAGACAGCCAGGAGTCATTTGCAGACTCTTGCTACACTTGATGCATGCCAGTATCCACAAGCTATGTGAAGTCCCATCTTAACATAGTGTGATACCAGCATCTCTACAGTGGTAGCTTGTGAAGAAGAAAGCATACGATGAGATAGAAAGCAAAAGACCTAAGAGGGGCTCAGATCCTACCCCCTTTTAAGTAACTACCCTTTATTGCAGGAAAAATCAACTCTGCAAGGTCAGCATTAATCCCTTCCAGGTATGGGGTCTGCGTGACCCCTAGACTAGGCTCTGCCTGTAAGGGCTTCATCACCACATATGGGGAATAAAGGTTCCAACCCTCCTCCACATCACTAGTTCTCCAGCTCCTTTCTGCTACATGGAGTCATGGAAAGATATTGGTGAAGGCAGTAAGCATTACATCTGCTGGTGCCTTGATCTTGAACTTCCATTGTCGACTATGTGAAAAACGGCATTATGTGGTTTATGATCGGCTGGGAGGCATTTACCATAGCAACCTGAGGGGACCGAGCCTCATAGACTTAAAACAGCCACGTCTACGCCAGTGATGACTGGAGCTATGTCTTCATTCGAACCCTGCCTCGGACTCCAGGAGATATGTCATCTACCTGACTGCCTCTTAGATGACCTATGTGAGTGTCTGGTAGGCACACCTACTTACTTCTTCATGATCCCTGCATCTGTGATAGAATACCTGGCAGGAACAATGTAACGAATGATTCGTTGTGGCATTCCGTGCAGGGGATACAGTACATCCTGGAGAGGACCTGGGATAGCTGGAGGCATAGAGACAGAAGTCAGGGAGCAGGGTCTGGAAGGACCACCAATCTGCATGACCTACTTCCCACTTCCTCCAGCTGGAACCCCCTACCAAAACAAAGGTTCCACGACCTCTCAAAATGGTGCTAATCATCTGGGGGAATCAAGTGTTCAGACTCTTAAGCTGATGGGGAACATGCCACAATCAAACTGAAACCTCTCGTTTCAGTTAAACTGTGTCTGGAGTCAAGCATGGTGGTGCAACACTTTAGTCCCTGCACTAAGGAGGCAGAGGGAGGCAGATCTCTGTGAGTTTGAAGCCAGCTGGGGCTACATCATGGGACCCTGTTTCAGATGCACGCACACACACACACACACACACACACACACACTCGAGGCAACTCCTAGACCCCTGATCCTCTCACTCCCACACCTGCTTCACAATCACAGAAATCCTACGGAAGCTACTCCAGAACATGTCTGTCTTGAGACTGCTTTCATCATCTTCACAGCTCCACCTCAGTTGGGCAGAGTTTCCCCCAAGGAGGCCCCTGGTCTGGCTCTCAGGTCCTACCCTGGTTTCCTGCAGTCTACCACAGCCAGAGGGAGTCTCAGAGAACCTAAGTCAGTCAGTCAGTCAGTCAGTCAGTCAGTCAGTCAGTCAGTCAGTCACCTGCTCAGATTCTCAGGAGCGCTTCACTCCCTACAGTGCTCTGCTCTGTTCTCTCTTTTCCCCTCATGTGTTCGGTTCTCTCCTCTACCTGCAAAGTCCTTATGATCCCCCAGAGGTTCACCACCTCTCTCCCCTCTCCCTGCACCCTTGCTCTGGCCCCACTGTCCCTGCCCACCTCTGAGGCTCCAGGCTCAGTCCTGCTCACTGCTCTCCTGCTACCTAGTACCTGACTCTCCCTTCATATCAGTACCTATTCCGATTGTCTGTCTTCAAGTCTGCCCTGTGTGCTTGGGAGCTCTACAGGTGGATATGCTCACAGTCTTTATTCCAGAGGAACTAATATGATTGTGCATATACATCTGTCAAGACATCTATGTTGTTTGCTCTTTTTGTTGTTGTGGTAATCCTACTCAGGGGAGAGCCTACGGCCTTACATCCTTTCTAGCAAGTTCTGTATCACTGAGAAACACCTCCAGCCTCTTTTAAATTTGTGATTTGAACAGCCTCACTAAGTTATTGAAGCGAGCCTCAGACTGTGTCTCCAATAACTGGGTCCGCAACCGTGTGCCCCCGTGTCTGGTTGTGGGGCTTAGTCTCCACTGTCAGGTTGAACTATGTGTAGGAGAGTCAGCAAGCACAATGGGGAGTCTGTCTGTGAAGACTCCAGAGCTGATTGACATGTGAGCCGCAACTGAGGGGGCAGGCCTACTTGGAGTGTGGGTGGCACATTCAATAGACCGAGGTCCTGGATATGCCCGAAGTAGTCGTTGAGTTCTACTTGCGTTTTAAGCACATTATAATCGGTTCTCTTGTGGAGGGAGCACCTACCTCATTCCACAGCACAGAGTACCCCAGGAGTTGTTTGAAGAACACTGCAAATAAGATTCATTTACACTGTGGCATCGCACTGAGAAGTGCCTCTGTGAAGTGGCACATTCCTCAGCAATCACTTACATTAACTTTCTCTTTTAACTCCATGTCTGGAGAATCATCTTCCTTACTTAGAAAACATCACTTTCTTCTCCTCCAAACCCCTGATTATAGCCTTTCTGAGAACTGTCAGAAAACTACGTGGCACAAATGAATACCGTGGGGGTTCTCTCCACATCCAAAATAAGGACAGCGCCATAAAGATCCGTTAACTTACTAAACAAAGAAAGAACAGGACACATCTAACTTTGCCCATGAAACAACTTGGCAGATTCAAAAAGGTTAGCCCTCCTAGATTAATGGTCTCTGAAGTGACTTTTAAAAGTGTATAACTCCTCAGGTCCAGATAGAATCTTCTAACACATTCTTGTGGGTTTAAAGGAGGAATGTTTCTACCCAGAGAGAGTTCAGCGGCTAAGAACATGTACTATTTTTGCTTGCACAAGGCTCTTGTTGGGTTGCTCACAATTATGTGCAACTCCAGTTTAGGGGAGCTGTCACCTCCTTCTGGCCTCCTCAGACCCCTACACTCATGTGTGTATATGGGCGTGTGCATGTGTGTGTGTGTGCGCACACACACACCCACACACAAAGTTAAAATACAACCTTTAAAAAGTAGACATGTTTTTAAAGATTCAGGGAGCATGCACAGCTGGCAGAGGCGATGCACACATGGGAGAGGAGCGTGTGGGCTCACACTTGTGTATGCTCACAAAACCACATGCAGGCATACAAGTGATCAGAGTGCAAGCGAGTGCTCACTCAGTTGCTCTCGCAGGCCCTGTAGCAACCTGGGTTCCATGCAGACCATGAGGGATCTCTCTGGTCACAGAAGTTAGCTCAGAGCAGAGATGGTGGTGGGGACTGAAGACACAACGCAAGAACCATCCACTCAACTGGTGTAGACCTGAGTTTTATTTCTACCGTATATAAGTGATGAAGACATGTGTGCATTGCCTTCCAGGCAATACGTTACCTTCCAGGTAACACGATATAGTATTCTTCATTGCCATCTCAACAGGACTTACAGTCATGTTGTAGATACATGGGGTGCAGGGGAGTGGGAGGTGTCTAGAGAGGTTTAACAGGGAAAGGAAAACCCATCCTACATTTGAGTGGCAATCTCCATGGAGTCCAGGACTAAATTAGAAGAAGAGATAAACTCTGGCATACAAGTCTCTCTGCTTCCTGACAGTGGGTGTCATGTAACAGCAGCCTCTTGCTCCTGCCATCTTGCCATCCCCGCCCTGACGGGCTGTACCCTTGAACTGAGAGCCAAAGCAAACCCTGCCCTCCTCAACTCCCTCTCACCGGCTATTTTGTCACAGCACTGACTGGTGTATACAGGGATAGGAGGAGACTAATTAAAGGGGCCAAATTACCAGCAAGGTGTTTATCCACATGAGCGACCAATGGCCTCCTTCCGAAATGGTCCCTGGGTATACTTTCTCACCACTCCCAGCTCCCTCAAGACTTGGGCCAGGCTCTCTAGCCCTCAGTTAGCAGTAAATGCCCTGCTCCCATTGTGTCCTGGGAGCTATTGAGCCACACCATCATTTTCTAATCCCACAGGGGACAGAAGACCCACCAGGTGTCTCGGGCAGCCCTTAGTTGGAGCCTACTCTGGATGCGGGGTATTTTTACCTCATACCCATTCCTACACAGGCGTAACCAAGGCTTGTCTTTGGCCATGTGGCTAAGACATGGCAGCAACACAATCTGAAATCACTCTGCTGCTTTACCCTAAACTGCAGACTCTTTTAACTGTACCATAATTCAGCAGAAGCCCTCCCGGGCTCAATGCTTAAATATTCTCACCAACTGTGGATTTACCTAAGACCTTTAAAATGGCAGCAAGAACTTGTGATGAAAGTCGACTTTAGGAACCCTTTTCCTTAGGTTTCCTCTTTCTGTGTAGTTTTTCTTTCCTCTTCCCCACCCTCTCTCTTCTTCTCTAGTCCCAACTCTATCTTTCCTTTCCTTCCTTCCTTCTTTCTTCCTTCCTTTCTTTCTTTCTTCCTTCCTTCCTTCCTTCCTTTCTTTCTTTCTTTCTTTCTTTCTTTCTTTCTTTCTTTCTTTCTTTCTTTCTTTCTTTCTTTCTTTCTTTCTTTCTTTCTGTTTAAGGCCTGCCCCTTGCTAGCTACATCTTTTGATGTGCACAATAGGATTTTTGTCTATCTTATCAATACAGATTTCCTGGGTCCTTACTTTAGCCCTTGATCAGTCTAGGGGCAGTGATATCCTTGGGGGAAGTTCTATGCCTAGAGGTGGTCTGTGTGCATGGGTCAAGGCTCCTCTAAATATCTGATATGCCAGGCCAGTGAAGACAGCAGCTCTAGGTGTCCTCTCCCATCCCGTGCTTCTGTGGTCTTTGCCATGCATGGGTAGACGTCCCAGCTTCCCTTTCTTCTTATTCTCTGAAAAGAGAAAGAATAAGAAGGTCTAGATGGTTGTGGGATGTGGTCTTCCACCACCTGAGGACTGTGGAAAGGGACTGGAAATGGAACACGTGCTTTTCTCTCTCTCTTCCTTCCTTCCTTCCTTCCTTCCTTCCTTCCTTCCTTCCTTCCTTCCTTTCTTTCTTTCTTTCTTTCTTTCTTTCTTTCTTTCTTTCTTTCTTTCTTTCTTTCTTTTCCCTCCCTTCCTTCCTTCCTTCCTTCCTTCCTTCCTTCCTTCCTTCCTTCCTTTCTTTCTTTTTCATTATCAAGCCTTACATTTTCCAAGAGATTACAAATGTGACCTGTGGCTCTTTTGCAAAAATACAAGTGTGAGCCTAACAATGAGGAGAGGATGAAGGTTCCAGCAGGCCTGCAGGGAAGCAGAACAGGCTTGGTACCACCAGGGGATGGCAGTAGTGGTGCCCCTGGTCTCCCTCATACCCCATTGCAGGTGTGCTTGCATATGATGCCAGATACCCTGACACCCCTTAATCATAAAACAGATGGACTAAAGTTCTGGAAAACCCAGCCAACCATTGTCACAACCATTGTAACAGGAGCTGTCATTGAAAGGGCTCTATTGATGGATGGATCAGAAGCCACATGCATTTGTGGATGAAGCTTGCTTGCCATGCATAGCCACAGTCCTATGGCTGTGAACCGGGCCATTAGATTCTGCTCAGCAGCATTTCCTCCAAGCCTTCTCTTATTGCTTGTGGAACCATGTCTGGAGAGGGTGCATCTTTTTTGTTCAGCATGACTCAGACTGCTAGCCACACATGCACTCACATGGCCAGCCCGAGTTATTTTCCCATCTTTCCAGGAGCCTTTGAGTTCCTTGTCCTCATAAGGATCATCATGCAGTCCACAGCCCCGGGGGTGGTAGGTGTTTAAGCACCATCGTCTGTTCTGGAAATGATGCATTGAAGGTTTGGGGCAGGCAGAGGCAGAGGCAGAGGCAGAGGCAGAGGCAGAGGCAGAGGCAGAGGCAGAGGCAGAGGCAGAGGCAGAGGCAGAGGCAGAGGCAGAGGCAGAGGCAGAGGCAGAGGCAGAGGCAGAGGCAGAGGCAGAGGCAGAGGCAGAGGCAGAGGCAGAGGCAGAGGCAGAGGCAGAGGCAGAGGCAGAGGCAGAGGCAGAGGCAGAGGCAGAGGCAGAGGCAGAGGCAGAGGAATATGATCGAGTCATATTCAAGGACGAGGGAGTCACATATCTTAGGATTGAATCCTGACACTAGTCTGGAGTAACTATGAGCTCTAGAGCCTCCGTTTCCTCATCTGAACACCCCCTGTTCAGGCTTTGGAGCACTGAACTGGATAACCAAAGGCTTTACTCAGTGTCTCTTAACTTAGGAGGGTGTCCGTACACAAGAGCCTGTCAGTGCCAGGACTTGTGTAATAGTGACATCCCTGATAACATGGATAACACCAGTCCTGTCTAGCCACTGAAACCCAGGGGGAACAAAGGAAAAGAGGTTGATGTTTCTTGGTACTTTCACATCTCAGAATTGCTCTAAGATGAACAATTTCACACAAAGAACAGCAAACCTCCACCCCTGCTAATGACTTTTTATCATCTTGGTTTATCAGTTCAAAATCTGCTGATGAGATAGAGAGGACGTCTTCCTCTAGACAGGACCTGGGACCCAAGAGAAGTCACACAAATGAGCAAAATGACCCATAGAGGAGTGTGGCTTACTGTGCAACTTGAGACACAGATGATGAAGTCTATATTCTATTTAACAATACGTTCTGGACCTCTACATTGTATGTCCATTGTGAAAGAATTCGAAATAAAAGGGTGTGGAAACGTCTAATCTGTGTATGCCAATAGGCAAATGGTAAGGAAAATCTGATATAGAGCCTTACTAACGAGGACTGAGCAGTCAACCAGGAGGAAGGGTTCCTGTGACTTTGAACACGGGTGAGCCTGGAGGACATTGTGCTCAGCAAAACCAGCCAAGCCCAGGAAGATAACTACTAACACTCGGGATCTAAGAGAATCAAATTCCCAGCAGCAGAGGGGAGCTGCCGGGTCATGAAAGCTGGTGATGGGGGTGGCAGGTAAGGAGAGACCAAATGGCTCCCTCTAAGTAAGATGGAGGAGTAAGTTTTCGAGAGAGAACACATCGTGATAGTAACTGTATCTCATTGTACATTTCAAAATGCCTGAAAGTAGATTTAATGTTGGAACAGAGAAACACTAAATATGAAAAGTAGCTCTTCCTGCCGGACCAGCACCGGAGTAGCTAGAGCGCAGGGTTGGCTGACACCCGCCAGCTACCCATGACCCCTCGCCACAGGATTTTGAGACTTCTGGTGAGTGGAACACAGCTTCTGCTCCAATCTTTAAACAGTTACAACGACAACAACTAACCCCAGAGATTACCAGATGGCGAAAGGTAAAGGTAATAATCTTACTAACAGAAACCAAGACCACTCACCATCATCAGAACCCAGCACTCCCACTTCGCCCAGTCCAGGGCACCCCAACACACTGGAAAAGCTAGACACAGATCTAAAAGCATATCTCATGATGATGGTAGAGGACATCAAGAAGGACTTTAATAACACACTTAAAGAAATACAAAGGAACACTGGTAAACAGGTATAAGATATTAAAGAGGAATCACAAAAATCCCTTAAAGAATTGCAGGAGAACACTGCTAAAGAGTTACAAATCCTTAAAGAAAAACAGGATAACACAATCAAACAGTTAGAAGTCCTTAAAGAAAAACAGGAAAACACATCCAAATAGATGATGGAAATGAACAAAACCATACTAGACCTAAAAAGGGAAGTAGACACAATAAAGAAAACCCAAAATGAGGCAACACTGGAGATAGAAACCCTAGGAAAGAAATCTGGAACCATAGATACGAGCATCAGCAAAAGAATACAAGAGATGGAAGAGAGAATCTCAGGTGCAGAAGATTCCATAGAGAACATCGGCACAACAATCAAGGAAAATGTAAAACGCAAAAAGATCCTAACTCAAAACATCCAAGAAATACAGGACACAATGAGAAGACCAAACCTACGGATAATAGGAGTGGATGAGAATGAAGATTTTCAACTCAAAGGACCAGCAAACATCTTCAACAAAATTATAGAAGAAAACTTCCCAAATCTAAAGAAAGAGATGCCCATGAACATACAAGAAGCCTACAGAACTCCAAATAGACTGGACCAGAAAAGAAATACCTCCCGACACATAATAATCAGAACAACAAATGCTCTAAATAAAGATAGAATACTAAAAGCAGTAAGAGAAAAAGGCCAAGTAACATATAAAGGCAAGCCTATCAGAATTACACCAGATTTTTCACCAGAGACTATGAAAGCCAGAAGATCCTGGACAGATGTTATACAGACACTAAAAGAACACAAATTCCAGCCCAGGCTACTATACCCAGCCAAACTCTCAATTAACATAGATGGAGAAACAAAGTATTCCACGACAAAACCAAATTCACACATTATCTCTCCACGAATCCAGCCCTTCAAAGGATAATAACAGAAAAAAACCAATACAAGGACAGGAACCATGCCCTAGAAACAACAAGAAGGTAATCCCTCAACAAACCTAAAAGAAGACAGCCACAAGAACAGAATGCCAACTTTAACAACAAAAATAACAGGAAACAACAATTACTTTTCCTTAATATCTCTTAATATCAATGGACTCAACTCCCCGATAAAAAGACATAGACTAACAAACTGGCTACACAAACAAGACCCAACATTTTGCTGCTTACAGGAAACTCATCTCAGAGAAAAAGATAGACACTACCTCAGAATGAAAGGCTGGAAAACAATTTTCCAAGCAAATGGTAGGAAGAAACAAGCTGGAGTAGCCATTCTAATATCTGATAAGATTGACTTCCAACCCAAAGTCATCAAAAAAGACAGGGAGGGACACTTCATACTCATCAAAGGTAAAATCCTCCAAGAGGAACTATCAATCCTGAATATCTATGCTCCAAATACAAAGGCAGCCACATTCATTAAAGAAACTTTAGTAAATCTCAAAGCACACATTGCACCTCATACAATAATAGTGGGAGACTTCAACACACCACTTTCACCAATGGACAGATCATGGAAACAGAAACTAAACAGGGACACAGTGAAACTAACAGAAGTTATGAATCAAATGGATCTGGCAGATAAATACAGAACATTCTATCCTAAAACAAAAGGATATACCTTCTTCTCAGCACCTCATGGTACCTTCTCCAAAATTGACCACATAATTGGTCACAAAACAGGCCTCAACAGATACAAAAATATTGAAATTGTCCCATGCATCCTATCAGATCACCATGGACTAAGGCTGATCTTCAATAACAAAATAAATAATAGAAAGCCAACCTTCACGTGGAAACTGAACAACACTCTTCTCAATGATACCTTGGTCAAGGAAGGAATAAAGAAAGAAATTAAGGACTTTTTAGAGTTCAATGAAAATGAAGCCAAAACATACCCAAACTTATGGGATGCAATGAAAGCATTTCTAAGAGGAAAACTCATAGCTCTGAGTGCCTCCAAAAGGAAACTAGAGAGAGCACAGATTAGCAGCTTGACAACACACCTAAAAGCACTAGAACAAAAGGAAGCAAATTCACCCAAGAGGTGTAGATGGCAGGAAATAATCAAACTCAGGGGCGAAATCAACCAAGTGGAAACAAGAAGAACTATTCAAAGAATCAACCAATCAAGGAGCTGGTTCTTTGAGAAAATCAACAAGATAGATAAACCCTTAGCCAGACTCACTAGAGGGCACAGGGAAAGCATCCTAATTAACAAAATCAGAAATGAAAAAGGAGACATAACAACAGATCCTGAAGACATCCAAAACACCATCAGATCCTTCTACCAAAGGCTATACTCAACAAAACTGGAGAACCTGGATGAAATGGAGAAGTTCCTAGACAGATACCAGGTACCAAAGTTGAATCAAGATCAGGTTAATGATCTAAACAGCCCTATATCCCCCAAAGAAATAGAAGCAGTCATTAATAGTCTCCCAACTAAAAAAAGCCCAGGACCAGATGGGTTTAGTGCAGAGTTCTATCAGACCTTCAAAGAAGATCTAATCCCAGTTCTTCACAAACTATTCCACAAAATAGAAACAGAAGGTACTCTACCCAACTCATTCTATGAAGCCACAATTACTCTGATACCTAAACCACAAAAAGACCCAACAAAGATAGAAAACTTCAGACCAATATCCCTTATGAATATTGATGCAAAAATCCTCAATAAAGTTCTTGCTAACCGAATCCAAGAACACATCAAAACAATCATCCATCCTGACCAAGTAGGTTTCATCCCAGGGATGCAGGGATGGTTCAATATACGGAAATCCATCAATGTAATCCAGTATATAAACAAACTCAAAGACAAAAACCACATGGTCATCTCGTTAGATGCGGAAAAAGCATTTGACAAGATCCAACACCCATTCATGATAAAAGTCTTGGAAAGATCAGGAATTCAAGGCCCATACCTAAACATGATAAAAGCAATCTACAGCAAACCAGTAGCCAACATCAAAGTAAATGGTGAGAAGCTTGAAGCAATCCCTCTAAAATCAGGGACTAGACAAGGCTGTCCACTTTCTCCATACCTATTCAACATTGTATTTGAAGTCCTAGCCAGAGCAATTCGACAACAAAAGGAGATCAAAGGGATACAAATTGGAAAAGATGAAGTCAAAATATCACTTTTTGCAGATGATATGATAGTATATATAAGTGACCCTAAAAATTCCACCAGAGAACTCCTAAACCTGATAAACAGCTTCGGTGAAGTAGCTGGATATAAAATTAACTCAAACAAATCAATGGCCTTTCTCTACACAAAGAATAAACAGGCTGAGAAAGAAATTAGGGAAACAACACCCTTCTCAATAGTCACAAATAATATAAAATATCTTGGCGTGACTCTAACTAAGGAAGTGAAAGATCTGTATAATAAAAACTTCAAGTCTCTGAAGAAAGAAATTATAGAAGATCTCAGAAGATGGAAAGATCTCCCATGCTCATGGATTGGCAGGATCAACATTGTAAAAATGGCTATCTTGCCAAAAGCAATCTACAGATTCAATGCAATCCCCATCAAAATTCCAACTCAATTCTTCAACGAATTAGAAAGTGCAATCTGCAAATTCATCTGGAATAACAAAAAACCTAGGATAGCAAAAACTCTTCTCAAGGATAAAAGAACCTCTGGTGGAATCACCATGCCGGACCTAAAGCTTTACTACAGAGCAATTGTGATAAAAACTGCATGGTACTGGTATAGTGACAGACAAATAGACCAATGGAATAGAATTGAAGACCCAGAAATGAACCCACACACGTACGGTCACTTGATCTTCGACAAGGGAGCTAAAACCATCCAGTGGAAGAAAGACAGCATTTTCAACAAATGGTGCTGGCACAACTGGTTGTTAACATGTAGAAGAATGCGAATCGATCCATTCCTATCTCCTTGTACTAAGGTCAAGTCTAAGTGGATCAAGGAACTTCACATAAAACCAGAGACACTGAAACTTATAGAGGAGAAAGTGGGGAAAAGCCTTGAAGATATGGGCACAGGGGAAAAATTCTTGAATAGAACAGCAATGGCTTGTGCTGTAAGATCGAGAATTGACAAGTGGGACCTCATGAAACTGCAAAGCTTCTGCAAGGCAAAAGACACCATCAATAAGACAAAAAAACCACCAACAGATTGGGAAAGGATCTTCACCTATCCTAAATCAAATAAGGGACTACTATCCAATATATATAAAGAACTCAAGAAGGTGGACTCCAGAAAGTCAAATAACCCCATTAAAAATGGGGCTCCGAACTGAACAAAGAATTCTCACCTGAGGTATACCGAATGGCAGAGAAGCACCTGAAAAAATGTTCAACATCCTTAATCATCAGGGAAATGCAAATCAAAACAACCCTGAGATTGCACCTCACACCAGTCAGAATGGCTAAGATCAAAAATTCAGGTGACAGCAGATGCTGGCGAGGATGTGGAGAAAGAGGAACACTCCTTCATTGTTGGTGGGATTGCAAGCTTGTACAACCACTCTGGAAATCAGTCTGGCGGTTCCTCAGAAAATTGGACATAGTACTACCGGAGGATCCAGCAATACCTCTCCTGGGCATATATCCAGAAGATGTCCCAATTGGTAAGAAGGCTACGTGCTCCACTATGTTCATAGCAGCTTTATTTATAATAGCCAGAAGCTGGAAAGAACCCAGATGTCCCTCAACAGAGGAATGGATACAGAAATTATGGTACATTTACACAATGGAGTACTACTCAGCTATTAAAAAGAATGAATTTATGAAATTCATAGCCAAATGGATGGACCTGGAGGGCATCATCTTGAGTGAGGTAACACAATCACAAAAGAACTCACACAATATGTATTCACTGATAAGTGGATATTAGCCCAAAAATTAGGATACCCAAGATATAAGATACTATTTGCTAAACGCATGAAACTCAAGAAGAATGAAGACCAAAGTGTGGACACTGTGCCCCTTCTTAGAATTGGGAACAAAACACCCAGGAAAGGAGTTACAGAGACAAAGTTCATAGCTGTGATGAAAGGATGGACCATTTAGAGACTGCCGTATCCAGGGATCCATCCCATAATCAGCTTCTAAACGCTGACACCATTGCATACACTAGCAAGATTTTGCTGAAAGGACCCAAATATAGGTGTCTCTTGTGAGACGATGCCGGGGCCTCGCAAACACAGGAGTGGATGTTCACAGTCAGCTATTGGATGTATCACAGGGCTCCCAATGGAGAAGCTAGAGAAAGTACACAAGGAGCTAAAGGGATCTGCAACCCTATTGTTGGAACAACATGATGTACTAACCAGTACCCCGGAGCTCTTGTCTATAGCTGCATATTTATCGAAAGATGGCCTAGTCGGCCATCAATGGAAAGAGAGGCCCATTGGACTTGCAAACTTTATATGCCCCAATATAGGGGAATGCCAGGGCCAAAAAAATGGGAATGGGAGGGTAGGGAAGTGGGGGGCGCTATGGGTGACTTTTGGGATAGCATTGGAAATGTAATTGACGAAAATATGTAATAAAAAATATTAAAAATTAAAAAAAAAAGAAAAGTAAGAGACAGGCACGTTGGAGAGTTTACCATTCCACCACCTGTCCTTACGGCATTGCAGTATATCCTATACACACAGAAAATTCTCTTTTAGTTACCATGAAACAATAATAAAAATTTAAAGATAACACTTTCACTAGTTTTTCCAGATTTTTATTTGGAGGCGGGGGTGGGGGTGGGGCAGGGTCTCACTTTACAGCTGTGAAATCAAACAAGAAGACACATTGGAAGCCCTGGAAATCCATTGGAACTATTGAATTTATCTTCTCCAACTACTTGGTTTTTATTTGTAGTTTTGTATTGAGCTTACGTGTATAGGTAAAGCTCTCCTTAAGTTCACGGTATTCTCATCCTGCCTCAGTTTCCTAAATTCTGGGATTACAGGTTTAAGCCACCCTACATGAACTTACTCAATCCTGAATGCTAACATTTTAAGAGGTGTGGAGGGGGGAGGGAGGTGGGAAGGGAGGGAAGGGGGAGGGGAGAGAAGTGGAGGGAAGGAGAGGAGAGGAGAGGAGAGGAGAGGAGAGAGAGGAGAGGAGAGGAGAGGAGAGGAGAGGAGAGGAGAGGAGAGGAGAGGAGGGGAGGGGAGGGGAGGGGAGGGGAGGGGAGGGGAGGGGAGGGGAGGGGAGGGGAGGGGAGGGGAGGGGAGGGGAGGGGAGGGGAGGGGAGGGGAGGGGAGGGGAGGGGAGGGGAGAGGAGGGGAGGGGAGGGGAGGGGAGGGGAGGGGAGGGGAGGGGAGGGGAGGGGAGGGGAGGGGAGGGGAGAGGAGAGGAGAGGAGAGGAGAGGAGAGGAGAGGAGAGGAGAGGAGAGGAGAGGGGAGGGGAGGGGAGGGGAGGGGAGGGGAGGGGAGAGGAGAGAGGAGAGGAGAGGAGAGGAGAGGAGAGGAGAGGAGAGGAGAGGAGAGGAGAGGAGAGGAGAGGAGAGGAGAGGAGAGGAGAGGAGAGGAGAGGAGAGGAGAGGAGAGGAGAGGAGAGGAGAGGAGAGGAGAGGAGAGGAGAGGAGAGAGAGGAGAGGAGGAGAGGAGGAGAGGAGAGGAGAGGAGAGAAAGGAAGAGGGAGAGGGCAAGGGGGAAGGAGAGAAGAGGAGAGCAACCCTGTACCCCAAGCGTTTGCTGGGCAAAAGAACTTATAAAGCACCACAGTAGGCATCATCAGGGACTGGCATCTGTCTGCCATGCAGGACTCCCATCTTTGCTTATACCTACAGTGACTTGGGCTCACAGCTCTCTGGTGGATAACTGTCAGCATCAAGCTGCCCTTTAGAGGTAGCTTGGAGGCATCCTCATTGATATGATTAATTAGACCTCATTAAGAGGCCACTGTGAATTCTGTGCAAGAGTAAGCTTTTTAATTTGGAGGAAGAAATCTTTATCTCTGCTAGCTTAGGGACTATTTGACACCAAATCAGCTATAAGGATGCTCCTGATGTGGACAGCTCAGAATTTGGAAATCTGATGGGGAGTGGGGGAAAGAAAGAAAGAAAGAAAGGAAGGAAGAAAGAAAGAAAGAAAGAAAGAAAGAAAGAAAGAAAGAAAGAAAGAAAGAAAGAAAGAAAGAGAAAACCAGGAGGTATCTGGGGGCGGGGAATAACTCTATGTCTCCAATGGGGAGCTCTCAAAGGTGTGCTGACAACCCTGTAGTGTCATGCGATCCACCAGACATCCTTGACTTTTGTCCTCTATCAAAAGCCTTTTGGGGCCTGGGACCTCTATAACACAGGACACGAATCCATTTAGCAAGAAGGTGGGGAACATCTATTACCCACCTACCATTGTTCTAGTGAACAGATTCTTTTTTTTTTTTTTTTTTTTGGCTTTTTGAGACAGGGTTTCTCTGTATAGCCCTGGCTGTCCTGGAACTCACTTTGTAGACCAGGCTAGCCTCGAACTCAGAAATCCGCCTGCCTCTGCCTCCCGAGTGCTGGGATTAAAGGTGTGCGCCACCACCACCTGGCATGAACGGATTCTTGTGTGAGGTCAAGTAGAAAACAAAGCTTATGTCCCTAAAATAACAATAGACCCAAGAAGAGGAAGTGCCAAATGCTGTGGGGATCCTAACTGATAGGACAGAATAGGTGATATGTGTGTGTAACTGCTCCCCCCCAGCCCTCCTAAAAAATAGATATGCTCCACTCTTGATCCCTAGAGCCTGGAAGTGGGGTCCTGGTACACACAACCAAAATCCCGAAAATGAGATCTTCTTGAATCATCTGACTGTCTCTTCATCAATGACAATTGTCCTTCCTAGAGAAAAGGCAGAGGAGAGTGAGACATGGGGGACCCAGGTGGGAAGATGGGCAGAAGCTGGGTCCTGAAGCTTTCAAAGCTGGAAAAATGTCAGAACAAATAATTTCCTGGACCTTTGGAGAGGCCACTTGGCTCCCCTGGCACCATGGCTTCAGGCGTCCCTCTCCTGTCATTTTAAAAACCACCACCTGTTAGAGGTGGTTTTTGTTGTTGTTGTGTTTGTTTGGTCTTTATGATGGGTTTATTGCTGTTTGTTTTTGTTTGGTTTGTTTGGTTTTGTGTCTGCAACCGTGGGAAACTGAGGCAGATGTCAGCAGGCCTCACACAGCAAAGTCTTCTGTGGGCACAGTGGTGTGTGTTCCTGTGAGAGGAAGGGTGTGTGACAGTCAGGCAGGGCTGGAGCAGGAGGAGCCCGGACATAGAAATACAGAAGGAGGTACAAGAAGATGTGGCCAGATGTGCAGGGCCCCTTGAGGCGGTGAAGTGCTTATGGGGCAGTGTTATTGGGCTTCAGTTCCATATCGAATACACGATGCAGAGGTCCTCCCCCTGCCCATCTCAGCTAGTTTTCAAAGTCAGCTGGTAAAAATGAGAGACCAGATCTTGGATTCAGACTCCATCTTAGAGAACCTGACTTAAAGTTGAACTTGAGTTAACTAAACAAGCCAGCAGCTAGCACCAGTTTCCAGGTTATTCCCCAACAAACTTGAGTGTAACAGCAATTTCCAGGTTAGTCCTCAACAAACCTGTGGCTCCAGGTTACAAGCCCTCCCCTGGCACTTTACTTCCTAACAGCCACCAATCAGAAGGAAAGGGGAAGGTAAGTTTATGGTTTGGCTCCCAGCACCAGCCAATTATCTTAAGGGGCAATTATTTTAAAATTCTGTAATGGCTTCGCAATCAGATGTGTGCCAGGCTAGAAACCCCCTCATGTGCTTACCATTTCCTATAAAACGTTTTCCCCCCGCTGCGAGTTTGGCCTTCATCCTCCCATTCTACTGTGTCAGAGACAGCCATGTGGCCCAAGCTTGAACTTGTAAAAAAGAGACCCTTAGTGTGATTGCATCAGAATCGGCTCCTTGGTGGATTTGGGGGGGTTCACGAAACAGGCACTACAGAAACACTTAATTTTCATCACTTCATAGGGGCACAATGAAATGGTGCTTTGAGGTGGGCCTCTGTTTCTAAGCAATGGTGAGTGTGAATTTCAGCTTGGGCAGGCCCAGGTGCACAGACACCTAATTGCTGCAAGCATAAGTGGCTCTGTTCCTGTGTGTGAAAACTGATCTGAATTCCTTATTTGGAAAATGGGGAGAGCAAAGGTGGTTCGGGGTGCCATCATCTGCATCAAACTAGCCCCAAGTCCCCCACGAATTCACAGTGTGTTAACTGACCAACAATGCACACAGAGCTGAGGCCGGGAAAGGCCAGATGGGAATGATTAGAAGGGACAGGTGGTTGGAGCAGGTCTTGACCATCAGGGGTCACTGAGCGAGGTCCTAAGATATATATCTGGGACTGGCTTGAATGCTATGCACCAGTGACGAAATGATGGTCTGCACAGCGGAGAGGCTGAGAACCTGGCAGCTGCTTAGTTCATGAAGCTGGGCACCTCAGCCAGTCCCAGTCTGTGGCAGAAGCCCTGGAGGGTTCCAGGTCTTCAGTTCACATCGGAAGGCTGAGCAAAGTGACATCACTGAAAGCGGCAGCAGCGTGGACATACTCCCCGGTGACCACCAAAGGCCGCAGGTGGGGGTGGGGGGGTGGGGGCGGGTCAAGCTCGATGGGCGGGGCAGGCGGGGCTGGCTTTCACAGTTACTCATACCTGGAAGTATCCCTAGGCGACACAGTAACTCTGTATTTGAGTCCCTCACTATTCTAAATGCTCCCAGGAGCTACAATCCTGTTCTTCCAGATACAAATACGTGATTGGTGGTTCTTGTCCAAACTTTGGCTACTCACCCGTCCATCTTAGGGGACACATTTACTGGCCTTTAGCTGTGTGATGGTAGCAATGTTACTGTCCCCTACCAAGGCTTTGTGTGGTCTCCAGGGTCAAGAATAGGTCTTAGCAGCTGTCACTGGAGGAAGTGGGAGTGGCATGTGCCTTGCTGTTTGCATTTTTATTAACTTATCTATTTACATCATTTTTGTTAGAGTCCCTCTGTGTATCTTTTGGTGGCCTGGAATCCACAGAGATCCGCCCATCTCTGTGGCTCCCATTTACCTCACTGAACAGAATATTAACCAAGATCTACTAGTTACCACACAGGGACTCTCAGGCAGCTTGTAGAATTACTCAGCTCCTCCAGAAGCAAAGGTAGACCATCACCTTAGCCACAATGACTGTGCCTTGGTAATGCAGATAAATATTATTCTAGACGTTTCTGCGAGGGTGCTCTGGGCTTAGTCCCTAGACTCCCTAATGTGGGCCTCACCCAATCACTTGAAGGCCTGCATAAAAGAAAAGACTGGTCCCTGTCAAACAGGAGGGACTTCTCTATCTGATGGCCTTCAAACTTGAGCTGCATGTCTGGTTCCTTTCCAACCCTCCAGCTTGCTAGCACACCCTGCAGATCGGAACTATCCAGTCTCTGCAGTTGTGTGATCTCTGAGTTTTCCCTTCCCACATGTAACTTATAACTCCCGAGCCAAGATCTACTTTACACCCTGAGGTTATATTCCGAGACTCCCAGTGGAACATGGGAGAGTGTGTGTGCATGTATGCCTCAGTGTCCTAAGCAGTTCCTTCCAGGACCCTCGTGGACACTAAAAGCGGTGTATTCTGTGCCCTTTACATAAAATGATACCATCCATACTCAACCAATGCACATCTTCCTGTGTAGTTTAAATCACCTCCAAAGTCCTTATAGTGCCCAAAGTAAATCCTGTGCAAATAGTTGTTGTACTATATTATTTAGGAAATAACAAAAAAGTCTACACATTTAATGCAGACAGAATTCTCCCCCACAGACCCCAAATATTTAAAACTCCAGTTAGTTGAATCTGTGGGTATGGGACTTTGTGGGTTGTTTGTTTGTTTAATGTATATGAGTACACTGTAGCTGTCTTCAGACACACCAGAAGAGGGCATCAGATCCATTATAGATGGCTGTGAGCCACCATGTGGTTGCTGGGAATTGAACTCAGGACCTCTGGAAGAGCAGTCAGTGTTCTTAACCACTGAACCATCTCTCCAGCCCCCAGAATTGTTAAAAGAGATAACTGGGAAAAATGCCTAATGGTTTTTACATATGTGTGTATGCATATGTATGAATTTTATATGTAAGGCACAGTAAGATATTGATATAACAAACAGCATCATTATAGAAAACTATAGTAGAAGTTATATGAATATGGTCTTTCTCTAAATATATCCTTTTGCAGCGTGGTCACTTTTTTGTTTTTCTGATGCTGCTGTGAGATGATGTAATATCTACATTAGACAGAGTGAGGTAAGTCACGGAGACACTGTGAGTGGTGGTAAGCTAGCATGTAAAGGTTACTTAAATGTAGCGCTGTGACAATTGCTCTGATAACCAAGATAGCTAACAGTTGGTTAGCATATACAATATGGATACACTGGACTGTGAGATGATTTGTGTCCTGGGCTAGACAGAGAACAATGAAATTCCAGGCAGTGTACAATTGTAAACTGGAGAATTATTTAGTTCTTGCTTTGCTTGTTTCCTATTTTTGTACCACAGTTAACTTGTGGGTAACTCAATCTTTGGAAAGAGTAATCAAATCATGGATAAGAAGGTCTACTCTGTATGTATATTTTGTTTCTCTGGAAAATCTTGACACTCACAATGATATAAACTAATTTTATGTTTTTCAGGGCTCTGCATGATGGCAATTTGTAAGTGATCCTGAAATAGACAAAAGAATATAAACCCTCACATTCCAGGCACTTAGCTTCAATGACAACCTATGACCTTGAATTTCTATAATATGTGTCTACCCGCTTAATTACCTCCTGTATTATTTTTAAGACAACCCTAGACATGCCACCATTTCACCCAGACGCATTTCAGCGTGCATCTTTGGATGATAATGACTTAAAAACATAACCACAAGACCATTAGCAAACTTAAAACTAAAACCAGTCCCCTAATATCATCAAAGATTCAGTCCTACCCAATTTTCTAGTACTTATCTTTTGAAAGTGGATTATTTTTATGAGTCCTTTAAATAGTAACACAGAGTACATACTCTCTGGAAAAGGCAAGAAAACACATAGAACGGGCATCAGAGTCAGCCACATTGCTGGGCTGTTGCCAGCCTATATGGTGCCATTTCATAAATAGGAAAAAAAAAAAGACTTATTTCAGGAAGGCAGCCCATGCTGAAATGCCTGCTACCCCTCTTCTCTCCAGGATGCCCATGTGCTGTGCATAAACTGTGCATTGTATGCTCAACCCCCCGAGGGTTCCCTCAGTGTTTACATTTTGGAGAAAAGCCTTCCCAGATTTTCTATGGATATATACATAATTTCTGCATAATTGTTTTCATATGGTACACTCAGTTTTGCCAGCAGCCTTCCCCCCCCCCTCAGCCCCCACTTAATAGCAAACTATAAACACTTTCCCATGTTGTGAAATTTGTTTCTCAACCCTGACTTTCTATAGATACACAGAGTGCATTGTACGGCTGTCCTATATAGGTTCTGCAATGGCCAGTTGTTTAGCTCTACAGCCCTTTGAGCACCCTGCCTGTCTTTGGGAGACAGAACACACTCAATAACAGTATGTCCTTCATGGTAGGACATGACACGCAGGGGAATTTCTGCGCATGCATTTGTGTGATCACTAGGTTGTAAATTGGTTCCCCGTGGCTGGTTTGGAAAGACAGCTAAGGTATGGTTCTATTTAGTTCAACTCATGCCTTGAGGGGGGGGGGCAGGAAGAGCCGTCCCCTGACATATTTAAACCCTTAGCTTTTTCATAGTAAACAAGAAGCTTTAGCAAAGAGCTGTGAGGCAAGAGAGTGTAGAACATAGCGACGGGGACAGTTATTCCTAGAGTTATGCAAGCAAGAGACGTGGGCTTTGGAAACCAAGCTCTACTGACGTGTGAGGCCAACAGAAGACAACAGGGTTGTATGTGCGCGTGTGCATGTGTGTGTGTGTGTGTGTCCTATAGGCTGGCCTTATTTGGTGTTATGGCTCAAACACAGTCATTTCTAAATGTAAAAACACCTAACAGCCTCGTAAGAAACACTGCTAGCACAGACACAGGAGTGGTTAATGGAATCACAGAAAATCGCCGGCACGGAATCTCCATCTCTTGAGCACTGGGATAAACACTGAGGTTAAGGGCAAGGCGCTCATTTGCTCAAACCCACAGCCCACAGTCGGCCCAGAGCCTGAGAGGGTGTTTTCTGTGCCAGCCCTTATCATCTGTATGGAGTCCACAGGACTAAATGAGTCAGCTTAATGGAGTCATTGTGACAGGGTGAGGTCACAGGGCAGATGTTAACCAGGAATTCCTAACTGCAGAGGCCACACTGAAGGGTAGAATTTCCATGCTGCCAAGCCTCACTGAGTGAGAAGGGCACTCCCACGCAAGCCTGGGGGCCACCTAAAAAGGGAGAAAGTGTAAATTATGCTGGGTTTCTATCAATCCGTAAATGAAAGTTTAAAAGTTGATAAGAAGCCGGTGTTGATGGTAAGGGGCTTTTCTCCGGATGAGAGGAAGTGCAGAATATTGGGTCCTTTTAAAGGTGACATGTGCGCTAACCAGGACTAAGGAAGTGGTCTGAAGTCCCAGGCCACCTCTCCTCATTGCCCCAACCAACATTTTTGAATCAGTTCCACCCAGGATTTTATCAGCAACATTACTGGGTGGCATATGAGTTTCCTAGGATTGTGGTCACACAGCGTGGGTGGCAGCAAACCACCAAGGCTTCTCTTGGATCTCGAGGCTAGGAATGCGAAATCAAGACTCTGGCAGGTCCCACAAAGTGCTCTGGGTGAGAAACTTTTATGAGCACCTTCAGAAGAAAGTGGCTTTATCTAGGTGGCCCTTGGCTGTGTGATTGATCTCTGTCCCTTCGTTCTCCTGACCGCTCCTTTTCATAAGGTCGCTAGCTTTTCTGGATCAGGGCCCACCCTAATAGCCTCATCTTGACCTCACTGGATCTATGCTAACCGTAGTTGCAGGTCATGTCTGAAAGGGTAGGACTTTCTCATATATTTGGGGGGAGACATAATAAAGCATAACAATTAGTAAAAAAATTTTGACATGGCTGGGCATGGTGGCATATGTCTTTAATCCCAGCACTGGGGAGGAAGAAGGAGGAAGATCTCTGTGAATTCAGGGTAAATGGACTCTGAGTTCATTTTTACATAGCAAGATCCAGGCGGGCTAGGGCCACATAGTGAGATCTATTTTTTAAAAACCAGGGGGGGGGGGAATCTGGAATCATATATATCCAAGTGCTTCACTTGGTTCTGTGTGATCTCCAAACCACTCTCAACCGTGGGCTCTAAATCAATGCCTCTGTCCCGCAGGAAACTAAAGGCCTGTAGGTTCAATGCTGTTCCTATTTTGTCTCTGAAATAGTGAGTCTGAACTGAGGGGAAATACTGTACTGCATAAGCCCCCCAGTACTGGAGTTACAGGCAGAACAACTTTTAGCAATAACTACGCTATAGACAGACTTGAGAGCAGCCAGACCAATTACCCAGTTCTTTTCCCCAGGTCCCCAAGCTACCACACCCTGGAACAGTACTCTGGACAAGTTCCAAGGCCCACTGTATATATTCAAGGACTCTTGGCTCTCACCATGGAGCTGGTTTTTGGCAGGTGAAGCCCAATTGGCCCAGGCTGAACATGGCTGCACTCAACACAGCTTCAATATTTGGACAGGAGTAAGGCGTGTGTGCAGAGGCAGCAAGAAAGTTGAGAGGGTTTTAGCTCCGAGGGAGACTGAAGCAGTTTGACATGTTATTGAATCCTGGTGCAAGAGGTGAGCTCTGGGCTGCCACGCATCCCAGGAATGCGGATGCAGAGCTCTTGGCGCATATCTGAAGCTGACAGGGGTTGACAGTCCCCATCTGGGAACAATAACCCAAGCTGCACGCCCGGCCCGGGCAGGGGCTGCTCCCTGCCCCTCCCCCTTCCACCTCCCCAGCCTTGACTATAACGTGGTGAGCACAAGAAGGGAGCTTCGTCTCTCTTGCAGTCTCCTGAGTCCTGGGGACCACTGAGCAGGGCAGCTCGTCGGATGCTTGCCATTCCAGGAGCAGCGGGCTGCGACATGGTCCATTTCTCCTCTGGGAGACCTGAGTGGAACTCTGCGGGGAGGCATTTGGGATGCCAACTGATCACCCAGCCGGCTGCGGGTCTCCTCGCTTCAGGGAAGCCAGGGTAGCAACGTGTTTGTGTCACGGTGAATACCTCGGGCATTCTTGGTTCTCTTGGGGGGAGGCGCTTCCATAGTGAAGTTCAAAGCTTCCCCTCGCCAGCCGCCACATATCCTAATCCTCTCTCTGATCTGGATTTTGTCCTGTAACTAAACTGATTACAAGGCTTTGGCTGGCACTTGGGCAAGGCTATGTCCTTGGGATAGCCTCCCATAGGCTTCGCTGTCCTGTGGCTGTGCACCAGCTGAGAGACCTGTGATGATGATGATAATGGGGGGCGGGGTTCACGAAGGAGCAAGAAATCTGGGGCTGTGATCTCACAGTAGCATCAGCCTACCTCACCCTTGCTATGCACTGTGGCATCCCTCATCTTCTCTAGTACTTGAATAGCATCTCAGACCATACACTATGCCTTTCCTGAGTTGGCCTTATCCAACAGCACTGCTCTTAGATCTGGGGTCCCATCCTGGTTGGGGCACCTGGAGATACCCACTCCTATATCTTTCATTTCTGGTCCAATCCAGAGTGGCAGCTCCTTCTAATGCCCATATTGTTCCAGCAATCAGTCTTCTATCCCAGGACCCAGAATTCCATGCCTCTACTGAGCATCTGTCCATAAGGTTCAGGCAGAGGGCTTGGCTTTGAAATAACTGGTCACTCTCAGGGTCAAAGTCTTGGGTTTTGGTCTATTTTCCTGCCTGGTGTTTTTCCATGATACCTCATCGCATAGTTAGCAATCCAGAAACTAGTCTCCATCTTGGCTACTTAGGACCAAGTTCCCTTGCCATCTTTATGCTAACCCTGCGTGTATTTCCTTCTCCCCACACAAAATGCCTTCTGCTTTCCTGGGGGAAAGCAACCATTTCCTTGGGGCCTGCCTGCACCCTGCTCCCCACCCCCCATCTATAGTGTATGCTCTGTACTGGAGCCAGAATTATCTTAGATGTCTTCACATCTGAGTAAGTTCCACTTGACTTTCAGCTCTCATCTTGTAGGTCAAGGAGCTGCTAACAAACAGCTGAGGAGCCATGCTTGGACCACTCTCACCCTTCCACTGTGAACATGCAATTCCTATGATCTCTACCAGACATCGATGGGGTCTGTCCTAGGGATGACGAGTGAGCAGCAGATTGGATGGGCCAGATGCAGGACTAGTTCTTGCTGAATGAATAAAGGATCTGACAGACAGTGTCCCTCTGAGAATAGAAGCTACATCTTAAAATCGGAGACCAATGTAAGTGATTCAGACAGGAACTGCTCAGACCACCAGCCTTTTGGAGACTTTGGACTCCACGGTGAAAGTAAAGTGCCTTTGGAAATGTGCCAGCATGACACTCTGACAGACTGTCCCCTAAGGGGACTATGGTACACCACTGTGGGAGATGTAGTTGATCATATTCATACCCTGTTAGCCCTCTTGCTTCTTTCCAACGAGGCTGCTCCTACTCTCTAGTCTTTTTCTTTTCTTTTTTGTTGCATGTTGAGTTTAATTAGGATTGTTTGTGTGAACATGGGTAAAGGTTGTACCATCAGTGACATGGGCAACCTCCAGTTGAAGAAAACATGGGTGGATCTTTTGGCATTCTGCTGGAGCATTCCAGTAACAAGCTAATAAACACGTGGCTATACAAGGTATTTCTTCCTCCTCCTCCTCCTCCTCCTCCTCCTCCTCCTCCTCCTCCTCCTCCTCTTCCTCTTCTTCTTCTTCTTCTTCTTCTTCTTCTTCTTCTTCTTCTTCTTCTTCTTCTTCTTCTTCTTCTTCTTCTCCTCCTTCTCCTCCTCCTCCTCCTCCTCCTCCTCCTCCTCCTCCTCCTTCTCCTTCTCCTTCTTCTTCTCCTTCTTCTTCTTCTTCTTCAGAGGACACAAGAAGGCTTAGGACCAGAGCAGATTTGTCCAGGACAGCAACATGGAGCCCATACTGCTCCTGATATGCCAAGAGTCCCTTCCCCTTTCTCAGATTCCTCTTGGCAGCCCCACACTTGGCAGCCACACACTCAAGGGCCAAGTGAGTAGTTTGCCTGGAGTCTTACATGCCTCGGGGTGGGGGTGGGAGGGGGTCTATTTTTGGCCCTTAACCCAGGTCTTCTCTGCAAATAGATGCGGCTACACACGAGAACTTTTGCCATAGAACTACAGGACTCTACAGAAGATAAAAGGCATGAACTGCTTCTGCATTTTCTCTGCACCACTTTCTTGTTTCCCGGAATGTCAAAGCAGTGAGTAGAGTTCCTGACCACCATGTTGGTTCAGGAGGCAACTTTGGGAGCTAAAAGAAATAAAAAGATTGCAGATCAGAAGAGTAAAAGGAGCTTGGTTCCCTGATGAATTTATAGAGATACTCTAGATTGTTTTGGGAGGATTGAGAGAATAAATTTCCCATTGAAGATACCATAGGTTTAATTCTTATACTAGCAACTAAATATAACACCCTAGCTCAAGGGCAAAGTGAGTAGTTTGCCTGGAGTCTTACATGCCTCGGGGTGGGGGTGGGGGGGTCTGTTTTTGGCCCTTAACCCAGGTCTCTTATTTTCCTTCCTTTTTCTCAGCTTCTCTCTTCCTGTGTTGGCACAGCCAGGGCACCCAATGTCCCCTGCAAGCTGCTCATGAGTACCTGCCTCCCATGTTGACAAGATGTACCCAGTCCTGCACAGTAACTGGTACAGGGAATTCAAAGCTAAGCAAGCCCCTGCTGGTGCCACATGCTCAGACGTTCCTTCTCAGAACCGTGGACATTTGTGCTTGCTCTGGAGCTTGTTCCCAGGAAAAGTTAATGAAACATGATGGGTTTCTTGAAATTCTACCCGCAGATGTCAGCAGCGTAGGGTGTTCAGAGCACTCTGGACAGTCCTCCTGGGATCTAGGGTGGTGTAGCTCTTCCTTGGAGAAAAGAACACACGGGGCAGAGGAAGCAAATGCAGCTTCCTCTACTGTAGTCTTCGTCTGACTGTGCCATCCTGCCTCTCATTGCCTGACCTTGTCTGTTGTCAGTGGCTGTGGCCTCCTGAATGGGCTCCTGTAGATTTGTGCCACATCTTCAAGTCAGAGAGTCAGAAAAGGCATTGTTCTCACCCATCATGAATTCACCCAAGCACCTCAGAGGACAGGTGAACAGCCTTTGAGGTCCAGAGAACATTCTGTAACAATTTGCAGCAATAACAGTAACCACCGTATCCTTTCTGCAAAAGAACCTTACTTTGTGGCAGACACTCTCTGTAGCTTACACACTCCAGCTCTTCTACCCCCAGGACAACCTGGCCCACCATTCCAACCTCTATGTTTTAAGTGAAGAGACCAAAGCACACGTGGGTTAAACATACGCCCAGAGTCACTGCAGGAGAGAATCTTTTTTGAAAGGACATGCCTTATCTTTCATGTCTTTCTGGGAGGGTCTCCTCCTTTCTGCATGTCATCAGAGGGGAAAAGTGTCAATGTCTGGCTGAAGTCACATGCACTGTTGGAGCATGTGGCTCTGGGAGCCGAGGATGCTTCTCTCTCCCTCTCCCCCTCTCCCCCTCTCCCCCTTTCCCCCTCTCTCCCTCTCTCCCTCTCTCCCTCTCCCCTTTCTCTCCCTCCCCCCTTCCCCCTCTCCCCCTCTCTCCCCCCTCTCCCCCTCTCTCCCTCCTTCCCTCCTTCCCTCCTTCCCTCCTTCCCTCCTTCCCTCCTTCCCTCCTTCCCTCCTTTCCCCTTTCCCCTCCCTCCCTCCCTCCCTCCCTCCCTCCCTCCCTCCCTCCCTCCCTCCCTCCAACCATCTCCACCTATTTCCAGGGCAGGGAGACATCTCTGGGGTTGAAGGAGGTGGGGGTGTGAATAGATGACTCTGGGTGTTGAAATCTGGAGACAGGTGAAACTGTAAGCAGCAGGTACATTGATAGAAAGCTGGGCCTGAGTTCTGCAAGCTGGATCCTGATGAAAGGAACAAATGGTCACATGTGAAGCCCAGCTCATGACAGGTCCATGGAGACTCATTTCCAAAGCTCACTGTGACCTTTCAGTCCTCCATCATTCATGCAAATGTTCTCATCCAACTCTGTTTAAATGTGAACATATCTGTGTTTATGACCCAATGTTCCAAAGCTAGGAACATAACATACCTACCAACCATAACACCATTGGTTCTCGAGGGCTCTGGGGACACAGAGGAGGATCTAGAAAGGCCAACAGGAAGATGTCCTCATGGCTGGTGGGTTGGTCCACCCCAGCTTTGCACTACGGGATCTACCATTTCCCTGTCTTTATAATGCCTACCCATTTGTTGTGTGTGTTTGCAGATTCTCAACTGGAGCCTGTTTACTAATCTCCCATTTTCACTTGGATGCTCAGTGAGTGTGCTGAGTTTACCAGATCCAAATGGAACTTCTAAGTACCTGCTAAGGACCCCCAAGCCTCAAGCCTTCTTGTTAGCATCCTTCTCAGCCTCATGGCCCTGTCCTCAGAGCCATCCATCATTTCTTGTCCTAATACTCAGGATTAAACACTCAGGAGATCCTGTGGGCTTAACTTTCACCACATATCCAGCACAGGACCATTCCTTGATCTGGGTCACTCCATGTCACGGTGCTGATCTCGCACATCCACTCTTGGACTACAAGGCCATGTTGGTGTACAATGACATGGCAGCCAGAACAAACACATAAAATCAAAGGTTATGTCAGCTACCTGCCCAGACCTCCAGTGAATTCTTCACAGCCCTGGTTACAAGAGCCTGTGTGAGTGACACCATTCCATCCCACTACTTTGCCCACCTCATCTTCTGTCTCTTACAGAGCTCCTCGACCTGCTAACACCAGTCTCCCTCTCTCTTAAAAAATGTTTATTTTATGTGCATGTATGTTTTGCTTGCATGTATATGCATATGCATTGTGTGTGTACTTCATGTCCACAGAGGTCAGAAGAGCTCTGGACACCCGAGGGCAGGAGTTACCGATAGTTGGGTGCTGGCATGCAGATACGGAGAGCTGAACCTGGTCTTGTGAAATAGCCACCAGGCTCTTAACCACTGAGCCATCCCCCAGCCCTCCTCCTTGCATTTCCTATACATATGAAACCTGCACCATGGCTGAGATGCCACACCTGCCATTCCCACTTCCTGACTTTGTCCCCACATCCTCTCCATCCCTTGGTCACCCAAGCAGCCCCTCACTTCCTCTATGTGATTTCTGAAGAGCCACAGTCTCAGTTAGGCTTCCCTGGGCTCTCTAAGCAAAGCATCACTTCCTACCAGCTCTCTATACCCCTTCCTCCAGCCATCACATGGCTGGTGATGTTTCTAGACTGTTTTCCAGTCAATTCACCTACTCCGATTTCTGTCTGTCTGCTATCCATACCCCCAACACTCCACTGCCCTGGAGAACTGACCTTGACTCAGAAACAATGATTGGTTGGGAAAAGAGTCTGAGAGATATGGGGATGCAAAAGATTGGCTTCTTTGCTTCAAAGTGGGGTAAATTTAGCAAATCTACAGAACATTCCAGAGTTTCCTGCAGCGCAAGACCTAAGTCTACTTTTTGCTCAGCTTTTTTTTTTTCATTAAAGTTTTTCTTTATTCCATTTCATTTGAGAACTCTTGAATGCAGACAAAATGAAACAAAAAAATCAAATAAAAACCCACTGATATGGAATCCTCCCCTGAAGCTCTGCTTCTACAGCCCATAACTGAAAACTCCTTGGTTGTTATTTTCTTCTTTATTTTAGTGTCTTGCTAAATATAATACATGGTATTAAGCTTTGTCCATCTCTCCCTCTAAAATCCCAGCCACTGCTCTGTTTATTGTAGCATTCTCGATATTTGATTTTATAGTAGGTGCTGAGTAAATCTGTGTTTCAAATTTATATGTAGGAGTGTGTGTGTGTGTGTGTGTGTGTGTGTGTGTGTGTGTGAATGACTGAAGAAAAGGAGGGCATGAATTTAAGACCAAGATCTGTGAGATAGGTTGGAGGAAGGAAAGCGAAAGAGACAGTGATATAATTTCAAAAAAAATTAATATAGTGAGAGTTTATCCCTTGGAGTTCTATAGTCTCCAATTTTATTGGTGGGTCTGGGGTCCTGGATCCCCAGCCCTGTTGCTCACAAACACATTACTTCCTCTTCCATTTCCTCCAGTCCATTGAGTTTGCCTCTGCTCCCTGTTCTCTGCTCTTCTGAGTCCTGGGTCATTTCCCAGGAACACGCAGTACCTACTTGTTTGTCCAAAAGCACCTACCAGCTTCCTTTTGGATACTTGTCCTGCCCACCCCAGGCTCAGTGAACTGGTAGTGAGCAGTGGGCTCAGTCCTTATTCAGGTATGACATGAAAATGAGGGAGGGTGAGGGATGGAAGGTACAAGGGAGGCTGCTCTTCCCAGCAGGTGCTGAGATCAGTATATATGCTAAAGACAGGGACGGCCATAGACAAGGAAAATCCGTCTTTTTTCAGTTGTAGCCTAACAAAAATACTGATATTATATATATATATATATATATATATATAAAATGACTCATACTCAAGTCTGGTTTTGCTCCACAAGGTTCATCATGTGTCTTAGGACTGCCTCCAGGAGGGCTGGACCAAATCACTTAGGGCTAGAGATGTGGGGTTAGACCACACACAGTCAGAGCCAAAACCTTGTAGACGATTGAGAGCTGGCTAGTTGGCTGAGCATGCAGACATACTTGTTACACAAGCCTGACCACTTAGTTCCACCACTGGAACCCACAGTGGAGAGAGAAAACAGATGCCCAGAGTTCTCTGACCTCTGCACACAGGATGGCTGTCAGTAACAGTCAACTCATTTAATATTGCACTTTAAACACCAAAACCTCAGCTTCTCCGTGAAGATTTGATGACGTGACTTTATGTAACCTGCTAGGTTATACTCACTTCCACAGAGGAGGAAAGACGGGGATGGGGGCCTTCAGAAACTTGTCCAGCACCCAAAACTATTTAGGGGTGGAACTAGGCTTGGGATTCCGTCTTTTCACCCCAGTATGTGCTTCATAGAAGCAAAGGGAGTCTTGCTGAAGGATGTTTGTTGGCACTTTCCCACTTTTTTGAGACAGGGTTTCTCTGAATAGCCCTGGCTGTCCTGGAACTCCCAGGACCACAAGACTCCAAAACAGACAGGCTGGGAACGGAGCAGCCCAAGCCTTCAGCAGACCATGGAGCCACATCTGCGACAGGTGAGCTTGTGCCTTCTCACTTTGATGGCTCAGCTCTGGTCACATGTCTCTGAGCAACCCAAGAGAAGAAAAGTAACTCCTTGTATTTCTCAATTTGCGTTTAACAAAATATCCCAAAATGTAGCTTCTTAAGAAGAAAGCAAATCCTTCTGCCATGGCTTCCACAGCTCAGGGACCCAGAGCAGCTCGGCTGAAGGATGCTGGGCTTGAGCCTCCTGTGAGGTCACAGGCTGCTCACTGTAGCCACAGTTACCTGGAGGCCTGACTGGGCTTCTTGCTGCTGCTTCCTTCATCCTTTGCTTCCAGTGGGGTCTGCTTTAAAGCATCTCCCATATGCTGTTGGCTGTCAGCCAGAGGCCTCAGCTCCACTTCTGCATAGGTTTTTTTGAGATCCTTCTGACAAGACAGCCTCCTCAGGATGAGCAGTCCAAAGGAGGGCAAGTGGACACTGCCTTAGCTCTTATGATATATGCCTTTAATTCCTCAATTTCTTTTTGTCATCTGGGTCATCCCTATTTTATGTGGATGGGGCTATAAAATAGATGTTCACTCGGGTCTGTCTTAGAACCCCAGTACCACATTCCCCTAAAGGAACCTAGAAAGTAGCTGGATAGGTAAAAAGCACACACACATGTACACAATGCACATACATGTACACACATGCACACACATGTACCCACATGTACACACATGCATATACATGTACCCACATGTATATGCATACACATGTACATAAATGTACACACATGTGCACACATGTACACACATACACACACATGCACACACACAGGGGATGGGCTTCTACTAGTTTTCTGCAACTAAAATAGAAAACAATACTGTCTATTTCACAGGGTTGTCTTGACTGGACACTTTTCCTATCATAAGCAACAAACTGCTGAGGTGGTCTACTATAGTTAAATTGCTGGTCGCCTTCTGGGCTCATAAAATACACCTAGGCAAGTGCTAATGGCCATTTGCTGGCTCCTGATCAGCACTCTCCGGTTCTTCCCTGGCCTCCCTCTGGCCTGTCCTCTTCTGCTTCCTCTTCTCTGAGGACTCAACAGCTGCCTCATGATGTCTTTCATCCTTCTTGTGTGACTCTTTGTCATCTTCAGTTTTTCTTCCCAGATTCGACAGCTTACACTGTCACCTGGAAATTTTACCTGTGCCCATATGTAAACAGGTCACGCAAAGGACGGACCCCAAGATCCTCTCCTGCCATTGTAAGTGAATGCAGATGAGCTCATCTGAGCAGGGTATAATAAGCGCTACCGTAATCTCTAACGTGAATGTATCATTTTGTAGTTGACAAAATACTTTCATATACTATCAAGTGACAGAATCCTGCCCTGGTCATCAGACAAAATTTGTTTAAGTTCTAAGGTGCTCTTGCAGCTGCATGAAGCATCGCTTGTAGACGATCCTGGCTTAACTCCTGTTCTCCTTACATTCAACATGTCCTACTCTGCGAATCAGTTGGTTACCAGAAGGACAGTGCACAGTTATTCACTTTTTCCCTCTTTGTGTGGTGTACATGCAAGCACGTGTGTGAGCGTAAGAACTCCTGCATGTGCACATGGAGTGACGAGGAGCAGGCCGGGGTCCTACTCTATCACTCTCTGCCTTCTTCTAAGACAGGGTAACTCGTGAATTGTGAGCTTGATTAGCGATCAACAGACCCCAGCAATCCCTCTGCTTCTGGCCCTACAGACTGGATGAGGCAGGAAAGCATAGAGAATAGTTTAGCAACTTCGGACTCCACTTGGCTTGAGCTGTGTACACACTTCTTTTAGAACAGAATAGAATGCTCCTAGCAACCTATTTGCTGCCCTAGAACTTCCACTGCATCAGGCTGCACCCATACTCTCCCCTGAACCATGGCACAAACTTCTCTTCCCCTTAAGGACAATCAAACTTGGATGATTTTTCTTCAAACAAGTTCTCAATATATCCTAGTCAGAGGGTAAGAGGGCTGATCTTATCTGAACTGGTTTGGGGTGCATGGACAGTAAGGGAAGATCATGTTCTCGACTGCACTTTTAGGAGGACTCCCCTATTTACTATCTTATTTGGATGCAGCATTAGGTATGGGTATGGTTAAAATTGAATGCTTTATGGGGAAGAATGGATATATCAGAAAAAGAGTCACATGATCTAACCTATTCATCAAAACAACCATTCTTATTATACCCTTTAGAAACCAAACTTCTTCTGTTGAACCCCCAAAATGATAGGGGTGCTTGGGTATCTTCAACCATGTGATCCACTGCTCTCTTGCAGTGTTTTGTTCTATAGCTTTGCTTTGAATACCCCTTCACTATGTTTGCAAATCTGTGTGAGCCTTTGTTTCAATTCCTTGAAGAAAGGCTGAGAATCTGGAAACACCTGGTCCAGGCTCCAAATTAGAATTACAGATTGTGTGTGTGTATCTCTCTCTCTCTCTCTCTCTCTCTCTCTCTCTCTCTCTCTCTCTCTCTCTCTCTCTCTCTCTGTGTGTGTGTGTGTGTGTATCTCTCTCTCTCTCTGTGTGTGTGTGTGTGTCTCTCTCTCTCTCTCTCTGTGTATGTATGTATGTATGTATGTATGTATGTATGTATGTATGTATGGTGTGGCCACTCTTGGCTTTTTATTTAGGTACTGGGAATTCAAACTTAGGCCTTCATGTTTGCACAGCACGGGCATTGCCTAACAAGCCATTCTTGCCCGCCGCCCCCCCCCCACCGGCCCCATTCAATTATTTTCAACGAATATTTCTATCTATGTACACACTCTTTACTTCATTTTGCATCGTGCCGGGGATGGAACCCAGAACTCTGCACATGCTAGGCAGGCCCCTTACCACTGAGTTTCATCCCCAGCCCTTTAAACAAATATTTCTAAAGAATCGTCAATAAGCAGACGCCATCCCTGCCCTAGTGGAACCTAGAGTTTTCAGGGCTGTGGGGATAGTTGGGACCGTAAAAGAAATGACGTTAAACCAATAGTCACTCTAAGAACATTTCATCCTGCGCTGTGACTCCTGTTGCTGTTGAAGAGTGTCAGAAGAGTGTTTTATAGAATAAGCGGACCAATCTCTCTGAATCGCTTGCCCCAGCTTGTCCAGACAGGTGGACAGACCAGCCAGTTTCCCAGGTTCTTGCAGCAGCCACGTGATTCAGCCTATGGGGCTCAGCCAATGGGAGTCACTGACTGGCCAGTGGGGGTGGGGGGAAGAGAGAAAAGCAAAGGTCGATTGATTCTGTTTCCTGCCCTCCCAGTGCTGGATGGCCTGAGGCCTGCTTGGACCAGATCCGTCTTTTTTTTTTTTTTTTTCTATCTGTCCAGTCTTGTTCGGGTTGTCCCACCATCTTGTTCTCGTCCCAGCTCTTCTATCACCTGGTCACAGTGCCCGGATCAGAGTCCCTGTTTTAAATTCAGCTGACTCAGTTTCCCTAGTTGGTCTGGGATGGCTCTAATCACCCTTTGCATTTTCAAGTCCAGACCACTGCCTTTGCCAGTGGCTTGTTCTTGTGACTGAGCTGGGCTGTGACTTCCTAACAGACAGGGTCTAACTGTTCCCTGTCTTAGGTCATGGCAAAAATATGCAGCCCTAGGCTGCAGGCAGCGGTGACTGACAGCATGAAACGCCGGGGACTCGGGAAGGATGACGAAACGGAGAGCTTTAGAAAGTCGACTTTCTCTAAGAATCTCATGTTTCTGAGCTCATTTCCTTTCAGTGCTGGCCTGTCATCTCTGGAGTCCCACCTATTACCGGAGCCCTTGGAATCCCCTACTCCGTGGTCACCTCGATTCAGGGCCACCCTAGGAAGAAGGTCTACTCTTGCTCCGACCCCTGCCATAGTTTCCATCCCTGAAGTGCTGTGGTTTCCAGAGAGCCCTACGTGGTCTGAGGAGACACAGATGAACTGTTCTAACACTAAAACAGATTTTACCAACCTGGGGAATGGGCATCAGAGTGCTCACGTGGCAATCCGAGGCTGAAATGGGAGGACCAGAGGAAGAGAAAATGGTCCCAAAGCTACCCTATCCCCAGAGACTCTTCCATCTCTGAGGCTAAGACCCTGATGGTTCACCTCTAGTTAAACAGTGAACACCTTTAATTCTAGCATTTGGGAGGCTGAGGAAGGTGGATCTCTAGGAGTTCAAGGCCAGCCTGGTCTATAGAGTGAGTTTCAAGACAGGCTGGGCTATCTACACACAGAGAAACCCTATCTGGAAAAACAAAAAGCAAACAAAAATTCTAATTTTTTTTTTTTTATGGAGGAAAGGGTTTATTTGAACTTCTTGTATACAGTCCATTATACAAGAGAGTCAGGGCAGGAAATCAGGCCAGGAACCTGGAAGTAGGAATTGATCCAGAGACCATGAAGGAATGTTGCTTAAAAATTCTAATTTTTTAAAACAAACTTTATTATTAAAAATCTTGCAAATGAGTAAAAACATCACACTCAAAATGAGCCTGAGTCAAAGTTTACCCATCATTCATTATCCAAAGAAACGGCAGCTCAGTGGGTTTTAGTCCCTTGGTCTGGCGTGGTGTGTGCGGTCCCATCAGGATTAGGACCAGTCTGCATTTTCAATGGAAACAAATGTTACTCTCATCTAGCCCTCTTCACAGAAAGCCCAGCCTTCTTAGAATGGCAGCCAGAAAACTCCACACTCTCCTAATCCTACAGTTCCCCGCTAATCAGACGTCTAGACAAGAACGGTCTCTGTTCCCTTTCCTGTTAGCAAATCTGCCCTGACAAGTCACATCCTCCACCGATGCCATTGAAATGCTCTCCATTTGTTCTGCGGGCCTTCTGAGACTTGGCTCTGGAAATGCTATCAGTTCCTGGATCAGCTCCATTCTCTAAAAAATCACGTTTGGATATTCCTCCTCTTAAACTGCATTCTCTGGAGAGGAGCTCTCTGTTCACAGGGCCGCTAGCACTGCGTTGAACGAAGGAGAGTGCTCTGGGGTTTGTGGGTGCTTGGTCAGAGACATCCTTCATGCACGGGTCTGCTGACTTTGGAGAGAACACTATTTAGCATGGGCCTATTCAGACAACACAATGCGCCGCCTTAGTCTGGCGTGGAAAGCTGGGTGGAGATGTTTCTGTTTCACCCGTCTCTTGGAGATGGGACTGGTTACTACTTGGTTTCTCCCTGTGCCTGGCTATATCTAGCAAGGGTGGCAAAACCATACCAAAGAGGCTTAAAGTAAAGGTTAATTTGCATATTTTAAAATGAGCACCAAAATCATGGGAATCAAAGGCTGTGGGAGGAGCTAGGGAGCGCGGACACTGGTTACAGAGATCTTTCTGTTCCCACCTCTCTTCCCCGAAGTGCTCTGCAGCCCACCCCTTCGGCTCATCGTTCGGAATCTGGCCAGCTTATTTGAAAGACAACCTATTCTGAAAAAGTAGAGCATGTGTGAGATACCGTTGCTTCCCCCCAGCTGGGGTTTTCATTTCCACGGTTTCCGTTTCAACTTTTGTCTGGAAATGTTAAATGGAAAAATAGACTCCCCAAATAAATAATTCATACATTTTACCACACTTATCATAACATGTTATAACAGTTTCTATTTTATTGTTAGCTGTTTTCATTAATCTCTTACTGTACATAATTTATAAACTAGACTTTATCTGGACACAAATGTAGATAGGAAAACATAGTAAATATAGGATCTATATTACTATATCATTATAGTATATATATTCTATACTATATATTATAGTACTACCCCATAGTGCAGCACTGAGGGTCTGGAAATGTATTTCCCACACGGGGAAGGGGCTGTCACACCCTACTCCACACTGACAAGATATATTATAAATCAAAACATAATAAAAATGTCATGCTTCACCAATGCCTGGGGACACAGCTTTTTCCTAGTGCCATTAGGTGTGGGTACCAAGTGACTCATTGACTATTGCCACCGTCTATGGGGGAACTTTGCTCCCTGCCCCTGGGTTGCCCTCCTACCATTTGCTGCTGCTTTTCTCTCATCTAAGGGATGCTAAGGTTTCATCTAGCCCCCTGCAAGTGAGAGCGCACACCCTCTCCACATCATCACCAGACAGCGCCTTTAGAGCTCTGGCGCAGCTCAGGAAGCGTCTCATAGCAGACTGAGCCCAGATGGGAGCCCTGTAGTCCATAGAAGAGCTCATGTCAGCACACTTGAGCCCATGGGGGCTGACCGCACCAACGGTTATTGAGTTTGCATATGCCGTTCAAGTATCCTTGGGGCTTTTTAGAAGCCATTCCAAGATGAGTCGTGATTCATGGGTTACAGACACAGGCCAGCTTGCAGGAGCATTTGCCTATCGAACATGCTTATTCCAGTCTTTGGAAACACAGGATAAGCCGCCATAACTACAAAGCCCTGTCTACCATTTATCTGGTTTCTCTTTCTCTTTTAAGCTATTCTAAAAAATGTTAACTTTTAGCACCCCTAGTGATGACCATTCTGGAACACAGTCATCCTCCACACCCAGCGGGCCTTGAGCTATCTAGTAATTTCAGGTAGGAACAACAATGGCACCCTAGAATATTATCCATCATTGCAGCAACGTCACAAAGGGAGAGAGTTATATCTCAGTTTCTCTCTACATAATGGGAAGAAGCAAGCTGCAGGCAAAGTTTTGAATGTTACTAAATTTGTTTGAAATGATCCAAAGGTTACCTGGGAGGCAGCTTTGCAATGACAAAGATCAAATGGCTCATTTATATTCTCTTGTATTTGTATCATCACTGGTGGAGAAACCAGTTATCAGTAGCATCTCGAGACCTCCATCAGCCTCAGTGACCTTGTCTCTGAAATGGGCATGCCATGAGGACCAAGCGACAGAAATGAAAGTCCTGGGAACAAGGCTGTCCACAGACACCCAATGCCCGATGCATGCTTATTCCTCACTGAGCCCAGTGCCACTCAGCCCCGAACTGTGGAAACACATGGCTGTTGGGAAAAGAGCTGGCTGCCTTCCTTGTCTCTCTTTCCTTTTTCATTTTGTCTCCACAGAATGGGAGCGAGGGAGGGGGAGGCAGGTCTCCTGCCTCACAAAAGGCCAGTGTCTGTGGGCCTGCGATGTCTGGGAGGCCCATTAGGCTACAAGGCAGCTCTGCCAAGTTTACATATGGTTTTCATATCACCGGGCTTGTTGTTTTGACTCCTGTGAGCTCTCTGCAACAACTTCTCTGGTGGAAAGGAAGTGCAGGCAGTCTGAAGGCCAGGGCTGCAATCGCAGAGGCAACTGAGGTACAAAGCAAATAAAATACCTCTGGGGCTATGAACGATCCCCGAGATCTGTCCCCTTGGGTTGCTACCTCCTTGCTTGCCTTCCAAGGCGTCCAGCATCTGGTACCGTCTGGCTTCCTGAAGACTCAGTCATGTCTGAGCTTTCTTCCCAGAGGAGGTCAGGGAGGCAGAAGAATTTGGCAGATGAACAAAAGCCATTAGCAGCGTCTGGTCTGATGTAGGTGGCAGCACTTGGAGTCCACAGGCTCTGAGGAGCCAGTGTGGACTGGTCCTTCTGTTAGCTGCCCTTCAGTAGATACACTCTAGCTTAGCTGGTGGGAAACGAAGGTGAGTTGAACAAACCGGTTCTTTCCAGGTGTTGCACAGAGTGGACTTCCAATGGAGTGTGGGTGCACAAGGTAGCTAGAACAGTAATGATAATGTATGGAATTGTACTCATCTGTGTGCATGTGCATGTGTGTGTGTGTGTGGGGGGGTACATATATGCACAGCATACATGTCAGAAAACAACCTCAGGATGCTATTTACTTTGCCACCTTTAAAGGTATTTTAAAAATATCTATACATGGATAACATATTCAGATCCAATTCACTGTCCTCCGATTCCTCACCTCTCTCCCATACTTTTCCCTTTCAACTCCATGGTCTCTCTCTCTCTCTCTCTCTCTCTCTCTCTCTCTCTCTCTCTCTCTCTCTGTGTGTGTGTGTGTGTGTGTGTGTGTGTAATACCTACCTGCCTGATGATAATCTCATTTGACAACTATTCTTGGGAGCCAACCATATACCTAGCACTGTACTATTCCTGAGCAAAACCAACAGGAGCAGCTGCCGATGATCACATCAGTATAGTATACACGGTGTTTATCTTCATCCGTTTGCTCGTTTGCCCCATGAAGGAAATGTTGTAATCACCCCACCCCCACCCCTATTCTTCAAACCAAGAAGCTGAACCCCAGAGAGGTTAAGCACACTTTTAATTGCATTTTGTTTTGAGATAGGATCTTGCTATTCAGCTTAGTCTGATCTAGACCCGCCATCCTCCTGCCGTAGCTCTCTGAGCACTGTGATTACAGGTGTGAGCCAATCCAGCTAGCGTTCCACTTGCTCTAGATAACATTACCAGACGAGGAGCCACACTTGGAGCTGCTGTATGTAAATGGAGCCAGAGTCGGGACAACATTGTGTACACCCTAACCGCAGCCTGAGTCTTCCACCGCAAGACTTTTGTTGTGCAAAGCTGTGTCTAACATTAATGAATGGTTTGTCCAACTCTGGCTGGCTGGGCAATCCTGGCTATGAACGGAGCACCTTGCCAGACTCTCAAACTGTGGTCTTTTGTGTTCACAGTTTTCCCTCCACTGATGCTTCCCCCAGGCCAAGCAAAGGGAAGGGATCTTCAGGTCTCCGGATCTTGATCTCAGATCTCAGTCCCCCAGAGCCAGAGAGCCACTGGTCTCATAATCAAGGCCCTATCTCTTCTGTGACTTTAAGTCACCACTTCACAGTGACTCTTCTACCTTGCTTCGCCTTACCACGTCTGTTCTGGATGTGGAAATCAAATGATTTTTGCTCACTGGGAAGGTTGCTCACTGGATGGATCCTTGAGCTTGAAAGTGACCAGCTGTAGGCTGTGGCGCCATTGTGAACAACTAGGAATGCATAGCAGCATCAAGCATGGGAAGTGACCAATGCCAAGCGCTCCAGAGACGCTGCACTTATCACTGATGCACGCCATGGTGGCTGAGAAAGTCAGTGGAGATTGTAATGATGGAAGTGGTTGCTCTGTGTCACTGAGGACAAAACAGAAGTCGTCACAGATGCCAAGCCACACAAGGTAGATGAACAGAAAACCATAGTGGTGCTCAACTTTCCTAATGCCATGATCCTTTAATACACAGTTCCTCATGCTGTTGTGAAGCCCAACTGTAAAATTATTTCATTGCCTCTTCATAACTGTAATTTTGGTACTGGGATGAATTGTAATATAAATATATGATATGCAGGATATCTGATATGCAACCCCCAAAAGGGTCATGACCTAGTATGGGTTGAGAACCACTGCCTTAGAGTGGAATAATGAAGGCCGTCTCAAGACAGCAGTATCAAAGGCACACACCTGGGTAAAGGGCTTGGCTAAGAAGCACATCAAAGAATATCTTTCAAGAGGTTATGTTGAGCATCAGGAAAGGCTCAAAGAGATGAAGGTCCTGAGAGTGACATAGTTTGGTAACCTTCAGTGATAAAGCCTCCGTGGATATAACTGCTACTCATGAAGGTGACCACAGCCTCTGAGTGACAGAAGCATTGTGTAACTTCTCAGGCAGCCCAAGGTGGGCTCTTTGGTGGTGGATATTTGGTCAATGGTATTCACCTTGCTGGTTGGCAAATGTTTTAGCTGTTATGGTGGTCTTGGTGGCACCAATGACAAAGATAAGACAGGGTGGTAGAGGGGGTGACTGGACATGAGAATAATGGAGGTAACAATTAGAAAAAATTGATCTTAAAGTTTGTTTGATGAGGGGCTGGAAAGATGAATCAGAGGTTAAAAGTACTTGATGTTCTTGCATAGAACCCAAGGTTCAGTTCCCAGCACACAGGACCCACAACAGTCTTTAACTCCAGTTCCAGGGGATCTGATTCTCTCTCTCTCTGTCTTTTTTTGGGCACCAGCCATACATGTAGTGCATATATATTCATGTAGACAAACATGTAAATAAAAATAAATAATTTTTTTTATAGAAAAAAAAGGACCAAAGTGTCAGAATCAGGAGATTTGGATTTTGTGGAGGCAGAGGCCACTCTTTGGGCAAAGCACAACCCAACGTGGTGCTGGTGGCTCTAGGAAGCAGTGGCAGCTGCGACAGCTTTAACCAACATTGGACAAGATGAGTAGAGTTGTGACAGGGCGACTGCAGCCACTCCCGAAAAGATCTGAGTTCAAATCCTAGCTCTGTTTCTTGCGAGCAAGATGACTGAAGCTGGTTTCCTTGGCTTCTCCTGGACTTGCTTTCCTCAAATAGGAATTCTATGAACCGTGTTTGCGTTACCCAACCCACAGGAGGGGCCTAGTAAATTATAGTTATAATTATTCCCACATACGAACCATCAAGCCCTTCCATTCCAAGTAGTCAGAGTTAGAGTTAGGAGTCTTAGAGTTGGGAGGGGCACTGCATTTCAGGAAAACCAGCTGATGCAAAGATCATAGGAGAAGCAAGTGGTAGAGGGTGGAACTCAGAGCTAAAGGCACAATCATCTCCGCTCCCCTCCACCTCTCCAGAAAGTGTGGTGTGCAGCCATTGCAAATGCAAATGCTATTTTTCCTCTGTCTTCCAGCAAAACACAAGAAATGCAACGAGAATCAAGGAGCTCTCCTAAATCCCCCCGACTAGGTACCCCGCTGCATTTCAGCAGCCTGGGCCCAGCCCCTCAAGGAGACTGTTTATTGTTTTGATTTCTTTTCTAGTTTCTGAGACAAAAGTAAATTGAGAAGGGATTGATCTGTGCTCACATTTTGAGGGGACAGGGTCTATCATGGTGGAGAAAGCACGTTGAACTTTGCATTTAACGTCTTCTCACATCTCTGGGAACAAGAAACAAAGACCAGAAGGATATCGGTCTGGGCTATAAAGCTCAAGTCCATCCCCCAATGGCCTACTACTTCTAGCAACGCTCCACCCTTTGGGAACCACGTGTTAAAATACAGGAGCCTACAGAGGACATTTCATTTTGAACCATAGCATTCATTTACATGTGGAGGGGATTTAGGTTGGAGATCTCTTCTTCTTCCAGCCTGCCTTCCATTTCTTATTTATAAGTACCTTGTTCTCATTCATGGTTGAAGTGTGTCAGTAAGGGATCCCTCACCTGCTCTGCTCCAAGACTGGACATGTGATGTAGGCCTAGCCAACTGACTTTTTCTATCCTTTTGGCCAAAACAGTTGTCTTTACTTGGGAATGTACGTACCACCCAAGCAGGGCTAACCAGATTGATTCTGAAACTTTTGGTGGAGCGATGGGGAAAGGGGATTGTTGCCTCTGAGGCTGATACAATCCTGAAGCTTCTGGAGAAATAACTTGACTAGAGGAGAAGACAGATAAAAAGTGACCAGGCTGAAGGTCTGTAGACCTGCAGATGTCACTGTGGTTTGTAGACCCAGCCATGTCTGAAGCCAACAACCCTGCTTTTCCCATTAAAGAATTCATCCTCTTGATCCTCAAGAGATCATCCTCTTGATCCTCAAGTCACGTCTAGTTAGGAGGCTGTCACTCCCCCGCCCCGCCCCCAGAAGTATCTTGTTTCATTTGAAAAGAGACTCTGTTCCGATCTTGCCCAGGAAACCATTTGCCTACTTGGTAAAATGGAAATTGCTCCAGTCGTCCTTCTCTCCTAGCTAATGGAACTGTGCATTAGTGTTGAGCATCAAAGGCTGACACTGTGACGAATCTGCTCTGTTTCCAATAATGACCTAGGATTTAGGGATTTAAGTTTGAGTGAGAGACGGCGGTGAGCAGAGCTGCTGTCTGATTCAGCCTTTCCGTGGAAACGGCTATTCATCTTCTTAAGCAACTAGATATTTGCTGTGACATCATGGACAGCTTAACGCCCATAAAACCACTGTCGTAACATCAATATTGACTTCCCCAAAGCACCCTGTGCTCACTGGGCTTCATGGTTGCAAACTGTTCGATCATGTGCCATATGTCATGCACACAAGAAAGACAAACTAGTGCAGAATTTGGGGCAAGGCAGTCTAAAAATTCTTCCTGATTTCACCTTTCTCACCCAGGTAAGTGTTGAGTGTGGTCCCGCGGAAGGTGTTGGCACAGTTTTGAAATTATCCTCCGCTGCCAACTTCCAGCGAGAATATAGCAATGTATTTACATATTCCCTCACACGAGGTTCTGAATCTTAGCCACTTCAGATGTCCAGCTTGTCTTCAAATGAGATAATCTTTTCTCGTGGATGGCATATCACCCACCCAGGAGTGTACAGAGGATCCTCTGCAAACTCCCAGCCCCCACCTGCACTTCGGTTTCTAGCTCCCTGCCAATATAAAAGCCCTCACACGAGTACCAGCCAGGTCCCCGATGTCTGCCAACTTTGAGAACCTTGTACATGCACATCTCATTCTTTGGTTTTTCTACACTCTTCTACCTCCCAGCCTTGCCCATTAGCTGTCCTTAGCCCTAAACTCAGCTGATCCTATACTCACTGTATCATACCAGTACCTGCTTTATATAGTGACTACTCTGGGCCATTTTGAAATACAGCTGCCCAAGCTCTGCTCATGTCTATTCTACATGATTCCAGAATGATTCTTTATTGAGAAAACAGTGTAACTGAGGGTACCTGGGATTGGACACTTTGGTGATTTTGTAAATAAGTGAGCACATAAAAGAATGAATGAATGAATGAATGAATGAATGAGTCAATCTAAGCAATCCTGCATGAATGTGCTTTCTCTCCATGTAATTCAGATTTCTTGCTTTCTGTGACCTATCTTTTTGTAACATAGATGTAGCACATGGCTGGCAGTTCTCAGATATTGCCTGGACTTGTACTGGCCTCTGAGTCTATTCCCATGACTATCTACTTCCTATCTGGGCAAGTTTTACACTTCCTTTGGCTTGTAGATACAATATGTTCAAGGAGACAATTCTTTAGCGTTCCTTCCCTTCCTTCTTTCTTCAGATCTGTGGTCACCTACATTTGGTCCTTCACCTTCTCATCCTGTCTCTCTCCTTGCTCCTGCTGGACCCCACATGGGACTTCTGTTTCTGGAATAATCTGGTGCCTTATGCCTTTTGAAGTTCCTGCTGATTGTGTTCCAAGTGGATTGAGAGCTTGGTAGAGGTGGCTGATTGAAGGAAGACTTGGGTGGTCATGAAGGATGGGTATCTGTCTCACTGGACTTCGAATTCTCTGGATCCATTAACATCAGCGACAGCAGGGTGCCCCACAGTGAGCCTGCGTTCTTCTTCAGGCTCCCTGGCACACATCAGCCTGACTGTCTGTTTCTCCATCATGTTATAACGCATCCTGAGGCCCTTGAGAACTGCTACACCACACCCTTCAACATCTCAGTAGACTTGGGTGGCATCGTTTCTTTGGCCTCTCGTTGATGCCCTATTTGTGATGAATGAACGTTATTTTATGTCTCTCCAGGGTCATGCTGCTAGTCGAGACCACAGTGTTTCTTTCTTTCTTTCTTTCTTTCTTTCTTTCTTTCTTTCTTTCTTTCTTTCTTTCTTTCTTTCTTTCTTTTTTTTTTTCCTGGAGAAGCAATCTAATATTTATTTATTTATTTTAAATATTTTTTATTACGTATTTTCCTCAATTACATTTCCAATGCTATCCCCAAAGTCCCCCATACCCTCCCCCCCACTCCCCTACCCACCCATTCCCACTTTTTGGCCCTGGTGTTCCCCTGTACTGGGGCATATAAAGTTTGCATGACCAATGGGCCTCTCTTTCCAGTGATGGCCGACTAGGCCATCTTTTGATACATATGCAGCTAGAGTGAAGAGCTCCAGGGTACTGGTTAGTTCATAATGTTGTTGCACCTACAGGGTTGCAGGTCTCTTTAGCTCCTTGGATACTTTCTCTAGCTCCTCCATTGGGGGCCCTGTGATCCATGGATGGACCACAGTGTTTCTTTTCTGACTCTGTTTGGCCCCTCTCACTTTCTACTTCAAGCAGACTTTGTTTTTGGTTTTAAGACAGGCGCTGACTACATAGACCAGGCTGGCTTTGAACCCATAGAGATGAGCCTACCTCTGTCTCCTGAGCGATGGGCTTAAAGGTGTGCTTTGTAATACTCGACCCTTCTAGTACATTCTGAAGTGGATCTGTCTTGCCAACTGACTCCAAAAGAGTGAGGGCTTTCCCATGGGTTGGAATCTTGGGTTTTCCAACTGTGTTTTAGTAACAGGAAGCACCAAGGCTCAAGTGTGACCAATTTCCTCCAGGCCCTTCCATAACATAGTAATATTATAGGTATTGGGTCCAAAGGTCCCACTGCCACCCATTTCCAAAATGCCTCACCTACCCATACATCCCTCAAATACTTCCTTCTACCCAAGCCTTAGCAAGCCTTCAGGGGCCAGTTTGATTTATTTTTCTGTATGCCTATGCTTATGTGGTCTGTATGAATGTTTGCCACCCATGCTCAGGTGCCTGTGGAGAGCGCCAGGCTCCTGGAGCTGGAGTCACAGGTGGCTGTGAGCTGTCTAGCATGGACACTGGGAACCCAACTCAGATCCCTGAGAAAGTAGCACATGCTCTTGGCAACTGAGCCGTCTGTCTTTCCAGCCTCCATTCACTTTCCGGATCCTCGAAGAAGCATCCCGTGGCCACCGCAGCACTCCTGACCTTCAGCTCTCCTGAAGTCTGTCGTTTTATGAATCATAGGGTGTATCACTGATTCTTCCTTCTGTAATTCCTGCCTGCCTCCAACTGTAAATCCCCTAGGGACAGGCGGCCTGTCAAGTTTCTGTTTGTTTGTTTTTCAGTGACCTGCATATTTGGCATGCCGGGTACAGGACAATTTAAACACTTTTGTGTGTTTTGCTCAACATCATAGTTAAATACATAGTATTTTGGGGGGAATTAATTTTTTTTTTTTAGTAGTTGAAAAGAGTCAGCCACCTTTCAGCTCTGGAGGGTCATACTGACAAGTACACTTGCAGAAAAACATGTTTGCCAGGAGATGAACGTTCTGCCCCAAGCAGTGGAATAACGCGCTTCCCAAGAGGTAGGAATAGGAACAGAGACAGGTTTCTGTCCTCTCTGTTGCTGATGCAGCCTGCTGTCTGCACATACTTATCACATGGGCAGGACATATGAAGCAATCAAAGGTTCTGTTGATGATTAAAAACTCAAGCGCAGCTGTGGCGTTTGTCAGTAGCCGCCGGTGTTCAGCAACTGTGCGTCACGTCACTGGGCGCCGGCCCCATTGTGGAGCATTATTGCCGTTCTGAATGGGGCTGGCATTATGTAACAGGAGGACAGAAGGCACAAAAAAGCAAAACAAGAAATAGATTAATGCCACCTTTCCCTTTTTAAGGACCTTGTTGAGAGCCTTGCTGGGAGTTGGATTAAATTGAATTCCACTCCTCAGACTCAGCCCTGACTGGATGCCTTCAAAGACCTTGGGATTTTAGTGCAAAAGGAGGAACCAAATGAATGTTTAAGTTACATACAAGAGCTTATATTCATTCTGAAGCCTGTCTTAAATGACGTATGTGTGTGGCTGGATGTATGTTTACATATGTGTGTGGAGGTGAAAGGGCAACGTTGATGCTGGTTCTCAGGCCCACTGTCCTTCTTGTTTGAGGCAGGGTCCTCCACTGGCTTGGAGCTTGCACGTTTCCTAGATAGACCTTCCTGTTTGCAGGCAAATTCTCTATTGATGGCTCCATCTCCCCAGCCCTAGCCTGTGCTAAAGTGTGTACACCCTGAACCTTGACAAGCAGAAATAACAAGATGGCTCAACACACTTGTTTTGGGTCCACATGGCTCAAGGAGGAAATATATGAGAAGCCTTTTCTTAAAAATTAGCTGCAGCCTGTGCTACACACACACACATACACACACACAGATACACATAGACACACACACAGACACATACACAGACATAGACACATAGACAAACTTAGACACACAGAAGCAGACACACACAGACATACTCAGACACACACACTGACATCCACACACATAGACACTCACAGACACACACACATAGACACACACAGACATAGACACACACAGACATTCTCAGACACACAAACATACTCAAACACAGACACACAGAGACACACTCAGATGCACATAGGCACACACAGAAACACATAGATACACACAGACTTATAGACACATACACAGACACATAGACTCAGATACACACACACACACACACACACACACACACACATCCCCTGCCCTTTCCCCAGCCTATCTTTCATTCTTGCATCTCACACATTCCAGCCTCATGCCTCCTCTAACCCCTGAGCTGAAGCAGAGATAAAGAGGGAAGATAACGGCTGAGCACACAGGGCACTTTTCCCTGAGAGGCTAGACAGTGGAGTCTATTGAGAGGTGGGCCACAAGGTTTGAGTTGTGAGTCTCTGGAGCCAAACTGTCTGCATTCAGAAGCTGCTGCCTTGCCTGTGTTGCAGCTGTGTCACTTTGGGTAGACTGCCTCACTCTTGTGGCCTAGATCTGCTAACAGGAGGAGCATCTCATCAACATTGACCACGTCCTGTGGGTTTTGTGACAGTGTCATGAGTCAATACGCCTGGAGTCCATGGAGCAGCACTGGCACATGGCCCACGGTCAGCCAGTGAGTTACTCCTGCAGATAGAGGCAGGCACACCCTGTAAGGGCTCAGGACAAGAAACCCAGGAGAGGTCTGGAGAGACGGCTCAGAAATTAAGAGCATTGGCTGCTCTTCTAGGGGTCCTGAGTTCAATTCCCAGCAATGACATGGTGGCTCACAACCATGTGTAATGGGACCCTATGCCCTAGAGTACTCATATACATAAAATAAATCAATAAATCTTTAAAAGAAACCCAGGAGAAAGGACAGAAGAGCAGCACTTTTCTTTTGCCACTGTTTAGTGAGGGTCTCTTGTATGTCCGGCAACTACCGAGAGTGGAGAATACAGATGTGAAAAGCTTCCCAGCCTCCTTTTGCATGGGATGTTCTTCTGCAGGTCTGCAGTGCCTGGTCTGCAGAAGAGCGCTAGTTACTGCTGTGAATCGTTGGGTATGGGCCACATGGGCATTCTTGATTCACTATCTATTTTAATCCTGTATCAGCTACTTGCTTACATCCTAGGCCAACTTACCCCTTGGCTGTCTGGAATGCCCTTGTTCTGAGCTTCCTTTTTCTCCTGTGAAAAACCACACACTGTGCTCTCATTGTCTGCTTTCCACCACCTTGGTTTTTTTGCTGTAGCTTTTTTTTTTTTCTTTTTTAGCAGGTGCTGCCCACCTGCCTGTTTCTCCAATTGCTCAGCCAATCACTTCTTTTGTCTCCCATTCTGCACCAATAACCTTGATCCCCTCCTTGAGACCCAAGCTGGCTACCATCAATCAGGATTCTCCCAATCTTCCCGAAATCTCTACAAACTTCAAACCACCCTCTTCCTCCTTGTGGAAGGAGGGCAGAGTGAGCCAAGGCTGAGCAGGTGACTGGAGCGGATGGGGGCCCGACTCACCTCAGAGCAGGTCTCTACAGGTCTCTCATCTGCCACCCCCTTGTCTGTCACTCATTCCTATGAGTCTAACTTCCTCAGACTATCTGATGTCTCTTTTCCTCTGTATTTCAAAATGTACAGATCCATCTGCCCACCCACGCATGAACATAGCCATTACCGGGTAGCATGGTCTCTGTGGCCAGCATGTCCCTGGGTTTTGGGGATAGACCAGTGAGTTCACGGAACTTATATTCTAGAGCAGAGAGCCTACGATAAGCAACCAAATAGAATGCGTGTACACGGTGAACAGCTGAGTGAAGTCCTCTGCAGTGGAGGGTTCAAGTAACCAAGAATTGAAAGTACTCACGGGAAAAAAAAAAAAAACCCTGCCTCAATCGAAAGATATTCAGACCTTTTTGGGTCACTATTGCCTAAATAATAATATAGTTAAGCAACTGCTTACACTGTATTAATATTTTAGGGATTGTAAGTAATCTAGAGATGACTGAAAGTCTATGAGAAGGTACATGTAGGTTATATGCAAATGACAGGCCATATAAAGAGACTTCAGTGTCAAAGAGATTGGAGAATGTATGAGGTGCCCTGGACCTGCAGATGCTGAAGGCCAAAGGGACAACAGGCTTGGACCATGAATCTAAGTGGCTCCAGGCATGGAACTGAACTGCGGACAAAGGATGGAGAAAGGTAAGTCGAGCCACGCAAAGCGGCTTCTTGTGGTTCAAGCTATTTCATTATGTTAGAGAGAAGCTGCTGAGGGTCCCCGTGCTGGAATAAGCTGTTGAGAACCTTCTAGGGCCCCTGCCGAACCGCAGAACAATCTGGATATTGTTCTCCCTAGCGTTCCCTGGCTGGCATGTGCTGTATCTGCAAGAAGCCAGCCTTAAACCCACAAAAGGTCTGTTTGACAGTCCAGTGCTATAGCTATCCAAAAGCAATCTTCCCATCTTTTGCTTGGGGGCAGAGAACAGAGGAATGCCTTGACTCTTGGCTGCACTGCCTCTTTGGCCAATGAATACAAGAAAGGCTTCAGCACGAGCTTTCCCCCTATCTCCTTATCAGAGCCCAGGTAATGAGGAATCTGGGAGATAATTTGACAAGTTATAAATAATTCCTTCTCAACCACCGATAAAAGGACAATGGAGGCTTGAGGAATTGCTGTCTGTTTGGTCCTCATCATGAGAATGCAAGAATATTAAACACACATCTTGTCAGTCTCTTTTATACAATGGTCTCACTAGATATTAGACATATTGCTCTGATGCCCAAATCAACCATAACTTATTTACCATCAAGCTACAAATACACCCTCCAGTTAGCGTGTGGGCTTACACCTTCATTAAAAATAAAAGTTTGCTTGCTTTGGGGGTCAGTTAAGAATCAGCTTGATCAACAGAGGAATGGATCCAGGAAATGTGGTTCATTTATACAATGGAGTACTAGTCAGCTATTAAAAACAATGATTTCATGAAATTCGCAGGCAAATGAATGGAACTCAAGAATATCATCATCCTGAGTAAGGTGACACAGTCACAAAGGAACACACATGGTATGTCCTCACTTTTAAGTGGATATTAGCCCAAAAGTTTGGAATACCCAAGATTCAACTCACAGACCATATGAAGCCTAAGAAGAAGGAAGACCAAAATGTGGGTGCTTAAGTGCTTTTTAAAAGGGTGAACAAAATACTCACAGGAGGAAAGATGGAGACCAAGTGTGGAGCAGAGACTGAAGGAAAAGCCATCCAGTGACTGCCCCACCTGGGTAATCCATCCCATATACATAAAGCCACCAAGCCTAGACATTACCGTGGATCCCAGGAAATGCTTGCTGACAGGAGCCTATATGGCTGTCTCCTGAGAGGCTCTGCCAGAACTTGACAAATACAGAGGCAGAGGCCCACAGTCAATCATTGGACTGAGCGGGGGTGGGAGTGGGGTGTCCCAATGGAGGAGTTGGAGAAGGGACTGAAGGAGCTGAAGGGGTTTGCAGCCCCATGGAGGGAGCAATAGTGTAAACAGGCCAGACCACCCCCGCCCCAGAGCTCCTGGGTGGGAATGGACCACCAACCAGGGATACACATGGAGTACCCATGGCGCTGGCCACATATGTGCCTTGTTGGACATCAGTGGGAGGAGAGGCCCTTGGGCCTGGGAATGTTCAATGCCCCAGTGTAGGGGAATGGCAGGGCAGGAAGATGGGAGTAGGTGGGTGGGAGAGCACCCTCATAGAGGCAGGGGAAGGGGGAATGTCATAGTGTGTTTCAGAAAGCGAGACCTGGAAGGGGGAGAACATTTGAAATGTAAACATCCAATCAAAAAAAAAAAAAAAAAAGAATCAGCTGGAACAATCCTGGAGTTTTCCTACTGTGTAACACTTAAAAGTCTAGGGTAGATAGGGTTACATTCCCGGTGAGTTAATGAAGCTGCGCAGAAAGTTCCGGGCAGATAGGCCAGCATACCAACCTTCATACTCCATGGAATGGACAGTTCTTCTCCCGGCTCCGTTCTGCTGCACACAGCTTCTACCGTGGAGCTAAGTTGTTTCTTTATATAGAAGCTGGCGCCCTTGTTAAATCGAGTACATGAGTCATTCGTACATTTCCTAAAATCCCACCCCTTCACACTCCTCTGGTCTGCTAGCCATTTTCTTTTGTAATCAGGAGGGGGGGAAAAGTGCATCGGTAATGAGGACGTCTTGGTGAAAAGCTGAAATGCTCTTGGACTAGGTAGAGGATCATGTTTCCTGGCAGTGACTGAATCTTAAGCTTGTCACGTCTCCATTTGCATCTTCACCAGCTAGGTAACTCCTGTGTTCCTGTTAATTTGGTTATCAGCTGGTATTATGACTTTATACTGTGACCGACTTTATACTGTGACCCGGGAGAGTTCAGGTGCAGTGGGGCAGGCTGAGGTAGCTGTATGAGTGAGGAATTAGATAGTGCTTGATGGAGCAGTTAGAGTCAGGATCAAATACAGCTTACCAGTTCATTCTCCAGCGGACACAAGAAATGGGTGCAGGATGCTTGCTGTTCCCCTGGTCCACAGGCAGAGACAAAAGGCTTCCACGCCCTTTCAGTTTGTTACCCTCTTGCTTAGGAGCTGAGGGCCTGATGAAAGGTCACTGGTTTCTATGCACAGACAACAAGGATGCCTAACATGTCCTTAGGTGGTTCATACTCCCAGGAGCCGGAGCAGGGCGAATAGTAGGAATGTCCAATCTACTTTGGAATTTGAAGCCAACAGAGTATGTTAAACAATCACTTTAATTGTCTGAAGCTTTCTGCCCGGGTGAGTGTGTTCTGATCATAAAATCCTGTCAAGAGTCCCGAAGCTCTTGTTCCCAAGAACCCAAAGCTGACACTCATTTCTTTTTGTTTTGTAATCTTCTAAATAAATGAAGTGTTAGCGAGACAAGGGTGGATCAACGCGCTCAGAGGATCCTTCCTGCCAGAGAAGAGACGGAAAGGGTCTAAAACACATTGTCACTTTCTGTGTGCCCTGTTACGGGCCTTTTCAATTCACTGGAGGAACTCCCAAAAATGGCCCTTTTAATGTTAATAGGGTAGCCTGTCAGTTCCCAGTACTGAGTACTCCCACAGTCTTGGAACTTCTCCTACACCCTCTGCCACCACCCCGCACCCCCAAGCACAGTGGGAACTCACTGTCCCAAGTAACCTTTAAAACTTGAATTTCTTCTCAACTGTTATCATCAGACCGCTTGTCAAATGGATATTCTCTGTTCCTGGGGCTTGGGGGGTGGGGCAAAGGGCTTGGGCTATGGTGGCAGAAGCGACCGTAGAGTAGAAGACAAAGTTCGGATGCCTAAATGAAAAGAACTACTTCTACCTTCCATCTGAGCATCATATTGAAGAAGAAGAGGAAATCTCCCAGAAGAGAGACCAAATCTGCCAGTACATCCAGAGACTGGAGTCATAGAATACTATTTAAAGAGATAAGGCAGCTCATTCTGCTGCCATAGAAACCAGCTTAGGTATGAGAGGAGGGAAGAGCCTCTTTAAGGCCAGTCCTTCTGCTTAGAATTTAAGACATTAGTGGGTTGGTTTTTCAGAAAGTTACAGTTTTCTGGGACGAGATGCACATGTGTGTGCGTGTGCATACATGTAGGGCAAGTCCCATTGCCTTTAATTGAGATCCCCTTTGCCTTTGTCCCTACTGTTTCTCTTCCACTCTGGGGAATCTGGCTGTCTTGCAGTTGTAATTAAATCAAAAGGAAGTCCAGGGTCTTAAAGGGGGACGTCCCCATTGATACCTTCCCCCACGTGTCAGCATAGCTCTCCAGTGTGGTGCGCAGGCCTGTATGCACCTGCACAAACCTGGTGGACTCTCTGGGTAAAGTCCCGTGTGCTGCTTCATTGTGTCTGTCCCGTCCCTATTTGTTAACTCAGACATCTCTCAGAAGCTCCAAAGAGGCAGGATAAACTCTCTGACCTCCTTAATTCCGAGACCGAGACTGTGTCTGAGCCATGGCTCACTTTCTTTAGAGCATTTGGCTATATAAACTCCGATTGCGAATCATGCTGCCGCAGTGCTGGTGCTGGAGGCATGCCCAGCCACATTTGCTGTTCCTTCAGGATTCCATGTCCCAGGGAGCCACCACTGCTGGGTCGCAGGACTTCGCCCACAACGTGGAAGTGAAAGGCAAGACTGGCCAGACATTTGGAAAGCCGGTGAGTGCTCGCCAAAGTCTGTCTTTCTAGGAGGAGGCTACAGGCAGGAAGGCACCAAGTCTGTGGATTCGGGGAGGAGTTAGAACTTAAGATTCAGTTGGAATCTCTTAGAGGAGGCATTTCACAACGGATTAGGGATTCCAAGGCACAGCCAGGAGTGGGACTTACACCCTATAATATCCTTTTATTCTCTAATAAGAATGGACTATCTGGGGTCCTCTCTGATAGCTTTACTTTTAATTTTATTTATGTACTTCATTGGCTATTCTCCATGGTACACAGTGATGGGGCTCATAAAAGCATCTTCATTCACATATAACTTGTACTTTGACTGCGTTCACCTCCATCTCTTCCCTAGATTTTCCTTTTTAAAAAGTAGCTTTAGGTTTACAGTAAAGAGGGCCGGAGGAGGGGGAGAGAGAGAGAAAGAGAGGGAAAATATTGTAGGTTCAGGCCCTGAATGCTTGACTGCAGCCCTTCCATCCCATAACACTGCAAAACTGGGTATGTGGTCTCTCTCTCTCTCTCTCTCTCTCTCTCTCTCTCTCTCTCTCTCTCTCTCTCTCTCTCTCTCTTAAAATTTGTTCCATCATGTTTCACTTACAACGGTCAAATATGTGTCTATTTTCTGGATCCACATAGGTAGTGGCGTCAAAATAAGCCTCAAACTAAATAACCAAACAAAACCACAGCTCTTGGCAAAGGCCCACGTACTTTGACACACATCATTTTGGGAGCAAGCCTTGGTGGTGTGGGGAAAGCGGCACTCTTCTGGCTGCCATGGACATGTTCCCATGGGAGAAGGGGAGCACAGCAGGGAGCACGTCAGCCTCTCTTCCTCTGCACAGCGCGTGCTGGAGTCCTGGGGATCCCCCTCCGTCTGCGGAGTCTCTGATCCTTGGTTAGTCCTCCTCACTGGGAGCGAGCCCTTGTCTTATGCCCTGGTTCTTTTAGTTCACAGCCCACAGATATTCACTGGTTTTCTCTGTCTAGGGGTAAATGTCCGTTCCCTAACCAGCCTCCCCTTCCCCTGCCACATGCTTACACATACATGTACACACATGCATGTGGGCTGGTATCCAACACAGAGCTGTGCAGCTGCTCTCCAGCCCTGCTATTCCTTGACTAGGTCATATTCTTAGTCTAGGTCTTTAGTCCTACTATGCGCTCCTACATAACCCGCGTTTCTTTTGTCATGTCGTTTTCTCACACTGTATTGAAGTTGCTTGGCCACATCTCAGCTTTCCATACTGCATGGGACTGTACTCACCCAAGTAAGCCCCAGTTCTGACACAGTTCCTGTGATACTCACAGCCCAGATGCTAAACTAATATTTATTAAACTTACATTCTGGGATCCTAAGCACTTCCAGACACCGAATTATCTCTGAAAGCTCTCAGATCAAAGATTGACTTTAAAGATCCAAGAGAGTGTTAGAAACTCCAGATGCTGAGGTGAAATCGCAACTTAGCAAAATATTTCGGTCTTTACTCCCCCACATCCCTTCTATCTTTTAATCTCCTATCCTCTTATGTTCACTTAAGAAATAGACATGGGAGAGAGGGGGGAGAGGGAGGGAGAGAGTGTGTACACATCACTTCGAAACATGCCATCATCAGGCTATTTGTATATGCAACTTATTTATGTACGGGTGCCTGGGGTTATGTGCCAGTGCGCAAGTCACACACACACACACACACACACACACACACACGTTTGAGCAACCTTGTGGAGGTCAGAAGTCTATGTTGAGTGTCTTTCTCAATTATTGCCTATCTCATTTATTTTTAGACATAACTTCCTCACTGAACATAGAGCTGTTTCTGTTGACTGTTTGGCCAGCAAGCCCCAAGATGGAGTTCCCTGTCTTCATCTCTCCAAGGCCTGGACTGACGCTGTGTGCCACAGCCCCTGGGTTTGTCTTTTGTTTTCACACGGGTGCTGGGATTGAACTCGGGTCTCCTTTCTTACTCACAAAGCATCTAACCAACAGAGCTCTCTCCCCAGCCCTCATTTGGTTGGTTTTAAATATCACTGATCACCTGCCAATGTGTGGTTTGTGTTCATCGTGGGCCCAGTGATCTTTGGGAGGATGTGTGTGGAACTTTGTTCTCTCATTTTTAAAGAAAAGATGCTCTCAGATTCTTTAGCACAATTTCCACCTAAAGGTAGGACCCATGTGCCTTGCCTTCGCACTTGGATCTGTGTGAGTTCTGTGTGCTGGGCCATTAGCACATAATAGAGCAAAGCTTTGCTGGATTCCATGTAGAAGCCTTAAGAGATGGGGTTCTCCTTCCTGTCTTCAGTGTCCTCTCAGAAGTCACTGTGTTCTGAAGCAGCTTGAGCTACGTTCAGCTCTTCCCCCCTTTCTGGTTGAAATGCACATGTGTGTGAATGAAGAAGCCATACTGGATGGCCAGCCAGTACCTTCATGATACCTAACTCGGCTGTCATCTGACTTCCATCTTTCACCAGGAAAGAGTCCAGGAAAGAACTGTGCCATTGTGTCTGGACAAGGACCGTGAACCAGTTTGGGGTGGTTTATGGAGCAGCAGGGGAATGGCTTCTAGAAGTAATGATAGTATCTGCCTTATAGTCAGACATCGAGTAATACTGCAGAGTCAGCCTGCTTCTGGCTTCGGAGTGAAGGGATTATATGATCATTTTCTCGATAACCTTAGGTGTAAAAAGTGAAATTTCTTTCCTATAGTCTGGAATAAAATAGATAATCATGTCTCCTGTCCTGATCTGCCCTCTAATTTGGTCTCTTTTTTTTTTCTTATAAATTTGGGTTTCCAAAAAGTGATAACTAAGTGTTATCATCTGAGGTTAACCAGATGCAGGTAGGGGCTACTGGGTAGATGGTTTTAAAGTAACACCGTTCCTTTTCTCATTTCCCTCCTCCTCCTCCTCCTCCTCCTCCTCCTCCTCCTCCTCCTCCTCTCTCTCTCTCTCCCTCTCTCTCTCTCATTCCCCCTCTCTCTCTCCCCCTCTCCCTCTCTCTCTCACCCCCCCTCTCTCTTCCTCTCTCTCTCTCTCCCTTCCTTCCTCCTCTACCTCTCTCTGTGTTTTAAGTACAGCCAGTTCATTTTGACTGAAAGTAAGTATACTCTATTCAGCCTTCATGATGCAGACAGAAAAATCACTGGTCTGGTTAGTCCCATGGTAACGAAAATGAAACACCAGAAGCTAAAGTGATTCAAAGCAAAATTCCCTTTGAGAATCTTTATCAGGTCTGTGTGTGCAAAAAGCAGCCGAACAAATGTTGTAGACTACGTAATTATTTCCCATGTAAACACTAGAGAATTGCAGGCTAGAGGGCCGGGGGCTGAAAGGTGCACCGTACCTTAATTATAGCCTTGCTAAGTTTGATTTTATAGACTGGCAAAACTCAAGTTTGATTTAAACCACACAGAAAGACATGATGCAAATTGGCCATGCCCTTTGTCCCAGACTCAGACGTCTGATCTTGCTTCAGTCCAGTGTTTTCCCTAGAAGGCAGCCTTTTACTACGGTGACTGCTCAGCCTGTTTGCCACCCCACCCCCTCCATTCTGCTGTTCATCCTGGAAGACTTAACCAGGCAAGTCTACATAATCTTCCTAGTTCCTCTCCGATTTCTTCACCCCTTCAAACTGTTACTAGATACAGGGTTTGTCACGGTCTGACCAGAGTAGGATGGTAAATTCTCTTTATTACCTGGTGAACGAAGTCCAGAATGGAAGGTGATTAAACAAGACGCGGTGTGTCGAGCCTGGAGTCAGCTTCTTTTGCTTTTCTACCTTCAATAAAGGTGTACAAAATGTCACAGGCTTTGCTTTAAGGCACCAAGATAAAAGGCCCTGAGGGTTGTAAGGGTGTGCCCGTGGCGATAGGTAAAGTAGGTTGCTGAAGTTGGGATCTGGCCAGCAGTTGTCTGTGATTTTCTCTGATGAGGACACCGGGGTACTTGGTATTTTTATGAGTGCTAGACTCCTCATCTTCCTTGGCGACAAGCCACTTTTAACTAACCCTTATGACTGGGCTAACCGTGGGGCCCCTCTGTCTCCTGGTGAGTCCAATCCACAGCTGCACTGACTTCTTGTCTTTTCACAGATCTGGGAGTTGGCGTGACTGGGTTAGCCATGCAAGCTTGTTCTAGTGACTTTTAGCTTGGCTTTGCCTCTCGGGGTGCAGCATCTGCTTTCCAGGTTGTGTGCCTTCTCCTGTGGGCTTGCACTGTTGGCAAGAACTAGAACAAAATAGGTATTTTGCCCCAAAGACAAACGCCACATTTTGGGTCAGGGAGGGGTGCCTTTGCTTAGGAATACAAGGATGGGGAAAATGTATAATCCAGGATAATACTTTGAATGTAGCCAAGTCAGTGCAATGATGTCAAGCGCACAAGCAGAGCACAGGGCAGGGCCAAACAGGGCAGTGACCTATGGGGCTCCCAGCAGGTTCCTTGGGGTCAGAAGTGGAGAAGCCAGTGGGATGTAGGCAGTGGTCAGAGAGGTTAGGGGACCTGGGACCCAATTCAGAGAATGCCTAGGGACTGACCTACGAGGCCCAGCGGCGAGGTTGGCAGACAAGGGTGGGTGCCTCTAAATCCACCGCGGATCTGAGATCCTGCGGACACGCCAGGTCTCCTATGAAGGTAAGGACAGATTCCCTCCACGTGGACCTGAGACCCAGCAGACACGGCCAGATCCCCCCACGCGGATCTGAGACCCCGTGACCCCGCAGGCACCGGTGCGGCCGCGTGCTAGCGCAGCGGGAGCCGGATGGGTCCCGCACGTTGCCACCCTCGCGCCGGCCGCCCTGTTTTCTTCGGATCTCACCGGGCCCGGCACTCGCTCTCGGCTCCTGTAGGGGCGCAGCCTGGTCGTGCAGGCCGTGGGCGGGGCCTCGAGCGGGGCGCTCGGGGATTGGCTGCTGGGATGGAGGCGGGGCCTGAGCCAGAGAAAACCCGCGCCCGGGCGGCTGCCATCCCAGCCGCGATCCGGAACCCCCGAGCCTCTTTTCTCGTCGCGCTTTCCCGTTCTTTCCAGTCTCTGCCCGCGCGCCCTCCGACCCGGTACCCTCCTCTCCTTGCAGCGCGAGCCGTCTCCTGTCCTGACTTTCCTCCCCGCTCCGTGCAGCCCGGCCGTAGCGGCGATGCGCCTCATCCAGAACATGTGTACCATCGCAGAGTACCCCGCCCCGGGCAGCACCGCTGCCGACTGCTGCCTAGGGGCTGCGGGCCGCCGGCTCGTTAAGATCGCCGTGGTAGGGGCCAGCGGCGTGGGCAAGACCGGTGAGTCCATGCGAGGAACCCGCTTGGTTGAGGGGCGGGACGTGGGAGACCCCCGCTCGGACTGGAGATGAGAGACGGTGGGCGTTGCAGTGGGATCCTCTGCCCCTTCATATCTCTGCTTTAACGAAGAGGGTCACTGGGGCCCAGCGCGGCCCGCCAACTTTCCGGCCAGAGTAGAACTTTGGGGCTTTGGGCTTTTGGCAGGATCTGGGGCGGAATGGGGAAGCTAGTGACTGTAACCCCTCCAGGAGTTCCGTAAGGTTAGGAAGAAGTTTGCCTGCTGGAAGGCTTAGGTGTGGCCCAACTGGGCTCCCCGGAGGGGCTGGGCCTCAAGACCCTTCCTGCTGGCAGAGCTGTAATTCACTCGGCTCCTACCTCCTCGTGTCTGGTAGAGGGTCATGGAGCTACAGGAAAGGAATTGCCCTCGGTGGCCGGCTGTGACTTTCTTTGGAAGAGCTGTTTTCTAGGTGGGGGTGGGGCGGAGACCTGTCTAACTTAGTGGGTTAACCATCAGTCTGTTTTCTTTTCTGAATTGCAGCTTTGGTGGTCCGATTCCTCACTAAACGATTCATCGGGGACTACGAACGAAATGCAGGTGAGGAAACGCACGGAGACCAACCCTGTTGGGATGGTCGCCCTCATTTCCCAGTACCTTCAAGGACACTTCCTTCAGAGTGACAGTGTTCAGCATCAAGATTCTGCTACTTCCAATTCTGCACGCCCCCTCCCCTCCCCCTCCCCCCAGCTGCCATCTGGCCTCATTCCATTCTTGGCGCATTCATCATTTTATCAAGTGCCCGAAAGTATTCCCTGTGGTATGTTTTAACTATAGGGACCCCAGTTGGAAGCACCGTTTGTACTCCAAGGCCTTGTCCTTTAAAACATGCCTGCAAAAGTCATAAAAAAAAAAAAAATACCCAACCAAACAAAAACCCCGGCTGCGAGCTCCTCCCCCACCCTCTCCCTCTGCTGGCTGCCTTTCAGGGGCGACCTTTGAAAGCGAAGGCCAAAGAAGAGTTGAAGCCTAAAGTTCTTTCCTTAACAAAGAAAAACAAGTAGCTGCTATGATTCTAGCAGGGGGAGAGCAAATTGCTTAACTAAGTAGACTGTATGGTTAAGCTAGTAGACTTGTATTAAGTACCAGTTGAAATGAGCCATATAAGCTGTCCCAAGATAAGACCTGGTGGCCTTGTGCTTCGACATAGAGCTGATCAGAATCGTGGCACATGTTCATGCTAAGAGGGATGCTAACTGTGCATTTACTAACCGTGTTTGCTTACGAAGCTATTTTATCCAGTGGGCAAAATATAACTGTTCAGAGAATGATAATATAAAACAAAAACAGAAGCCCTGCGTATACTGAGCCAGAAACTTTCCTCCGAGGAACTACTCTAAATATGGAAACTCAGTTAAAATTAGACCAGCAAGTTTCTAAAAACCCACAAACTTTGACCTACTTTTGATAAAATTTGATAATCTACTAGCAGGGGCTTAAGACTGCACGTGGCCTTTAAACAAGATCTGAATTAAGTGCATGAAATAGAAGTAAATCACATCTTTTTCTTTCTCTTGTGTGTATTGGTGCATTAAAAACAAACAAACAAACAAAAACCCAAACCATAATGTTTCCCGAGGCTGCACATGAAAGAGGAACACACTCTCCTTTCTCTGTCTTCATAGGTAATCTCTACACAAGACAAGTTCACATAGAAGGAGAAACGCTGGCTATTCAGGTCCAGGACACTCCGGGCATCCAGGTGAGACACGATGCTGATAGGGCCGAGCAGACACTGGCGGCTGAGGCACTGCTCACTTGTTTAAGTGTAAGGGACACGAGACGTGGGGAGTCAGGTCTAGAGGGTACTTGTGGTTTGACAGTTAAATTGTACCTGACCGCAGGTCAGTCAGCCTTGGTCAGTTTGGGGAGCTGGGAGAAGGAGGGGAGCCCCTCTTGTAGGAGGGGAATCACCGGAGCAGGGGGAACCAAACCAGCCCTTGGAATTGGCAGTACTTCCTTCCTTTGGTTTTTATTTATGTGCCTTTGGCATCAAAACCCAAATATTCAGGCCCAGTCTCCAACACCCGGAATCACTTTTATGTTGTGGAAAGTTTCTCTGTAGACAAAAGAGCTCTGCTAGGATTTTCCCCCCTTCCCCGTCCTGAACTGGGCAGTTATCCAGGTCTAAATGCTTCCAGCTCCTATCTTCCCCAGACTTACTGTCTAGCCAGTTAATTTCCCATTTTGTGCAACTACAAAGTCGCTCTGCGTGGAGTTCTCTGCAGGTCCATTTTCCACTTGAGTGTGGTGAGCTGCCCTGTTATTTATTCCCTCTGAGCAGCTGGATCAACATATTGTTAAGAAAGCCCAAGTGTGTGGGGAATAGAACTTGTTTACGACCCGTAACCCGCCATCCATCGCTATGAAGGGTTCTTTTGAATTGAGGGATGTGCTGTGGCCGGAGCTCTGTGCCGTGCCCACTGCTCGCTGCTCACCTTGCTCTCCCCCTTCTCCTCAGGTGCACGAGAACGGCTTGAGCTGCAGCGAGCAGTTGAATCGCTGCATTCGCTGGGCGGATGCCGTCGTCCTCGTGTTCTCCATCACGGACCACAAGAGCTACGAACTCATTAGCCAGCTCCACCAGCACGTGCAGCAGCTGCACCCGGGCACTCGGCTGCCTGTGGTGGTGGTGGCTAACAAAGCTGACCTCCTACACGTCAAGCAGGTGGACCCTCAGCTTGGCCTGCAACTGGCCGGCATGCTCGGCTGCTCCTTCTATGAAGTATCTGTCAGTGAAAATTACAACGACGTCTACAATGCTTTCCATGTCCTGTGCAAAGAAGTGAGCCCCAAGCAGCAGCCCAGCGGCACCCCCGAGAAACGCAGGACCTCCCTCATCCCCAGACCCAAGTCGCCCAACATGCAAGACCTGAAGAGGAGGTTTAAGCAGGCGCTCTCTGCCAAAGTGAGGACTGTCACGTCGGTCTGAGGCAGGACTCCTGGAGGGGGTTTGGTCTTCTGGGCAGAGGGCCCGAGGTTCTTCTTAGATGGGACCATGGCAGGCTGACAGCAGTTATGGTTCCAGAAAGAGCAGTGGCAGAGGGGCCTGAGGGGCCTTTTGGAATTCTGCAACAAAGGAAGTGAGGACAGAAGGACGGATGCGGGACTGATCTGCCAAGTCGTTTAAGTGGGGATGGGGCATGCTTTTGTTCCTCACTGTCTTCTAAGTGATGGTCAGGTGCACCAAAAACATGGATGTGGATTGGGGTGGGGAGGAGAACACAGAACATCATGGGCTTTCTCTCCCTCCCAATGAGAGGGTTTGCTTTTCTAAGAGACTCCAACGTGTTCTCTTTACAGGATACCTTTCTGACTTGAAGGATATCCAGGTTTCTTTAAGAACAAAGAGGGACTCTCCCCACCCCATAAAGGTCGAGTTTTAGACCAAAATATTCCGTGTACAGACACCCGTGAGCTGTGGTCTGTAGGAAGGTGCTTGGTCTCCTGACACAAGATGGGCACCGGGGTTGAGTAGCTGTGAAAAACTCAGCTGTGGGTTGCCCAACGTGACGATGTATAGTCGTGTGTGTTTTGTTTTGTTTTGTTTTGTTTTTCTTCTTTAAACTGTGGCATCAGGTACAGAAAAAAGTGTTAGTCAGTGGTGGTGTGGTTTGTGTAAATGACCCATGGCAATGACGTTGGGTTGCTTCCTGGGCCTGGCTGAGTCGTGGCTATGGGTGGCTGAGATACTGAGATGCTGTTTTCAAGAGTGACCAGATGCAGGGCTACCTGCCGAATCCCCTACACAGATGCACTTTAAGAAGCCGTTTAAGCTTTGGCTCAAACTGTAATTAATTTATTTTATGTACAATAAATCTCTCATTTGATAAGAGCAGACATCTGACTGGGTCTTTATTGAAATGTTTTCCTTCTGCCCTCCAGGACGCAGTTTTTAGAATCCTGTGTTTATTGAGCAAGTTGAGTCAGGGAACAGGCTGACATTATATCTCACAACACGTGATCAATGAGGTACATTTTATAATCCACATTTTACACAGTACAAAAAAATATCCTTGCAGAACAAACTCAATAACATGAAGTCTACAACCTGCAAACATTGTTGCTTGTAACCTGGCCTTTCTATTCCAGAGTTGTATGTCTCCATTTCTTCATGGTCTTCTGGGTGGACCTAAGGTAGCTGTCTGTGTGCACGTCACAGTAGAGCTGCTGTGGGTGTGACTGCTTCTCCACAGAAGCAGTGCTTCTTCATGTGTGGTGCACTTCGTGAAGCTTTTTGGGGCACGCTGTGTCCGCAGGCTACACTTTAGTCTCATAGTAAAAGCTTACAGCCATTGCAGCTATTCAGGGGCTGTTCCCATGACACGATTGTCACACACATGTGCCGCAGCTGGCAGGCCTCTCTTCTGCCACTGGAGCCTGCCTGCAAGACATTGCCTGTGAACTCAGTCGAGTCTCCATCTCTGTGGGCAGGGCATCGTCCTTTCATCTGGGCAGCACCTTCCAGACTGTTCTTGGTTAGTTCTCCAGATAACCCTGAGAGGTGGGGTGGGGGAGGGCTGACACAATTTCACAAATAAAGCAGGTTTCAAGGGATGTCCTCAAGTTCACGTAAAGGGACACAACCGCTGTCTTGAAGATTCAGTGTTACTTCTTCATCATGCCTCACCTATAAGATGCATAGGTAAGGCAGCAGGGTGCTCGGGGAGCCTGTGGTGATGGGGGCTGGGCTATTTAAGCTCACTTTCCCAGGGGACCATCTGACTACCCTTGACAGTGCCCTTCTGGCAGTTATGCTTTGTTACATATAGAACATTTCATTTTTTTAAAACCTCTTCAAAGCTAACCTAACCTCACCCCTGAGAAGGATGTGTGTTGGCAGCAGGGTGGGAAATGGTGTCGATGGACGATGAAGACAGTACGAGGGCAGAGACATGTATCTCTCAGCTTGTCTTCCTCCTGCGCGGTTGTTAGCAGTGCACCATGAGCGAGAGGATACTTGCTCACTGACTCTCGGCTCACCTCTGTTCTGCAGTGGAAGACAAGAGGCTCTGGCGAGGGTAGATTTTCGTAGCACAAGACCGAGAGGAACTAGATTTCTATTTCCTACTGCCCCCTCCCCCCTCTTCCTCACCACACAACCACAAGCATCTCTGTAGGACTCTGGCCCGCCTCTGCAGCCTGGTAGGTGTGCCCTGGGCCTTCTTATCTTCTGCCCTTGGCACCAATGACTGCCTCTCACCTCCCAACCTCTGTGGAGACTCTGTCTTTCACTTCACCCAGGCAAGTCTTTCGGCTACAGAAGGATGAAGTGGAGAGAAGGCAGAGGGAGTGATCTCTGGGAATCTCAGGAAGGGACCACCCTAGACCTAATCTAGGCCACCGTCTCAGGTGGGATTGACTTAATTCTAGATCAGCTGTGTTCTGAGCATTAGCTTGGTATCGTGTTTCATTAATCTCATCTGTCTCAATAGTAGCATCTCTCTACTTCCTCCCCCCACATTGATGTCTACAAACTCTGGCCTGAGAACCAATCTCCCCTCCCTCTAGTCAGGGCTATGTATGAGTCTGATGCAGAGGAGGGGAGGAATGAGGGTCTATTGAGTATTTACAACATACAGATTGCACATGCCTTCCTTTAATCTTTGGGAGACTCCTAAGAGAGGCTGTATCACCACTATTTTAAGATGAGGAAGACAAAGCTTCGAGATTATGCTAGCTTAAGGCCAGCCAGTAATAGCACCCTACTTCGTTTACTGACTGTCTGGGTACCAGAAATAGACATTTGAAACAAGGACATTCTGTACACTAACTCCACCACCTCTCTTCAGTATCCTATACACGGAAGGAAGGAATTGGCTGGGCTCTCAAAAAGCCAATCCTGGACCCTACCGATGCCAGAGTTCATACCCCAACCCCACCCCATCCCAGACCCAGTAGCAGCTCTGGCCTTCTCTGACCAACCTACCTCCCTGGCCCCACTAACCCTCCCTTCTGCTACTGGTTGGGTTACTGCGTGGCCCTAGGGTTCCTGGCAACTGGTCCACATCTGCTGTTGCCATTAGCCTGAGGCTGCTGGCTGCTCTAGCCTCCAGCCCCCTCGGTAATAAAGATGCCCAGGTTGGAGGGGCTGCCTCCCAGCCGGTCTGTCTCAGAGCCCAACCCACGTCTGTCTTGATGTCTGGCTCTCTAGTTTCCTCCCAGCCTCAAATCAAAACCATTTGCAGCCCTAGGCTGGGCCTGGCCCGGTTGTGCAGTGGCAGGGGGTGGGAGGGAGTCTATAAAGCCACGGCCTTCCTCAACCAGCTCCAGAAGGTTTGCCTGTCCAGCAGCTCAGCACCCCAAGCTTTAGGGGCTGTGGCTATGTTTATAGAGAGCCCCTTATTTATCAAAAAAATGGGGGTGGGGTGGATTGATCTTTTACCCCGAGAGGGAAAAAATAAATCTGGGCACGGGAACAGTTGTGGGCAGATCCCCACAATGGAGCAGTTGGCACACTGTGGTCTTGCTTAGCAGAGCGGAGATGACAAACTCCCAGCTGTGGAGAACTCCCAGAACCTCTGGGTAGGGTAACAGCCCAGCAGGGAGGCACTGGCCTGCTTACAGAAGGCTGTCTGGGTACTCCTCTGGAAGTCTACAGAGCGAAGGTTTGGGCAAGTTCTTATTGTCCTCATTAGTTCCTGAACCGAAGAAGAGAATGGGACCAGTGTTATTTATAAGGCTATGCTCCTGCTCTTTCTGACATGGCCTGCAAGCCTTCTACCATCTGGTTTTCAGAAGTTCCTTTGAGAGCAGTGGCGGAGCGTTTTGATGTCTCTTGGGCAAGCCAACAGACAACACTTGTAATATTGGGTTATTTGTTGTTGAGATTCCATTTCTGGTAACCAGGGTAAGAAGAAACAATGGTGGTATTGGGGCAGGGTCTGGAATTCTTTGTTAGGGAAATACCACTGTAACTGTAGGGACCATGGCATAAACAGCTATCTGCAGAGGGCCTGACCCTCCGTGGAGAGCACTTCCAAACACTGATTGCGCTCTGTGTTTACAGGGAAGGGACTCCAAATGGAGCAGACCTCAGTTGCCACATAGTATTTACTCTCAACTGTGTATATGTAAAGTAGCTGCAGGGCCCTTGGATGGAGATTGGCCTGTGTATGCTTGCTTTGGCTTGGCCAGCAGGGTTTAGGTGGTAAATATACTCAGGTCTGAGAGACATTAGTGCTCAGCTCCTTTGCTGGGCCTTTCAGGTCACTTTCAGGTGGCTATCATAGGGGAGGTCCCTTTAAAAACTCTTACACCTAGTTACTGTGGAAATGGTAAATGAAGATGTCAACTCCAGAACACCTAACTGCTTTCTGAATGACAGTGATCTGCATAGGCATTCAACACTCGAGTGACGATGCTTAGACATTGTTGTGCTTAGGTAGGAAACATCTTCCAAAGGCTCATGGGTTGAGAACTTGGTCCTCAATGCAGCAGCACTCAGAGGAGGGATCCTGGGGAGGAGGTAACTGGACCATGAGTGGTTTGATTTCATCAATGGATTAAGCTATTGAGAACTCCCTCCTTACTGCAACACTGAGATGTAGTGAGAACTTTGGAAGACCGGACTTCTCAGAGGAAGTAGGTCACGGGGCTGTGTCCCCATAGTATGCATTTTCTCCCTGCTCCTAGAGCCTACACAAATTCCTGGCTATCGTGAGTCAAACAGGTCTTCCTTTTCACATAGTCTTTATCATGTATCTTCCCTCAGCACGGGCACAGAAACCTCAGAGCCAAGAGCTTGTGAACTGACACCTCCAAGACCATGAGCTAAAATCAGTTTTCCTCCTGCGAGCTGGTTTTCTCAGACATTTTGTCTCAGTGACAGACAGCTGGCTGATCAGGGGGCATCGAGCAGTGTACACTGAGCTGTATCCTAAGTATTAGATATGTCGTCACTCTTTTAATTTGTACTATTACCCAGTATAGCATGGTCTACTGGCATTTGATTTCATGGTCAGCCAAGACTTGGACAAATGAACTACCAGATATGGGAAATGTGTTCTTGACTGGCCTTCTGGCTTGATGGCCTTGGCTAAAGGAAGGCTGAAGGCATGCCTCTGACGTCACTCTTCGCTTACTCCCTTTGTCCTGCTGATGCTCTGTCAGTTTGAGAGGGAACTGACAGGTGCCCTCAGCAGTAACAGCCATACATCCTAGAGCCATCCACGTACCAGCCATCCTATTAGAATTGGCACCCTAGCAGCCCTCTGGGAAGGAGGCGCCGGGATCATCTATTTCACCAGTGTGGATCCATGTTTGATTAGCCACAGTGCTGAGAGGTGCAACTGGGTCATAAAGTTGGAGATAGCCCTGGCTCTTTCACATGGGCAGGGCCTTCTTAGCACCCTCCTTAATCTAGACATTGAGCACAAACCTGGAGAGTGCCCAAGACTGCCACAGGCCAGTGCTCCACTGCCTGAGTTGTCCTCGTTCTCTTATTCATTAATGGTCACTGGTGGGACCCAAACCAAGCTTGTATTATGTTCCCGCTGTTTAATGTCAAGGACTGGGAGTCTCTCTTGTCTCTCAGGTCTTCTTTAAACCAGACCCTGGTTATCACCAACTTCCTCCAGCTCGCCTATCTCCAAAGTGTTCTATCACCTGACTGTCCAATTGGCTCAGGTTTTCCAGCCAGCAGTCAGATATGGAAAAGAGTGATTATAAACTAAACTTCTCACACTTCTCCCAACTACCCAGACACTAGCTAAGGCCATACTTAGTGCAGTGTTAGAACACTCTAGAATGCTAGCATAACCAGTCACTTGATCCTATTATGGTAAGAGTAGACGCTTCTGGATATTTGTTTACTAGGTAAGAAACAAGTTGCCAAGATAAACTATTAAACTCACAAAATCTATACCCAAATACATATTTGGTGTAAAAAGCTGGAAGTACAGAAGTAATGGGGGGGGGCTGACCCCCTACCCCCTAGCTTTCCACTTGATGTGTCTTCCAGAGGCAACCACTAGCTAGCAGTTTGGTTTTATGTTTTCAGACTTCTTTTGCATGTAGACAATATGATATGCAACTTAACCCCGAGAAGGAATCCCCAGGGGACCCTGGCACGAGGCAAAACACAGGCTGTTCATCCTGTAAGTGCTGTGGAGCCAAGGTAGGGGCTGCTTGCAACCAGCTGGGCTCAGACGGCTCAGGGTCTCGGGAATGGTCTCCATAGGTTCCCACCCAACGTTTGATAACGGATGGTTGGACGAATACAGTTCTGAGTCACATGGCAGGTTACTTTACATTTCTTTATTTTAAGAAGTACTTATCTCTGCTTACATATAATTTGTCTGAGGCTAATTCTGGTTTTTTCCCCTTATTCAAATGTAAGATTTTTAGATTCATAGGATTTTAAAAAAGAGCTGCCTTACAGTTCAGCACCATCAGAGAATCAGTGAAGGCAAAGAACGACTTGGGCATGAACAAGAACATCTGGTCTCATGAAACTCAGCTTCAGCGTGTGAAAGTGATTCCAAGTTCAGCTTATTTTTTTTCCTTCTTCCCCAAAATGCACAGCATTTAATAGAGAAGTAAAATGTATAGTTATGCCTTGGTTTACATTTTATTTCATCTTCCTGCTAAATCCACTCTGGAAACTGTTCTTCAGCTTTTTCCCATTTCAGACATTCATTACTTAGGCCGGGAACGGCCACCGGCCACACATGGATGTCTAACCAGTTTGTTTTTCTTTTCTTTCTCTCTTTCTCTCTTTCTTCCTCTCTCTCTTCTTTCTTTCTTCTCTCTCTCTCTCTCTCTCTCTCTCTCTCTCTCTCTCTCTCTCTCTCTCTCTCTCTTCCTTTCTCCCCAGAGTTCTCATATAATTTCACTAGGTGCATCTGGGTTTTTCTGCTCTGACCAAAAGAAAATATAAACTCCCAGAAGAAAGGTTTCTATTTCAGTAGGAATTTGAAATCACAAAGGCCATCAAGGGGTTGTGGTTACAACCCAGAGTCCCCAGGAGGAGATCTCTTCTACACGGGCTTCCTCTGCACAGGATGAAACCATTGGTAGCAAAGACAGCTCTCCAGTCACCCTGCTGTGTCCCTCCCACTGCTATTCCAAGTAGCGGGCTGTCCCAGTCCTTGAACCAGCTGGAACAAAGCAGCCCTTTGTCACTCGTGGGGTGATTTACCACTCACGAAGGCCACCAGCCCAGTGCCACCCAGGCCATGCCTCCCCCTCCTTGTCTTTCAGAAATGTTTTGGTGTCAAAGAGAAACAAAGTCTCAGGCTCTGTCTGTGACATCCCCACCCCACTCCCATAATCACAAAGAAAATGTAGCCTTCCTCTAGCTGGGGATTCTAAGTGCACTGAACTTTCCATGGCTAACTTCACCACAACGCTCATGTCTGCCACCACTTGCCAACAGGCTTTTATCTAGAGCTAGAACTTCCAGGGATCTCTGGGAAGAGTACAATAAGCGGCTAAGGGTAAACGAACGTGACAGCTGGCGAAGTCAGCTAGCGACAGCTTGACACCTTTAGAAGAATGAGAATGCAAGTCTTTATTTTGCTGTTGAAGACCCAGTCCAGTCCAAACAAACTGCCTTCCATGCAGTCATGAAGACCACTCCTGTAGAATTAAGTCATACCTATAATTAGTAATGGGGACACTGGCTTTGGAGGCATATCTGGAGTGGTGACTGATGGGCATTGGTATTTCCAGCTCAAACAGGTCTTATCTTCTCTAGATGTCAGAAGCCGAGGTCTGGGTGTAGCCGGTCAGTTGCAAAGAGCAGCTCGGGAATGTTAAGCGGCTTCAGGAGTCTTGTGGACAGCACCATCACCTAGGACAGGAGGGGCAAGCACAGGACAGTTAGAGAAGTCAGTTACCAGGGGTAAAGGAAGGTCTCCGAGGGAGGCAAGGCATGAGTGGTGTGGAGAAAAGCAGACAGGACTCAGGGTCCCTCATCTATGACCTGGGTCCTAAGTGAGGCTCATGCTTGATCTCCTAGTCCATGGGCCTTTGGGTCCATCCGGCTGACTCTGGGCAACTCTTCCCACAGCCTGGACTGCAGCGTGAGGCTCATTTTCCTCTAGAACACCAAGAGAGCTTGTTCCAGGACTTGCCTGGGTACATGATATGCAAGGGCCAGGTGAGGGTCTGCCCAAGCAGGCACTAGGCATCTCTTGCTGACAAACTGCCTGTGGGAAATCAGGGAGGTGTTCCAGGAAGGAATTCCATAGGCCAGCATCAGAGGGTGGCATGACTGGGCTTCACCGGGCCGTGTGACATTAGACAGGTGCAGGGAGGACGCCTCCCTGTCCTCTTGCCTGCTCCCACAGTTATCCCAGGTGTAATGAAATCAGTGAAGTCATCAACTCCAAATTCAACGAGCTCATTGGTGCAAATCAGAGGCCACATTCCACCTCAAGGCTGAACAGGGCAGGGTCACAGTCAAGGAGGGAGTAGAAAAGAAACACTTAAGAATTCCAATTTATTATTTTTAAAGAGTTCCTTCTTCTTCAAGTGCAGTGCCTTTAAAACACTTATTCTGGAAAAGAGCTATCAAGAAACACATGGCTAATGCTAGCGAAGCCATATTTTTGGATGGTTAAAAAAAAAAAGTACTGAAATCTGTGCTTCTCATTTTCTTTGGAATCTAAGCAGAGTTGGTTTGAGGGCAGTGTTGAATATAGTGTCTCCTTACCACCTGAACAAGGGTTCAAGCATGTATGTTGCACCAGACCGAGTAGGTGGTGGCAATGGTGGCTTCAAGGCAAGAGCTGTCAGCCATGAGACCTCAGCTGCACTGCTGGCTGCTGGGTTCCTTCTGGAATTTTTCTTGGAGCCTCACCCTCCCACCTCATCAATCCCAGAAAAAGAGAACAGTGAGCTTGCCGCAGTGTCACCAGGATTATGTAAGTTCCCCGACTGAGAGCCCAGGAAGAGCTCCCTCCTGTAGGCCACTCTTCACTGTGATTCGCTGATAGGTTTGCAGACCTCCCTCCTTTAGAAGCATTGGGAAGTACAGAAACTTCTAGAGAAACACACATAGGTTCCTACAGTTTTAGGGGAGATTTAAAGTCTTCCAGAGATCCATAAGTATGTATTACACATCCATTACATGTATGTGTGAATGTGTGTTTATACACACACACACACACACACACACACACACACACACACAGAGTTTGCCCAGACTCTGGATGCAGACCCTTGTGAAGCAGAGGAGACCAGAATGGTAAATATACTCAAGATTCTCCTCCATTGCCATGACTTTCCAGTCCCTGCTGCGTTGCATGGTCCTCAGAGCTATGCAAAGTTAGTGGATACCTCCCCAGCTGAGGTGAGGGGCAGAAGTGAGGGCCAAGACTATCTCCAAATAAGCTTACATCTTGGTGTCAGGTTTAAAAAACGTGGTGGGGGTATGCCAGCTACAGATCCAGTTGATGTCAACACCGAGAGCAGCAGATGCAGCCCAAGGAGTCTGTCCGGCTCAGGTTCTACACTGGGCTCACAGCCATGGCCAACAGAGAGTGGGAACACAAACACCAGGCTCCTCTGATCTAAACAAGAAGGCCCATGAGGTGACAGCCTCCTGAGTTCACAGCTGAGGGCGTCTGGGGCCTGCTCTGGATCAGGTAGAAACAAACACTAGGAAACAGAGGTAGTTTATAAAGTAGGTTAGGGGGCCTGTGAGGGAGGAGAGAGAGCCCACGGAACTCTTCTAGAGTGCTGTGAGGAAGAGCACAGGTTAGACATGGCCAGCTTGAGCTGGACCCCAGCTAAGGCTGCTCACCCTGGAGTCGTTGCTCCATTACTCCGAGTCCCACTTCGCTCATCTTTAAGGCTTGACCCACACCGTCTGCCCCATGACCACTATGAGGAACATGGAGCACAAGGCGTGCTTCAGAGGGGCTTCTGTCCTTGCTCCCTTTGCTGCGTCCCTCCTTGCAGCTCTCTGCTGTCCTTAAGTGATTAGGGGCAGGTGACATAGCTGTGCTTTCCAGGCGTACATCTGTTACTCATAGGACTGCAATCCCTGCTCCCCTCTCACCGCTATTAGATAAGCCCTGCCCCAGGACAACATTCCAGGCCGGTGGAGTCTGCTTCCTGCCAGGTTCTCAACCGCTCTTTCCTCCACAGCCCTTTATGGTCAGTCCCATGTGTCAGCTAACCTCAGGTATCTGCAGCTACACCATTGGCTCTTTGGGATGTTCCTTTTTAGGCAGAGTTCTTCTCTCTCTGTGGCCTTTCAAACTACTAAGATGTCTCCGCCTCCAGCAAGCCTTCTTGGATCACCCTTCCCAGCCTCCGGCCTGAGTGTGTCTTGTAGCTGTTTGTCTTACTGCATTTCCCACTCTTCCTTTAGCGCAGTGTCTGCTATAGAGCAGGGACTGCAGCAGTGAGTTCATAAATATCTGAGCAGACGAACTGAACAGGCAGAAGAGACACAGGGCAGGAGGTGAGGGCTAATAATTTAGCCCTGGACAGTAGGAAGCTTTACATTTAGGAAGGCCTCAACAGGCGTTAGTCCGATCGATGACTGTGCACATTTACTTTATATCAGTTCAGTGACTCCTACTGTCTGAGGCTGCTCTTTAAGGCATGGTCCTGGTCACACTGAAATCTACCAGGTTTCCATTCGTAAGCAACTAAAATGTTTTTTGTTTTTTGTTTTTTTTTTAACTTTTTAAATTTCATGTGTATGAGTGTTTTGCCAGCATTCATGTAGTATGTATGTGCACCACATGTACAGTTGGTGCCCTCAGAGGCCAGAAGAGAGTGTCAGATCCCCTGGAACTGGAGTTACAGATGGCTGTGAGCTGCTTTGGGGTGCTGGGGATTGGATCTGAGTTCTGTGTAAGAGCAACACGTCCTCTTCCCTGCTGAGCCGTCTTTCCAGCCCATGGTCTCTAGTGTGCCCTATTCACTCGTTATTTATTTACCGCCCTAGCATTATGGACAAGTAGACTGCTTTAGATTATTGTTTCATTTTTATTTTTAAAGTTAATTCAAATAAGACCATGTCTGCATTATTTGGCTAAAATAATCATTCTAAAAACTTGGCTCCAAATGGGTGGAAAAAAGCTGAGAAGAGCTTAACACTGGCCTATCAGTTAAAATGTAAATGCAGCCGGCATGGAGGCTGATTTAACACTGGAGAACCCCTTCCAGAGAGCTGGCTAGCCTGTCTCAGAGATGTGGGGTCAGAGCCAGACTCCAAGGGCTGCCTCGCTCCCTGCCCACAAATGCTCCCTGCTCTCTGCACCTTCCGGTCCTCTTCACACTAGTTACCTTTCCTCTCTCTCCTCTCCTTCTGCTGTAGCTCTTGTGCTGGCTGCTGCTGCTTTCCCTGCCTGTCAGCTCAGGACTGGCTCATTCAAGTTTAAAGAATTTAACCCTGGCTCCTCAATTCCTCACTGCCTCATCTCTACCTGTCACCTGCCACGTGGGATACTCAGAAATGAGAGATTCTTTCTCAGGACACAAAGTGCAGTCTTGGATACCCCTACCTGCACTGTGCACCGCCATTGATCAGAACACTTCCCACAGGAACCACCTGTTGCTGACTGCACTGTCCCTCCCGCAGCCCTCTGTGGGGCATGCTCAGTACCTGGCTGGGGAGGCCTAGTCCTTGGAGGCCCACTGGCTGGCATTCGTCTCCCCAGACACACTGATTTGCAGGTGCCAATTTGGAGGTGATAGTTAATAGCTAGGATTTGGATATTGGGGCCTTCTGATTTCCAACACCAAGAATCAAAAAGAACAGACAGTATTCTGCTCATGGGTTAGTAAGGGCAGAAGAGAGGCTTTTGTTGTATAGATGGGCACTGCTCACACATGGTCAGGCCGGCTGTGCCTTTGACAGCCTAGGTACACCATAGCTATGGAATCTTCTCTTTCAGTGGGGTTCACACACTCTCCCAACAGCTGAGAAGGGAACTGACACACAGACTATTCTGGGAACAGCTCAGCAGCAAGGCCTGACTTCTAGGGTGTTTCTAACATGGGGAGACTAAGGTTTCCATTAGCTGCTGGCTAGGGCAGCTAGGTGGAAGGAAGGGCTATGGACCTCAGGGAATGTCACCCTAGCAGCACCCAGGCAATCTCCCTACTCTCATGAGCTTGGAGACCAAAGGGCCTGTGATGAGAAGCCATTCCTGCTTTTCCCCTGCTGCTGCGAGAATCTTCTCAGGGCCTGCTAATGCCTCAGGGAGTTTTTGCACACAGGACAAGGAGTGGTCAAGCCTGTTCCCTGAACCTCCAATACTCTGACGTGCTCTGACATGCAGATGAGTGGGTAGAGGGTCAGACTGGCAAGGCCTCTGCCACCATTCTGTCACCAGCCTTTTAGAGATGGGATTGCAGTGTCTGGGTGGCTGTTCCAATGCACGGTGCTCAGAAGAACTAGGAATGTGGCTCCTGTGTTAGAGATAGCGAAAAAGTTTGCTTCTTACTTGAAAAAAAAAAAAGTTTCACTGACAGAGCCTTAACTCTGCTGGCAGAGGGAGTGCAAAATGAAGCTAGAATTATGAGTTTTCCAGAAACTTCTCAGCTCTGACGATGATGGGTGGCAATCATGACAGAGAGGGTCATAGAAAATGACTACACTTTCCCAGATCCAAGCCTGCTCCCTAAATAGACGGCTTCCCTTCCTAGTTGGGTGTCTTGATAGAAAGAGAGATTGGGTTTCTGCATTTCACCAGTAGGCTCAGACATGCACCATCACAGACACTTTCTACCAAATTCTCTTGGAATCAATGTACCCTCTAAAACACCTGGCTTACCGAGCTCCCGCTGCACACTCAGGCCTTTGTGCTCAAGGAGCTCGCGTGGTGGAAGGGCCTATGCTGGCAAATACGGAGCAGCCAGTGAGCAGGCTTTACTGAATAGCATGGATTTGGGCGCCAGGAGAGACTCAGGAAGCATCTGGAGCAACTGGCAGGATGTCACAGAAAGAGAGAAGGCTGGTTGTGTAGATACACAGAGCATGGCGGGATCAGGAGGAAGCCACAGAGTCACTCAGGTAGGCAGGACTGGGCTAGAGTGCTAACTACCATTCTCTCTCAGTGGTTTTCTATGCAGCTGTGTGGACAGTAGTGGCTAGTGTCTTCAGTGAGGTTTTGAACCTCTGACACTCCTCTTGTCTCCCACCCCCCGCCCTCCCCGCCGAGTACCACAGGTGGGAAGAGGTCCCTGGCATCCCTCAGTGCTGCTGAGGTTTCCACAACCTCATGCAATTCAATACTTGGAGGTTTGGGGAGGCTGTCGAAGTTTTAGCAGGGAGAACTAGCTGGAGGACACAAGATGCTGGAGATTAGAGGTTTGGAGGGTTATAACCTTGCCCTGCTACTGGACCCAAACTCTCTTTACTTCCTGGTTGGCACCATTTACTGTGCAAACAAAAGGGATCTCTTTGCTTAGTGTGAGAACTGAAGTTTGCCAAGTGGTAGGTTCTTAACCATAAGGGAAAAAAAGGCCTCTTGAGGGAACTGAGTGGACTTGGTCTGGCCAAGAGGATGACTTTGGGACAGTGGCCAGAAGGAGAACATAATAGGATGACAGGATGTGGGGAGGAAAGGACAGAGAAGAGAGCAAGCCAGAACAACGAAGCCCTCACCACTCTTCCCACTGCTGTTCATCTCACCCATGACTCAGTACCTGGGTTCCTGGCTTCAGAGATGCTACAAGGTCTTTGACCATTTTGGCTTCAGCGACTGTGACGCCGCCCACCACAAAGAGGATCAACAGGGGATGGTCACTGGGATGGGGCCGGCTCACCTGCAAAACAGAACATCAAGTCAGATGCCAGCAATGGCCACTGCTTTCCTCCTGCCAGTGGGACGGAGAACCTTGAAGCAATACTGACTTATTAGCGGCCAGATGTGCTGACGCCTTGTGACTCTGTTGGCTAGGACTGCACAGCATGGCACCTTAGTACATCCTTACATAAGGCTTTATCAAAAGGAGAGCTAAGGGTGCTGGAGCCATTAAACAGGAGAGGGCTGAGCAATACCTCGCTGCTCATCTTTGAGGACTCAGAACACCTTTGTCCTTTGTCCCACAGTTATGCCTCAGCTGCCATCGTGGCCAGTTTGTGTCTCTTTCTCGCATCTCCTCCATTCCACAGGAGCAGGCACACCACCTTAGATCGCTACTGTCTGCTGTGCTTGCCCTATGTCAGCGCAGAGTTGGTGTTCTATCACTATCTGTGGAACTAACCCGGTTGGTTCTGGTGGTGGGATGGAAGTTTACAGAAATGTACAGGTATAAAGATATACTGGTCCTGCCTAGCATGATTTAGAACCAAGCACATCACCAAACTGGCCATGGCCAAGGACCTACTCTGTGTGAATACTGCAATAACTACTCGATAGATCCCTTCTGTCCTGGTTTTTTATGATTTTACCCAAGAGACAAAGAATTATTATATACTGAAATGAGAAACTGACCCAGCGATGAAGACCTGAAGAGAACAAGAAAGGGCTCCTGAAGGCAGTCTGTGTCAGCCAGCTGTCTTCCTGAGGAGTGAGCAAGGCAAGCATGGGGCAAGCTCTCTTTACAAGCAGAAGGTAGCCGTGTGGAGCAGCCCAGGGCCCAGGTAGGACCCAGCGCACATGGCATCGCCCAGGAAGGTGCTGCCGACCGCCTGAATGGCCACCAATTGCATGAATAGTCATGGGTGGGGTGAGGCCACCTAAATACTTGGGATATTTTCCAGGTCAAGGGGAAATCTGTGTGGCCTATGGGCCCTGGTGGGCCACAGCTTTGTCCTAGGACAGTGCCATGATATTCCAGTTCCCAAGTGTCTGCAGCGTCATGCTGTCTTTAGCTGCATTTAGTCTCCCCGTCATGTCCTCAGCTCCCCCTTGCTGCCCCCTGTTATGCTTTCTTAAAAGCAGTCCTATCCCTCCTGTCCCACGGCTGCTGTCTATCAAGTTCTTCCATCTTGACCTTGGCAGATCACTGTTCCACCTTCTCCTCTGACTCCTGAACATTTTGACCTAGGCAGTTTTGGTGCTGAGCATAGTATTGCACGCAGAGAGCTCAAAGTGTTACGTAGATAAGAGAGCTCAGGCAGGTGAGATGGCTTAAGAGGTAAGGGTGCTGGCCACACAATCCTGACAACCTGCCTTTGACCTCTGGAATCCACACAAAGGTGGAAGCAGACCTCCACACACATGCTGTGGCGTGTGTTCCATCCCCACACATTACAAATACACACAACAACGAATTAAATAAAAAATAGAAAGCAAATGTATAGGATGTGCAAGCTGAGAGAAGATTCCTGATTCCTTTGTTACCTTAGAGACTTTAACAAATTAATTTAAAAAAAGATTCTTTTTGAGGCAGAGTTTCCTGTGTAGCCCTGGCTGTCCTGGAACTCACTGTATAGACCAGGCTTGCCTCAAACTCTGTCTCTGCCCTGCCCTCTGAATGTTGGGATTAAAGGCGTGCATGACTACCATGTGGCTTTATTTTTAAAATACTATTTTCCTCCTTCCCTCTCCTTTTTCTAATCCACTCCACACATGTATTCCTCCTGTTCTCTCTTTATCTCTATATCCATATTTATATCTATTGCTAAATATATAACTGTAACCTTCTCCATCCATATACATTATTTGCGTGTATGATTTCAGGGCTGGCCACTTGGTGTTAGATAACAAACTGGGAAACGTTCCCCCAGGGAAGACTTTCTCTCACTCTCAGGGGTCCTGCGCTGCCTGTAGTTCTTTGCCTAGGGTTAGATTTCCCCCTTCCATGGTAGCGTGTCTATTGGTGCCACCCTGCTTAGGCAGGCATGCCGAGGAGACTTCATGGGTGTAGCCTCTCTGACACTCCTGACTTCCTGTGGCTCTCACCATCTTCTAAACTCCTCTTTCCTAGTGATCCCTGAACCTGAGGAGGAGGAGAAGGAGGAGGGGCCGGGATTGCAGGGACGGGGGTGGGGTGGGTGGGGGTGGGTGGGTAAGAGTTGTGTTGTAGATGTACCGTTTGGGGCAGGGTGCTACTTGGTCCCTTGTTCTCTGCAGTTTTCTGTAATGGTCAGAGACATCTCAGAACCACTCTCTCTAGCTTATGCATGGCTTTCTGTCTGAGTAACCAGACCCGGGAAACCTCCCAGCCTCACAAACAACTGCTGTTTCTCACTTAATCCTGGGACAGAAATACAACTGGCTCTGAAACTTTAGCATGGCACAGTGTGTTCCTCAAGACATATGCTTTCCATAAGAGAGTTTGGAATCTGAAGCACATGCTGAGGATCTTAGAAGGACACAGTAGAAGATGAAAAGGGGGAAGAGAATGAAAGGCAGCAACAACAAAGAACAATTCCCTGGGGCAAGGATAGGGTTGTGCGTGTAAAGTGCAGGGGGGGGGCTGGGGGGGGAGACTAAGGAAAGTGGGCAGGGCTGGGGGCTAAAGAGTGGGAGGGGGTTGGGGGCTAAGAAGCGGGGGTGAGTCTGGGGGAATGCTGGACTAGGCACAAATACATGGGTCCAATTAATGCATGTTGGTGTTTGCTATTTTGGTTTCGGTTTAGATTTGTGTGTTGATATCCGACTTTCTCTTCAGAGCCTGTCAGGCCAGCAGGCTGCTGGGAAGTGGAGCCGTTCTCATCCCAATCCTAAATTCCTCAAATGCAGCCGCACATGACTTCTCCCTGTCTGCGTGTTAAGTCTGCGGGGGTGACAATCTGAAGATGAAAGCTTGACCCAGCATGTTACTGCACACACGGGGTGTAGTAAAGCTGGCAGAGTCTCTGCTCTCTGTCACTTGATGAGCCCTGGAGGGCTGGGATTAACAATGTCAGCTCTGGTCAGGGAATATGGCTTTCTCCCCAGGATCTCAGTGCAGGCTCTGGGGCCTCTGCAGGCCTGGGCTCTGGGAGCATCTGCTGTCTGGTTGACTCCTATGATGCCAAGGTGAGGATCCTCCTGCTTCTAGTGTCTAGGACTTCTCAGGAATTCTGGGAATGCTACTGTGGAGTGTGCCTTTACTCAGTTTCCCTCCGTCTGGGGCTCACTTATCCTCAGAATAGGTACAGTCAGGTTCCCCATTCTCCATTAGTGATCAGTGCTTTACAGAGGCAGTAAGAGAGGCTCAGGCCTTAAGAAGAGCCCAGGCCCTGGAAATGCCCATGCTGAAAATGGCTGTCAGGAGTCACCAATATCATCGCCACTGCTCCCAAACATTTCTTTACCCAGTCATCCATTTAGCAAATATTATTGTGCAACTACTATGGGGAGGCACTGCGAAGGCATCATATGCAACCAATACCCATCACGTGAAAGCCAATGACTCTTCCTGGTCCCCATTTCCTCAGCCCTACCTAGGTTCAGAGTCATCTTTTCTCTTTCTTGCCTTATCTTGTCCCAGGCTCACCCTGGTTTCCCATCACTCAATGCTGCCAGGGCAAGTCTTACAGAACACAGAGGAATTTGTTATAATATTCCCAAACAACACTCAATGGTACTGTTCTGGTTTCTGATCTGTTGCTGTGATAAAACACTGCACAAAACCAAATTGGGAGCCGGGTGTGGTGGCGCACGCCTTTAATTCCAGCACTTGGGAGGCAAAGGCAGGCGAATTTCTGAGTTCGAGGCCAGCCTGGTCTACAGAGTGAGTTCCAGGACAGCCAGGGCTACACAGAGAAACCCTGTCTCGAAAACAAACAAACAAACAAAAAAACAAAACCAAAAAAAACACCCCAAACAAACAAAAAAACCAAACCAAATTGGGGAGGAAAGGACTTCTGTGATGGTTTGTATATGCTTGGCCCAGGGAGTGGCACTATTAGAAGGTGTGGCCCTGTTGGAGTAGGTGTGTCACTATGAGTGTAGGCTATAAGACTATAAGACCCTCATCCTAGCTGCCTGGAAGTCAGTCTTTGACCCAACCCGAGGGTCAGTGAATGGGGTCTGCAAGGGAGAGAGTGGGGATGGAGGGGGAAAAGACTCTAAGAATGGAGACAAGACAGTCTGTCTGATCAAGTCACGTCTATTGAAAGGCAACTATGGGTACATAAGCACAAGCTGGGGAGTGCAGCTGGAGACACTTAACCACAGGTCCAGGATGTGTCTGAGGAAAAACAGAATGTTATCAGAGTGTGTTCAGCTGTGGTGGACTTCTTGCAAAAACATGCTAGGACAACAAGCCTCTCATCAGAATGGAAAAGTACCAACCTGTAAGTAAATAGCCCGAGATGGCTGCAGAGATGATAGCCACTTTCTGCTAAGAGTCGGCTCCCAATAAATCTTCCACAAGCAGCCTTCAGATGAAGGTGTAGAACTCTCAGCTCCTCCTGTACCATGCCTCCCTGGATGCTGCCATTTTCCTGCCTTGATGATAATGGACTGAACCTCTGAACCTGTAAGCCAGCCCCAAATATATGTTGTCCTTTATAGAACTTGGCTTGGCCATGGTGTCTGTTCATAGCAATAAAACCCTAACTAAGACAGCCCATCATTAAGGGAAGACAAGGCAGGAACTCAAACAGGAGCAGAGTCAGAAACCATAGCAGAATGCTATATACTGGTCTGTTTTCCATGGCTTTCTCATACAGCCAGGACCATCTCCCTAGGGATGGCAGGTGCCTCCTGCACTGGGCTGGGGCCCCTCACATAAAGCATTACCAATCTGATGGGGAAAATATTTCAGTTGAGGTTCCTTCTTCCCAGGAGTCTCCAGTTTGTGACATTTTGACAGAAATGAACAAGCATGGAGAATTCTTTGTAAATTAACTAGCACAGGGAATGATTTGTTTTTGATAAAAGTTGGTAAGAAATTTCCATTTCCAGCCCTTGTTGACCTAGCTCCAGCTTCTGTGTATCTGTCGTTGTCTCTTTCTTCCCACTGGCAACTTTCGCCCCAGCTGCCTGGAATGATCATAAGCCCTCCATGCACATCTCAGTCTTTGTGCTGGCTCCTACAGCCCTGACGTCTATTGTCCAGGGGCCCCACAGAGTTCCCTGTGCTCCTCCACCCACTCCTCACATCACAGCTCTGTCTTCCTTGTAATACTCCTCAACGTACCCAGAACTGCGTAAGGCAAGCTGTGCTACAGTGGGGCAGGTGTCTATTACATTTATGTCTCCCTTACCAACAACAGTCATTGCTCCCTGTCAGACATAATATGAAGACTGCCACAGTCCAGGATTTTGCTTTTGCTGAGTAATTATACCAAAGTCCACTTCATTAGAACTCTTGGAATAGGTTTAGCTAATGTTAGATATAAATCAAACCCTACCTCACGGTATGCATCACAATTTAGAAGAATCTAAACAACGGCTATAAATGGCTGCAGAGAGCAGCCACAGACCAAGAAGCTCAAGGCTGACATATTTTCTTCTAATCGTAAATGCCATTAAGCCTGGTGGACTCCATCCAACAGCGTCTCTCTCCAAACCTTGTTTTTCTTATATAAGTAATAAGGAGTGGGTCTAGATGACCTCTAAGGTATGCTCAGCTCTCACAGCTGAAGGGTCTGACATCATCCCTCACATGAATCCCAGCACTCCCCACCTACCCCAGTGAAGCATCCTTTGCATGATGGTCATATCTACAATCCAATCATCTGCCCTTAGCTCACAGTCATTAGCATATGGCTCTGCTGTACAATCTGCTTGTGGAATGAGATGTTGGGTCCAACTCATCATTCCAAGACAGATGAGGCTCCATGAGCACTTGTTGGCTATCAAGGAGAACCAAAAGCTATGGCTGGACATTCAATCATGCATTCCCTAGTATGACTTGAGCACCTGCAATATGCTCGTCTGCAGAGCACAGAGGCTAGCACCAACTGCTGCTTCCTAGATGGCTTTCCAGTTTTTGGTCCTAATCCTTCTGCATTGCTGTCTTTAGGGTCCCTAGACATCCTTTTGCCCTTGAAATAAACAAGCCTTTCTTTGATTAAGTTGCTGCAATTTGCTGGAATCCTACCACACAGCTTTGACTGCTTCTAAGGCCCTGTGTGAGTGTCATTTCTTCATGTGGGCTTTTTCCAGTTTCCAGGCCACAAGGCTGTCACATCAACTCAGACACAGAGCCCAGAGGCAGGCACTGGGGCTTGAATCTTTGTCATGAGTCTTTTTCCAATTAAGCATGGCCACATAAGAAATGGAACAGTCACAGCAACACAAACTTTTAAAGCACACAGAGAAGGAGGGAGAAGGGCCCTGTGCCATCTCACTAGACAAAGCCCACCCTCTTCACACCGACGCCAGCAGAGAAAACATCTTGACAGATCATGTTCTTTAGTCAAAACAAGCTGAGGGTCAAACACATGGAGTAGATATAAAGTGTGTTAGTCTCAGGAGACTCGAAGCCTAGCCACAGATTTCTGAAATGCACTCCCCAAGTGCTGCCTATTAGACATGCTAGTTTTAAATGAAATTTCCATCTCAGTGAGAGGGGAGAGTCTGTCGATTGAGTCATTAGGTCACTATCAAGTCTTTGTCAGAGCACCTCAAGGTGCTGTGGGAGTGCAGTAGGGAGCTGGGCTGTTCTATCCAGCTTAAGCCCACAGTGCTCTTCCTAGCTCAGTGGACCTCTCTAACTGGGTTGTCTGTCCCAGGAGGAGGACAGCCTTAGTGGCTAGTCACAAGTCCTCTGGCTGAGAGGTGATTGGGCTGCCTTAAACGTCCTCCTTAGATAACAGGGCTTGCTTGCTCTCCTTAGCTTCTAATCCAGGAAATCATTTTTTTAATAGATTATTTTTAACAACTACCAAGAGGCATTCATTTATTCCATTACAGCCTTCCTAGTATCACCGATTTTGAACTTGGGTCAGAAGTGTAAATGATTTCAGTGTCTTCTAAGAGGAAAAGAAACCTAGGTTGAATTAGTGTTGCCCTTAGTGCCCTGAAAAGTCAGATGATGTGGATTTATTTGGGTACAGAATGCATTTTTCAATAGTGGCCATGATGATACACACTTCCTGCTCCTCACACTCTTGGTCCCTTTTCAAGAGGAAGGGCATGTGTTTTATTCCTGTGGAGGGGACTGCCTTGACATGTGGAGTGCCATGCCTGTCCCCTGGCTGCCCCTCTTAGAGCACGGGCACCATGCAGAGGAGCTGAGGACCTGGACCACAGGCCCCTGAGTTCGCAGCTCAGTGACATCGAGGAAGGGCTAGGGTGGCAGATTCTGCCATGTGGAGCTCTGGTCAGAGTACAACCTTCTGAGAAGGTTGAATGGTCAACCTTCTGAGAAGGTTGAAGGAAGAATGAATGGTTAGCACTCTTCCGAGCCAGTGGTTCAGGATGGCTGCTTACTTGATACTGGACAACCAGAACCAGTGGAAACCAAAGACGTCTGTGGCTTCTGATTTGTAGAGCAGAGCCCTGTGAAGAACATGCTTCCATAGATTTGTGTCCATACTATGACACAATGACGTTATGACTCCAGGAAGTCAAGACCCTGCTGCCAGAAGCTCCCTTCCCATGAAGAGTCTGTCAGACTCAGAGAGTATCAGACAGATAAGAGCCACTTAAAAAACAAACAAACAAACAAACAAAAACAACAACAAAAAAAAACCAACTCTTTCAGCCAATAGAAATATATGAACACAAGTAAAACTGGGCTGAGGGGCCATGTCCAAGAGTCTGCAGGGTGGTCAGCCCTTGCCACAGCACTCTCGCTGTCTCCTGGAGTGTGGCAGTGGTGCAGAAGAGCTCTGGGACAGTCAGGACCTTAGGCATCCTGGGTTCGGCCTGTGTCCAGCGTGGCCACGGCTTGCATATCTTGCTGGCTCTTCACAGTTTGCTCAAAGAGAGATAAGTTCTGTCACTAAGCCTGTGGAGATCAATGAATCGGGCTGACAGTGGAGAAGCATGGGGACTGGAAAAGAACATCAGAGCCCATGACCATGACTCCAGAGACAGGCCAGGTCACCCAACTGCTTGTCTTTTGGCAAGTGTGAACTTTGAGAAATTTGCAGTTTTGTGGCTTCTGCAGGCAGTGTGTCTAGTCTTTTCTTTGTCTTCATATTAAAAACACACTTCTATCATTTTTTCTTTTTGTTCTTCTACTTGATTTTACTATTTTCAGTTTTTTGTTTGTTTGTTTGTTTGTTTGTTTGAGACAGGGTCTTACAGTGTAGCCTAGGCTGGCCTGAAGTTCATTTTATAGCCCAGGTTGGCCTTGAACTCACAATCTCCTTACCTTTATCCCCCAATGCTAGGATTACAAGTGCACACTACCACACTTGACTCCTTCCTTCCTCTTATTTCTCAAAGATAGGTTCTTGCTAGTAGGCCAGGCTAGCTCCAAACCCATGCTTGTCCAGCCTTACCTGTGTATACACCCAAATGTCAGCTTTGTTTAGGCTATAACAATACCGAATATGGCTCTCTCCTGGTGCTGGGTGCTGAGCATGCCCTTATACATCTCACAGCAGTTCCACTATCACCCCACTTTACAGATGAGAAAATGGAGGCACAGAGGGCCTGAGTGGTTCTTGTACAGTCTGACTGCAGGTTTGGGGCTCTGGTCTCTACTGCCTCCATTGCTCACAGAGCCTAGAAGGGAACTCATAGAACATGTCCTAGATGGGGGCATGGCAGGGGCAGGGGAGGAATACAGATAGGAGCGCCACTAGAGGATGAGGGCAGCAGATGAGGCTCACTGGAGTTGACCAATAGCACCGCTCACTTGTGAACATTCTGAATGAAGCCTCAGGCTTAAGGGTCAGGCAGCAGCTCTTCCTTATCTGAGGCTTTGTGTCCCACAGTTTCAGTTATTCACAGTATGAGGACAAACTTCTAGAAACCAATCTTTTTAAGTTTTAGGTTGCAAATGGTTCCGAGAAGCATGACAAAATCTTGCCCTGCTCTCTTCTCCTGCCTGGGAAGGAAGAGTCCCAATACTGCACATGGACTCCTCTTTTGTCACGGAGGCCACCTGGGTTATCACCCGACCTTGGCAGCATCAAAGCGTTGTGTTCAAGCACCCCTTAATTTACTTGATTATGCTCCCAAAGTGTAAATTATGTCCTGAAAGCTGGGTGCTGGCAAATCTGATAAGCCAAAGAAAAGCTGTAAAGTGCTTCCCTTAAGTGGGAAGATGAAAGTTCTTGACTTGATGAGGAAATATATAATTGTCTGTGGAGGTTGCTCAGGTATACATTAAGAACAAGTCTTCAGCCAGTGAAGTGTAAGGAAGGGAAAGGGAACAACGTCGTGCTTGCAAAGTGCACACACTGTGACCCGAGCATCCGCCATTTGCTTAGCAAAAACGGAATTGCATTTGTGTGTCTGGGGTCAAAACATCAGCATGCACAGGGTGTGTGCCTATGGCTCCAGGTCTTCCATGGGAGTCGTGGAAGGGGTTCCCTACATTCAGTGGGACTAGTGGAGTTGGAAAGAGAAACCAATGGTTTCAAGCTACACTGAATGAGCTTTGTAGCCTCAATTTTCTGATCACCTCCCTCCCCTTGCACCTGCTGTATGCAGAGTCAAGTGCTGAGGATTCAGAAGAGAAAACCTCTCTCTCTCTCTCTCTCTCTCTCTCTCTCTCACACACACACACACACACACACACACACACACACACACACACACACACACGTGCCCCCAGGCTCTAGGCATGGTGTTCACAGTCTTTTCTGTCAGATCTATAGTGAGAAAAGTGTCCAAGTCATGCATGTGTAGATATGAGAGGTGGGGCTGTGCTGTTTAATCTAACTAGATGTACTGAGTTCTAGCCTAGTCTGTTCCTTATGCAGTGCTTATTATAGCATTTAACTGTCTTGACCTACCAATACGCATTGTGTTATGTTGTCTATTTAGAAAAACATTGCTCTGAGCCAGGCGTGGTGGTGCACACTTTTAATCCCAGCACTTGGGAGGCAGAGGCAGGTGGATTTCTGAGTTTGAGGCCAGCCTGGTCTACAGAGTGAGTTCCAGGACAGCCAGGACTACACAGAGAAATCCTGTCTCGAAAAACAAACAAACAAACAAACAAACAAACAGAAAAACACTACTCTGAAAGACATCAGCTTGGAGGAAGACAACTAAGGCACATAGTTATAAAAAACAACTTATAAATACAGCCACAGCGTGTGTACAAAAGATACAGAGCCCGGAGGGAGACACACAGGACCAGAACCACCCTTTTCAGAATTCTTTCTGCTATTGGCTATGTGGCTCACACCATGCTTCCTGCGCTGTGACTGTAGCACTGACTCTCTGTGTATTTCTTGCCATGTCTCCAATCTACTCTCATCTTCTACATCATTGGCAGATTGCCTCTGGGTCACGCCAAGTCAACAGGAAATCATCTCTGAGTGTAGAGAAAGCACTCACCAGGGGCAGAGCAGCATCTGCCTTCTAATACAAGTTAGAATTTGAGAGTGGATCCACTTATGCAGCAGTAGTCAGCTACTGACTACTAAGGAGGGAAGGACTCCTCATGGGAATCCTTTATGTCATCAAGTTCTGCCTCTTTGTTCCTTTCTGGCTCAGTTAACAAGTGAGGCGAGAAAGTAGGGAACAGATTCCAGAGCGCAGGACAGGAAGGGCAGCGAGTGGCCAGAGCCAGGAGTAGTAAGTGCCCCCGAGGATTCAGAGCGATGACTTAATGTGTAGCAGTGATACATCTGCCAATACACGAGTTCACTCTTCCCATGAGACCTGGGTCCAGGTCCCAGAAAAGCAGTCTGAGGGACAGCAGGTCCCCCGAGCCCTGTGTGATCTCACTCACATCAGAGGCTCCATGACCAACTCATGAACTAGCTGCACCTTTTTCATGAGCTGCATCGATTCAGGAAAGGGAAGGTAGCTGAGTTATCCCTAAGAATACCAGCATTAACAAGACAGACCATTTAACCTCCAAGAGCACACGAGGCAGCTATGGGCCAGGGAATGCTGTGGTCAGGCCAGTTGTCTGGAGCGGGGATGACTACAGGGCACACGCCAGAGTTGCCATTTACTGAGTGCTCTTTGGAAAGAATGAGATGGAATCCAAGGCTGTTGGAAATTTGCATTCACTGCTTAGCCATGGGGGGAGCCTCAGTTTCCTCACTGGGTGTGATGGGGATAAGGGTGGGATCTATCTGCTGAGCATGGCCAGGAGCGTGGATGAAGCATGCTGGCTGACTGCTCCCTGGGGACTGTCATCACAACCGTGGGTGGGAAGCCTGGACACTGTTCGCATCAGCTGTGAGTCAATCTGCATCCCACCACCTCCTTCTCTCTCAACAGGCGCTGGGGCAGAATGGAAGTCCTTCTGTCCAGCTTTGCCTTTCACAAAGTGGTGTTTTGAGATGTTATGGCAACTGGAAGAACACAATTCTCCCTCTAACCACTCCTAGGAGCCTTCGCTCTGAGGTCAGCTGGGTGATGAACAGGAGTCCCAACAATGCCCCATTTTCAACACTGACCCAGCAGGGGTCCAAGGTCCATAGGCAAGGCCACAGAGGAGGTGATGGCTGAACACAGGAAGAGAGGGGGTAATACTAACATTTACAGGGGTAACTTTCAAGTATGGCAGCTCTTGATTTGTGGGACAGTAACAGAAAATATACCTGGGGGTCAAGTGATAGAAAATGTACCTAGGGGTCAAGAGAAGACTAACATCGTAAGACAGTCCATGGTTACCACGGGGTGTCCAAGCTTGTAGAAGAAGTACTTAAGTGCAGAGCATTGGAAACCATGGCCATCCCAGAAGTTATGCTGTTTTTTTCCCTCCCCTCCCGTCCCCTCCCCTCCCCTCCAGTCCCTTCCCCTTCCCTCCCCTCCCCTCCCCTCTTCCTTCCATCCTTTGCAAATGGCCACAAGGAAGAGCTATTCAGGACAGAGGGGAAGAGAATGATCCAACAACTCTGGACTTAGACTCAGCACAGGAGCCCTGGACATATTAGGAAGCTGAGTTGCATTGCTTTATTAAGAAAAAGAAAGAAAGAGAAGAGGCAGAGATAGAAAATGAGCAGCCAGGGATTGCATTAGAAGCTGCTGGTATTGGGGAATATCAGAACCAAGGGTCGAGGGCCACTCCAGCCAATTTACTGCTCCGTTTCCAATCTGATGTCTGGCGTCTGTCCTCTCTGGTTTTTGGAATAGGCCAGTTTTCCTGGAATATGCTTTTATTGAACTCCAAAAGGCTGGATCTTTTATGCAGATTTACTCACTATTTCAAAGACTCTTTGAAGTTGGCAAAACATTCTGTTATTTCCGAGAGTTATTACCGCTGAAATATGGGCATAGCCTGGGAGGTCAGTCTGCAATCTTGTTTAGATCCTTTTAAATTTAGAAAGTTTACAGTGGCTTAAAAATAGATCACATTTGTGTACTTTCTCCTGCTTTCATCCCTACTTCAAGGGTTGCTCAGTCATTCTGACCCACTCCAGACGTGAGGCAGAGAAATCCAAGGAGTCTGCTGGACTATAAGAAAAAGCATCTCCGAATAAGTCTTGGGATGATACTAGGAGTACCCAGAGCTGCTCACTCTCTTACAGAGTAAGTTCTAGTGAGCAGTAAGTAGTGTATAGGCTCATGTGGGTCACAAACCATCTTGAGTGTCAACGGTTCCCAGTGGTGCTCTTGAGGGGCCTTGTGAGCTCACTGAGGGTAAATGTGTTGTTAGGGAAGGATCATAAGACTCAGGGCCAAAGAGGCTGTAGGAGGCTGTGAGCTCAGGCTGCACACCACCAGAAAAGATTGTCTTGATTGTATTCCACTGTCTCCCAGCAGGGCTAAGCAAAGGGACCAGCTCCGCAAAGGAACATGTGACACTCAGGATGACCCTTTTACGGGACCTTACCTTCATGAACACAGCATGACCCTGTCATGGGCGCTTACCTTCATGAACATGCTGAATCCAGTTTTCAGGAGATCAGTGAGGCCTGAGGATATATGTTCAATGTCAACAGGATCTGACTTCTCAGGATTAAATATTTCCTCCACAACCTGCTTCAACAGCGGCTTATAGGATGCCTGGAAAGACAGAACACTGTGCTGTGAGGAAATGCACTCGTTTGCTGTGTCTGGAGACAGTTTTATGGACATCTGAGGAAGTTAAGCCATTTTAGTTTGATACTGAGCAATGGCTATGATTTGTATGTGCAAGATTATGGAAAAGATTAGAGTATGGAAAAATAACTTAAAAACAAGCAATCTTGAGACTTAAAAATATTTTTATTAATTTTTTGAGATTTTCATACAATGTGTTTTGATCATATTTACCCTAACTCCCCCCTTAACTTCTTTCACATCTGCCCCTAACTCCTTCCTTCCCTAGCCTTTTTTTAAAGGATGCTTTTTAGTCCTTTAAAAGGATACTTCAGATCTTTTAAACATTGTTCGACACCACATGGATTCCAGCTTGTACTTCTTCATTGCTCTAGTGCAGCCCTGCCTCTCTACTTTCTTCTTCAGCCAAATGTCCCTCACCAGAGCTATGGTCACAGTAGGAACAAATGCTCAATCTAGATTTCAAGTGGCAATTTTATGTAGGAAGGATGGTAGGAAACAAAGTCTTGTCGTTTGATATAAACAAGAAGATGGTCTCTAAACATTCTAAGACTCATCCCCTCCACTAGGAATGTGAGTGTTTATTTGCAGTGACTGTCAACATCCAAGCCCATCCCTCCTTCCCCTACAGAGCTCAGCTCCATGTATGACTATGTCAGAAAAGGAAGCTAAGGTGACAGAAGGAATCTGACCAGGTGGAGGTGGGAACAGGGTCACAGAGCACCATAGGCATCTCTGTCCAATAAGGGTGATGTTAGATTACGACAGCTCTGCTTTGCTGCATGGCGCTGGGCACTTTTCTTTTCTGTGACCTAAATACCCTGCAGACCCATATTTAGGTCTGTCTGGAGGCGGCTGTCTTACTGACCTCTTTCCTGAGTTCTTGCTAGAAAGTTCTCCCTGAGCCTTCTTTTCCCAGACTGGGCCACCTTCCTCCCTGACTCATGGTTGTTTCTGCTGCCCAAACTCATCTGGCAGTGCATGTGGGGTGTTCAGTGCAGAGGCACACATGGCATCTCCCCTCCCACTGTCACACTGTCTGGTCCATATCACTCCAGGGAAGCCAGGTTCTAGCAGGGCACTGCTGAGAGGCAGCTCATCTTGAGCTCTATGTAGCTCTTCCCATGGGTAAACACAAGGTGCTGTAGCCATGGTTACAGATATGTCAGTGTGCTGACCTCATCTCTAGCTTGTTTTTGCTTTTCTTAGAGAAAACCTAAGTTACCTTTCCATATTCTAAGTCCCTTAAAATATTTCAGATATGCAGCAGTGTATAGACTATCAACATCATGTCTCACCACACATCTGGGAGGGCTATGTTTGCTCAGTGGAGGACTCCAGTTTCTTGATTATGTTCATGCATGGAAATCCATTCAGAAAGAGCCATTTGTTATTTGAAGTAAGAAAAGATTAGACACCACTGTCTTAGTCACTGTTCCATTACTGTGAAGAAATACCATGACCATGATAACGCTTATAAAAAGGTATTTAGTTGGGAATTGCTTACAGTCTAAGAGGTTTAGTCCATTATTATCATGGTAGAGAGCATGGTAGCATGCAAGTTGACTTGGTAGCTGAGAGGTCTACATCTGCATCTACAAGCAGCATGATCACACACACACATACACACACACACACACCCCAAAGGCACACCTACTAATCCCTGTCGGTAGGGAGTATTACACTCCTCCTTAATGATCAAGCATTCAGATCTATGAGCCTATGGCGGCCATTCCTATCCAAACCACTCAAGTGCCCATGGCAGGGAGTGTTCTAAGTGAGGAACACTATTCCTCTATAGGGAGGAATGTTGGGAACGTGACAGGGCTAAAAACAGGGTGCAGCCTGGCATGTGAGTGAACAGTGTGAGGTGAGAAACGTGTGTGATGGGCTGGCCATTATAGAAAGTGGCAGGGAGAACATGACAGTGTGTAGCTGGTGAGTATAGAAAAGCAGGCTGTGATATACACACCTATCTCCAGCAGCTACTGAAGGGCGGGCGCCAGGCTAGGGAGAGGAAGGTGAACTTTTGTGCTTGTTGCTTTCTGTTTTTCTAAAGCAAACCATTAATACAAACAGATCTTTTTTTGCTCGCTGAAAGTTAATAAATTATTCATGCATGGAAATGAGACTAGGGGGAAGCGCACGAAAATGCTAACCCTGGGCGCAGGAAGAAACAGGGATTTGTTTTCTTTCCTTTCCACATTTTCCAAATTAATAAATTTGACATAATGATCCAATAAACATCTTAAGTAAATTTAAAAAGGCCTTCACTTTATAGACGAGTAAGTGGTCTGGAGAGCTTGCTCATCCACCATCAGGGATTTCTGGATATTTCCTCTCTAGGATGCTGAATCTTTAAAGCCCTTCCCTCAGGAGAGTCCATTGGCCAACACTCAACTACCTCATCAGCGCTGTCATCTGAAAGGACACTACTTCTTCCTCAGTGAGGGGATTAGATGTGTCTTCTTTTGCTGTGACAAGAAGCAACTCCTGGGAGGAAAGGTTGGCTCTGGTGATCCAGTCCACCGTGCAGGGCAGAGAGGCATGTGGGACTGAGAAGTCAGTGAGAATCAGGGACAGCACCTGGGAGCCCTCGGCTGGCTTCCCCCTCCCCCACACTACTCCACCTGGGACTTTGGGCCACAGGACTGTGCCACCAGCATTCAGGTGGGTCTTCCCGACTACCTAGCTAATCTTCTCTAGAAAAGCCCTCACGGACGCAGCCATAGGTTGCCTCACGAATGCAGAGTGCTTATTAATCCAACCAAGCTGACTGTCGTATTTTATCATTATATAGTAGACTCAGTTTTCAGCCAAGCATGCTATCAACTGATCCTTCTCCTGGTTGCTATACAACTGTGGGCATCTATACTTCCACTACTGGGCAATGAGCCAGAAGCAGAAGGATGAGGTGGGGCTTCCAGAACATGCCTTTTAAAAGGGAAGGCTCCTTCTTTTGATTCCTCTGTTGTGCTGCATAGAACACGGAAGCAATGCCTGGAGCTGCAGCAGCTATCTTGGAAGACAAGGGTATTCCTAAGGCCATAGAGCAGAGACAGGAAAAGCTGTGGTGAGGCCTACAGAGCTGTGACAACCACGGCACAGCTTAGCAAGGACCACTCACAAGGAAAATAACCTTGTATGTTTAAGCCACCAGCTTCCAGATCACTGCTACTTGCAATAGAATGAAATGGTGATAGAAAGCATGAGAGAATACAAGACAGAAAGGCCATTGCTTCCTTTGAAGAGCTAATATGTATTTGTTTGCTTGGTTTATATAAAACTGGCTCATTTAAAGGAACTTCACCCAGAGCAACTGAGAAATACATACAAGCTGCGAGGGAGGGAGGGAAGAGGAGAGGAGAGGAGAGGAGAAGGAGAAGGAGAAGGAGAAGGAGAAGGAGAAGGAGAAGGAGAAGGAGAAGGAGAAGGAGAAGGAGAAGGAGAAGGAGAAGGAGAAGGAGAAGGAGAAGGAGAAGGAGAAGGAGAAGGAGAAGGAGAAGGAGAAAAGGAGAAGGAGAGGAGAAAGAAACTCAGTAAGGTCCTAGCATGGGTGTGGGGATTGGTAGGAGGCTGAGAGGATTTTGGGAGAGGATGATGCTCATGGGTGGATCTGTCTCTCCATCCTTTCCCCTCCCTCTTTTCTCCTTGGTCTCCTTCCTGCTGTGCTATGAGGCTGAGCACTAGCTCTGCTTGCCAGCTGGGCTGGGATCCCTTGGAGCAGAGGCTTGATGGCACCATATTCATTCTTGAGGCTTTGTGACTACTCTGTGTTACAGGGGAAGGTAAATCTCGTTTATTTAGGGCAAGGAGTCGGCAATTATTTAGAGTGTGGAAATAAACCATGATTGAAAGTGCAAGACAGCACACAAATCCAGAAGGATCACGTGTCTTTCCCTACTGTCTGACACACTCTTGGAACATGAATCTCATGTGCTTTTTGGCTGCAACCATTCTACTTTCATATGATAATGCTTTGGACTCAGCGTGTCATTTGAGAGATGTGACTTGTGGCTGAGGTAACGATGTGTCTTTTTATCCTCCTGGATGTAGTAGTGTGAGGCTGGCCTGTGACTCTGTCAGCTTAGTCTGTGTGGCTCTGCTACAGGGGTGATGGAAGGGGATGGTACGGCAGGAGGAACCAGCAGGGACTTGCTCTACCTTGGGGCTCTGCTACTTTCTCCCATTTTAGGCTGACTTCCAGACGTTTGTTGTGAGATCCAACATATTATCTTTCCAGTATAAGCCACTTAGAATGCTCTTCTTTTTTCTATTTTTATTTATAACCAAACCTAGTAAACAATAGAAGCATCGATTATTTAAAAAATATTAGTTCATAAGCATTGCTATATAAATAACAGATAGGAGAACTCCCAAATTGCTTATCTAAAGCACAAAAGAACTAAGGCCTGTTCTGCGCTGACTGTTTCGGGTAGAAAGCAGCACTTGGACCTCCCCTCCCTGGAAAGCTTATCACAAGTCTCCCAGCGTGGGCTCTGCTGATGAGAACCTGCTGAGTTCAGGCCCCTGGAGTGAGCAGCTTTGGCTGTCATAGAACTTTGTACTTTGTGAGGCAGCATGTGCTTCTCAGGCAAGGGGCAGCAGAAGGTGACAGGTGGGGCTTCTCTGGAGTGCCACCATGTCTTTCTTTGGGTCACACAGAGTTACAGAGTAGAGCACTGTGCAGGCTGCTTCAGTATTAAGCAGGTCTCCACTTCTGTCATTTATGCTTTGTTCCCAGGATAGGGTGTTTGGCAATCTCCTCACTCTGAGACCTCACAGTGAGAGTCTGGTATCCCAGGGCGTTGCAGCCCTGTACTGGAGACAGTACTGCAGCCTCATCTGAGGACAGGTCAAAGAAAAGGGGGCAGGATGTGCAGAAAGACGTTACTGCCACACATGAGAATGTATGGCTTTCACCCACAATTTACAGACCAGGGTTGGTCACGGTTCCAGTTACCTGCAGCGGAATCTAGACCAGGTGCTCTCGCGTGATCTCAGCAGGTAAAGGCAATAGGAGGGTGGGTTCAGGAACCCGCAGCCCTGTCAGCCATGGACACACGAGGACTGAGATGAAGTAGTAACTCCACTCTTTCTTCACGCCTGTGTGGGCAGAGGTTACTAAACCCTGTGTGCCCTCTGCATAGGAATTGGACTTTTGCTTAACTTTCCAGCTCTGTTTCCCTGGCAACCTGATAAAGAAAGAATGCCAAACTAGGAGACAGGCAAGACTACTAATGGCAGAAATGACCCCTGCAAGGTGCACTGCTCTACACTGGGAGAACTACAAATATTTGATAGACAGCTAGAGCTTTGGGCTTCTCCAAGTCTGACAATTCCTGAATAATAATTGGGAGTGTCCCTTTGAGGAGTGCTGGGGCTGTGGAGTTATGACTGAGAAAATAGCCCCTTACAGGTTGTGAGGTTTCCAAGCCAAGGGAAATCTCAGCACCAAGCCAAACAGCTCCCAGATCACTGTGTGGACGGCACCATGCCTCACAGTGCTCTAAGGACTGTCCCAGGGAAGGGAGGTGACTGCTGCTCCACTGACTGTCTTCTGGTTCTGAGCAGGCTGCCACCACACGACCAGCCTTGATGCTAGGCACAGCACTGATGTTATGACTAGGGCCCTATGAAGATGCCGTCATTTATAAAGATACCAGATGGAAAAAAGTACATTGAGGTCAGAATAATGTCTGGTATATGAGGTATATATATACCTATATATATCTGCCTTTATACCAATTGGGGAGTAAAAACTAAAAATAATAAAAAATTAAAAAATGAGTATCAATAATAAAATATAAATAGATAAAATACATAAAATATAAATATAATAAAATTGAGTATAAAAACTTGGAATCAGTTTTCCCCAATGGATCTCCCCTCTCCCAGCAAGCATCAATTGTAAATAGCTTCTTGGTTAGGGATGGGACTTTGTGTTCACTGCAGTATGTTTTCAAGGACAAATTAGGCTTAAAAATACCATACTCAAAGAAAGTATAAAAAACAAAATACTTGTATGTATCCCTTATAAGTTCAGTGTAGAGATAAGGTGTGATTGTGTCTGCAAGCCTGAGCAGAACTCCTGAGGAAGGGACCAGGTGCACAGTGATTTCTGATATTAGTTAGGTATCTGTTGCCAAGGAGACCTGATCTGGTGCCCAGTCCCTTCCCATTTAGGGGGACTTCGCCCTGCTGGCCAGTGTGTGGAGCAGAAGCCCTGGGTCCTGCTTCTTTCTACACAGGGTTCATGCACCAACATCTTAGGAAAATGGCTCACAGAGGGTGTTCAGCTTGCTTCAATCCAACATTGCCTAGGGAAACATCCGTTTGAAACAATGGTGGCTTTATGTGGTGATTCTACGCCTCCTTTATTTTGCTTTTTGTAATACTATGATTTTTTCCCCTCCTTTTATCTCCTTAAAGGAAAATGTTTGAAGTGTTTCAATTTATCTCTTAATCTGTCTATCCATCCATCATTCCCTTCATCCAGAAGCAAACTGTTTCTTAAAACATTGAATAAAATTTTTTCAACATCAATATGAAGAAATGGCTTACTAAAGAATTTCCTGGAAAGCACACCACAGTTAGAAGTCTCTTTGGGACAATATCAAGTTCTTTGGGCCTTAGTTTAGTTCTGTCCTGTGCTATTTTTTTCTCCCCAAAAGGTAGTTGAGCAGATCTGGAGTTGGGTTGTTATTTATACAATTAGGAGGGAGAACGGAGGTTGACTAAGAATGTGGAGCTGTTGGCCAGAGCTAGGGAGTGCTGACAAAGGAGATGGGGCTCAGAGACTGCTCAGAGAGCCTTGTTTCCCCAGGCTGAGATGAACTGAGCCTCCTTGGGCACAGAGGTTCCAGATACTCTTGTTCAGCCACCAGGGGCATGGAGGAAGGCCCACATCTGGGCTTCATCGACTCCATCGACTGTCTTAGAGACTCATGCAATGACCACTGTCATCATTCTGGAGGGCAGAGGACACTTGACAGGAAAGGCCTGTGAGCTCCTTGCCCCTGAGACACTGCAAATGTTCTCCTGATGCTGCAGCTGAGGTAGGAGGCACATCAAGCACAGTGCCATGGTAGGAGGAACCTAGGAAAGGTACAGTGAGAAATGGGAGGGTTTGACGACCTGGGGTCCAGGCACCTGGAAGGCCTGGTGGTCTACAGCGACAACCCTGAACCCTAAGTCTCCACACAAGCAAATGCTAGCACTGAACTTCCTCAAGGCTCATGGTCCTGTCCTCAGGAGGCTGATGTCAGAGGTCTATGACTACAGAGCCAGTGTGTTCTTTAGGTAGAGTAGATAGTCTTTAGCCAGATAGATAGTGTCATAGGCCCATGCTACTTTTAGGAGCCCATGAAAAAGGCCTTAGTGTTATTTGGTAACAGCAGGAAAAAAGAGCTTACAGCTCAGAGTAATGTTTTGACCTCAAAATGTCGCTTTTCTGGGTGGCTCTTTACTTTTCTTGATGTTGTTACCACAAGTCCCCACACAGTAAGTCTGAGGCTATCACAAGAAGTGGACTGGTATTAATTCTACATATTCTTAGGGCATCTTTGTGAGACAGTGTCCTTCTTACAGAGGATGAATTGGCCACAGAGAGGTGAAGTGACTTGCCCAACAACATACAGCAAGAGGCTGTGATCCCAGGTTCTAATATCTACCAAGCTGCCTGTCTGTGTACTCAGAATGGGAAAGTGCAAGGAATACCATGAGCAGGAGAGGCTGCTTCTGGTCACATGCTATATTCTTCCAGTCAGGAGCCTCCCTGTCCCTTAGCAGTAGCCTCCTTGTCCCCATTTCCTATACTGTCCTGATGAGATAAGTCCTGGCTCCTGGGGACTTCTGGATGTCCAGTCCAGATCTTATTCCTCTGCTTCTTCCAGAGCTTTGATCACTTCTTTAACAACTCATGTTCACTTCTCATGAGCCACTGCTGAGCTAAGAGAAGTGGATAAAGGTAAAGAAAGAGGTGTTTCCAATGCCAGCTGGGAAATGAGTGACTCAAAGAGCATGCGTGTCTGAGCAGGGGAGAAGGCATGAGGAAGGAGATGGGTGCTGCAGGACCTCTAGACCCAGGGCAGAGAGGCTGGAGAACAGTGCAGGGCAGATGGGATCAGGAACCCAGAGCAAGACCAGGGTTCATCCTGTCCAAGGTGCACTGGGACATCTCAATTAGATGCTGTGTTGTGACAACACATGCCTGGTGTAAAGCACATGTTTTTTCTTGAAGCTATGGGACCAAACACCAAATTGTTAGAAGTGACAGGCAAAAATCTGCCAAGTGTGCTCCACAGTTTCCTGCTGCTGTGCAGCCCACCTGAGGGAATCCCGCCTATGGGGGAAGACCGCAGTTTGGCACATGGCTTCTGAGGGCAGTGGCTCTTCTCTAGCTTGTGGTGAAGTGGATCATTATGGCAGGTGTGTGTGGTAGAAGAGACACTGAGTTTCTGGTGTCTAGAAAGTAGGGATGGGGTGGGGCACATTGTCAGTGAACTACTTCCTTCAGTGAGGCCTCACCTCCTAAAAGTCTCTCAGTGGCACCATCAGCAGGGGAAACCCTGCCAAGTCCTATCTTCAGAGCCAGCATGGCTTGCCTCAGACGCGAGTCTACCCCCGACTCTCCCACTTACGCTCTCTCTGTGTTCAGATACTGCCTCTGACCTATAGTAGAGTTCCACCGAAGATGTACCCACAAATGTTTAATGGGTACCTCCTATGCATAACCTGCACCCGTGGACACCAAGGGTGTGACAGCAGACAAAACACATCAGAATCCCTTGCCTCCCCTGGACTCACAGCTGTTAACTTCACAACTCTTTAAATTAACAATAGCTTGGAAAACCAAAAGCCAGCAAAAATGACCCACAGTCCCGTCTACAGGACTCCCGGCAAACATTGGAGGATCTGGTCTCAGAGGTGTGAAGTGACTTGCCCAAGTGTCTCACAGTAGGAAGCCCAGCATCCTTTCTCATTCTTTAGCCTCGTCCCACCTCCCACAAATCTGTTTATTACATTTCTCCTAAAACTTTTAAACATAAACTTCTATGTGCTTTTTACTTTAAATTCTGCTATATCTTTTAGGATTAGAAATTAGAATAGCCTCCACCATGCTTTGTCTCCCCAAAGCTGGGACTCCCCATCACGCGGGGCCTGAGACATGGGTTCAAAGGCAGCTAGCTGTGCACAGCAAGCCTGCCTGTTTCATTCCCTTTTCTTTCTGCTGCTGTGGTGTGCTTCTCCACGCTTACATCATTCCTAACTTCATTTTCAGTGTGCACGCCACGTCCCAGTCCTCTCCATTTGTCAGTTGTCAGCACTGGGGAGGCAACATGGAAAACTTCATTTCCCAAAAGTCAGGACAGTAGGACAGACCTGAGGCCTGGAGGAATGACAGTACTGCGGTGGGGAGACAGGGGCCGGGTAGCTCATTAGTGTGCTTATCACACCCATGACTGATAGCTATTGTGTGTTTATGTGAAGCTGGCCAGATCAGTGCCCTGTGGTGGTCATAAGATGGAAAAGACCTCATTAATTTTGTGGTTTATTTTCTCTGCCAGCTAGTGTAGCCATTTGCCTTTGACAGTCTCTGGTTTAAATGTATCATCGTGTATCAGCAGCCTCGGCGTGACTTTGTAACTAGTCTACAACACATACTTAGAATTGTTGCTTTTTTTTTTTTAATGATAAACTTACACATCTGGTTATCTAATTGACTATATTCTGCAGTGGCGCTGGTCTCAGATTTAAAAAATAAAGGATGAGAAATGCTGCTTGCACACCGAGTGCCAAACTCTATGGCAAACTCTATGTCTTTGTGGGTGATTTGGGATGATTATCAGCACCACTGATCAATACTTCTAGAACCTCTCTGGGAACCAAGGGACATAGAGGCATTTGTGTAGGTTGCCACCTGCCCATGGCTCCTATGTATACATGGCAGATAACTTCCTTTTGGAACTCAGGCTGATGCTTCTCTGGCTTCCTTGCTGTGGGAAGTGAAGGGGAGAGTAAGGCCAGGCGTGCTCCTCAGGTGTACATAGAAGGAAGAACCGGGGTTCTGCTGGGTTATCATGGGAACATTAGCTTATCTATACACGCACTAAGCAGTCATCACCCTGCGATGAGCCCCTCATTCTGTCCCAGCTTCCTACTATGGCACACTAAACTCACCAAGAAGCCTCTGTAGATGAGCAGATTTTACCAGAGACATCGTGGAGAGGGAGAGAAGAGTCCCATAGCCATGCTCAGTGATCTTTCCCATCAGAAACACTTGTTCTTCCATGCAAGCTCGGGTTTGCCACCAGGATCCTTCGTTCTGACTGTACATTGACCACGAGAAACTCCTAGGTTCCACAGCACCCCGTGTCTTGTCCCTTGTACTTCCCTTGGGAATTCCTGCATGGTCTCCCACTCAGGGTTTCACAGAGCCCCCTCCTTTAATCTTGGGTTGTCCTATCTTTCTTCCTAAGGTCAGTCAAAGCATTCTCTGTAGGTTCTCCCATTGTCCTTAGAAAGCTATAGGGGAAATTTACTAATGGTTGTTTCCCTTGTCACATACTTCCTTTCCACAGTCTGACAAATACTTGCTTTATCATTGCTTATCATGTTGATGACCTGCTAGAGGAACAAAGCTGGGGCTACGTTCCCCCACTCTCACTGGGAGTGAATGGCAGCTGGACCCTAAGGAAGCACCTTGCCTTGGGCTACAGTCTACAGCTGAGACAGACCCATGGCTATAAACGTGTGATTTCCAATCCACTTTTCACCAGCTCCTTTGTCTGAGGCCCAGATGAACTGAGACACTTCCAGACTTAGTGGAGCCCAAGTGCTCCATGAAGAGGGAACTTGGGAGCCCATCCAGAATGAACTTCTTATTCACAGGGCCTGAGGGGAACTGCCTTGTGGCTGTGGCCTCAGAATCCCAAAACACAGCAGACAGACAGGTTCTGAAGTCACGCACACTCACCTGATGGGTATTATTTCCAGGAACATATACAGACTTAAACTGTCTCATGAGATTCCTAGCTCCAGCGATATCCCGGAGAGCCATGAAGACATCATTCACAGCAATTTGGGATTTTGACAACGTCAGGTCAACTGCAGAGTCACAGCCTGCAACAGTCCAGAGATATTTTCATAAGTGAGCAAGTCCATAAGCTAAGTTTTCTTCTTGACAGCATGAGTTCAATGTAACAGTCTGGAGTTCCTTTAGCCCTGTTTTCCCTGGCTGTTCACTAACTGGGCTGTTTCCATCACCCATGAGTGATGGGACACAAGGAGTATGAATGCTTTGAGAGGAGTGGGACCCAGAATTGCCTGACACCACAGCCCCTGGCTCCAGTCACTAGCCTGCAGAGGCTTCACGGGGAAGCAGGCTTCCTGCGGGCTTTGACCCTCTAACACAGTCTTGGGAAACCAAGAGGAACACAAAGGAGCATGGCTATGAGTGCTGGGATGGAGCCTTTGTCTGGAATTCACTGACAGTTTCCAGAAGGTCTGATGGCAAGATGGAGGGAGATGGCAGCACCACCCCAGCTGGGATGGGCAGGTTCAAAGTGGTTGGCCGTGCTAAACAAGGTGCCAGGACCATAATAATGACAATAGTAGTAACGATGATGATGATAGCAATAATAACCATGATGATAATAATAAAAGTATCAATCACTCTCACTGACTGACTACTCTTCTGTTAGGCATTCATTCCGAAGAGAAATGATCAAGGATTAGACAGAGGTTCATAAAATACAGACATCCTGAGGCATTCATCCTCAATTCTTAGCTACACCTCACAGGCCAACTCATCACCTGTCATGTGACCCCTCTGAGGTCATAGGTGCAGGCTTGCCTGCAGAGCATGAGGACAGTGACATGCAGGCTTAGGTATTCCTGTGAGTAGGCACTGCTATGGCCTCACCATGGCGACACAGTCATTCGGGCCTCACCTGCAGGCTATAGCACACCACCACCATTTCATTTCTGTGTTAGCACATGGCTATAGTGCATTTGACTGTATGGATATACTACAGTTCATGTGTCTGCTCAGGTGCCCAGATTATCAAAGGCAGTTTCCCAGTTGGCAGGCATCTGGGCTGTTCCTGTCTCTCAGTTATCATGATGATGCTGGTAGTCTTGCAGCGACATGTTTTCATGTGGACGTGCACTTTCATTCCTCTGAAGAATGCCAGGTCCACACTGCTTTCCTGAGGACTTTACATCCCCACCAACACCCGAGGGTTTCAGTTCCTCCACATCTTTGTTGACATTTACTAATATTGATTTTCTTAACCTTAGCTGTGCTAATGCCTATGAAATAAGGGGATACTTGTCAAGGCTGACAATCAAGGAAATCATCTTAGGGCGGGAGAGGGAGAGTCAAACAAGTCTAGACCAGACGGGGATATATCCAGCATACACAAAAGTATTCAAAGGACCCCTGCCACATCCACAGACAGGTGGTATGTGAATGGATGAGCCCATACTCTTAATTAGTATGTGACACTGTATGTAATAACTCTTAGGGGTGGGCAGAATTACCTAATACATGTTTCCTGGTTTCCACACAAGTATTTGACAGGTTGCCATTAAAATGAAACAAAAAGTAACAAAACACTGAACCTGTGTCATGACGGTCTGAATGAGAAATGCCCCCCACAGGCTCAGGGATTAGAACAACTGGCCCTCTATTAGTGGCACTGCTTGGGGGAGATACAGAACTTTCAGGATATAGAGCCTTGCTGGAGAAAGTGCGTCACTGGGAATAGGAGCTATTTTGATGAAAATGTGACCAGCTAGCTTCCCTGAATTCCAGACATGGTGCCTGTTCTCCCTGCCATTGCAGACTCTATCCCTTTGTAGCCATAAGCCAAACAAACTCTTGCTTCCTAAGTTGCTTTGGCCACGGATTTCATCAGAGCAGCAGGAGAGTAATGAATAATACACAAGGCCACGCCAGTTTTGTTACAATAAAATACTAGGACAGGGCACCTTATAAAGACAAGGAGTTTTCCTTGTACTCTTAGCGGCTTAGAACCAAGATCCGCTGAGCCTCCTGTGAGGAGCCTATCTTGGCACTGCTGCACTATGGCACTGGATGAGGCAATGTGTGAGGGGGAGATCACAGGCCAAGGTGAGAAGCCAGGGGAAGGGGAGGGCAGTCTTACTCTTTTCACAACTCACTCTTTTAAAAATTCTTTGTTGCAGAGCCACAACTACTCCCTTCTGGGGTGGGGGTGGGGGATTTAGTGACCTGCTCGTATGGTTCTACCTCCCTGTCATATCAGCACCCTAGGGATTCATCTTACAGCACAGGAACCTTTGAGGGCAATCCACACCTAACCGGTGTAGAGGTCAAGACCGGTGTGAGAAAACCTTCGTGTTCAGGAGACTTTGTGTGCATGGAGGACTCCAATGTGGTTGGGGTGAAGGTGAGAGATAGTAGGAAGCTGATGGAGAGAAACCAGAGTCCACACAAACTCCTTGGAAGAGTTCCATTCCAAATGTTGTGGAAAGGGGAATATGTGTAGTTTTCTGAGACACATGCGTATAACTTCTCCCTGAATCCTGAAAAGGTTCAAAGCTAGGAAACACTGGGATGCAGAGAGCCAGAGTGGGATAGCCTCACGCCCTGCCTGCCATTGGCACTGCAGCTCCAACCAAGACAACACAGCTTGTGTGTCTCAGCAATGGAAAGATATGCCTTTTTCAATCATTAGTGAGGGTTCTTTATGTAAAATCATGCCAGGAATTATCTATCTATCTATCTATCTATCTATCTATCTATCTATCTATCTATCATCTATCTAATCTATCACTTAAAATTATTCATTACCTTGTTAAGAAATGGCATAAAAACAAGGAGAAGCATCCTTAGTGTAGCCCTAGCTGTCCTGGAACTCACTCTGTACACCTGGCTAGCCCTTCAACTCAGAGATATACCTGCCTCTGCCTCCTGAATGCTGGGATTAAAGGCATGTGCCACCACTGCCCAGGGATGAAAGGTGTTTTAATTCTTCTAAAAGACTAGCTAGTAGACTAATATTTTATTTTTAAAAACTCATGTTCAATAGAATAAAAAAAGACATTTAGTTTTTCACATGGCCCATTTTAGTTTGGGGGAAGAATACAGAGAAAGCCATTTCTCTATTAGGTGGAGTTTAGTATGAAGTTATCTAGATTGAAGATTATTTACTATAAAGTCTAGACTATTTGAGGAACTTGTGCATTAGACATCAAAGTTGAGAAATAAGGCTGTGAAATCACAAGGGCTGAGGTCAACTGCAGAGCAGGCTGTTTAATGAAAGTGTGTATGGGCTACTGCTAAACCCAATGCACCCAACTGAACAGCAGAAACTGCTGGACCGGAGACAAAGTCAATTATATCTACTGTTCAGACCACTCGCCCAGGGTAGCTTCTGCTGAACTGCTAACCTCTCCAGCTTCCCTGTATCCAGGGATTCATGTGCTCTGCAGACAGTCTTCAGACACTTTTCATAATTTCCTAAATTTTTACGAGTCTTACATTTATTTATCCAATACATGTAGTAAAAGTTGCACATGTCTTTCCAAATAAGGTAAAACAAGAAAACAAGGAGAAAAAAGCCTTTTATCTTATAATATATTATTATTATCGTCACCATCATCACTGCCTAGGTTAAGAGCAATCTCTATGCTCTCTGATGCTCACTCTCGTTGGTAACCACACTAAGCCGTTCATGCACATGAGCATGTTTAAGCTCCACAGAAAGCCAATGTGGTAGCCAGGTGGACATTATTACCATTCTCACTTTGAGGATGGAGCAAGTGAGCCACTGAAAAGTAACACAGGGTCACCCCTGCAACCAGTGACGAGGACAGGAGCCAAGCTCGTGCCACACTGCTCTAAAGGTGGCTTACCAGACACTGCATGCTTCCATTCATGTTAAGACCCTGTGACTGAGTGAAAAATTAAAGCTACAATTAGCTCATCCTTAGACTACAGAAATTCTTTCACAATGGAGTGTAAGTGCCTTTCTCAGTGCGGAGATCCAGGGCTGGCCCAGGAGTAATATTGGATAGTTTGCAGCTAGACCCAGGTCCTTCCTTTTAGGCCACACAGGGTGTGAGTCTTTCCCAGGCCTGCTGCACAGCCTTCTTTGAATCTGTGCTCTGTCGGGTGCCATATTCAGTTACTTCTTACACTCCCTGGACAGTCTGATCCATTAGGCCAGCTCACTTGATAACAGCGTGTACAATTCCAGGCAACTCTCATGTCAACCCCTTAGTTAAACAGATAATAAAATAGGCTGATGCCAACCTGTAGCTGAGCATGGTCTGTACCCTTAGGGGGCCCACCTCTTGATAACGGAGGCTCCCAAACCCCGAGGGCACCACTGTGTTCTTCTAAGATGGGGGATGACTCACGTCTCCGCAATGTCTTTCTGCGGAGGTCTGCGGTCCCTTGGGCAGGGTCTCGTTACTCCTTAGAGTAGCTGCACAAAGCTCCTGTGTTGGTGCCCCTCCTGCAGCTCTCCTCCCACCCTTCTCACTTACTCAAGCCTCTTCCCTTCAGCGAGGGGAGAACAGTGGTTTCCATAGCCGCAAACCCTGCAATGATGGCCTATTCCAGCCATAACACTGTTCAAATGGAGGGAGGCTTGGATGGCTTAGTATTCTCCTGGGATGGCTGAAATCCTGCACCACTCCTTGTATGGCATGGCCGAATTCTCTCTAGTTTTCCCAGGGATTGGGCTTCGAGCTCCCTGGTTCTTGAAACACCTTTTCACAAGCCACTGGCTTTCACATGTTTGCCCTTAATCTTCAGGTAGTCAAGGAGTTGAAGCACCCCAGCCTGGAGCTTGGGCCATCTTGGCTGCTGCTAAAGTGGTCCTTATGTAAGGTCTTCAACATACACTCACACACCTGTGTGCACACCCTCTTAGGATGAGCAAACATAAGGCGTTGTGCAGTTGGGCATGCTGACGAGAAGAGGCATGGGTAGAACTGGATCCGAATCTGTCCCCTAGTTACTGTTATTATTCTCCTTAGAGGTCTAGAATTTCGTCAGACCCTTGAAATCTATCTGGGAAATATGAGAGTCAAAAATAGACATTTAGCCTGGCCAAAAGGCTTTCAGGTCTAAGCGGTTCTCCTCATCTTTGTACTGCCCTGGAGGTTTGAACACCCGGCCCACTTTCTTGTTTGCATCTCAGCCACTGACACTCAGCGGGCTCTAAACAGCAGGGGCTGCCTCTGGGAGGCAGTCAGAGGAAAGGTCATCTCAGGTCTGACAGGGCCAAAGAGGTCAGAGCACTGAGAGGTCATGAGCTCCCTCATCCATCCAGCAGGCTGACACTCCCTTTTCTCTCCTTTGAAATGATTGCTTTTTAAAGTGCACTCTTTTCTTGGGGCTCTCTCACTATAATTCTTGGTAAATAAAAACCAAGTTGACAAAATGAAAACCAAATAAGCTTTGAAAGTGGCATGGCATCTGAAATCTTCTAGAAGTCTGAACTGTAGAAAACACAGCCCAGGAGGGAGATCCTAGGAAAGAGGCGAGGCAAAAGACAGCATGAACCCCATCCTGAGCATGCTTAGAACGGCCAGGAGAATGGGAGATTGCTCAAAATGGGAATCAGGAGGACCAATTTCTCTCTCACACACATATCAGTAGTCACACACATATCCACATCCATGCGCCCAAATACAGATACTCAATATTTATATCCATATGTCTGCCTACCCACATATATACAATTATAATTTTGTTTTAAATTAATATCCAGCTGGCACATTCACTAATCTTTCAATGTCCTTGCTTTACATATTGTCTGAGGCACAGAGGTCTTTCCTCACAAACCATTATGTCCAACTACCATGTAGTCCACTTAAAGTGGGCCATAAGCTAAAGAAACCCATAGAACAGTTGGAAGGCAGAATTCTTCTGGATTTTAATGTCTTCCCCTCCCCAAACCTTTTGCAGTTGGCTTGTTCAAACTTCAAAAGCACTGTTTAAAAGTGACTCATCTTTAGAGTCTTTTGAAAGCATTCAATTAGGTTTGTCACTGAAGACAGCTTTTTAAAAAACTTATATTTCATCAGTATGTGAAAACATTTAATTAAATCTTGCAGTTTAGTAACAAGTCCAATTGGCAGAAGCAGGCTTGAGGTCACACACAGTATGACTTTCCAGAAGCACGCAGCTCTACCAACAGCAGTCCTGTGCAGACAATGGAGGCAGCTTTAGAAATGGGGTGACTGGGGTCTTGACTTCCATTACATTTTACTCAGGGATTAAGGAGAGCTAGTCATTCTGGAGATGGAGTAATGTGGAGGCTGGTTTTAAGAATGTGTGTAATATATGTATATACAGATAAAGCCATGTACACATTTATTATCAATGAAAAAACACATAGATATTTCTGAGGTCCTGCAGTTATAGTACCCAGGCATTCCATCTGTGTAATCAATCTCATGTTTAATGTTCTAGGATGGCTTTTAAGCTCCTCTCACATAAAAAATTGCAATTTGGGCTGTCATGCCATAGGCCTTACAGGGCCACTTCCCTTCTTCATTGCTAAGTCCTGGAACCATATGTGTGGCAGGGGCCCCTGTCTAAGTGTCATGGCAATGACACAATATGCTTGTATGAGCAAATGAGGTTGTCTAATAAAGTTCAAGCCAGAATACCAATATTGAGGTCACGGGGGCTCTGAGTATAGTGAGACCCCTCAGGATCTGGTGTATTCCAAAGTTCCTCATTCACTGAGCCTTGCCATTGCTCTGAATCACTTGGGCCATTATTGGTACTCAAGTAACAGTGGAGGGCAGAAGACGGGAGGTTGGAGACAGGCTCCCATGGGAGTAGGGGTGCTGTGTTCTCTCAGCTACTCTGCTGGTCTAGCAAAGTGCTGGCTCATGGACAACACCTCCTGAGTAAATGAATGTCAGAGAGATTAGAGGGGAAAGTTTAGAATCAGACCAAACATGCTGTAAAGCAACAGCACTGATTTTCTTGGGATGATGATAAACTCTCTCTGCAGGAAATTTCAAACAAAGAGCTCCGGGCTACTTCTGAGCAACTGCAGGCTACCAGGGGAGGTGGAGCACCGCCCTCCCCCCGCCCCTCACACCCAAAAGCTACTGCAGAAGAGCAAGTTCAATTGGCTGAGAAATTTTGTTTGTCTGTGCAACAAAGAAAACTAAACTGCATGTCTGTGAACTATACACACATATCTGACAAAAATGTTTTAAAAAGAAAAGAGAATGATAAACACAGACCTCAGAGAACTGGCTACCTCTCGGAAGGAGGGAGAGAGGGTAGCAAGGTCGGTAGTGAGCTAAGAACAGGAGAGGAGGATGGGGGCATGAGTAAGGATTATTTAATTATGCTTTCTAGAATGAATATGTATACACACACATATATATATACACACACACATATATATCATTACATCTATCTCATATAAACACTTACATGTACCAACTATCATCTTTGAATATATAACAAAAACCAGTTTGACTACTTTCTAAGCCTCTAGCAAATTAAGCTTTTAAAAATAGCTGATTAAAGAAATAAATGACAGCTGAACTCTGTTATTATTAGGCAGGTCTGGGATGCTGGTAGACAAGGGAGGACTTGTATATTTGGATGAGAATATGGAATAATTGCACGTGGCTGCCCAGAATTCTCTCCCCAGTTCTGAGGCTTTTACTGTATGGAAGGGAAGGACAGTCAGTCAGCAACAATATTCTGCAGAATTTGCAGATTCAAAAAAATTATTTGTGTGTCTATGTTTGTGTGTGTGTGTGTGTGTGTTTCTCCCATGTGTGTGCACTAAGAGCCCAGAGGTACTTGGTACCGGGTATCTGCTATCATGCTCCACTTTAGTGTTTTAAGACAGGGTCTCTCACTGACCTTGTATTAGCTACACTTGGTAGATATGGATGGTGCGCCCCCAGGATCAGCCTACTCTCACCATCCAACGCTGGGGTTACAGCCTCAAGACACTTTCATATGCGTGCTAGGGCTTCAAATATCGGCTCACCACGCTTACACAGAAAGTGCCTTAGCAAAGGAGCCATTTAAAGACAACTTGGCTTGGCAGAGCCCAAAGTCAAATTGCCAGAGTGGCACATCCTGTCTGATGTAGGAAGGGGGACTGGCATCCCCCAACCCTGACACCCACAATGCTTCAGGAAATATATAGGCCACAGCAGAATTCCTGACCATCATAAATACAGTGAAATACCCCCTGCTACTTCTAAACCTGGCCTCCAAGATGCCTCTGAGAAAACTTCAAAATGACTCTAGGAAGCCATGACTGTACCAAGTAAGTTATCAAGATGTTCTTTGACTGCATAAGGGAACCGCTGAGAACCTCTGACCACGTGATACGGCATCATGAATTCACTCTCGCATAGCTGTTAAATCATTTAAGGCACCGCAAAGGGATCGGGATTTCTCCATTCACAGCATGTGCAGGAGCAGAGTTTGAGTCCGTGCCATCGTGGAGGTGAGCATCGAGCTTCAGATCACATGTGTCACCTGTCACGCTGGCGCCATGACAAAGCCAGATCTCTTCCATGTCATGTTGACCTGGCCCCTCTCCCAGTCACAAACCTTTCTGTAAGCAGGAAAATGCTTGCACAAGAGTCCATGCTTACTGGCAGCTGGCACACAGGCCCCTACACAGCCAAGGATTCAAAGGAGCAGATCTCACAGTGAGCTGCCCTAAGTGGTGGCTTGTTTTTATGTCACTGAGCTAATTCTATTGAATTACAAATTTGCGGTTCACACTCTTTAATATGTCCCCTTTCAACCTGAGTGGACATTTTTGGCGCCTCTGAAGAGCATCTTGTGGTTTGCTGTCTCTCAGAGCTGACTTTGGGAGGGTCTCTGCATCTGTCAGGTGCAGGGAACTGGGTGAGACCAGACCTTCTCCATGCAGGGTGACAATTCTGTTGGTTTTACTTTCTGCACCACATAAGGAGCTACTATGCAAAGGACCCACCATACCACGCCCACCATACCACGCCCATGGACGAAGCTCAGCTGGTAGCGTCTCATTACGACTCGTTTACTTCTTAGGGTTCCTGGGGGTGGGATGGGATGTGCTAAGGTAGGATAAATATAAAAAATGAACAGTGAAGATAATACAGGATGAATGTAGACCTGTGGATGGGCCTTGCCTACATGCTTTTCCGTGAGTTGAAAAGAGCTTGCCATTGTTGGATTTTATAATGAAAACGTCTTCAGTGCAGAATTTCAGAACCAGTGTTCCAGGCCAATGAGTCAGAGGGAGAGAAAGAGAGGCCCAGAGACTCCTTCCTCAGGTATTTCTCTCCCTGACTTGGGACAAGTGGGTCCCACGTGGTCTCCAGGGGATGGGCTGTCCTATGGACCATTTTCTTTGATGGGTCCTGAACCACATTTGCCTCTAGATCCTGTCCTTCCCATTCTCCATCACAGGCTGTGCATGAGGGGAGTGGGTCTGGCTTAACAGAAGTAATGCAGGGATCCCCTCATCGGGAAGACAACATGGAAGGTCTCCTGGGCTTGCGGCCATAAAGCTTTGGAAGACTCCCCAGAGCAGTCGTTTCTCCTCCATGCTGGACCTCAGCTCTGCCCAAGCTGTTTGCTGGTTTCAACAGTGCTCTGAATCCCCCCCCCCCAGGAGATAAGGTTGTACTTATTTTAGAAATGGCAATGAGATAGTATGGGGAGGGGAGAGTGGGGTTGGTACATCGTGTCCTTTCTAGCCATGTGGTACCCCTGGGACAATGTTCTTATCTAGGTTTCAGTGAGTACTTACTCACCTTAGAGTAACATGTGCCCAATAGTTACATAACCCCGTGCTACAGCTAATTCATTTACAGAAAAAAGATAAATCAGATGTTCAGAATGAGCCATATTTAAAAGCCTTTCAATGGCTGTCTGGCCCTTCAGACTCTTGCTCTCAGTCACTTAGAAGATTGCTTTGAAACCTTCTTTTCCATTATGTTTTGTGAGCTCAGAGTCACCAAGCTGACTATTAGAAGGTTCTGTGAGCAAGAACTGTACTGTGGGGTTGGTGGGGGTGGCAGTGTCTCCCATACCATATTTTGGGGTAAGGAGAGGTGGGTAATAACCTGGGATCATTCTCTGATCGATTTGAGAGAGCCAGAAGAATAGACGGGAAGGTGGTTGGCCTAAAGTTTCTTTCAACCCTTTTGTTTCCTTTAAGAACAGAAGTGCAAATGGAGTTTATTTTTCTTCCAGTAGCAGACAGATCAAATGTGCCTGGGCCCCTGCCCTCCCCCAACACGCACACAAATCACTTTCTGCCCCTCCTTGGAGGTCCCCTGCACCTGCTGTTGTAACTCTCCATTGACCGGAGCCAGCACTGCTACGCTTGAAATTTAAGCTTCTGCTAAATGAGGCCCTTTATCTATTGCTTTTCTGTATTTTTTTTCTGGAGGTAGTGTGGATTCATGTGTGGGTTGGTCATGGCTGATTCAGAGATGGGATGTGGGCCAGAAAGACTGCTAATGGGCCTGGGGCAAGAAAGAGAAGGGTGAGAGCAGTGCCCTGCTCCCCATCCCTTTTGTGATGCCAGGCGCCATGAGTATGGAGGGCAGAAGGATCCAGTGAGCCTTCAGGCAAGTGTCTGCCCCCAAAGTCTAGAAGTCCAGGTTCTGAGCACAGTCAGGTCTTGCTCCAGGGGTAGCTGGGATGCAGAAGGGTCAGGATGGAACAGGGCTGCCAGAGGAGGGATGATTGCACTGGGAGGATGGATGCAGCCCTCTAGATGGTCCATGGTTCAAGCCCACACTGAGTTAGGCTCCTACACAGCTGCTTATCACTTCCTTTTACATCTAGTAGAGAACTCAAGATGAATAGCAATGCCTCGAATGTGTCTTAAAGTCTGTCAGCAAAAGTAAATGATTACAAAGGCTCAGGGTATCTAGGCTTTCAGTGGCTTCTGAGCAGGGTCATTTTTAAGCCAGCAGCTGTCTTCAGAATTACTCTGTCCCTGCTGTCACAGAGGGTGACTAAGTGAAGGGCAGAGGCTCAGAGTTCTTCCCTTCACAGGATGGGGATCCAAACCAGGGAATCAGAGTGAACTCTGTAGAGTCCTGCAGGCTGAGAAGAGCTGTACAGGCAAGTAGGGGAGGCTGAGTTACTTTAGAAATAAAGACACCAAAATGATTAGAATTCCTTTTGGGCTTCCATTAAGGAGAAAAAGCAATCAGCCCTGATGGGCCAGGTTGATAACACTCAAATTCTCTTCATACACCAGTGCACAACTGCCTTCATTTCTGTAGACTCTCTGCCTCCTTACCAGGGAAGCACCATGCTCAGAGCTGGGGACCAGGCCTAATGATACCCATGTGCCCCCTGCTCCCCCTCCTAGGCTACAAGGGTTCCATTGTACACTCATATAACAGACATGGTGCCTTCTGAAAGCCAGGAGATGGTCAATAAAACTATCACAAGCCTGGATACAAAAGAGGCTATGTGTGAACACTGTGTGTGTGCGTGCATGCTCATGCATGTGCCTTCGTGAGTATGTTTGGGAGGGGGGTGGCACAAACAAACAAAACGGAAACAACCCTCCTTAGAGGGAATGACTATGGCTTTGGGACTCTACATCTCCAAAAGCCTCCTGTGGGTGGTAAAGGGGCTGATGGAGGCCGATGCTCTGGAGGCTGGGACAACTAGACACATGCTCTTAGACATCTGTGAAGGCACCACGAGCTGATGACAGTGCTGAGTGCTGACTGTGCTTGGCATGCTGGCTGCCACCTCACTGGACATCACCGGTAAGAGAGCGCTAGAGTGCTAGATTTAAGTGGCAAGGACAGTCACGTGATAGTCAAACTTCAGCATCTGCCAAATATCCATCACTAGGAGACAGAATGAGTATGTTCGTCTGTCACTGATTAAAACAAGATGTTCATGCTGGAGGAAGAGACAAGAGTAGGTTCCTGAACAGGATATACAGTAGATGAGCTAAATGGTCTCTGTCTACCATGTAGAGGCAAGCATATTTATAATTACTAGGGTAACCTGGTACCAACTATAAGCAGTCATTACAGCACAGTGGTTCTCAACCTGTGGGTTGCAAGCCCTTTAAGGGTCACATATAGGTTACCCTGCTGGTTAGATATTTACATTACGATTCATAACAATAGCAAATTTATAGTTATGAGGCAGCAATGAAATAATTCTATGGTGGGGGGGTCACCACTAACATGAGGAACTGTATCAAAGGGTCACAGCATTAGGACAGTTGAGAACCACTGCTCTAGACTATCATTGTCCAATAGGATTTTCTGTAGGGATGGAAAATATGGATCCATTGCCTAACAACAGCCACCAGCTAAGGATGCTGACTGAGCTCATGAAATTCTCCTGTGGCTGGGGAATCTCAATTTTAAGTATGAATGGCCACCTGTGGCTAGTGGCAACGGTGTGTAGCATAGCAGTACAGGGTATGGCCAGGGAGGACTAAGGCCTGGGTTTTGTTTGTTTGTTTTTAAGATTTAACATTGTAAGAGTAGGACCTATACACAAAGACTGCATTCCACATCTAGCCTAAAATTCGATGTCTTCTGATGGTTGTATATGATTGTAAAAAAACACCACGATCAACACACAGAACTCTTCTACCACCTCCCAAAGAAAATTCCAACCTTGGTGAAACAGCCAGTAAACACTGCAGAGACAACAGCTGGGCCTTCTACTCTTTGCATTTCTTCTTCAGAATTCAAGGCCTTCAACCTGTCCTAAGTTAATCATAGAGTCCGACTAAGATAAAGGCCTATTTTTCCTTTCCTTTTTCTTTTTCTTTTTAATTGGATATTTTCTTTATTTGCATTTCAAATGTTTTCCCCTTTCCAGGTCTCCCCTTTGGCACCCCCTATCCCATCCCCCCCTTCCCCTGCCTCTATAAGGGTGCTCCCCCACCCACCTGCTCACGACTAAGGCCTGTTTTAATAACTGATGCCTTGACCATCCTACCATAGTTCTGTGCTGTGTGCATGTAGGTGTTCAGTGTGTAGTTGTGTGAACTATAAAATTACCTATCTAGGCTTGTTTTGTCTGGAATTATGGGAGACTTCTACTTTACGACTCTGCCCAGAGTCACCAGTTATGACAGCCAACCATCAGAGTTGAGTTTTTATAAGGATGTAACTTAAGCATTTATTAAAAAACAACCTCCCAGCCGGGCGTGGTGGCGCACGCCTTTAATCCCAGCACTCGGGAGGCAGAGGCAGGCGGATTTCTGAGTTCCAGGCCAGCCTGGTCTACAAAGTGAGTGCCAGGACAGCCAGGGCTACACAGAGAAACCCTGTCTCGAAAAAACCAAAAAAAAAAAAAACCAAAAAAAAAAAAACAACCTCCCTCAAGCCCTGATCTTCCAATTTTGAACAGCGCCATGTCAACCTTACTCCTTTAAAACCCATTTGAGAGTCTCTCTCACTAGCACGGCTTTCTTGCCTTTCTACTCCCACCCCACCCCCCCAAACTCCCATGTCTGCCCAAGGTTGTGTTCTGTTAGTCTGGCGGGGAAGGAGGATGGTCTTGGACAGGGAGCTTCTTCCTGGGGACTCAGCTGACCCTCTGCAGAGGAACACTCCTGGATGCCACAAACCACTTCCTCAGCCCCACCCTCTCCTCCTGACTGAAGTCACAAGGAAAAGTCCATCCTTCTCCTCGGTGTAGATTCAGGGTTTCTGTAGCTGGAGTGAGGTTAGTAGCAGAGAATGTTTCTGAGGGAAAAATTACCTGACAGGAGATGCTGTCCCATCTCTGAATATTTGGGTGAGCCACCAGTCTGATTGGTCACCCTGGGAAGTCAACTAACTGGGCCTCAGTGGCAAGACCTGCTTCTCTCTGCCTGTCCAGTATTCTGCTAGCCAGAGCCCTGGCCACCTGCCCAAAGCTCTCTCTGCCAACTTTGGAGAATGCCACTGTGTGACACCAGTGTCAGGCTGGCTCTTAGCCTCAGCCTTCAGCCACCTTCTGAGCAGCGCCTGGTCGCCTCGTGCATGCACAGGCACTGCCTGCTTCCACACCACCGTGGGTCCCTGTTCACTTTCTTTCCTGCAGGCTAGTGGATCCCTTCCCTCAAAGCTTGACACATTTGTTAGCTGTAAGTTGATCCCTTCTTCTCAGCACAAATTTATGGAGTACAAAGTGTTCCAGGCGCTGGAGGCATCGCTCCTGCTTTCGGTGGACTCGACTATCAGGGAGGAAAACCAGCGATACAAGCAAAGAAGTGAGTCACAATATGTCACAGGAAGTTTGCACCAAGGGGAGGTAGAGGTAGAAGGGTGAAGGTGAGGAGGCTTCAAAGGGTCTCTTGGAGGAAGAAGTGTGTCGGAAAGATCTTTGTTCAATTGAGTAGGCCTGTGCTGCTGACAGCCACGAGGAAAGCATCTAGACAGACAGGCAGCAGCAAGTGCAGAGGTAAGACGATCCCTGGGGCTTCCAGGAGAGCAATGGCTGAAAGGGACGGAGGCAGCCAGGGCTTTGCCACCTGGGGCCTGGTACAGAAAGTCCCTAGAGGAAGGAGAGAAAAGACAGAGCAGAGCTCTGAGCGGGAAGGGAACTGTACAGCCCAAGGCTGCCTGTGCAGGACAGGTGGTGCCCCTGGACCGTATGGGCTGAAAGCAGCCCTTTACCCAAACAGGCTGCCTCCCAGCTCAGGGTTTCACATACTGTTAGCATCTCTGTTAGTGTCCTCTGGTCCCTTCCTGACAGTAGGAACACAGTGAGATATAGGGAGGCAAAAGCCACATGAAATAAAACCCGGATCATGCCAAACCATAGAAAGAAGCTGGCACATTACCATGGCTGTATTGCCACCAGCTCTTGAACTGTCAAGAGCCTTGATTTTTGCCATGCCAGAGTCACCAACCAAAGGGAGAGGAGAAGCCAGGTTCCAGAAAGCACCAGCAAGAGAAGAAGCCATGAAAACCCTCCACCACTGACAGAACTGGCTGTCCCCTCTGCCCCTGAGGATTCAAGATTGGTCAACTTTCGGGGAAGGAAGAGTTCTTATTACTTCAGGAGAAGAAGCAGGATTAAGCTGCCTTTTAAACTTCCCATCCCACATAAATATTTACCCAGCCCTTGCCCTGGGGCAGGGCTCTGAGAGAAACAAACCAAAGCAAACCAGCCAAACGCTGCTGCCTGCTTGGAACTCCCACTGTAGCCTTAGTGCCTGAGCAGGCTGCACTGAGTGTTCAGTGGACAGAAGGCATTGCTCTAATTTCCCCAAAACATCCATTCATTCATTTACCCCTCAGAACTGTGGTGGGCCAATCCTCTCCACACAAATGAGACTCAGAGAAGCTCTGACACTCCCATTATTTAAGGTAGACTGCTAGACCCAGAGCCCAAACTCTCAAATGGTTGTGTTTCATCTGCAGTCAGCAAGCCTATGAAGATTTTTGGTAACAGCCACAGCATAAACATGGTAAAATGGCTCCAGTGTACACAGTAGCAGGAGGAAGATCCGTCTAAGCTGTGCTGAGCCTAAATGATGGGTGTTTGGAAACTTACACATTTTTTATTGCCTGCAGGCCCACAGTGATAGGGGGCTAATCTGTGAGACACTAACCAGCGCCGGCCTCTGTGCCTGCTGCCAGGCACAGCTGAGACTGGACTGCAGCAGGAGCAGGTGGCTTATCCTCAGGACTTAGCATGCTTACAGTCCAGGAAGGACTATGGAGCTACCGCCTGAATCTCCTCTTAACTATCTCTATATCCAAGTGACAGTGACTTTAAGTAGTGACATTTCCTATAAGAAACAGGATCCCCCTCTGCATCTTCAGCACTCTGGGCAGTCACTGGTGGTTGACTCCATCCCCAGTCTCTTCTTCTGGCACAAGCCAGATTTGGTTCTTCCCAGAGAGGGACCCACAACAGAGAAGATGCTAACTATCGTTGTGAACGGCAATCACCTGACGGTTCTGTATCCATGCATTCAACCGACTGTGGATAAAAGATATTCCAGAAAATAATCCATCCACACAGAACATGTATAATGTTCAGGCTTTTCTTACTCCCTAAACGTTGAGTATAACAGCTGTCTGCATAGCATTTACATTAGCCTGGGTCTAAAAAGTGATCTAGAGATGACTTAAAATACACAGGCAGCTAGCCATATGTAGGTTGTATGCAAATAGTACATCACTTTTATATAGGATAATTAATTGGGAATTTGAGAGCTTGTGTCTAGAAATGTCTGTGAATATAAACAGAAGGCTGTCCAGAGTTTCTAGGGCTGTCTGTTATTCCCTTTACCTAACTGATCTGAATACTGGCCCTCCAACTTCTAGGTTAAAAAAATTGAAGAAAGAATCTATACAGTCAACTAGAGAGAAAAAGCCAGCAGATACGACTGGCCATTACTGTACCTCAGGTGTGACCTTACTCATACCTAATTTTGGTAATCCTGAGAAATAGGTATTATCTCCATTTTATATCCACAGACACCAAGGTCAGAGAGGGAAGAAGATTTGAAGTTAGAAAGCTAACAAATGGGAGCAGTTTTTACATCTCGAGGTTATACAGTACTGTCTGTAAAAAGCACATATAGCTAGATAACTCTATAGGCCAAATGGGGGTCCCAGGATGGAGGAGCTAGGAAGGCTGGGCATCCAGACATGTGCCATTTACTAGGTGTTCATAGCATGCATATGAGTGTTGGGGCCTAGGGCAGGGCCAGCATGAGTCAGTTCTGGCAATGGGATGGCAACTGATGGAGGTTCCCGAAGTGGAAACTGTAATACGCTAAGGGAAAAGTCTCCAGCTAGAACAGGGATGGGGCAGGACCCAGGAGTCCACTCAAAGGCATGGAGGGGAGGAAGAAAAATGAGCAGAGAGGAGTAAGCTGGGAAGGAAGCAAGGAACAATGGCCAAATAAGGAAGTACCAGAGATGAGCTTCCTTTCCTGTCCAAATCTGCACACTTGGTAAAAATACACCATATGTCTCACCCTGGCACACGGAGATGTTGAGACATACTGCTATTGGTGGGTGGCATTAAAGATACCCCCAGGAGCCAAAAAAGAGGCCACTCCACCCTCCTGTAACAGCAACCCCCAGCCCAGCTGGTCCAGGAATTCAAACTCAGCCAGGCAGTACATATTCCAACACAGGAGGCCAGAAAGGCTGCCCTCCACTGCTGTTCCCTGATGAGGATTCACTGGGCAGAGTGAATGGCAGTGGCATTAGCATGTGGGGAAGGGAACCGAAAGGCTGTTTGGTACTGATGGGGTTGATCAGGCCTGGCAGAGGACCCCAGGATGGTTCTTGCTCACTCCCCTTACACTCAGCCACATACCCCAAGTCCTAAGCTTTGGGGACAGATTCTGCCTATTCACAGATTAAGAAATGGGTGTCTCTGGGGCTAGAGAGGTGGCTAGCTGGCTATTCAGCATGAAGACCTGAGTCCTGTATGCTCAGCATCCGGGTAAAAAGCTGGGTGCTGTGGTGTACAGCTCTATTCCCAGTGTTGGGAAGGTGGAGACAGGAGGTTTAATAAAGGGACCTAAAGGAAGATGCCCAACATCACCCTCTGGCCTCTGTGTGATGAATATGTGTAACCTCAGACCCCAGAAATGGGTAGCTCTCTGGAGTGGCAGTGTCTCGGGTCAGGGGCTATAAGAGCCCTCTATCTGGGTTCATGGGATCTTGGCAGAGAAACCTAGCCCTAAAGGCTCAGGGCCTGTCTGCCAGCAGTTTGAGGATCTCACTGTAGAAAGGGTAAAACTTCAAGATGATCCAAAGGTGACCAGGAAGGGCTTTCATGACCCGGAGTTCCTAATTGCAGCTAAAAAGAGGCATGTAGTGGAAATGACACGAAACAGGAAGTGCTGCTGTATGGGTTCAGATTTCAGAAGGGATGCCCAGAGTCCCTAAGTGGAGGGCTTAGCCAGGAAGTGGCCAGCTGTGGCACTGGGAAGAGGGGCTTCCTATAGGAATAAGAAGCAGACACAGGCTGGGAAAGACAGGGACAGAGGACACTGCAGCTGTGGGAAGAGTGCACAGCACTCTGCAGGCAGAGACATGAACATGCTTTCTCGAAAGGAGTGGTCAAGACCAGGCTCTCAGTTCCTATTCCTAGAAATGCTTTTTCCTTGCTAGACCAGCTCATATGTCAGTTTCCCCATGAAACCTCTTTCCTTCAGCACTCCCCCACCCCAGGCACTGGATGACAGCTATGCAGCTTTGGTTTCAGCCCTTCTCTCCAAGCATATGAGGGACACTACCAGATCCTGGAGCTGCCAGTAGAAGTAGAAGCAGACTCCCTTTCCTCGCTAGGAGCTGGATGTGGCATCCGTGTGCCAAAGGGTCCTATGTTGGAGGCTTCGTTCCCGGTGTGCCAATGTTGGTAAGTGATGGAGCCTTTAAGAGCGGGCCCTTAATTAAGACACTGAGGCATTGCCTTCTGAAGGGATAAATGCCAATGTGTGGAGTGATGTAGCTATTCACAAGCAAGTTGTTTTTTAAAAGCAGAATATACATGGCTTCCAGTCTTGCTTTGTAACTGCTGCTGTACGCCTGTGACTGATACAACGTCTATACGAAGCTCTCATCAGATCTAAGAAGAAGCAGGGCCACATGCCCTGACACTTCCAGAACTATGAGCAAAATAAAACTCAGCTCTTCATGTACTATCCAGCACTGAGTGTTTTGTTATAGCAAAGGAAAGTTGGCTAATGCACCCTTCTCAATACAACTTCAGAAAAGCTTTCTGCTAGCTGAATTAAAACATACTGTGTCTTCACTATGTAGTGGAGTTGTGACTACTAAGTTGTAACTATGAACAAGGAAGCATTCATCCTTGGTGAACAGGAAGTTGCCTTTGAGTGACTGTTAGAGCCATACCTCAGGCTAGAACAGAGGAGCAGGAGACTGAGGGCCTAGGAGAGAGCATTTCACTCTAATGGCCATGACTCAAGAAAAGGGGCCATTTTTGGAACTGTGTTAGCTATTCTGAGCATTTTGACATGAGAATACTCTTCACTAAGTGGGACTTGTAGCTATCACCAAGCTTTGTAGGCAGCTAAGGAAATGACCCATTTTATAAAGCCATACTGCAAGAGAAAAGTGAGGGGAGGGAAGCAGAAGGGGATGTGGCATTATCTAAATAGACTAAAGACATTTTCTAAAATGGTACAAAAATAATTAAAAGCTGTGAGTACTTCAGTGAGTCAGTCAGTGTGGCTGATGCAGGAGGTTGGCTGCCCCCACTGGTGACAGGACACTGCATCTAAACAGCTCCTATTTAACAATTGCTTGGTTTGAAAGTGCTTGGTTTGCTTGGTTGTGGTATGCTTTTTGCCTCTGGGCACAATATGATGCCACCTAGGAGTGGAGATTAATGTGACACGGTAGCCATGGCAACTAATAAACAGAATAACGCTCTGGTAACCAGGTCTGATGGCAATGGAACTGCTGACATACTCTCAAGTATGTCAGACCCTTCTTCCCCAAGTTGTCTTCTTCCCCAAGTATACTCTCGTAGATGGGGGAGGGGAGGGCCTTAGCATACAGCTATTAGTCCCCATCATACCCCTTAGCTGCCAACAATCCTGAAAACTGCTGGATCACATGGGAAGAGAAGGTTGCTTGAAAGGAGTCTGTGGTGCAGCTTCTGAGAAGTCACCATTCATGACAGTTGAGACTTTTTTTTTGTAAAGAAGAATGGAACTTAATCTTTATTTATAGGACATGACAGGCTATGGAATTCTACTTAGAAATAAACTCAGGGGACAGCTTCATAGAGTATGTACAGTTTATAACTGTTCAAGTATAGTTAATGTTCATCTAAGGCACACAGTTGTTAGCTACATGCTGTGCTAGTCTGCGTTCTCATAAATCTGTCTTACTGTTTCTCTACTAAGACCTCTTTTTAAATGTGGCTTGTTACTTACTGTAGCCCGTTTTACAAAAGAGAGGCTTGAGACTTTGAGATGTGCAGTTTGGAAGTTACTCAGTGTCCTAGTTAGGGTTACTACTGCCGTGATGAGACACCAAAGATAACTTGGGGAAGAAGGGTTTGACATGGCTTACACTTCATCATAGTCCATCACTGAAGGAAGGCAGAACAGGAACTCAAACAGAGTAGGGATCTGGAAGGGGCCATGGAGAGGTGCTGCTTACTGGCTTGCTCCCCATGGCTTGTTCAGCTTGCCCTGCCCCGGGATGAGCCCACTCACAATGGGCTGGGCCCCATCTTATCAATCACTAATTACGAAAATGCTCCACAGGCTTGCCTACAGCCCAATCTTATGGAAACATTTTCTCAGTTGGGGTTCCCTCCTCTTGGATGATGCTAGCCTGTGTCAAGTTGACATAAAATTATCCAGCACATCCAGGCTCCTGTAGGTACCTCTTCGTCATCAATCTATAAATAAACCAAATAAAATTATTGCTTCACCAAGCAAGAAACTCATTGGTTTGTCATCATGCCCTGTTTGGAGTGAGTGGACATTAACTCACATCTCCCCAGGAAAAGATCATGCGACTATGTGGCTCAATCCATTGTGTACAGCTCTAATAACTGAGAGTGTTATTTATGAAGGTCAGAAACTCCCTCCCTCACAGTTCTGCAGCTTGGAAAGCCCAAGCATCTGGTACGAGCCTTCTTGCTGTGTTCTTGCAGAGAGAACTAACTGACCCGCTCACACCCTTTTCAAGGACCTTAATCCTAATTCATGATAGAAAAGGCCCCATGGCCTCCTATGTTAATTCATGATCGAGAAGGCCCCACGGCCTCCTATGAGGTTCTTTGAGGTTCCTCTTCTTAATATGATCTACTGGCAACTCCAAACTCTCAGTCAGCCCACACCAGTGTGAAAAATGAGCCTTCAGGCCTACGATGCAGTGCAGAGGATCTGTGTGACCCATCTCTACTTCCTTGTTCTCCTTTCAGCCCCTCAATGAGTCTAAAATAGAATCGTGTGGGAGGGCTGCTCTTAGACTCGTGGGATGCTTTTATTTTTAGCTCAGTGAGGACATTGTATTTATCAAACAAACTAATGAAATGAAAGCCTAGCACCCCAAAATACCAAAATGTCCAAATGTCAATGGTACAGCAGATAAACCCTTAGCCATTGACAAAGATAATAACCACTAAAAATATTCCCAGTGGGCCTTATTTAATGGTAGGAAATACATGTAATTTAAAGCCCATCTGTCTCATTAAGTTGTGATTAATATAATTATAGCATAATAAGTATAAGAATTACCCCTCAGTACTTAGGTCAGTGTAGAGCAAGACTGAGAATTCTTTGATTTCTTTGCTCCTAAAAATAACATAATACTTTAAAAATATCTCCATGCTATAGCAACATTACACAGGCCTGGAACTACAAAAAGGGGCATCGGGAATGGAACACAGGCCTGTGACTGGGGAGGGGCACTGGGAATGGTACACAGGCTTGTGACTGGTGACTGGGGAGGGGCACTGGGAATGGTACACAGGCCTGTGACTGGGGAGGGGCACTGGGAATTCTACAGCTCTCCTAACAATTATAGGCCAGAGATGTTCAGTTCCTTCCTTAGGCCCAGACACCCGGGACTTGGAGCAGCATCTTGGCCAGCAGATTACACTACAGGGAGAGGGAGGTCTGAGCATGAAGAATAGAAGCTATAGTCTTCTAGCTTTTTAAAAACTTTGTATTTTAAACATTGTTTTTGTTCTCTCTCTCTCTCTCTCTCTCTCTCTCTCTCTCTCTCTCTCTGTGTGTGTGTGTGTGTGTGTTTCTCACCCCCTCCCTCCCCCTTCCCTGAGCTCATTATCTAGCTAAGGCTAGGCTTAACCCATGAGTCTACTGTCTTTGCTTCCCAAGAAATGAGAAAGAGGCCAGTCCCAGCTGCCTAGCTTGGGGTGATTCTTTTATTGACCTCAAATGAAGGGGTTTTGTTGTTTGATTTAGTCTGTTCTCCATCCTTTCAGTTTTGAAAATTCATGAAAACTGCAATTCCCCTTTTCCTTCTTAAGCATACGGCCTGTAGGATTTGTATAGCAAACCCTGGGGTGTAGTGATTCTTCTATTTTTACACTGGCTGGATGTTAAAGGCAATCCAGAACCTTTTAAAATTGTTGTCTTGCTCCTATAGCTTGAGGAGAAAATAAAAGCTTATAGACTTGGAATGATTCATAATGGTGCTAAAATGAAATAAACTACCAGGGAAAAAAAGAATAAAAATAAGATGCTTGCTCTGAAAGCACAGAAGGCGACCCTAAGTCGATATCAGAGTCTCTGGAAGCGAAGCTGTAGCCATCCCCATGGCCATGGTCGGTGTGATGGGTAGTCAGCTGTGTTTGCTTCCGTTGTGTAAAGCCATCTTCCAAAAGTTGATTATGAGCCAAAGACCACATAGGCTTATCTCAGAAGGTCAAATCCTTAATCTGACAATAAAGGATTTTAAAAGTTTCTACTTAAAAATACATGGCCCTCTGGTTATGCTTGTTGGGAACTAACTTGGATAAATGTGAATCTAAAATTCATCTCTTGGTATGTCTGGTAGAACTCTTTATTCTTTCTTGAACAAAGACAAATATTATGATTCTCAAAGGCCTTCTACAATTGGAGGTAGAAATGATTTTACCATGACAATGGTTGTGAGTAAGTCAAGGAACAATTGCTAGGGTTTTGAATCTCTACAACCAAAAAAGTATCATTTACATTTCTCTAGTTTTCCAAAATACAGCCATGCATTTTATATTCTAGAAAATCATAAGAAGCATAATGCAGGCTCTTACCTTTTAGACACTCTAGTTTTTCAGCACCAAAGCCTATCTGAACAGAAACTGGGTGTTACTAATTACCACTTGAAATCTAGGGGCTGTTCTTCTTTGACTTTTAGGTATTTATGGTAGGAAAACTGGAAGGGACCAGTACATATTAGAAGACAAGGGTAATGATCTTGAGAATGGAGTTGGCTGTCTCCTGGAACTTAGCAGGCTAGAACACACTGTTGTCTTTTGAGTCTTGCTTGTCGCAGCTCCCGGAGTGCTCTCACCCCTCTGCCTTAGGGCTCCCGCTGGCAGGGCTGCAGTAGCGGCCTTACACTGTTCCTGCAGGCTTTCTTCTCCCAAAGTACATGTACTTGATCACTCGGCTAGAAAAACATCTTGGCAAATCATGCTACAGTAATCATTTTCCTCTTCAGCTCACCATTGAGAAAACCATCGGTTGTACCGAAGTCAAGGCTCAGCCAGGGATGGCCATTCAGAGAACCTTCCATTGCAGAGAAGTTGCTAGAAAGAGGACTTTTCACACTCGTGACTGAGACTGTGCCTTGGCCTTCAGATATCTGTGGCACATGAAACTCAAGTTCCATCAGGGGCATCAGTTCCCTCCAACTGAGTGGTGGCGCACGCCTTTAATCCCAGCACTTGGGAGGCAGAGGCAGGTGGATTTCTGAGTTCGAGGTCTGTGTATGTGTGTGTGTGTGTGTGTGTGTGTGTGTGTGTGTGTGTGTGTGTGTATGTGCGCGAGCATGCATGCACGCGCCCTGTATAAATGATTCTCAAATGTCTACAGGAGAGCTCAGAGCTGAGAACGGTCAAGAAAACCCTAAAGATGAGCAGGTACTGTGCCTGTGTAGTAGTTAGGGCAGTGTGGGGCTGACATACAGATGGACAAACAGACACCGAAAGGCAAACAGTCTTATCCATTCCACGCATAGATAGAAACAGAATGTGCCTGAGATGGCACTGAAATTCTACAGGAAAGTATGAAATAGTTAATAAGTGGCCTTTACAAAACCAATATAAAATTTTACTCACATTCTCATTACAAAGTGTGGGGGTTGGGAATGCAGGTGTATAAAGACCAAAATATTCAAGGTGGAAACTAGGCATAGATTATGAACACATGGACCAGAGAAGGACCCCTGTGAACAAGACATACACAAAGGGACCTTGCCCAGAATCATGGATGTCAGAAGGATGCATATTTAGAAATCAGATCCACCCAAGATCCCCTGGGACAGAGCAGGTGAGACAGTGAAGCTTCGTGAACAAAGCTGGGAGACAAGAGGAGTGGGGTGCGCTCGCCAGGCACCTTGTCAGTGCTTCCTTCCTCACGTGCCCTGGTCTCCTTCCTGTGTCTCCCTGGTGCACAGCTTTAGTGGAGTCTCTGGGCTCCTAATACGTCCACAAAGGCCCGTCATCCTCACAAGACTGGCATGTCTGCGGTGCCAGGGAAGACACGTGTGCTGAATCTGAGGTCCTGGGTGTACTAGCTGCGGGACTTTGGAGATCTCCGAACTCTGAATCTCACGTTCCACAAAGGCAGAGAGGAATACAGGGCATAGGAGCTGGAGGGGGCGTGGCGGCAAAGTGCAGGCCTGCTCAGATCTAGTCGGTGTGTTTGCTCGGCTTCTAGTGAGAGCTTGCAAAGTCTCTTCACTATAACTGATGGTTCTCAAGCAGAAATATCTTAGTAAGTTCAAACTCCTCCCTCCCAGTGAGAAGTGTGAACCCCAGAGGCTGCATCACCAGTGTGAGTTCCCAAAGGAACAGGCAGAGCCTCTTCCTCCTGCCAGGGTATGGTGTCAGGGGGTGGGGGGTGGGGTGGACAGGCTGCACTGAAATCAATGGGCGGGTTGATTCTTTTTCTGTCTCTGTTTCTAGGGCTGTAATGTATATTCTCTATCTCCCACATCCTGCCTGCTATTTTGTTCTCGCTCTGCAGGCACTTTGAATACAGATTAAAACTAGGCATTTTAAGAGACAGATTACAAAGACTCTTGCCTCATCAGACTGAGCTAATGAAGACTTTTGGAGAAGAAACACAGGATGGACAGTCAGGAAATAGGTCACCTTCACTCAATGGGGCTCAGGCAAAGTCACATGGATATCTTCAACATAGGTTCTTAAAAGATAATAAAATGGTCCGAGAACATGTGTTTCCCACACACACACTTCCATGTTCACCCTGAAATGGTAGGATCTTTTGGATCTTTTCCAGTAAGCACATGGCGGGTTCCGAGCTCAGGGTGAGTTCAGGGGCCTCTTTATGGCACATTACACACATTCATTTCTGGGGAGTGTTTCCAGCTGCAGCTGTCTCTGAAAGCGGCTCTCTTTCCTTTGATGTCAGGTTCATCACTTTCAATTTTGGCTCATCTAACAGGTGTTCCCTCACCAGCTCTGTCCTACACCAGCTGTCTTCCCTTGAGGTCCCCAGCTGAGAGGCACAGAGACACACAGACACCTCCCTCCCAATTCCCACCCCTATCCCTTCATCATGCCACGCACAACCCGCTTGCCAGCCAAAGGCCCCATTCACAACTATAGCCTGGTACTCACCCTGAGAGTCACCTCTTTCCTCACTTCATGGGATGTGCATAGTTATTGGGAGAAGCACAGAACACAGGCAAACATGAATTCTCCACAGAAACAATGGCACCTAGCATCACTTATTCATCGATAGAGGAGAAGGTCATGAATATATCAATAAGACATCGGACTGGGCCAACCAGTTTGAATAGCACCCATAGGCTCACAGATTTGATGCTTAGTCATCGAATGGCACTATTTGGAAGGATTAGGAGGTATGGACTAAAGGACACGTGATTCAGAGCCATCTGATTTCTCCTCACACCCACCAGTGGCAGAGGGACCCGGGAAGTCCCTGCCTATGTGAGGGAGCAGAAGAGTAAGTAAGTTAGTCATGGCCTACATGGCTCTCTCCACATGAAAGAAACACATGCCCGAGTCCTGAGGTAGTGATGGAGCGGAGGGGGCTGGGTAAGAGCTATATGTAGGCACAGGAGCCAGAGCTATGAGTCTAGCTTTAACTCACCTGCCCTAAGGTGGCTCCCACCCATCTGTCCTTTAGTCCCTTTCCCCTTTCTCCCTCCTTGCTTGAATTCCTCTCAGACCTAACAAAAGAGCAGGCCCTCTGCAGAGTGCAAGCAACATTGCAACAACCCAAGTTCTGAAGCATAAGTTTCCCTAGGAGGGTGAAGGCAGAGAGAGGCAGGGCAGACAGACAGATCCATCTAATGTGCCCTGGGAAGATGTAAAGTTGAGCAGGAACAGCATTGGCCCAGGGGCAGAGAGGAACACTTATTCATCTGAGACTGGTCTGAGACTCCATGGAGCCTGGTTATATATATAGATATTGCCTATACGTGGCTGCCACCCATTTCGAAAGGCATTTTAAAGCAATCCATTGCAGTAATAAGGAAACGCCTTTAAAGTCTATATTTAGTATTTGTGAGAGGGAGAAGATAAAACTGTGTTCTAGAGTAAAATTAACCCAGCCAAGGTTAACGTCTTCACTTTGTTTCTCTCAGGATTTGTCACATTTTCCAAGGCAAGGTCTTCACTTGTGCATTCCCTTTAAGCAGACTGAAGGGGTAACAGAGAAGAGAACAAACGCCTGAGATTGTTCCTAAAGATTCCCAAGTGGTACACGCCACTCTCTGCTTACCAAATGGACCTCGTCTACAGAAGGTCATAGCAATGAAGGGAGGCAGGGAAGGCAGGAACCGCAGTGGTTTCTTGCTCCCCTCTCCTCTGGTGCTTTCCAGCCAGGCTTTGCTTTATGCCAGCCAGGCATCTGAACCCAGCTCTGGCTCCTGTGCCTATCTATAGATAGCTCTTACCCAACCACCCTCAACTCCATCATCAGCTCAGGACTCCGGCATACAGTTCTCTAATAGGGAGAGAGCCATGTAAGCCATGATTAACTAACTTACTCTTCTGCTCCCTCACATAGACAGGGACTTCCCGGGTCCCTCTGCCACTGGTGGGCATGAGGAGGAATCCGAGCAGGGGTGGGCAGAGAGCAGCACAGCGAGCTGCCTTTAAGCCCTTCTCCTTCCTGACAGAGAGACTTCTGTAGTCGCCAGCTCACCACGTGGTGGCCAAGTCTCGACAGGTGGCTATGGTTCCATCTCTGCAGAATTTATCTTTAGTATCTGAACCTGGAAATATTTGTTTGAATGACATGAAACTGCTGTTTGAGTACATTAAAAATGACTGGAAAGTCAGAAAATCCATATACTTCAACCCAATACAAAAGCAGAAGCTCAGAAATGCAGCAAAAAAGAGGAACAAGAGGTCTAACAAGTCCCATAGTCTGAAGAGCAAACAGAACAACCATGGCTTACACAGCTGCATCCATACCAAAGAAATATACAAACGGAGCCCAGATTTGGCCTCCAAACACAAACATTCTCTCAAAGGCTTGTTGGACTGCAGATGTAAACAACTGGCTAAGGAATTGGGGGTGAGGGTTGTGTGGGGCCATCCTCCATGGGGGCAGGCATCCTCTCTTATCTGTGGCTTTCCTATCCTGCGCCTGTGGGTAACAGAAGCCCTTGTCTACCCTTGCCTCCCCGCCGGGCGTCTCTCACACTGGGCCCCGGTCAGTCTCTCCTCGATCCATTTGGTAGTGACGTTCCTTTACCCTTTGAGTGTCGCCTCCAGGTCCCTCTCTTACAAAGGCAATGGCTGGCAAGGTGGCTGATGTTCCCAGCTGTTCCCTATTGCCCTGGCCTTAGGTTGGATGTAGGGTGTACGGCAGTGGGTATTCAGCACTGTGCTCTGCGTGGGACCATGAGAAGGAAGCACACTGGCATCCTTTCCTTCCTGCAGTCTACTGGCCTTCTTCATGACAATCTGCTTAAGTCCTGTTTCCCAGAAGAAAAACTAGCACCCATAATGTAAGAAACCAGATCCCAAAGGCTCCATGTGGATCAATGATTTATTGTTAATATTTATTCAAGGGTCATAGCGTGACAGATCTGTGGGAAGGTCTTTACATCTGTTCTAATTTTCACTCTTCATGATGGCTCTACAAAGCAGGCACTATTATCATCACATACAGAGGGGCTCCAGCACTTATTTCAGGAGATGGCATTGGCTGGCGACAGAACTACAAACCCAGCCAGGAAGGCAGATCCCAGAGTCCAGTGCTTAGCCTGCCTTTAAAACACAACACGGTCTCAGCTTTCCATAACATTACAGGGCACTCACAAAAAGACTCTGGCAGCACATTCTACCTCAGCAATGAGGACCAAACAAACAAAAAAGCCCAATATATTTATACAAAGAAATAGAAAAACATGCCTTTCCCAAGGGTTACTGTGGGATAAAAGCTGTGGTCAGCAAAGGCTGAGAGAAAGATGCTGCAGAGACAGGATGCTGGCATTCAAAGGGCAGCTGTGTGGGGATGGAAGAACCTCTCAGGATCAGAAAAAACTGGTTATATCCACCTGGGTCCACAATCAGCTCCGTGAGGCCAAGACAGCTATGGGGTGTGATGCTACAGACACTTTACTGTGGGGACTTGAGGCCTGTTGGTAGGTGAAGACTATGAAGAGTCTCATCCTCTTCCCAGTGTCAGGAATTCTGAGATATCATGAGGGTCCTGGAATCAAGTTCTTCACAGCATGAGCTCAATTCTTGCACACGTCTGACTGGACCAGCAAGAACGATGCTGCAACAGGATCCTTCTGCACACATTTATTGGGAGAGCTTGATTGTAGAGGCGAATAGACCCCGAGCCCAGAACTGGTACTGCTTACATAGGCCTAGGAGAGGCGTGTCTCACACCCGGATTGGTTATGCTTGGTTGATGCTTACCACCTCATTTGCATGCCTACATCTGATTGGTTAATTTCTCTCTCATCTGATTGGTTAACTTCTCTCTCATCTGATTGGTTAATTTTGGTTAATTCTCAAAACCTCTTCTTGGCAAAAAAACTTTACTGCCTATGTATGCGTGGTGGCCAGCAGAAGCCAGCGCCACCCTGCAACGGCACATGTGGCTTCCCACACTCAATGAACCCGCGACCACATTTTACAAGTTTAAAGGAGCACCCTGGAACTGCCTCTCCACAGCACTGACTCACTCATGGCCACTGAAAGGAAATCTTTCTTACTCTGGGGACCAGGAGGGAGTGTGTGACTGAATGGAGTGGCTTCATAAAAGAGACCAGGGCCAAGGTCACGGGATGGTATTAAATAAGACTCGTGTGAGTTACAGAAATCTAGCTCAGGTAACCTTAAGGCCAAGAGGGGAATGTGTTGGCTCACAGAACCCAGCCAACCTGGGATGCAGTAGAACAGCTTAATTTTCTTGCAGACTGGTGTCTCCTGTACAATATAAAACATGCCAATCATGAGCACTCGTCCCAGCCCTGTGGCTAAGAAGTAACACACACCCTTCACTTCTGTTAGTAAAAGCCTAGAAATCTACAAGGTCCATTATTGTGGCCAAAGGGCGGGGCTCTGTGATTGCCGACCCCCCACTAAAATCTAGCATGATGTTTGGAGAATGGCTTCCCAGAGGATTCTCAGGAGAAGGACTGGGTAAAAGGTGACTGTCACCAAACACTTGCAGTCTCTGCAGTACACTAGAGCCCTGCCCCTGGAGGAGTAGCCGTGGAGAGCACCACAGAACTGAGACAAAGGAGCTCGAGTTGTTGAAAATCAGGTCAGCATGAAATGCTTTTCATAACCTAGGTCTTTTGTGTTTCGGAGAATTCCTATGACCTTTCAGACTAGTGTCCCACAGGGAGGAGGGCAAGAGGATCAAGACATGCTACAATTCCAGAAAGTTCCTTGAGCTTTAAAATCAAATGTGGCATTCCAGAGGAAAGGGCTTGTCCACATAAGGATTGGGGGATGCAAGACGTCTCACCTGGACTGGACGGAACTACTGTGCCCACAGGGCCAGAGTAGGCACCGCAGGGAGGCGAATACTGTGTGCTTCATTCCCTTTCCACCAACAACCCCGACCCAGCACATAAACACCAGAGAGACATGAAAGTGGCAGCATCTGGAGAACTCTCACTATCTGCTACTTGGAGAGGTTGTGTCAAGTGGCAGTGAGGGTTGGGGCAGGGGTGGGGGAGCACTCTGTGGCCTGAGTTTAAAAACAAACAAACAAGAGAAACCATTGGCAGCTGCTGAGACCAGCAGCAGTTCTTCCTGACGTGGCACTTTGTGGGCTCTTCCAAATCCCGGGTGGCCCCTCACAAAGCCCTGGAATACCACAGGGCTCCCAGGCCCAACACACAACATGCGCATTTGCAAGGCTTTATTCCTGTTCTGTCCACGGCCTTACAATGGCATGCACACCCTGCACTCCAAAACCAGAGAAAAAGAATGGGGAGGCTGCCCCTGGAAAGATCTGTCAGCAAAAAGGCTGTCCTGCATCCATTTTCTCCTACCTAGTCCCCAAGTGACTGTCCACGGCACCAAGATTCCCACCTGCAGCTCTCTGCTAGGCCCGTGACCTTGCCTGATAGTGGTGTGTTTACAGCAGACCACGGCTATGCTTCCATTTTCATTTGTTAGTATTGACCTAACCTAGCAGCTCTCGGCAATGACCGTTTTCAGTTAGAGGCCCAGGAGGTACTGTTTTAAAAGGAGTTCCATTAAACTTGACATTGAGTCTCCTTGAGCAGTTAGCTCCACAGTCGAGGTGATTATGAGCCAGTGGCCATCTCCAGCCCCACTCAGAACACAGGCTCATTGTACAGGAGGGATCAAGTCAACAAAGAAACAAGGCTCGGTTTTTCTTATTGCATCCAAATTGTTCCTTCAGACTAGGCAGTGAGGGAGGGGAACAATGACACTTTAAGGCTAATTATGAAGTACACCTATGTGTTCACATTTGATTCCCCATTTTATTACAAGGTCATGAACTTGGGCTGACATATTAAAATCCACCTGGACTGTGAGGCCCTTTGTTAATATTATGAGGCAGGCTCTGCATGTTTGTTTATTTCTGGCTGGGAAGGGAATTAACTGGGCTCTTATCCCAGCCCTGTCTCCAGCCGGTCTTTCTCTCGTCTCTTAATGGTGGGAGGAAGGGTGCTGGCCTGATGACTTTTGAGGTTCCTTCCAGCACTAATGCTCTCCGCACAGTGATGTTGTCTACAGGATCCAGGAGTTGACCTTCCCTTAGGATTCCCTCTTCTAACTCCCAGGACAGACTCCGACCTGTTTATCATGATCTGATACCTGTGTCCATGGCCAGATGGGTTTATTCACTGCCACCACAGGTACCAGGGACAGAAGAAAGTTCCCAAGGAGCAGGCATTTAAGTCTCACTCATCAGTCACAGGCCTTCAGAACTTCAGGCCAGGGCTAAGGAAAGGGTCCTTACACAGCTTTGGAGGACTCACTGTTTCCAAGGACATGTGGACCTTATAGAAAATTCTATGGGTAGGAAGAGTTCAACCTGGGAGCTAATTTGCCATAAATGATAACCATAAGCTGTCATCATACTTAAGCTGTGATCCTAAACTAATTTCCATTAGGCTGTCATGATTTACATGTATTAGCATATGGAATCCTCTCCATACTCCTCAACGATAGGTAGTATTATTTGTTCAACTTTACCAGGAACCGAAGGCCTAATTAAAGAGGCCAAGCATCCTATATGAGGCCTTACTTCTGGTGGACAGTTGGCACCAGAAAGAAGATGGTCTGACTCTCAATCTCATCTAGGTGAGGCAAAGGGACAAGGCTGTGGGACAAAGTCAGGACACCTGCTTCAGGCTAGTGGCTGCATGGATTCTAACACGTCCCTTCACAGTTACTAGATGCAGTTACCTTGCATCTAGTAGCTGGTTAAGTGTCCCCAGCGATGATGTGTAGAGCTCTCTCACCAGAATCACCCTGTGTAATCTGGGCACCATTCCAGAGCTGGGACAAGGCCCAGCAGTTTATCTGCTCACAAGAACCCAAGCTGATTTTTAAGTGTGTTTAAACCTGAGACACCAATATTCATGATTCCTAAGTCTCCTATAGCTCTTACACTGGTCCATGGCTTTCTTCCGTAAGAAATTCTTCAGGAATGCAAGGTTTTCCCCTTTACTGGATCTAGAGTTAACCCTAAAACCCGAAATACCTTCTTTTTACACTTGATCTTAGCCAAAAGGCCGAGAAGCGATATACCTTCTTTTTAGATCAGCCTTATCCTATATAATAATCTTGCATCTTAATGTGACAGCCAAATTCTTGGTTCTCTAAAACAGATTCCAAACAAATTCCTGCATTTGGAAGAAGTGCCAAAGCAAGGTGACATGACCTTGGTTACAAGACTTTTCTTAAAGCTGTTTTACAAATAGAAGTGAACAAGCATATGGAACTAGTTACTAAGGAGAGGTCATTAGATCAGAGAACACTTAGAGCACACAGGGAAGGGAGGGGATTCCGAGCTGAAACACTCGAGGAGAAAACAGCAAGAATCTAGCTAGTTATCCAACAGCTTGTTTTCACTCTGAGCAAGCAGGCCTTGTTACCTTTGGCCACAGTCTTGACTTGATTTCTCCCTTTAATTTATGCCACTACTTTCCATTTTAAGAACTGCCCTTTCTTCTCTATTCTTTCGTTTTGACTCATGAACCTTTGTCCATTCTTGTTGAAACTGAAGTCAGTGACAAGCTAACAGGCATTCCAGGTTCCAGGGAATGTCATTATCTACCTCCCAGCACAGAAACACAAGATCTCCTTGCCAGAGCAGGGAATCTAGTTACTAACATGCTGCCATCATCATGCAGCCTGCAGGCTAGGGACTGTCTGCAGACATGTTTCCATGATAGTGTGTATCTCCTCCAATGCACATTCCCTTATTCTCTTACACACACACACACACACACACACACACACACACACACACAAACTTGCACGCCCATGTGCACACAAATCTACCTTTTACCAACAAAAAATTCATTGTGTTGATTATGCAAAGCACCATCCCAGATGTTCAGAGGAAAACAAAGATGTAAAGTGGGAAGGTGTCGACTTTAGCATCTAGGCTTAGAGACCAGGAGTCCTGTAGGATGGTTAAAAAAACAAAGGGCCATAGCAAGTGGTCTGAATTAAAAAAAAAAAAAAAAAAGAAAAAGAAAAAAGAAAAAAAAAAAAGAAAAGAGAAAAAAAAAAAAGCATCCCAGGGAAGTGGATGTGATGCAGGCCTTGGAGGAGAGGCTGAGGGTGGGGTAGAGGGAACAACTGCATCTCCAGTCCATTTCCTTTGGTCCCATTACTCTGATTTTCCTTAAACTGACTTCAGATGGATCCAAACTTGACCTTGCAAACCAAAGCGCACTATCTATCAGGTCACTTAATAGGCCACTGATCTAGGCTAAGCCAAGATTGCTGGAGCTGTTGCCAAAGAAAAGCTCTCCTCCTGGAGTTGCATGCTCAGAGGATAGAACTCATGTAATGGTGGCTGTTTTGGCTATCACATGGATGGGGGATGCATGACAGCAATATAGGGAAGTGAACCAAGATACAGTCAGACTCCTGAGGACAGAGACAATGAGAACAAGATCTGACCCAAGTCTTTTGTTTAATATGAGCCAGTGACTTTAGTTTACTTTATTGAGCTAATTTGGGTTAGTTAAGATCTATTTGTAACTTAGAGGCAGAAGCCCTGTGAGAGTGTTCATGAAACAGTGGAAAGACCAGCCATGTCTACTGGTGATGAAAGATCAAAGGGGGATGGGCCAGACTCTGGCAGAGAACAGGGATGGATGTAAAGCCAAGCAGTTGTTTTTTAGCTAACCACCGTCTACCTTTAAGTAAAATAAAGTAGAAATGGAAGAGGAAATATTTTAGCAGGACTCCTGTGTGATGGAGCAGAGCAAGATAACACATGGGTGGCTCTCCACCTGAAGCTTCTGCATAGAGGGCAGAAGCAGGGCATCGTGGGCATCGTGTGTTTGGAAGAGGGGAGACTGGAAAACAGCTGTATTCAAAGCAGTTAATGGCAGGCTGGGGCAGTGATGTAGGGTCCTGGAGAGAGCGGGGAAAGGAGCTGGCAATGATGTAGTTGAAGAATTGATAGTGTGTTAGTGAATAGATGCAAGGGATACAGGAATACATGGTGTGGAGTCTGTGCTACTCAGAACGAAGAGGACGGTTGCTCTACCGGTGGAAATGAGGTGTGGAACAAGTTTAGGAGAGGATGGATTTCTGAAGGAGTGGGTAGGGGGCTGGACAGAGCCTTGAGGGCCTGTCCAAGTCTTGAGCTCTCTGGTGCAGGAGCATATCAGGGCTGCAAATGAAGATCTGTGCACAGGAAAGCTCACATTACTAAATGAGCTAAGAAGGGACCTAACACAAGGTCACCCTATGGCAGAAATGACCTTTCCCAATGTTCCCTTTCAGCCTGAACACTACCTGTCCCTGACACTTTACATGTCCTGAGGCCATCAGCAGTGTCCTCTGGAAATGCCTACAGAAAAGATTTCCTTCTATAGAGGTGAAGTAGTTTTCCCTGGTGAAAATCTATAGGTTGTAGCATTTCCTCCTGAGCACAGTGGAAGTCATTTTCTTTAACCACACTCTGGGGAAACTGAGGCAACATGCCAATCAATAGTTGTAATGCTCTGATGAGAACAGTTTAGGGGAAGCAGCAAGTCCACGAGACAGGCTAACACAGTGTCTCGGCTGCACCCCAACCCCCATAGGTGTAGGAAACCAGCCTCAACCCTGGCTCTCCTGGGGGACTGGCTCTGTGAAATCTAATCCCTTTCCCCAAGACAGTGTGTATCCAGCATTTTACTATCAAGTTCATTCTGAACCTTTCTTTTCCACACTACACATCTCCATGAACAACACAGCTAAAGCTCTGCACTTGGCTGAGAGCCCAAAGGGGCAGATTAGAAAGAATGGCCACTGTGCGAAAACCACGCAAAAGACTTGTTGATATACAGTTCATGACGGCTCTGTTGCTATACCGTTCATGGACGGCTCTGTTGATATACTGTTTATGGACGGCTCTTTCTCCTCCCACAGCTCAACACACAGACACTGGCTTTCCTCAAATCTAGAAGTTCTTAAACAAACACAAGTTTTATGAAGCTGATATCTCCAAAAGTACTCCATCACCAGGGAGGCATTTTAATTACTCTCCACTAAAAGGAAAAAAAAAATGTAACTTCCTAATTTTGCGAATTGTCATCAGAAATGTTCTGGTCAATAATTAAGCAAACACAGTAACAATGGCACAGGTGAAACCTTCCTGGAACTCTCTGGCTTCTTCACCTGTTTTTATGGAAACAATTAGATTTCTCTGTTCCTGCTTCTCTCATGGTTTTTTCCCCTGAGGCAGTTTGAGATGCAGGAGCAATGAGACTAGTTGGGGTCACTAACCCTACTACTCTCAAACCGTTTACATGTTACATGTGCTTAACTCTCTTGCATCAAGGATTACCCAGTAGACCCCAGATTGACTTTTCTGTTCCTTAGAGCCAGGTGCAAAGACAAGCTAACTTCCTGAGAGGACCCGTGTTCTTGTGGATATTTTAAAAAATCCTTCTTCATGTTTCTTACCTAAAGTAGAACTCCCTCAAATATAAATGTCTAAGGCATAGTTACAAACTTAACCATCTTCTAAAGACCCCGCAAGGGGCTGAGGGGAAGACAGCTTGGTGTCATTGTTTTGTATGCACAAACTTCTAGGTTTGCTCTTCAGCAGCAGGGGAACAAAGGTTTCCCATGAAATGAGTTCAGTTGCCGTTCCCTCTCTCTTCCAGCCATACTCTGTGACAGGCTATGGCTCCACATACTCTGTGACAGGCTATGGCTCCACATACTCTATGACAGGCTATGGCTCTCTCAGCCCCAGTTTTTGCAGCACAAGGCACACAAGCAAGTTAACAAGCAAGAGGAAACCTAATATCACATCAGTTGGGCAAGGCAAGTGCAGTAACTATGGGACTTCAGAAGTCCATGTTGAGTTGTTTTGTAAGCGGCTAATCAAATACAGGAAAACCAAGACATGCTTCAAAAAAATTGGACCCGGGCATGAAATTGTAGTCAGTCATACAGCTGTCCTTCCTGCATATTCTGTTGTGATTAATTGAGAGAAAGAATAACACAGATTTTATTGAATTATTTCCAATGAAACTCTCAGCAATAGATTAATGAAAACCAACATCTCTTTCCCTAGAGCAAGCCACTTTCTAATGATCTGCATACAATTTTTAGAGATGGTAAGCTTCCAAGCTATTCTGTTCCTAGACTTTAAATTAATTAGTACAGAGACATTATTTTTATCTATGCATCATGTAAGGTTTCAGAAACTAGGTCAGGACGCTTCCGGCTGCTAGTTAAGTTCCTCCCTGGTTGAGGATACAGGAGCTGAGCAGGAGGTGAAAACAGATGGGATCTAGGCCACTGTTAAGTCATTAGTTAATAGTAACTACTAATTGCTTTAACAAGTATGTCCACATTTTCCAAATTAGGAAAGGGAGACATTTGCTTATAGTCTGAATGGCTTCCATTTTCAGGAAGCAGTATATTCTTTAGTGGCCCCTGCAAGAACGCTGCCTCCATCCATATGCCTAGGCATGTTTTATTAGAGCTGTAAGCTAGCTGGCTTGAGTTTTCACTCTACTCAATGAATAGCTCAGACTCAACAAAATTGGCTTGCAATGTGAAGACAATACATTCAGCTACTGTAATCCACTTCTATTGCCAAGAGAATTAGAGGTTACAAATAAATGCACTGACTCAAGAGTCCAAAGGGACCCTTGATCCTAATCACATGCTCCCAGCCAATCATCTTTTGCTTGAATATTTCTAAGGATGGCCCAGCATTAGCAATTAAATAAAAATCACAGCACTATGGTAATTTAGTATGCAGTTTAGAAAACTGCTTTCCTTTAGGCTACCCCACAATGGAAAAGGCCTCACAGAAGCTGTGAAGAGTTACAAAATGATGTTAATTATGGATTCAAGGCAGAATACATGGCGACAGACACAAAGACCAAAAGACTTACCTAGTAACCAAAGCATAAGACACATGCATGCACACCCACAAGTATTTATTCTGTGACACAACTTTCATTCTGAAACATGTGCCACAGCCGTGGCTTGGTAGAGGCTGAGCTGAAGGACATCATGGTAATCATGTTCATGATCATCTTCCCATATCTATATCCCAGTGTGGAGTTTTTCCTTTTTCTGTTTGTGAAAGTGTTCTAGGAAATTAAGTAGATTCTGGAAGTCCACACTTCCAGGGGTCTTGTACTGCCATCCTGCTCAGCATGTGACTTCTCTTTAGAGTACAGGCACTGTCAACTGACTTCCTGACAACCCAGGTCACACTGTCCTTGAGCTATCGCATCCTGACACTCACTTTCATTGGCTTAGCTGCTGAGTGTGTGTTCCCTGAGCCATGTCCCCACTGTGGAGTGCATCACCCACAGCTTCCTTACCCCCTTCCAGGTCAACTGGTCAGAATCTGTATGTGCCTATATGTGCCGTGTTCCTAGAGTGCTGTGGAGATATTCTCAATGAGGCCTATACTGTTGCTGGCTCAAGGCACCGAGCAGGCATGAGCAGAGCACATGTTAAGGCTGGCCTGTGCCCACCTCAGTTCTGCATTCTTCTCTGCCACCTTCTGCTGTAGCACTTCTGCCTGGACCAGGTTACAGGCACTCACTTTACCACCATGTACTTGACCCAAACCTTTGTGCTTTGATTCCATCTGCTTTGACAGCTGTTATAAGAGGAGCTTAAAATTTTACAGGTCATTCTTCCATAACTATGACAGGACAATCATAGTTTGATTTCTTCTATTGTCATTATTATTCATGTGACTTTATTTGCTCTTTATGCTATTGTGACAGTAATATTAGTTATTATGATAATTAAAGCAATATGCAAATATACCCAAACCAGAATTTTGTGGGTGGTAAAAATGTGTTGTATTTGAATCTGTTTCACCAAGACTTTCTAAGGACTTTTAGGGACAATAACAAGATGAGATTTAAGATACACAATCCTATAAAACTGACAGTTGGTTGGCTTGCTCTATCAATACTTGGCAAGTTGAATCCTGAAAGTTTGCATCTGCACCAGACCACCTAGCCTGCAGCCTGCACACTGGGTCTGCAGTGGACCACCTGGCCTGCAGCCTGCACACTGGGCCTGCAGTGGACCACCTAGTCTACAGGCTGCACACTGGGTCTGCAGTGGACCACCTGGCCTTCAGCCTGCACATTGGGTCTGCACCAGACCACCTGGCCTATAGCCTGCATACTGGGTCTAACAGCAGACCACCTAGCCTGCAGCCTGCACAGTGGGTCTGCAGCAGACTACCTGGCCTATAACCTGCATACTGGGTCTACAGCAGACCACCTAGCCTGCAGCCTGCACAGTGGGTCTACAGCAGACCACCTGGCCTATAGCCTGCACTTCATGCTCTGTGCTATGCATTCTGTCCATCTCTCCCTGTCTGTGTCCTGCTCTGTTCTAACGGTGTGCAAGCATGTGGGTGGAGTAGCTCTCCCATGGCACAGGAGGCACAGGACCGCTCAGTGCGTCTGCTCTGTGGCTTCCTGCTACATGGGCAGAGTGAGAAGAGTGGGACACACTCTCGCTGGGTGACCTGGCCCTTTTCCAGCCAGGTTGGTAGGCACCATGAGCCCATCACTGTGACCAGTCATCCCAGTTTTGAAGCCCTTCTCTTTCTTCTGCATGTGTAACCTGGTTTCATGTTAACTAAGGTCTTTTCAGCAATGCCAGCCATTTCTTACTCTACCCAGCTCTTTTCATTTCCTGAATCTTTAAAAAATAACCTTTAGGAGCTGGAGAGATGGGTCGATGTGTCAAAGCACTGGCTGCTCTTCTGGAAGGCCCAGGTTCAATTCCCAGCACCCATGTGGCAGCTCACACTTGTCCGTAACTCCTGTTCCAGAGGGTCTGACACCCTCACACAGACATGCACACAGGCAAAACACCAAATGTGCATAAAGATAAATAAATCTTAAAAAAATAGCCTTTAAGAAACAGTTTTAGATTTACTAAGGAATATTGTAAATGGGAGGATTCTAAAAGTTGGTCAAAACATAGCATAGATAGACACATGGGTGGGAGGAAGAGTTTAAGAGATCACTGTACAAGACAGGGTCTATAGTTAATAACAATGTACTGCACACTTGAAAATTGCTGCTAGCACAGATTCCAAATTAAATCTGCCTATGAGAAGTGAATGGATATGCCAGTCTAATGTAATCACTTCGTAAGTACCCACATTTCAAACAGAACAGCACAATGTCGTGGATTAAAAAATATAATTTTTTTTAATCCCAGAACTTGGGAGGCAGAGCCAGGCGGATTTCTGAGTTCGAGGCCAGCCTGGTCTACAGAGTGAGTTCCAGGACAGCCAGGGCTACACAGAGAAACCCTGTCTTGAAGAAAAAAAAAAAAGAATAATAATTTTTGTTTGTTAGGAATTGGTAAAGATTTAAAGTCTGAAGATGTCACAGGGTTTTTCATATCTTTCTGTATGCCCTTTTCCTTACTGTTTACATCTGTCATCCGCATGGCACAGCACACTGGGACCATGCACCTCATACAAAATGCCTTTTAAACACTGAAATTAACTATCTTAAAATGCCTTAGCTTAAGGGTTGAGGGCTTCTCTAGCATGTAGATGTCCTGTATTAAACCCCAGTTCGGGGCTGGGGGAGCGGCCACAGTGTGCGGTTGATTCACTGCAGTAAGTACATCCCACTATTATGTAGCCATTACCACTGTCTGAAGAGACAAAGTTTGCAAAAACCGAAACTCTCTATTCATAAAACAAGAACTTCCCACCCTCCCACCCCAAGCCCCTGTCAATCCATGCTGTATCTCATAGATACATAGCCTGAGTACTCCGGGTACTTGGCATGTGTACAACCATACAGTGTTTTGTCCTTTTGTGACCAGCACAATGTGTTCAAGGCTCCCTGTGTTGTCTATAGTCAGCATCCTCAACCTTGTTACAAAGGAACAGATGTCACTCCCCAGGCCGACTGTGCTTCATGCTTGATTCTCATCAGCTCTCCACTGCAGTGAGTCCTGGCCCAGTCAGTTTGGAGTCCTGGGACCTCGTCCTCAAATCCTCAGCACCTGAAATCTACGACTCCTTAGGACACATTTTACAAAGCCTAACTACTGGCAGTCCCTGTCCTGGGCAGTTTTATACATCTTACTTCACTTTCGTGACTTCCTTACAAGGCACGGAATAGTTTATGTGACTCCGCTTTACAGAGTCTCACAGTCTCGGAAGGTGCAGTGACTTTCAAAGGGACTCCAGTTACCACAGGCAGTCCCGGAATTAGAACCTCTGAAGTCCCAGACATCCTGTGGTATCGCTCAGTTCCTGCCTGTGCTGGCTCTCCTTCTGTGGGGTAGCTCTTACTCCTCATACACCCACAAGTAAACACATTTCTTCGCTGAACTACAGCTGAGGCTGTTTCCTCTTGGCCTCTCTCTCCACTGCACTGTTTGTCAGTTTGAACTTCGTGGTACCCAGCATCTCTGAGCTTGAAGGCTCCTGTTCCTCATCGCCTCTTGGCTGGTTGGCATGAGCCTAGCCCTTCCCCTCTTTTCATCATACCCCAGTAGGGATCTACTTTCTAGTTTCAACTTAACTTCGGCTAGTCTTTTCAGTCATTAATGTTTTAGCTAAACGCAATGATCCAAAACAACTAACATTTTACTTTGTTGAAAGTACACGATAATTCAATGTCTACACCACCATATTCCTTTGACTTGGAGTAACGGAAGACATTTTATAGTTGGGAAACACCCCCACTGCACTAAGAGCAGCAAAGATGTCATAAGGGTGTGAGTGCTGATGTTTGGCTGTGCAGAGGGGACTGTTGGCATTCTAGGTGTTGGGTGCAAACGACATTCTCTGTGACAGGCGAAGAGTTGATGGCTGGGTAGGGAGGAGGCTGGTGCCTAGGATGACAAGCTCAATGGAAAAACATGCAAAGTCGAGGACACAGGCATCTTTGGTTGCATCCCGCAGCTGAGCTTTAACGTCTGATCTTCCATCGCTGCTGTGGGGCGAACAGGTGGTCGGCTGTGAGTGCATGGATGTGTTTAGCATGTGTGCAGCTGTGACTGGCTGCGTTAGAAGACAGATGCTCTTCTTATACATTCTTCACTGGGAAACAGGAAGCTCCCACAGAGGTGGTCAGGACCTTGCAGTGATGTGACAGGATGTCTGATTTACAGTCACTTCGCTGTAAGACAGAACCAGGCAGTGTGAGGATGGAGCAGCTGCTATAGGGACTGGCAGCAGACTGCGTGTGGGTGTGTGCGTGCATATCTATGCAAGAGAGAGGTGGGGGAACTGCATACACTAGGTATCTCAGGTCCAGACAACCAACTGTTACTTGGCGTGATGTCATAAAACACATCCAAATGTAAGTTCTAAATCTCACAGCTTGCTGCTTCCATCCAAGAGCAGGAAAATCGCTTGCAAATTACAGTTCATGATAGAACATGACACTTTTGGATTTATAAAGGCCATTCTCAAATATTCCGTTTTGTCTTTCAGGCACACAGGATGCTGTGCGTGTGCATAATGAACCCTGAACTTGGCTGTGGTCTGACTACCTCTGCCTGGTGGAAAGCAAGCCGAGGTCACGGGCACTCCTTCCAGGAAGAGTGTTAACAGCCAGTCTGTAATTTGTGGCTCTTCTCTGGAGCTGCAGCAATTTCAGATGCCCTGCCCAGCCTGAGTGCTTGAGTCCAGGGAGAGACTATGGTGAGCAGAGCCCTCTGCTGGCTGGAGTCGGGAATGCAGTGAGTGAGGCCTGACAGGTTTCTTAAGGCTCTGTATGGAAGGGCTGTGTCACTGAAGCAAAAGTTAGTTTCTAATGACAACAATGGGGTGATAGCACAATTCAAGAAAATATGAATAGCTGGGAGCCTGGGGCTGAAGACAACACAAAAACAGTGGAAATGAATGGGAAGGACAAGGGACTTTCTCTGGTCATACTCGGGTACAAGCTTGGACTTAAAAGGCATTCTGAGAAAGAGGCAGCAGTGTGCTAGGCTCCTTACACTCAGAACACACACCTGCTGTGTCACACTGGTGGACAGAACTGGTTAGGAGGGGGGAAGGAGGAGGAAGAAGAGGGGGAAGAGGAAGAGGAGGAGGAGGAAGAAGAGGAAGAGGAGGAAGAGGAAGAGGAGGAGGAGAAAGAGGAGGAGGAAGAGGAGGAGGAGGAAGAGGAGGAGGAGGAAGAGGAGGAAGAGAAGGGGGAGGAAGAAGAAGGTGAGGAAGAGGAGGAGGAGGTGGCAGAGATAGCCACAGGACAGTCATATACAATTGAGGCTGTCCTTTGCCTGTCTGTATCCTCTTTATCCCGTCCATCTTTTACGTAAAAAGTAGCATCTCTGAACTCAGCAAGCGCTGCCCAGGACTACAGCAACCCTGGTACTCACTGGTTCAGCCAGGTAAGGGCGACTGCAGCACATAGTGGACACACAGAGCCCAGGGACTTACAACAGAGCTGGGCTGAGTCAGATCAGAGTCAGTGGGCCACTGGAATGAAAACCCCCTCCATGTGGCTATCAGGGATGAGAGAGCATTTACAGGGAAGTGGGCCTCCAGAGAGGGTGCAGAGAGGTTTTGGCATGGATTCTGGGGACAAGTAGTTGAGGTCCTGCCTGAGCTTGGTAACATTGGCAAACTATTGTGTGCTTCTGTTTTCTCACGGAGGGTCGTGAGAGGGAGCGGCAGTAGCAGAATGACCTCAGTCAGTAGAGTCCAAGGTAAAAGCTCTTACCATGAGCCTTGTACACACTACTCCCATGGTTATTTTCATTTTTCCCAACCTCTTAGGTCCTCTGAGGCATGAGGGCGGGGTGGGGTGGTAGTGGGGATTCTGCTTCTCTATTTAGTGAGTCACAGCATTGCTAAGGGTCTGAAGGGGCTGCTTACACCTGCCTAGACTCTGGAGGACAAGCTGTAGCACCATTTATGGAATAGAATACTTGCTTAGGGCTTGGGGCATCCCATCAGTGTTAAGTGTCTACCATATTACACCCTGAGATGGATGGAGAAGGTTGGAATCCTAGAGGTCATTGAATTTCAAAATAAGTTGCAGGGTAGTATTTACTTATATTCTGTCTGCACCCATGAGTGCTGAAAATGACCTACAAAAAAATAAACTCTCTGGTTCATCACTATGTTGTCCTTAGAGCCGTAGTTTGGAGCAGAAGATGCCCATTAATTCTCCGGTCGAGTCAGTTTGTCAGGCAGGGATGCCTAAAAGCTGCTCATGAGGCAAAAAAAGAGTTTCAAGGAAGCTCTCCTCCTGGAGTCTGGCGCTCTCTTAATTCTCCATTCCCGAGTTAGTCTAGTGTATGGATCCATGTGCTCTCTTTCAGTATCATCCTATTATAAGTGCCTTTTAAGATTGAGTTCTGACATAGCTAAAGCCTTCCGCCAGTGTTCCAACAGTCCTAGAACGTCCTTGAGCAAGACCATGGGCTTGAAATTCAGTAAGAATGTTGACATTCAGAATAGCCTCTGGTATTACACTATCACTTAGAATAAAAGCCAAGTCGCACCCATATACAGGAATTTACAATGGTTTAGGAAGTAGATCGGGCTGTGGTTTTAGAGTATTGCATTATTCATGAGATGGTTAGCTAGAACGGAACTCCCTAGTTAGAACCATGACTTGGGTGTGAAAGCCCTTGCCCTAGGAGTGAAAAGTTCTCACACCTGGCTTCTAAGACTATAGCTGACCTTAGATAGGGCTGACTTTGTCTCAGTTATTTTATTGCCCAGTTCCTGCCAGTCTTTGTGTTTGCATTCCTCTGTTTTATGTAAGATTCTGGTTACCTCATTTGTATCTTGCGAATATGTCACCCAACTTCCTTATTGTCTTCTGTATAAAAAGTCTGATGCTCGAGTTGTAAAAATACATTCAGATTCCACGAGACCTCTCTCCTGTGTGCATCTGTTTGTCAATTTCATCCTACGCTTTGTCCACCTGTGACTAGAGACCCGTTCCATGCAGACAAAGGGGCCCAGAGGGTCTGCGGCAGGAGACACTGGGTGAAGGACTAGCAAAATGTTGTTAGGAGGGCAATGGGGAGAACAAATAGTCACCATAAGTGAGGGAGAAAGGCTTGAGGCTACCATGCCAATGCAAGGGGGATGGTCCCGAAGCTGCAAGGGTCATGGCTGAGACAGAGTGTGTCCTCTGAGACCAGACATGGTTCTGCAGAGGGTTTACCATTGTTCTCCCTGACTTTGCATCCAACGTTCAGAAAAGAGTCAAGCACTGGCAAACGCTCCCATCAGGACCAGGACCCATCTCAGCTCAACCCTCCCACGTGGAAAGCGGAAGCACTGGATGCCTCTGGGTGCAGGGGAGGATTGAATGCAAGGATGGACTGCATGTGATGGTCTATGCCTATAATCCTAGCATTGAGGGTACTGAGTACTGAGTACTGAGGCAGGGGGATTGTGAGTTTGAGGCCAGCCCGTGAAACAGAGAGTTCTGAGCCAGACTGGACTCCACAGAGAGAACTTGTCTCAACCAAACAGAATAAAACAAAACAAAACACCGGCAAGGAACAGGCAGTACAACACTGGCATATGGCCAACTCTCGGCAAACAGTAGCTATGTTTTGAAGGTATCAAATCGGGCAGGCGGTTTATTTCTTTAAAGTTTGCTTTTAAGTTGTTTTTCTAGCTATTGCTTACTGCCATTGCTTTTGGATGTTTAACAAGACGTACTATGCCCTAAAAGGAGCAAGGAAACTAGCAGAGGCAGCAACCCCGATAAACATGGTCTGAACCTTGGCACTGTGTGCTGAAAGAGTGGGCCCCAGAGCTCTCTGCCTCTGGCCCTCGAGAGAGCCAGCAATGGAAGGTGGTAGGTCTGGTGCGTATCGCGTGGGGGAAGAGACTCAATTCTTGACAGAACAGTTAAAAGTAAGATAATATAGAAAATGCATTGTTAAATTTAAAGGTGGTAAGGAAATCGAATGCTCTGCTTATCTGCCCCTGGGTGAAGGGGGCTTCTCTGGAGCAGGGGTGTGTGACAAATGTCCATCTGTATAGGTGTGCCAGAGGCTTGACTCAGCTCTTATTTCCTCTGGCTCCTCTATCTTCAGGACATTCTGGGCTGATTTTTACAGAAAAGGGATACACAGTTGGATTTCTTTTTCTTACGTGTTATTAGAACTTCACACATACATGAAGTTTTCTATATTTCATTGTTTTAAATGCACACAGATACAGTGAGGAGATATCCCAGTCAGTCGAAGGCTTTATATACACACACTCCATTTTCCTTCATTTGAAAGGTGCCTTAAGCAATTAAAACCACCAATCCTGAGATAAGGAGGTCAGCCTTTCCAGACAGCATACTATTACAGAGAGAACCCAAACACGGGTCTGGCATTTGCCTTGCCACTGGACATTGTCACTGGGAAATGCCCAATACCAATTATTTTACACTCAAGAGGATGACACACATACTTTGTGAATCTAAAACATGTTTACCTTCCTTTGGAAGGAAGTTGAAGACACACATGTCAAGATATCCGTGTTTCTTGCCGGACCCCACATCACCTCTCAGCACACCCACCCAATCAAAAGCTTCCTCTCCTATCATCCTCCCCAGTCATTCTTGGTTCCCCTGCATCTTTCTCCATCTTTGTTTCGCACTTCCTCTCTAGGTTTTCATTATCCTGCATTAATTCTTCCCCATCCTATCCAGGGCTGTGCACAGGCTAGGTCTCAGGGCCAGCCTATGTTACAGTGCCTAGCTGAGGTAGACTGTCTTCTGGGGATGAAAGCTCCGCCCTTTTCCACCCCTCCACCACACCTCTCAGAATACAAATATGATTACTTAGAATCGTGAGCTCCCATGACAGTGATGGCAGTGAACTTGGCAGGTCCCAGCCCCAAGTAAGTCTTGGGCATGATCCTTTCCATTTCATAGCTGATAGGGGTCAGAGGTAATGAGTCATCTGCCCAGGGTACAACTCCTCTTGGAGACAGAACTGCATTGGAGCGGTGCTCAAAGAGGGGCTGCTGGGCTTGAGATTTGAATGTGAAGTGGTCAGGTGTGGTGCAACAAAACAGCATGTAATTATGTCCATCGGACCTGAGCATGAAGCTTACGAGAGCAGGCCCTTCATGTCATATTCACATCCTGCCGAAATCCAGCTGAGGTCCATGTCATCTGCTTCCATTTCTCCGCACACCTGATCCCTGTCCATCCTTCTGTGGCAGGTGCACATCCTTTGTTACTCTGGAGGTCACAGCAACTTCCGCTGCACTTCACCCGGTTTTTGACATCTTTCTACACATCCTCTCTGTGCTGTGCTATGGGACCTTTGAGAGCTTGGCTCAGGGTTCACTCCATTCCTAGCCTGTACTTGGAGTGGTGCCCAGCACCCGGAAGGTATTTAGCTGGAGTATGCAAAAAATGGACTGAATTGACATGGAGTTGGCTCAGTTTATAAATTAACATCGTTTAAAAATTCACCTACATTTTCTATGGCATACCGGTTTAAGAGTATCTCCCTGGCAATGAAAGAATTCTGGTTTGGGTGCCTGACAGTCTAACTGGAAACTTGGAACCACTGCCTTGCCTGTAAGAACAGCATGACACTTTATTAGGAAAGAGTTTAGGATTCCAATCCAGATAAAAAACCACAAGAAAATGGTGTGTTCAGATAGAAACTGGTCAAGGATCAGAAAGTTCACTTTCACTTTGCAATGGTTCTCAACCTTCCTAATGCTGCAACCCCTTAATAGAGTTCTTCATGCTGTGGTGACCCCTAACCATAAAATTATTTCCATTACTACTTCATAACTGTAAATTCACTACTGTATGAGTAGTAATATACGTATATGATATGCAGATGATCTCAGGCAGCACATAGGTTGAGAAGAGCTGTTTTAAGGCATTTCACAAAGCTACAATTCCTACATCAGTTGAGACCATTGCTGTTAGCATATATATCTCATTTCAAAGCTTGCATATTCCTGCCCTAGGAAATATTTTCCAGTGGGCCTGTGGCTAACCTCTTCTATTATTTCAGGATTAGCTCTGGTAGAGATTTATTGAAAGAAAAATTCAAGAGAGTCACTATCTTTCCAAAGGAAACAAGAAGAGGACAGCTAGAAAGAATCACATGCCTTTGAATGCACAGGCAAAAATCTAAGCTCAAGAGGTCCAACAACATCAAATCGCGCAGTCCCCAGAAGAGGCGACTGCATGAAGGAGAGCTCTGAGTTACCACCATGTGAAGCAGGAACAGCGAGAGGCAGTCACAGGCTTGGGGGTCCACCATCACAGCCTCAGTAGCATCCCAAGAGTAAAAACAAAGCAGTGGAGGGTGCTACACAGGGAAGTTCTGCATCCTGATCTGTTTTTAGGCTCAAGTCCCAGGAGCTGGGAGGAGAAAGGCAACAAGTGAAGGAGCTTGCAGTGATGGTGGCTGAGGAGCAGACCTAGAGTGATGTGTGTGGAGAGAGCATGGTGCTGGGACCAAATCCTGATCCCAGCCAGAGCAATCCCAGCTCTTAACTGCTGAGCCATCTCTCCAAACCCCATAAACTCTTTTTGAGGGCAGGTCCTGTTTAGCTCAGGCTGACCTTGAACTTGCTATGCATCTGAAGATGATCCTCCTGCTTCTCCCTTCCACGTCCTGGGACCACAAGCACATGCCATCATACTTAGTCTGACATACACATATGTCCGCATTGCATTCAAGATTTGGTAATAAGGACTTAGAAGTAAGGAGGAGGGAGGGATCAGAGATGAGTTCTGGGTAGATGGTGGTATCATTCATAGATGGAAACAAGGAACCAGCAGACAGGCTTTAGACATGAGGTCATGTGAGACTAGAAACCACGCAGTGTCTATGTTGCTACAAGGTGTGGCACTGAAAAGCACTGACAAGGCATGGCTGCCATTATTAGCATTACTGCCCCTATCACTAGCAACCACAGAGAGCTGTCAGGACCAGGGGAAGCAGAGCAGAACGGTGATGCTGGTTTGCCTATGCTGTGAGTGTCAAACACATTTATTGGCAAATTGGTTCAAATGCCACGAATGCTAATGATAGACTGGTTTGATGGCTCACTCTGTAACTCCATGGAGGTCTGCTTTGGAATAATGCTACCACAGAATTGTTATTGAATGTTTCTGTCCTTCTACAGTAAAGAGCTTTAATGCATAATAAACAAACACAATGCTGATCAGCGTAAAGAGCATTCCTACTAGAGCATGTGTTCTCTAGATGGTATGTATGCCTTAGATGGGTACATCTTAGCTGGTAAACATCAGGAGAAAAACTGCTATAGCCACCAGTGCACACAGTGTCATCCTAAGTGAGCAAAGCTTATCTCGATTGTGTTCTGAGCTCTTTCGATGGGCAGTGAGCTCTCATACTCCTCTACTGCCCTCCGCTGTTCAAGATGAGTCAGCAGGCAGCTAAGACTGCAGCCCAGCCAGTGTGTGGTGGCAGGGCTGGGTGGAGGGTCAGGGAGCAGCGAGCTTTATGGTCTCTGTCTCTGCTTCATCCAACTTTATCTCAGGAAGATACACATGACAGACACAGTTTAAAATAACGATCCACATGGGGAAACAAATACTTTTTAAAAACACATTGTGGGCACAATTTATGATCACCATTCCTTGCTCTCCCATTGAGGCTATTTTAATTGAGTTCCAATGTGAGCTACCAGATCCCCGACTTACTGTGATGGCTTTTGACACTGACATAATTTGGCTTACACAAGGTATATGTCTTCACCCAGCAACCTGGACACTGCCAGACAAGTCTTCAAAGGTAGTGTACGACAACAGATCCAGCAAACCAAAACCAACGCTTCCCTCATTTCCCACGTCTCATTGCCAACACTGTAGATCTGGTTTTCATGGTGGATACACCCAATCTATGTCACGGCAGTCATCTGTAGGAAGTAGCACCTATGACTCTTTTTTTTCTGCTGCATGTGAAGAAGAGAAGCTACGTTGTAAAGCTGACAAAATAATTTTATGACTGTAGTTGAGTTTGTGTTCAAAGAAGATGCGCTTACTAATCTATCTCACGGAACACTCATCTCAAATCCTGATATTTAAACTAAAATGTTTCAATAACAATTATTGTCTAGACAACTGCTAGTTTCTCTGTGTGTAGAATTGCAAGGCCTACATAGAGGGTCGTTTCCTATCAATAACTTGTCAGTTTTAACATTAGCTTCTATATGTAAGGTTGGAGACCCATTCAGATGATGAACATGTGACCTCTATTGACCAAGGGAAGCTAGTCACAAGTAGAGAGTGTCTCATCACTTGAGCCCCGCCTCTTAAACTGAGGGTTGCAGCCCCATGTGGGGCCTGTTCCTGAAGTGTGGGCTACAGGAAAGTTGGCAACAGGAAAAGGGGTTTAGAATGTACAAGAACCAAAAATGAGTTTAAACCCCAATGTAGGAATCCTGGGTGTTTCTAACAGTGCTTACTGGAGTTAGATTTAAAGCCACTCACTGCAGCCTTGGAACTGAATGCACAACACACAGTTACCATGTGTGCCTTCACACTGCTCAAGGCCAGGAAGGAAAACATGGGGGAATAGTGGGCAGTCACAAAAGCAGGACTTACTCATGTAGCCTGGCTCCCAAACAGGAAGCCAGTGATGCCACTCAGCCTGGCAGGGAATTAACCCAAAGGTGCTTTGTGTCAGTTATCTTTATATTAAAACAAAAGGAGGGAATGTATAATGATAGTACAACCACTACGAACTGGAGAATTTGAGTACAGGTAGATCTTTAAAAGTAAACTTTTCTGCTGCTCTATAAAATACCTACTTCAGTACCGGGCCAAGAACCCATCCTAGATAAAGGGGCTGGCTCTATGAGCAGTGCTCTGAAACCTCAAGGTGCATTTTAATTCTTTTTCAGGGAAGCAAAAAGTGTCCCATGGTGACTGACACTGGCTTCAAAGCACAACTCCAGTGGGAATGCACTTGGACAGGCTCACAGATTTAAGTTTCTCTGAGACAAGGGTCCTTTGGGTGAGTGTACAAAGCCTAAAAGAGACCAAGCTGAGACAAAATGAACAGCAAAAGGTTTATAAAACAGGATTCCTGAGCAAGACCTGGTAATTCCTGCTGAGTCAGAGAGAGCCACGCCCAGCCATATGCAGTGCTTAACCCCAGGGTCTGAGTATTTAATTTTGAATCCTCTTTGTTTTGTGGTCTGTCTTCAGTTTCCCCAAGCCGCTGTAAAACCATGAAGCTGGCTTTTGTACCTTCCCCAACAAAGGTGACAGTGGAAAATGATTCTCCTTACCTGCCCGTCTGTCCTTTATAAGCCAATGTGTTAAGCTGAATTCTGTAGCCTCGAGCACATTTTTGTTCTTTATATATATAACTAAATAAAAAAAGCCATGGAGAGTTTTGAGACGACATGGGTATTTAAACACAGAATTATTATTTAATTATTTAATTGGGATGTAATTAAGTCTCAGACAGTTTATGCTTTCCCATTTCTCTCGGGTCTTAGAGAGTATTGATCATAACAAACTTATTTAATACTGTCTGACTGCGAGACTGTTCCCTGTAAAGGGGAGATCCTGGCTGAGCTGTCCTGGCTCTGGAGAGCTGGGCAAAGCATTCAGCATGCATTAGTGAAAACAGATGAGCATGCCCGGCATTCTTCAGAGGCCTGGACAGGGCCCTTCCTATGGCAGCACAATCATTTTGCTTATTTTCCAATAAATATTTCTTTCATTTGGCATACAGCTTAGCACCATGTTTTATTAATTAGCCTTATGTTTCATCCTAAATACTAAAAGAGAGGCCTTTCAAGTCCCTCAGGATCCGAGATGCATTCTCAGTGGCTTGCTAATGCCGCCTTGGGGACTTTGGGGACTGGAGTGGTGATACTGGATGTGTGTCCAGTGGTATACAAAACCTCCTTACAAAGCAAGGTTTTATTAATAAATCATACCCCAAAGGTGTTTGCAAAACTTCCTTTAGAAGATTGCAAAACACCAGATGTAATTTTTTTGTTGTTGTTATTGGTTTAAACATTAGCTTAGAAACACAAATATTGAGTGTTTATGATTTTAGAAGACCGGAGAATCTGTCTGGAATTCTGGGTCAAAGACAGCATACTACGATCAAGTTAGGTTTAAAAATGTTTTATCAAATATGTAACAGATGTTGCCAAAATGCCACTTATATTCGCCCCTGCCACAAAGAATCTCTCAGCACACCAGAGAATGTCCTCAGATAAGCAGGAAAGCTGGGGCTACTTAAAATGGTGCAGGCATTGCCCAGGCATGACTTCTTCTATGACAGCAAGGGGATAGGAGTGACAGGCCATCCTCTCCACACTCTGCTTTGCTTGTTCTCTCTGCAAGGTGTCAGGGCGGCAGGTGCACCCACTTTTGCCTGCATAAAAGGCAACACCCTACAGCCCCCTTTCCCTGGTGTTTAGAAAAGAAAATCCTGTCAGGTTTTCTTAAAGCTGTGTAAGGCTTTGGAGGATTCCCCCACCCCACCCCACCCCCACCTTCCTGCTTTGTCCCTGAGAGAATCTTATTCTGCAAACTTGCAGCTGACAATGAAGCATCAAGTTCAAGCCCTATGCTAGCTAAGAGATGAAGGATCTGCGTCCTCAGCCGTGCTACAGCGCTCTGTGTGTTGTGGGGATATGCACACCCCTCATCCCACAAAAGGAGGATTTGTCAAGATGCACTGAGAAAAACGCCTAACTTGAAATTTAAAATGTCTAGCCTACAAGGAAGAATGTGTGATGGGAAGAGAAAACAAAAGTCTGAACCACGTGAAACGTTACACGAGCCGTCTTTAAGGTTTCTGGTGGGGATTTCATGCAGGAAATCCCCCTCACACTGTGTGAGAAGACAGGGCTCTGGACATGTTGCTTTGTGATTCTCTGACTAGAAACAGGTAGAGTTGGAGAGGATTTTGTGGTGAGCGATCACTGTTCTGTCCCCACTTACTGAGGCTGGCATTTTTTTGAACAGAATTGAACAAATTCTGACTTTCTGTTGGCCTTTCTTTCCCACAAGCATTTCTCCTCAGGGTGTTTCTCCACACACACACAATGCTCTAACCGAGCTATGGAACAGGAAGTGTTTTTCTAGGTTCCGTTTTGTTTTCTTATCCTTCTCTGGAGGTCTCTAGAGGACAGGTCCCTACCTAGTTTCTCTTTAAACAGGGTTTATGGAAAGATGGGTTTACAGAGGACTGCTACCATCCACATATACCCTCCAAAGCCAGAATAACTGACAGGAGCATCAGTCATTGCATGACTCCAGGCTGTAGGATGTCATGATGCCTGGAGACAGAGTACCATGCCTCCAGCTGAGGGAACAGAAAGAGAGAAACCACGATCTGGGCAAGGGGTGGCTCCTAAGACCCCCGCCAAGGGACATTAGGGGAAGATACAGGTTGGAGAACCTGTTGAGACCAAGGAGTGGGATGTCAACATATGACAAGTGCCATAGATGAGCCCTGCAGTCCTCTCCTTCACAGAGTTCTCAGCTGTATGGAAGAGGGGAAGACAGAAGGTGTCGGCCATACCTTTCAGCAGGCAGCCCTGGGAAACAGGACATGCTTTAACCCTAAGTGATGAGCATCAGCTTTGATGATATTCAGGCTGGACATATACATGACTGGATTGAAATGTTAGTGCACTCTAAGTGTGGCTGGACAACGGTGGCCTGGCCAGTTCAAATATTCATTGCAGGTGAAAGCAAAGAACCAGGCCCCCTGAGCAGTCTAAGTCATAGTGAGGGACAGAGCAATGTCTCTGCAGTTTTGTCTCCGGAGTCATGTCTGCCTAACATACAATGCTTCCCTTTGGGGACAGAGAAAAGATTTGAGAGTGGAGAATGCACTGCAGGAGAATGGCTGCATCCAATATGCAGTTTTCTAAGTATTAAAAATAATCAGAAAAAAAAAAACAAGACAGGCTTCAATTGATGCAACACACTGTCTTTGTTTTTGTTTAATAGACTAGCTTCCTCCTAAACTGTAGCAGAACCTTGAAGTAGAAATTCCATCCCCTGAGGGATGCCATACCATTTTGCTAGCATTTCTTGGAGTGCATAGCAGATTTTATTCTATTTCTGCACCAGTTTCTCTTTCCATAAAACAACTTAGAGACAGTGAGGGCTCCACTTCCATTTTCCCATATGATAAATGCACCTAAGTGATGTTTCATTTGGCTATTTTCCTGATTTAATTTCGCCATCTCCTTCCCCACATTTTGGATGATGCAATGACCTTCCTTCCTTCCTTCCTTCCTTCCTTCCTTCCTTCCTTCCTTCCTTCCTTCCTTCCTTCCTTCCTCCCTCCCTCCCTCCCTCCCTCCCTCCCTCCCTCTCTGCTTCTATAGATTATAAAGATATTTAGCATTATTTTATGCTACATGAAAACAAAGGCTCTTAGCTGTCTTCTTTCTCTAAATGCAGGTGGCTCCTGATTTGCTTGGTTTGATTTCTTAGTTTCTAATTTTCCAAGGGTGCAAGAGTGAGATGGAGTCAGTAGAACTTAACTTGTTTTTCTTGCCCCTTTCTGGTGGTAGGCATCCACAACAGTTCACTCTTATGCAATGCTGATCGGTGGCCGCAAACGCAGTTCCTGGGTAGCCACATGGTCCTGAAGGGAAACAGTGGCATTCTATGATGCTATGTGTCCCATCTGTGGAAGATGATGGTGGGCTACACGTGATAAATGCAGTTCTATCACTCTGGGGACTCTTCCTATAACACAGCTTGTTCATCCTAAGTGCATTTTCAGGGTAAGGTCTTTTCACTTTACGACGTGCTTCCCAGGCTATTACTTGCTATAAGCTGAAGGGCACATGTGCCGCAGACATTTCATTTCCAGTAGTCACAGAATCTCGGGAGGATCATAGCATCATTCCCATTCTACATGAGAAACAGAGCCGCAGAGATGCCAAATTAGTGATTCTGGCTAATTGGTTAACACTGGAGGAAGCTATCTTCTAACCTGGGTGCCTATTTGTTTCATATAAGGTAAAGAGAGAGGGCAATTATTTAAATGAGTAGGACATTTAATTGATGTCCCTAGTTATGTGAGTGGAACATGGCAGTCCTTTAATGCCCTTTGGGGAAATAAACACCCACTTATTGATCACAAGGGGATCACTATAGAAAAAGCACATGGGGGTGGGGGGATGTGATTTAAAGAAATATTATGATTAGGAGCATACTTTGAGTTTTGTCTTTATTCACACTGTAATTTCCTGTATAATATATATCACACACTACACGATACAATGTGACATCATACTGTGATATTTTAGCATGGAACTGTTCTAACTCAGGCCTTTGTTAGTCCCCCTGGTCTGTTTGCTTCGAGTACAGTGTGAGAAGTGGAGAGAATGACCACATCCTGCTCCCAGAGATGCCTCTAAGAGTGCAGCAGGGCCTGCTCAGACCAAGGTGCTCTTTTGCTAGACATAATCTTATCCTGTATTTTGGCATTACATTTTTATGCATTTTCTTTCTTTCACATTTTTTTAAATTTCTTTTCATTATGCCTGATCATTTTGTTTTGTGAAAGTCTTGCCTCCTTTGTTGGATGGCATCTGCAATCTTGTTGGCCTGATTCTCTCCACCCTCATAACTCCCTCCACACATCTCCAAGATGGCCTTCCCTTGCCCTGCCTTCATGTCCTACATTCTGGCCTTAGCCCCCTGACTCCCTCCCTCTCATCCCTCACTCCTTTTCTCACGCCTTCCTCCCCTCATGCTGCATGTCTGTGTAAGCTGGAGATGACCTATCGTTCATCCAAATGCTCTCAGACAATCTGCTGTGGCATCATGTGAGCTGCAGTTAATGTCAGAGGCAATTTTAATGTGCTTATTTATTATCCTCTTAGAAGTGCAGAATCAGGGTCAAAAGGAACAGCTTACATGATTCAATGGCTCATGAAGGATGAACTGACCCTAGCAAGAAAGCTGTCTTCTTACATGCGAGTTTAATTGCACATGTGTGTTTGTTTAATGAGATGACTGGGCCGCAAAAGTTGGTAAGCCCTGACCAGCATCAGTGTCCCCAAGCCCTGTGCATTTTCATTAGCCTTGTTTTCTGTTATGTTGAGCACTAACTTGCACTACACACTACCAGCAGTCTCCCCTGAATGTCCCTGCTGATCCACTTGGAGTTAATTGCCTCACTGAAGGATCTTCATATGGCTGTCCCACTTGTGTATTGCACCAAGGAGTCCAGACAAGGTGGAAATGTGAGTCTGCCCACCAGTCCACAGATAGAAATAACTTTATTGCCCTGTTAAGATGCTAAAAATGAGGCAGAGATGAAGTATGGAAGTATAGTTGAGTTATATGGAAGAGTCACATAGATTATGAAGTTCAACTATGACATTTCAAGTCAAATGGTGATACCAACTGTATAATCTACCATACAAAAGAAAATTCCCTTTAAATTTTAGGTTGTTGAGCCTTTAATGGATAAGCAATCTCTCCAATCCCTAACCCCCTTTAAACCAAGCAAACAGCAGAATTATGTTAGTCCACCCCACCATGTCTATCTTGTTTGTCCTTCTTGTCAAGAGTATGTTAGAACAAATGACAAGATAGTTTTAGAGTCATGAAACATCATGTATGAGTCAGGGCTCTTGAGAAACAGAATGGGCTGCCCCTCGTCCACGTCCATAGGCTGCCACCAGGTGTGGCCCAGAGTAAAGGTGGATTTTTCCACTTCAGAAGATGTAAGTTAGGAGTGGGTCTTCCTACTTCAAATGATTCTATCAAGGAAAACTCCTCAAAGGTGTATCCAGTTGTTGGGGTTTAGTGAATTCCACGTGTAGTCAAGTTGACAACTATGAACCTCACATCTAAAGGATTAATTGCCACCCCCAATGAAGAAAAATATGGCAATCTTTTTCCCTATAATTTATGTTTTTACTCACATTACATCCCAATCTCAGCCCCTCCTGCCTCTCCTCCCAGCCTCTCTCTTACAAATCCTGCTCTCCTCCCCCATTACCCTTTGCCCTTCTCGAGGAAAGCAACCAATGCTGTATCTCGTCAGCATTCCTTTCAAGTTCACTTCTTTCCATGATTTATTTATTTTTGTTTTATGTGCATTGGTGTTTTGCCTACATGTAGGTTTGTGTGTAAGTGCTAGATTCCTTGGAACTAGAATTACAGACAGTTGTGAGCTGTCATGTGGGTGCTGGGAATTGAACCCACATTCTCTGGAAGAGCAGCCAGTGCTCTTAAATGCTGAGCCGTCTCTCCAGCCCTCAGTCACATCTGTCAGAAGCAGAGCTGAGGGAGAGGGCAGGTAGGTCTAGGTATATACACAGGAAGCTGGAGCAGCCTGGGCTGCAGGTGGATGGAGCATCAGGAGAGTGGCTGAGAGGGACCTGGGGCAGGGGCTGGGAGGGGCTGTACTGAGCAACACTGGAGAGCTCCTGGTCAGAAGCACCCAGCAGTCCTGGCCTGCAGGAAAGCTTACTCACGGGGACCCAGTGCTGGGAGCTGAATGCTGGTGTCGCTGGGCTCCAGGAGAGACGTGGTCTCCGAGAGCCTTGAGATGTTCATGTATCAAGTGGCATTTGAAGAACTGTTGGCAGTGTGCCACTCCACCCTTAGGCTCATGGGTCTCTGAGGCTGGTACAGCGACTCCTCCCATTTAAAGACAGGCAAGTAAATGGCAGCTTAAGTACATTGTCAAGCTTTCAGGGCTCAAGGATTATGGCAGACTTCCCATATCTACTGAGTTAGAAATTCCTATTCTTGCCCTTTTACTGTAGGAGAAGGAATTAGAGAGGACCAGAGTGAAGACAGGTCACTGAGTCTGGACAAATGGGGGGTAAATACGTGTTTTGATGAAGGGCTCAGGTTTGGGAGCACGACTGAACTGACTCTGAGGAATGAGGCTGGGGTGCTGTGACCCTAGAGACAGACTGCAGCCTACAGCCCCACCTAGAGTCTCATCTGAGTCAAACAGCCTCTAGCTATTTATCTACAGTGGAGCAAGGGGAAAGTTCTTTAATCCTTAGAGAAGTTCTGATTCTAGAACCCCAGGCAGGGCTATAACTGTACAAGGCAGGACGCTGTGCAGGCAGAAAGCCATTCAGCCAATAAAAATGGTGAACTCCAATTGTCCTGTCTGCTAATATTTCTCTGAAAGCTATCTCAAATTCTTTTGGGATAAGGTGGGGTATAAACCTGAAAAACACACATGTCTGTGTGATAGATGCTTCCCCTAAGCAGCCTTTTTTTTTTTTTTTTTTGGTTTTTCGAGACAGGGTTTCTCTGTGTAGCCCTGGCTGTCCTGGAACTCACTCTGTAGCCCAGACTGGCCTCGAACTCAGAAACCCGCCTGCCTCTGCCTCCCGAGTGCTGGGATTAAAGGTGTGCGCCACCACGCCCGGCTAAGCAGCCTTTAAAAGTCGGTTTTTGTTAACTGGATGCAGCGACTAAGTTGTCCCCATGCCTTCTGTGGTTCTCTGCAGTGTGAATCCGAGCAGATCCATGCTTGGATGTCTGAGTTTAGAGCCTTCCTGTAAGTTTTCACATGTGCTGTCTCTCTCCCCTGAAAGACTAGTCTTAAAGAAGATGAAAGGAAGAGACAGTGGCAAGCCACGGGCACACACAGAGCCTGTGGGGAGAACAAATACCATCCATGGGTGTCAGGGAAAGTTACAGCATTGCTGGACTTCCACCTCATGCTTCCACACTGTCATGAGAAATTCAGCCACAGGTCTAACGGAGACCAGCGTGACTGTCTCAGACAGGTACTTTCTTCCTGACACCGAGACACTGACCTGAGGACAAAAGAGCTGGAGACAGAGGCCGTATGGAAGATCTGCCAAACAAATGATAGGGCTGTGGGGCTGTCCTGAAGTGTGGGCCTCGTGGCAGTACCACAGAGTGCAGAGGCACCTTGCCTGGTCCTTATGCATCCCCCCAAAGCCGCTCCATAATGGACAACTATAGCTGGGACAGGACAGCACAGGGGGTAGCTCTGAGATGCAATTCCAAGCAGCCAGGAGGAAGGCCAACCCAAGACACCACTGGGCCAGCAGCTCCTGAGGGACAGATAAAGAAATATCACAATGGCTAAGGAGCACAGAAGGGGAGGCCCGAATGTTCTAGACCAGTTAATTTTTCACAGATCACAACAAGACAGCAGATTCTCTGCAACGTTTCCCTCTTCCCTTTCCTTCTTTACTCTTCTGAAAATGCTCATTTCTCCAGCATCCTATAGTGATTTTGAAAGATAAACAATAGCAGTTTCGGGGCCAGAGAGATGGATCTTCCTCCTGGCCCTTTAGTACTTCAGTCAAGATAAGGGAGTCCTTCTCTGTCATGGTGGAGGGTGGATTGCAAGCCACAGTGCTCAGTAAGGAGTCTAAGAGTACCTGGCCCACTGCCCCTAGGGGCCACCTCTTAGAGATGAGTAGCTCCAGCACACAGCACATGTTCTTTTGTGTTCCTGACATGGGTGGGGCTGCACTTGGACCCCAGAGCTCTTGCTTTTCCCCCCACCCTGCTCTCCATGTTGTGTCACACTGTGGAAGAAGTCCTGTTTGTTGCCTGAGAGATGCCAGAGAGGTGCAATCGACGGTTTCCTGCTGCCTCTGTTTATAACACAAGGAAACTAATGCAAAATAATGGAAAGAATGCTTATACTTATATAATGAAATGTATTCATCATCATCAAAACGTCAGGATCCCATGCGAGAATGCTACCACTGCATTTGTAGCTGGAGGAATTAATTTAGCTCTAATGACAACTCCTGCAAGCAAACGCAGACTGCTAGCACCCAGCAGATCCTGCCTGGGCTTCCTAGCATCTTTCTCCTCTCCTGGACTTGGCTGCTTCTGAGCGAGGACAGGTTTGTTTCTGTTTGACCAGGAGTTAGCACCATGTCTGGCCCAGGTAAAGTAGCAAGGAAAATAAAGTCTGCAGATTATTTGTTATGGTTTCAAGATGAAGCACTGCCCGCCCACCTCTACTGTGGCCCCTGAACCTGCTCCTCTGGTGGAACATCTGATCTCTAGCTGGCTGCTGGCCATGTCTTGGGAAGTTCTGAAGCTTTTAGGACGTGAGTTCAGTTGGTAAAAGCATGTTGCTGGGGGCGGGCCCTGAAGGTCACAGTGCAGCCCTGCCCCTGGGTCCCCATCTCTGCTTTCTGATTGGTGCTATGTAGAAAGCTAGTTGAAATCTCCTGCCATAACAGAGCCCCAGCTACCACACCCTCCTGCCATGATGGACTGTCTTTCTGCCTTGCTCTTTCTTGTCAGGCCTCTGATCAGAATATTGAGAGACCTAACTAATACAGAACCCAAAGCTGTCAATCTCTTTTCCCACTGTTCTGTTGAGAGTTGCTATTTGTTGAAACATTGTTTTAGATGACATAATTCCTCTCAAAAACACTTCCAAAGAAAGAAGTCAGGGACAAGGGGAGAGGGAAAGGGCTGGAAAAAGTCACAGCCAGGTGGCAGGTGTTGTAAATGGACCACTGTGGAATGGCACATGCCTGCTCTCCATGAGCTTCATGGTTCCCCATGCCCTCCTGCACTTGAGGCTGGGCTGGCTCTCACTGCCAGGTCTAGCTAGGGGGAGCATCAAATCTAAAGAGCACTGGACTAGTGATTGAGACCCCGGAGAGTTGCTCTCTCCCCACAATCCCGTACCTCGTTTAAAAGAGCATAAAACACAAATGAAAGTCCAGCTTGCAGAGCTAGAGTCTGACCAATACAGATATGGATGAACACAGCCAGACATCAGACTGAGTGCAGGGACCCCAATGGAGAAGTTAGGGCAAGGACTGAAGCAGTTTGCAACCCCATAAGAAGAACAGCAATATCAACCAACCAGGTCCCTCCACACACTCAAAGCTCCCAGGGACTAAACCACCAACCAAAGAGTACACATGGGGGGACCCTTGGCTCCAGCCACATATGTAGCAGAGGATGGCCTTATTGGGCATCACTGGAAGGAGAGGCCCTTGCTCGATGACCCGGGTAGGGGAGTGCTAGGGCGCTGAGACAGGAGTGGGTGGGTGGATGGGGGAGCACCCTCATAGAGGCAGGGGGAGGGGATAGGGAGGTTTGTGGAGGGGAGACTGTGAAGGGAATGTGAATAAATAAAATAACCATTAGAAAATGAAAAAAGTAAAGATAATATCCAGTCAAAGAAAAAGAAAGTTCAGCTTAACAGTGAGAGTGCTAACTGCCACACTCCTGTCTCAAGTCAGAAAAGCATAAGACTTACTGGAAACCTTAAAGCTGTAGGAGACAGAGGGACCCACGGGGTCATAGTGACATCCCAAGCCTCTTTGCTAGGACCCCGTCTTCTGGCTGCAACAAAGGCTCAGAGATGCAATGTGTATCTGGAGCAGAGGCCTGCGCCTCAGTGGAATCTCACCCCTGCTTCCTATGCAGTGTATAGCCAGCTTTAAAGCTGGCTCCCCCTTTAAAGCTGTTCTTTATATGGTTCATTCAGCTTTCACGGTGTCCCTGATTCTGTATCCCCGCATCCTCACATACCATGTCTCCATGGCCAGCTGGAGCTTTCCCTCCCATCCCCTTTGAGAAGTGGGAAGAACTATTTTGATTTCAGGATGAGCGGTTGTAGAGGTTCTGGGTTTAAGGTGAGAAGACGGAGAGCAGGAACTACCCAGTTCCACCCACTGCATCTCGGCAACGTCGAGCTGGACTGTTTGAGCCACCCATGTGTGGTCTGTGGCTCATGCTCCTCCCAGTCCAGAAAACATCCTCATGGAGAAGAAGCAAGGTCAGCCAGAGAGAGGAGACGGGAAGACTGCTCTCCAGGTCTCCACTGAAACGACTCACTGAAGCCCAAGCTAATCCTGTCTGGAACCTAAGATGAACTCTCAAATGCTCCCACTGGGTTGAGGTGCTCAGAGTGGCAGCCGCAGCAGAGAGCTTTCAAATGTTAAGCTTCATTTTACTTTGGTGGCACGCACAACTTCACACAGGCTATAGACGTGGTTTGGTTCCAGGAAACATGACCTGCTTGTCCCAAGCCCAGGGTCCCTCCCTGGGCTGCTGGCTGGAATACTCGGGACTCTATGGGCTGATCCCCTCCCATCGGGCCCCTGCCTTTGTGCAGTGAGCTGTTATTGTTGGCTCCATATGTAGCTTTTGAAAGGAGCTCCAGGCTGCTTTCCTCTCCCTCAGCCATCCAAAGAGAGGCCCTCTAGAGTGGATCAAGGGCTTAAAAGAGCTCTTGGGAAAACACAGGTGGCCTGGCCACTGAGGCTTTCTGTGGTAGGAATGAGAGGCACACAAAGCCTTTAGTGTGGGTTCTCTCATCCTCCCCGGGGGGCAGGTGTAGAAAGAGAGCCCTGGTTATGGGCAGTCCACTTCAGAGTGGAGCCAGGGGATGGGAGGTCTGCTGTGGAAGTGCCAGGCAAGCAGTGGTCTAGCCTTCAGACACTTGGAGATGGCTTCTCATGTGCTTGTAGGCCTTAGGAATATAAACACATCCAAAAGGACAGCTTAGCTGGGTGTGGTATAACTCCAGCACTCAGCAAGCTAAGGCAGGAAGATTGGGAGTTCAAGGTCATCCTGGGTTGCGAGTGAGATCCTGTCTCAGAAGGCCAAAGAGGAAGGGGTTGGACTGGGAGAAAGAGGTCCTTTGTGTCCCTGGGAATAGATCTTAAGCACTAAGAGCTTTAAAGGCACGTATGTAGCATAACCATTCAGCATAGACAGGTAAGTGACTGGATCTTCCACCCAGGGTGCTGTGATCCAGCTCAGTCTCACAGTCACCACAAGATGACAGACAACGGTGTCACGAGGACAGACCCTCACCTACAGCAAGAACCATCTGTCCTAAGGATAACCAGAGGTTCCTTTCTCATCACACCACAGGATGTGATTTTGTTCCTCCTGCATAAATAAAATGGCAGTGAGAGGTAACAGCAACCGGAAGGAATTGTGGGTGATTGCAACACGAATGGAGACATCATTTTTGATCTGGTTTCTTTCTCACTTGAAAAAATCTGTGAAAACACACTGGAGTCATAGGACGTAGATGTACTAAAGCTGACGTGTCTGAGAGCAAGTGCTGAGTGTGTGCTTGTGTGTACACACCATGCTATGAAGTATGATGGCTCATGCTTCCCAGCCAACACAGACGAGGTGTAGTGCTGCGCCCTCACCACAGGAGACACAGGTGGCAGCTTTGGGCACGGCCGCAGTGTCACTGTGATCCTTTATGGTCTGTTCCTCGTCACCCACCCAGCTTCACTCCTGTGTACTGCAGCTGGGATAGCTTCTGAGCTTTGTTCCTTCTAGGCCTTTCCATGAGCTATTCCACTATCCAGAACATTCTTTTCCCTATTTCTATCTTGCTAACTCCTTCCCTCTTAGGCTCAACCTTGGGTATCTCTTCCTCCAGGACACCTTCTGTGGGGTTTAGCTGTGCTGACCTTTGAACTCAGCTGAGCCTATGGAAAAGTCTTAACCTCAGTTTGTACTTTTCTTCCCTGCATCAGACAAAGCAGCTGCAGTTGTGAGGTTGAGGCTTTTCTTACATATGTCCTGACTTCTGAGCCTGCTGGAGAAGGCCAGAGAAGGCCCAGGGGTCTTCCCAGAACCACACACACTGATGGTCTTCAGGGAATGCAGACCAACAAACTGCAAAAGGCCTATTTTTCAGAAACCTGTTCTCTCCTGTCTGCAGTGTGCCTCACTGTCTGTAGATGGTTCCAGCTGAGAAAGTCCCATGCTTCATCTGGGCTACCAGGCCTGCTGCTGCTCAATCCAGTGTCCACCTGTGCAAATCAGAGGCTCCAGAAGGAATGTTCCAAGGAGCCTAACGTTAGATGATCAGGCGGCCCTGAGTCAATACACAGTACTGTTTTCTCATCCACATCCCTAGGACATGGGAGTCGGGAAAGCTCTTTTCCCTGAGGCACCAGGTATAGGAAGCCATCTTCCCAGTTCTTTCCATTGTTATCTAAATCTGGAACATATTCGCCTCCATTTGATTTCTCTGGTCATTCCAGAGCAAGCTAGGACATTCTGAAGTCACTTGATCAGGCCCATCAGGTTCCTGTGGAGGATGGCTGCCTTGTTCTCTTTGAGCCTTCCTGAACTGCTGTGTGCTGAGAGAGGAACTCTTGGAATACTGGGTGGCCTGTCTCGTCAGCATCCCTCCAGTCTGCTCCTCAGAGTTGCTGGGGGCTGTCTGGTCCTAAGCTCTGCTGCTCTGCATCCTCCAGCACTATGCACAGAATATGAGTACAGAGAGCACACACGCACAGTGAGTGTCCATGGCAGGTGGAGATGCTGGGTCCTGGAGGCCATGGACTGTCATAGGTGGCTAGAGAGCAAGTCTAAGAGGAGCCAAACACCCGCACAGTGGTAAGGCCTAGAGGCAGGTCAGTGAGAGCACACAGCTGAGCTCTCAAGCCCCATGCTCATTTTTCTCCCAGATCTAAATTCCAAGATAATTTCACACAAGAACAGAGATTTCTAACATCTCTTGAAAAATCCCATCTTGTAGCCCTGAGACCACATTCCTTCCACCTTGGCACTGATAGCATTGATGATGGCAATTGTTCTTTTAGGGGTGATTTGGTCCTTTACCACATTACCTGTGTGACTTACACTACCCATGTGAAGACGAGCCCTGTGAGCTACCCCTGATCTACTGGAATAGGTTAGAAGTCCAGCCACACTGTGGACAGAGGAGCAAGGGGAATGCCAGGTTGAGTGCTGAGTCTCCACAGTCTCCGGACAAAGCATAAAGGACTTCAGCACCCAGTCCCAGCCTGTCTTCCAGGCGGCCTCAGCACCCAGACCCAGCCTGTCTTCCAGGTGGCCTCAGCACCCAGTCCTGGCCTGTCTTCCAGGTGGCCTCAGCACCCAGTCCTGCCTGGCCTGTCTTCCAGGCGGCCTCAGCACCCAGTCCTGCCTGGCCTGTCTTCCAGGCGGCCTCAGCACCCAGTCCTGCCTTGCCTGTCTTCCAGGTGGCCTCAGCACCCAGTCCCAGCCTGTCTTCCAGGTGGCCTCAGCACCCAGTCCCGGCCTGTCTTCCAGGCGGCCTCAGCACCCAGTCCTGGCCTGTCTTCTAGGCAGCTTGCTGAGCATTTTCTGGCCACCTGCACCTTTGTTTCTGTGCTTGGCATGGGAGTGTACACTTGAACCCCACTGTTCCAGAAACAGAGGCAGGAGGCCAGTCTGGGCTACATGTGAGACCTTATCTCACAAATTAAAACACCTTTATGACTGATTGATAACTATCTCCTTGTGTACTAAGTTAAATAAAACTGTATATATCACTGACTTGATTTATAAGAGAGTGCTATAATTCTGAGATTTAAAAAAGTCATACACAGGAGGGAAAAAAAACCCTAGAGAGCCTGTATCTGAAGAGACAATGTTTCTCCTTGAGAGGGAAGGCTGAAGACTTTAAAAAGTAAAGTCCATGGGTGCTAGGCAGAAGAGCTGTGTTGTCTGCTAGTCCCCAGTATCTGCTTAGGTTCTCCTCAGGGGGAAGCCGTGGGCAGCTGCCCCACTTCCAGACAAGGTTCTCAATCTGAGACAAGGTCTCTTGAGATGGACCCCAGCCAATGTTTTGAGCACATCCGTCCTGTCCCTACACTAACATCCCTCCTGCCTTCCCCCTCTCCATCTGTATCCTCTATCCCTCCCAATTCAGCAATACAAAGCTATAAAGCTCTGAATGTTCGATGTTCTCTGGTATCTCTGTGTTTTTCTCACCTAGAAAACTATTCATTTCGCAAGCCCGCTCACCTGAGCCAGCACCGCTGACTTTAAGGAGAGGGGTGGGGCAAGGCTAGAACATTTGTTGGCCCCTTGCTCTGGCGTGTGAGCCCCTTGAAGACAGGCATGCGCTTCCCCGGTGCTCTGTACTCTGTCGGCCCACAGTTGGGAGTCTGACTTCTATTCTACATGTGTTTGTACTGTATTAGTAATATACAACCCCCTGAAGTTCTATGAAAGGGTTGAAGTGAGACTAAATGTTGTGAGGTGCATTTGGTCAGGAGGGACAGCATGCTGCAGTCTAGGGACAGGAAAAGGGCCCTCTTGGTTAAATGATTATCCATGCAGGCCTCTTCAGGTCTTCTGCATGGATAATCTGAAGGGCGAACACACTTCTAGAAATGGGCCCAAGAGGACTTTCAACCCCAGGGGGATTCTCATTAGCAGGAAGTAAACAAGAAGTATGCCCTGAATTTAGAAAATAAAGAGTTTCCAATAAATGTCTGAAATAGTCCTGGTTCCTAAGTATCATTATGCCCTTCAAAATGAATGCCCCAGGAGGCCTGCCTTCTAATCAGCACACGTGCTTGTCAGAGCTGGCTATAAAAAGAAGCAGTACTTAGGTGTCCACTCCTCCACCACAGAAGGAAACTGAATAACAGCATACACACGCTATGTGGCCAGTGGGGGAGACCTGTGGGCTCTGCTTCAGAACAGCTCTTGTGCTGAGCAGTCCAATCTGCTGGGCACCTAGCAACCCGAGACTACCAGACTGGAGAGTGTGCAGTGGAGACATAAACAAGTGTTGCACGGAAACCAGGGTGGGAGCCCTGGGGACCAGTGTCTGCTGACCAGGGAAACAGGAGGGCAGTTATCTCTCCACCCACTGTCGCTGTCATCAGAGTACATCCCATAGCTAGCATTTCAATGCTACATGCCCAATCTCACTTTCTAAGTTTAATCCCTGCCTCCCTACAAGGTAGGTTGCATTCTGATTCCTTTTGACAGACGAGGGAACTGTTGCACAGGGTGGCTTATTAGAGGTCACAGCGTTAATCGAGAAGGAGCCTGCTAGAGTGGGACAGAGGGGCCAAAGAAGGGCTGGAGGGTAGGTAGTAGCAAAGCTCAATCTTTGCAAACACTCTCTGAGAAAGCATCCTGGAGACTATGCAGGGCAGGCCCCTGAGGACAGGCCATGTACCACTCACTGGAAGGAAGGGAGTAGAGAGAGCATCCAAGACCTGCTCACAGCTGCGGGTATTTGGGGGTTAAGCACCTCCTTCATGACCAGCAGATCCAGTATTGGGCAAGATGGGGATTTTCACTCCTAAGGCAACACAAATTGATGAGATCTACAAATCCTGTATTTTTCCAAAATGAACATTGGTTGCCCACAATTGCTGATATCTGATGTTGGGAAAGCCCCTGGCTGGCTTTCTGGGGGTCAAGCATTTGACCCTGCTCGACAAGAACCCAAACCATGGCCAGCTCTGTACCCACAGCCATGGGGTCTTTCCTAAAGATGTGTTTGTGAGGTCACCTCCTCCTCATTCATGAGACCTCAGCAAGCTCTTTGTTGGCAGGATTATAAAATATAAATTCACCAGCCCCTCTGTTAGGAAAGATGATTCATTTCTTGTTTGTATCTATATCCCAAAGCCTTTTGTTTCCATTAAGGTATAATAAGATAAACAATAAAACTTGCACCCATAAATCCAAAGACTGTCTTGCTTACAAAGATGGTGTGTGTGTGTGTGTGTGTGTGTGTGTGTGTGTGTGCGCGCGCGCACGTGCACATGCACTTAACTGAGGTAAAGCTAGCCTTTCAGTGTGATTATAGAAACTACTGAATTGTCTCCATGGTGTGTATTCACAAGGGCCAAGGACAGCATTCACCATGAGAGCATTCTGCTACATACTTCACAGGAACAAGAGCAGCAGTTGACTTTAAACACACACTGCAGTATGCTCAGCACTCTACCCTAAACTCCTCATGAGGAGGAGAGGGGGCCAGAGTTCTGGGCCTCCCCTCCAGTGCTCACTGCCTCATAGCACAGTCACTTGCTCACCAGCAGGCCTTGCCTGACACAGCCTATGGCCTGCCTTTTGCACACCTGCCACCCAAGGCTCCTGGTCATTCCTTATCAGTCTGGCTCTCAATTTGTTTCTCAATTTGTTGGCTCTGGCTGTTTGCCTCCCAGCACAGCTCTCTGGATCTCTATTCTTTCTGGAATTCATGCCTCCGTGTTCCCAATTTCTCTGCTTTCCTTTGCATTTTCATACTCCACTTAGATGTAAGCTTTCTTCTTGCTGACTCCCACAATGGTTACTTACTCTTCCTTAAATCTCACACCCCAAGACTGGAGGAAGGAGACAGTCTTCATTAATAGAAGTTTCAAGGAAACTCCCTGATTCTAGATAGGGCCCTTAGAAGCCAACTGTTTTCAAAGAACAAAGCACAACTGAAGAACAAGGATGCAGCTTGTCTGGGTGGAGTTATATTACAAAACCCGAGGTGCTTTTTCAAGTCCACTGTCTCGTCTAGAATGATCTGCTTTGTGGAGGAGACTGAAGCATGTTTACAGCCTGCTTGAGTTCATACAGTGAAATGACTAAGGGAGTGCTTCCAAAAGCTATCACACAAAACCCACTCTCCTGAATAAGTCCCAAACGTGCTGATGGGTAGTTAAGAAGGTACACAGACACAGAGACAGGGAAAAGCTGGTGGAGGCCCTCAGATGTGCACACAAGCCACTAGAAGAAGCCAGATACCAGATCATATATCTTTTTTGCACCACCAAGGGGGAAGTACACTGAGGCCACTTAATCAACTTTTGACAACATCAGTAGACAGTTCTGCCTGACTATATGATGTGGAACTGAAATATTTCTCTTGGACTTTGAATCCAGCCCACTGTTTGTGCCTATTACAATACTGTTAGCTGCTAGCTGCTTTCTATATAGTATGCCCCCAAAACTTGGCTAGGCATTCAAGTTCAGCACTTTTGTAGACCTGTCTTATTCCCCTCTCCCTCTAGACACCTTTTACTATTTTGGAAAAATGTTTTCCATGAGCATCTCTCCATTATATGATTTCTCCATCCTTCTTTCCCTTGCCTATCTTACCAAGGATGTCTACATAGCTACAATGTCCTTTCAACATTATCTAGTGTCTTCAGCTTTTACAGGGCTCTGTTATTTGCTAGATGTTAGAGAGAGCAAAAGGCTTGACTTAACAACATCCTCGTGAGCCACCACATTCTCATCTGCTGCTTCTTTCCTTGCCCCTTGTCCTTTCTTATGCTTTCCATTGTGCTGGTACAGAGATGGGGACAAGAGAGAGGCTGGCATCCTATGTACACTGCACCCGTGCTCTCTCTGGCTCTGTGGCTTCTGCTTGGGATTCTAAGGAAGGAGGCTCCAGCTGTAGCATGTAGTAGGGAATGAGGCACCAACTCCACTGAGCTCCTTTGTGTTTGGATTTGCACTGAACCACCATGAGGACCATCATACACTCCCTTTGCATGGTCATCCTGTCCCCCCACTTACCATCATCAGCCACAAACGGCTGGAGGCTTCTCCTCTTGGGAAACCATCATTTTCTTCCAGCACTGGCTCTGGAAGTGACAGATTTCATAGCTGTCAGCAGTACTTTCCCTGTCTCAGATTAACTTTCTTTCAGAGACCTTAAAACAATCTGAGTCCAGTCATCACTAATGTTATACCCAAAGTCCTTAAAGGAACTAAATGAACAAAGGAGTCCAAGGCTGGCGATTTAGGAAAACCTTGGTTGCGCAAATTAATTGTTCCTAAGGATGACACTTAGAGAGTTTTGCTATTAAACGTGAACAGTGAGTGTCCTGAAGAAAAAGCATGGTATACAGAGATTTTCAAACTCACACGGTGGAAAAATATCTTTTTGCAACAAGTACCTTGTAGGACAGATGCATTGCTGGATACCAGGGTCCAAGAAGTACAATGTCATCGCCAGGCTTCATACCTGACAATGCTTTGTCTGGGTTTATAAAATTGAGATTTGATGCTGACCTTATATATAATCTTTTTAACAGATATAAATTACCCCACCCTCCATTTCTACAAACCAAAGGGTCCCGACCATTCTGTTGCTTCCTAACACTATCTGACTTCACTCCTGAACTTTGCTAGTGATTCTTCTGGTCGCTGTGAGAAGATACTGACAGAAACAATGTGATGAAAGAGGGCTTCTGTCATCTTGTGGTTTACAGAGACTTAAGTTCATCATGGAAATGGCACGGCATCCCAGCGTGGTGGCTGTAAGAAGGAATACCTGGGAGAGCTTCTCCTATCAGGAAGCAGAGAGGTCAGACTGGAAACTGAGGTAGGCTATGAGCATCCAAAGGCTCCCAGTGACCCTCTTAGACCTACTCTGCAAAACAAAACAACAACCCAAAGAATACCCCAAACAGCACCACCAGCTGGGGATCAAATGTTCCACGCGTGAGCTTGCAGGGGACATTTCAGAACTAACACATAGCAATCTGAAGCCAGCTTTCTTGAGGAATGAGGGCAGGAGCAGCATGCACTCTCCTGGTGGGACATAGGATGGTGACACATGTCCTGTATCTTTCCCAGTGATGCTTTCGTCCCACGGGTCTCTGGACTGCAGGACCTCATTCCTCTCTGTGTTTTGAGGGCTGTATTGATAGCTTGGAGCGTCTCACCTTCTGAGTCCAGGACTTGTGTTCATTTCCTCCTCTGGCTTAGGTTGGAGATAATGTTTTCCAGCCTCATATCTCCCACGGTGTCCACTGCCTCCACCCTGACTAGGAGTCTCCACATGCCTTACTCCTGCTTGACCAAGCTGATATTTTAGAGGTTTCTTCCTCAATTCCTATCTTGCTTTGGCCTCTACAATAATAACTTTGCCACATTCCTGCATCTTTTGAAGTATCTTAGTGTTTATACCTGATAGTTAACTTTAGACTTCCTTGAAATTTTTAGTTTCTTTCTTTAGGTTACTTAACAATCATTCTTTTTAATACTACTTTGGAGCCTAGTACCACTTTCTATGAGGTCAGAGGGAGGTGCATCCAACTGAAGATTGCTCTAGAACAGACAGCTTTTGCACAACACCAAAGATGCTGATAGTGAAAGGAACAGCTCAGTGTACATAGGTCTGTACTATGAGATGCAGACACCCGGACTTCTGCTGAGTGTCAAGGCTGCCTGGGGAGTCCAGCTGCTCCTTATACTACAGCAATGAGGACAGAACATTCTTGGCGGGAGTCCCTGTCCTTGTGGGCAAGTTGCCTTTAAACTAGACCTCCCAGTACCTGGCACACAACACTGGGTTCAGTAGATGCTCAATAAACATGTTTTAACGGACTATTGACTGAATGAAGGAATGATCAGGAGAACAAAGAGACAACATGGAAACAAACTATTGCAGGCACAGGCTTGGCCTTGGCTCTTGAGCAAAGCTTTAGTTCTCTCTGCTTATTTTTCATGTTTTGGGATCCAGCCCTTCCCACACGTGTTTTTATACTCGGCAGACACTCCTCCATCACAAACACAGCGGGGACAGTCTAGTCAGCCACATCCTTAGAAAAATGAAAATTTACAACTCTTTCACCTCTTTTGTTCCAAGAATAATTAATGTCATAAGACAGTAATGAGAAACCCTGCAAAACGCCTTCAAGAAATGAAGATTTTTTTCCCCCAGCACATCTTGAGTTCAAACACTTGCAAAGCACTAGCAATGCCTAATTTCACACTTTACATTTGGACTCAATTTTTCCCCTAGAAAAATAGGCAAAAGACAGCAGGCCTGCCAATTCATGGAACAACTGTTACTATTCTGTATCTATAGCAATAAGCACATTGTTACCCAGCTGCGTTTACAATAAAACCTCCGTCTGAAATCTCTGCACACCTTAGGAGTTTCACTCCATCTTAGCTTTTCCCCTAAAGCAGTCACTCAGGTTCCAGTCCCCATAGAAGACACGCTCCAGCCTTCCACAGCTGCAGAGGCTTATGTCCTGAGAGATTTTCTATGTTATAATTCATGCTTCCAATCAAAACAGTGCCACAGTTGACATGATTTAGTGAGAAGGACTTGATTAGGGTCCAGCACATTACCAAGCAAATATTAAACAACAGGGGATTTTTTAATATGCAATAGTTGCTCTGTTCACAACAAAAACAAGCCAGAAACAATTTCCTGTTCTACGGCTATGTGAAATGGAAGCTTGTTTTTAGGCAGCTGTGCTGTGCTGTGCACATCTTGGGGAAGCAGACTGCACCTAGGAGAGGTGCTGCAGCCATATAGAGCTCCACCCTCATTTTAAAGGGAAACCAGCTGTGCTTCCAAATGATAACAAGGACGCCTGCTAAGAGGCCAGGGCTGTGCCTTCCTGGGACACTCCAAGTTTCTTTCTTGGGGTTCTAAATTTGACCCACACTAAATTGTTAGGGATAACCTGTGGCTTGGAATTAAATTCTTTGATGATTTCAAAACACTGTTGTTGTTGTTGTTGTTGTTTTCTCTATAGAAACATAAATAACACAGTATAAATCAGAGCCTGAAATGAGGGACAGAGAGAATAATTTTGGAAAGAATTTACATATTATCTGTAGAGAAAAGTGACTTTCTTTGCTGAGATTTGAGAAGAGTCCATTTTTCTTTTTCTAAAAAAAATATTTATTTATTTAATATATATATATGAATGCTCTGTCTTCAGACATATTTATTCATTCATTTATTTAATATATATGAATCCTCTGTCTTCAGACATACTAGAAGAGGGCATCAGATCACAATACAGGTGGTTGTGAGCCACCATGTGGGTGCTGGGAACTGAACTCAGGACCTCTTGAAGAGTAGTTAAGTGTTCTTCACTACTGAGCCACATCTCCTGCTCCGAGTCCATCTTTTCATACCCAGAAATGTAGTTTAAAAAAAAAAGGAAACCCCAAACCAACCAACAACACCCCTCCCCCAAAAAAACCAAAACCAACCCCCCCCATCCCCCGCAATGTCCACCAAAATGAAACTACAGCAAAGACTAATAAAAAGAGCCTGGCAGAAGTCAACAGATCATTAAGAGCATTCAGGATTGGGTATGGTTTTGACATTGACAAAAAGCCTTGCTCCGCTCTCATGAGCCACTCCACAGCAAGAGCTTCGAACTGCACAGGAGAAGAGCCTCACCTTCAGCCCTCTGCAGGAGCTGGGCGCATGTGGGGCTGGGAGAGGCTGCTGAGCCTTTCTTAGTGTATGTGGCCTGGCAGGCAGGCTGCCTTGGTGACTCGACCTGCAGTCCCGGAAGTACTCGGGGCTTCCCGTTTGGTTGTATGAGCTTTCTGGTGCAGGTTCTAAGTCTTTCTTGAAAAGAAGACTTGAGCAAAAAAGTTCTTCTCCCTCTCATTCCCTTGTCCACATAGGGTAAAACCCACTTCTCTGTGCTGGACCCGATCCTTCCAGCTTTTCAGAAGGGGCAGATGTGTGCCTTGCTGGCACTGCTCAGTCTACTCTAGCCAACTGTGCAAGCTGCATCTGCAGTTATTGACATCTTACTAATTTTGCTCAGATTCTCGTCTTCAGCCACTTTCTTTCTTTCTTCCTTTCTTTTTTTAAGGGGAGAGAGAGCTAATGAAAACCATGTTTGTATGCTCAAAGGCACACTGGAAAGTCATTACTCCGAGGGATAGCATGTTCCACAAGTGAAATGAAAGTAGTCTTATTTATGACAGGAAGGGCTCCAGTGGACTGAACTGCACCACATCCACACCGGAACAGTGCTACAGAGATGCAGAGTCCCTCTCCAATCCACATAGTGACACCCCACCCCCACCCCCACCCCCACCCCCACCACCACCACTCCACACCCCATGGCCACCAGCAAATCCAGATGGCTTCCATGGTCAAAAGCTGGGGCTTCCATGGTCAAAAAGTTGGTAGGATCTCAAGGCAGGGGGAAGGTGCATGCGAGTGAGCTGTTTCTCAAACAAGGAAAGAAAATCTCTGCAGAAAGGACCATCATTTCTTCACACCACCCTGCAGCTTCCTGGGACTTTTCCTTACTAACCCTCTACATGGTAGAGTTATGCCAAATCACTGGTCCTGGACATTTATCCAATACTGGCCTGTAAACAAAGCCATGCAATACTCAGGACCTCAATCTCCCCCTAGACATGCACTTTCCTATAGAGTCAAAAATGCTAGAGATGCTTGAATAACTCAACAGAGAACGTCCACTTGTGTCCTTATCTGTAAGGACCATGACCACTTCCTTCATGGAAATCCAATGACAAGGAGGACATTTCTCTCTCTCCTATTTGTATACGTTCTTTTTATCTCTAAGAATACAATTCTTTGGGCCAAGAAGATGGCTTAGCAGGCACAGGCACTTGCCTCCAAGCCTGACGAGCTGAGTTTGATCCCTGGAACCAACCTGATGGGAGGAGAAAACCAGCGCCACAGAGTTGTCAGTTCTACTGAAAAACAGGCATCTGCATCCCTACACACGCGGACAGACAGACAGACAGACAAACAGGCACCTGCATCCCTACACACGCGGACAGACAGACAGACATACAAACAGGCACATGCATCCCTACACACGCGGACAGACATACATACAAACAGGCACATGCATCCCTACACACGCGGACAGACATACATACATACAAACAGGCATATGCATCCCTACACACGCGGACATACATACATACATACAAACAGGCATATGCACACTGACACATGTGGACAGACATACATACATACAAACAGGCACATGCATCCCTACACACGCGGACAGACATACATACAAACAGGCACATGCATCCCTACACACGCGGACAGACATACATACATACATACAAACAGGCACATGCATCCCTACACACACGGACAGACATACATACAAACAGGCACATGCATCCCTACACACGCGGACAGACATACATACATACATACAAACAGGCACATGCATCCCTACACACGCGGACAGACATACATACATACATACAAACAGGCACATGCATCCCTACACACGCGGACAGACATACATACAAACAGGCACATGCATCCCTACACACGCGGACAGACATACATACATACAAACAGGCACATGCATCCCTACACACGCGGACAGACATACATACATACAAACAGGCATATGCACACTGACACATGTGGACAGACATACATACATACAAACAGGCACATGCATCCCTACACACGCGGACAGACATACATACATACAAACAGGCACATGCATCCCTACACACGCGGACAGACATACATACATACAAACAGGCATATGCACACTGACACATGTGGACAGACATACATACATACAAACAGGCATATGCACACTGACACATGTGGACAGACATACATACATACAAACAGGCACATGCACACCGACACATGTGGACATACATATATACATACATAGGAAGTAAATGTTCCTTTTTTTTTTTTATTTCTTTGAGACAGGGTTTCTCTGTGTAGCCCTGGCTGGCCTGGAATTCACTCTGTAGACCAGGCTGGCCTCGAACTCAGAAATCCGCCTGCCTCTGCCTCCCAAGTGCTGGGATTAAAGGCATGCGCCACCACACCCAGCTATCATAGGAAGTAAATGTAACAACAATAAAAAGAATATGCTTTTTATAATAAAATATAAAAGAAAAAACCCAGCACATCAGAATTGGTTAAGACAAACAGAAGAAAAAGAGCCCAAGAGAAGGCACAAGAATCAGAGACCCACTCATGTGCACACCCAGGATCCCACAGAGACACTGAGCTGAAAGCATACTATCTACTCAGAGGGTGTGGTGCAGACCCATACAGGTCTGGTGCATTGTGGCTTCAGTCTCTGTGAGTTCATACAAATTGTGACTGTTGATTTAGAGGGTCTTGTTTCCTTGGTGTCCTCTCTCCCCTCTGTTTCTTATATTCTCCCCACCTCTTCTTTCAAGGGGTTCCCTGATCCCTGAGGGGAGGTATTTGATAGAGACACCCCAAACTGTCTTAGGTCTACTACTGTGAAAAAGGACATGTTGGCTTGAATTCTACATAGGGAGGCCTTCCATATTCCTCTCATTTTAGCCATAAATAAAAAGAATAAACTAAAAAATATCCAGGGTCCTAAAGTTACATACAGAGATATGTCATCAGAGAGCCATTAGGAATTAAATTAATTATCTGATCTGATCAATGCATCTTTATTAAGCCCCAAATACCAAAAAGAGGATTAGGTACTAATGAAAAACAGTACACTCTCTATATATGTAGAAGAAGAACACTCCTCCTGTGTATAGAGGAGATGGGGACACACTGTGTCATACAGTGGTGTGGTGAGCACTGTGGGGACATACTGTGTCATACAGTGGTGTGGTGGGCACACTGTGTTATACAGTGGTGTGGTGGGCACTGTGGGGACACACTGTGTCATACAGTGGTGTGGTAGGCGCTGGAATGAGGATGCACAGGCTGCTGCATTGACTTCCTGCAGGATGAAAGGAGGTTAGACCTGACACCAGAGGCTGTGATGTTCCAGGCATGAGAAACGCCTTGCATGAAGATCCGATACACAGAGTTCAGCAAAGATGCTGAAGGCAGGGATCAGAGGGATTACAGGCAGAAACTGTTTTTACCCACCACACCTACAATCCACACGTTCCTTCCTTGCCTTGCCCATGTGAACATTCTATGTGTGGAATGCAGTGTTATTTGTGTAGCTATTCTCTCCTCCAAGACATTACTCCCAGACTGACTCCACAGAGGTGGCTCACTTGCCTTGATAAGGCCCCAGAGTCCATCCATACACCATCAGTGTGCACCTCCCTTGCAGACACACCCCTGCACTGCCTTAGCCTGCTGGGTATGCATGATTCCATGCCAGCTCAGAGTGCACTGCATCAGGGTGCCTGGGGCTCCTCACAAGACTTGGGGAAGAAAAACACTTTTATCCACTTTCATACCCTATACAATGCCAAGTACACAATGGGAAATCAATAAATATTTGTTGAACACACATATGAGTTCAGTGGGATACAGCTCAATTCTCAAACATAGCCAGATATATCTTTTTTAAAAATTCTACATAGCACACCCTGATACAATTGGTTAGGGTGCAGTCAGACATAGCAGGGATCTCTAGTCTGTGAAAGGCACTGTAACTCAGCATTACCTGCTGTTAGGAGATAGGGGACTACGCTTACTCTAAGCTAGTTTCCACTAGAAAATGTTACTGGTGAAGTAGTTTTAGCAGATGATTTGAATACAAACTGACACTGCAAGGTAATGATTTAGCAGGTAACTAAAAGTTAGAAAGTCAGAAGGGAGGAGTGGGGGATGCCTTTCAACTGCCCAGCTTTGTTATGGGGTGGGGAGCTGCTATTTTCTGCCTAGGTTTTTCATCAAGCGGAGATCACTATATTTAAGGCAATTTAACAAGAGTAAATACAGAGAAGCACAGTAATGAAAACTAAGAATATGCCTGTATTGTTAGGACAGTCCATAATTATGAATTTTATGTCTTGATGCATCATGATGGGTTCTTAGACACTTCCCATGCACTCAGACTTTGGGCTGCGTGTCTGGGATTCAGAGGTGGGGAAGACAACAGCTCTCCTTAGAAGGAACTGACAGTAAAGAATGCAAGCATCCTAATGACAAAACCCCATCTATAATCTTATGCCCATGCATGGAAGAAGCAACAGGGGAACTGGGAGCAGGCTTGCCAGGAACATACCAGTCTGTCAAGCGCATGCTGTCAATCAGGCAGACCAGAGAAGGCTGAGGTTGGTCAGTATGTGCCTCTTCCCATCGTCCTTACAACACCAGCTCGGTGGGAGCCTCTGCCATGGCCATGCTCTAGCATAGCAGCCCAGCTCGTGTGCTCCAATAGCTTCTTCAGATCATATCTTCAAGCTGTGCCTGCATTAAAACTTACTCACTGATAAGTGGATATTAACCCAGAAACGTAGAATACCAAAGATATAAGTTACAATTTGCAAAGCACATGAAACTCAAGAAGAACGAAGACCAAAGTGTGGACACTTTGCCCCTTCTTAGAATTGGGAACAAAACACCCATGGAAGGAGTTACAGAGACAAAGATTGGAGCTGAGACAAAAGGATGGACCATCTAGAGACTGTCAATTCCAGGGATCCATCCCATAATCAGCCTCCAAACGCTGGCACCATTGCATACACTAGCAAGATTTTGCTGAAAGGACCCTGATATAGCTGTCTCTTGTGAGACTACACCGGGGCCTAGCAAACACATAAGTGGATGCTCACAGTCAGCTATTGGATGAATCACAGGGCCCCCAATGGAGGAGCTAGAGAAAGTACCCAAGGAGCTAAAGGGATCTGCAACCCTATAGGTGGAACATTATGAACTAACCAGTACCCCGGAGCTCTTGACTCTAGCTGCATATGTATCAGAAGATGGCCTAGTCGGCCATCACTGGAAAGAGAGGCCCATTGGACTTGCAAACTTTATATGCCCCAGTACAGGGGAACGCCAGGGCCAATAAGTGGGAGTGGGTGGGGGGAGGGTATGGGGGACTCTTGGGATAGCATTGGAAATGTAAATGAGGAAAATATCTAATTTTTTAAAAAAAAATTTGTCTCTTAAGAACTTGCTAAAGGGAGGGGGCTTCATTTTCCTTCTGCAGTAACCTACATTGGCCAGCAAGAGGCGCTATGGATCAACAAATGAGTGCACACTGCTGTGTGGGACTCTGAAGTACAAACCCAGATTAACCAGCATCAGAAGGCCAGCAACTCTTGTTGGAAGACAGATGTTTGTCCAGCAGAGTACAGATGCTTTTGACCAAAGTTCCAAAATAAATCTTTCTTGTAAAGTGTAGTTAGAAGTCAGAGACTGTTTCTTACAGAGGTTTCTAAAGCTAAAAATAACTACTTTCTCAGTGGGTCAACTTGGAAAAAATAAAAAGGCAAACAAAACATTAAATAACAACAACAACAGACAAGCTCAACTCTCACAAGTTAAAATGAAGCTCTGGGGGCGATGAGAACATCTCTTTGAAAGGACACATGCTGGAAGCGGCTCTGATCATGTCACCCTTGGCCTCAGTTTTGAGTGACCCCATTCGAACAGGAACTGTCCTTACTCTCCAGGCGGAACTGGCCAACACTTCATGTTTGTAACATTGCAGTCAGTTGCCATGGGAAGTAATCTACTGCTACAGGCATCTTTTGGGTTAGCACTCCTGGATCATACAGAGGCAAAAGCAGCCAAGCAAATGGTAAATCTTGTCTGTGCTAGTGTGTTCTTCTTAGGGCTTAGTGAGAGTCAGAAAAACTGGGCAAAACTGTTACAATAGGAATTTTTAAAAATCTGCTAAATACTTGTGCAGAATTTTGGGAATGAAATTTCCATTGACTGAGACCACTCTTGAACTCACCAGTCATGGACAGGTTTCTCATTTTCTTTGTCCTAGACAACTTTAAGGCTGGTTCTATAAGTGGCTCTATTAGGATAAAAGTGAAAGACTTAGCTCCCCAGAGTTTTAAATATTTCGTTTGAAATTAGCTGTGTAAGTATTTTTCAAAAGCCTCCTAGAGAACCTGAAAACACAAATATTTCCTAAGGCTTCTTAAGTATTTAACAACATTAAAAAATGCTCAAAATATTACCCAGCCTTTTCCTCCCACCCACATCCTCTCCCCTGGAAGAGAGAAGAAGCAGAAGTCCTTGCCGTACTAATCATATTTGGGTGGTTACCACTGGCTAATTATAATACAATGGGCTATTTTCAGATTCCTAAAAATAAGGGAAACTTCATCGAGTGCCGGGAAGGGCTGTGCAAGGGTGCCACACGGTCCACATGACACCAACAAGGGACAAATGTGAGAAACATTTCAATCACATGAAAAGCAAGGGCACCATGCGGACCACTTGACACGTTGAAGAAACCAACTCGGGAACATTTCAATCACACGGAAGCAGAGAGGACGAAGGAAACAAGTTTACTAGAAGCGTGCCGTGGGAGCGATGCAACTCGCCCAAACTTCCAATGATTCTGGTGTGACCTCTTCTGTGTTCATCTTGAAGGAGACCCAATGCCATGCAGGCTTGTGCATGAACAAACACAATAACCAGACAGTCAGACAAACAAACAAAACTTTTAAACAAGTGCTTGGTATGTAGCCCAGGCTGGCCCTGAACTTTACATCCTCCGGCATCTACTTCCCAAGCTCTGGGATTGCAAGCATGCACTACTGTGTCTGGTCCCTAAATAACGCCATTTTTAAAAGTGTTTGATAAAACCTTGTTGTATCTTTTAAATTGAGGCCATTTGGATTTCATCAAGGTATGATTCTTAAAAATATCCAATGGTAGGAACAATAAGTTATTTTAAAATCAATTCTGGGGTTAAAAATAAGGATCTATTTGTAAAACAAAGGGGTGTGGTGAGGAATGAGGAGACAGGGACTGTGAGTGGAGAGGCGACTGCACCTCTTGGTGGGAATCAGACTCTTACAGGTAAACTGAAGGGTGCAGTCAGATGGCTTCTCTGTGAGCTTAGGATGCCGGTTACAGCTCCACTCTTAGAGCTGTCCTGACTGACGAACACTGAAGAACCTCACCGGTACCTGCTGGTCAGGAAGGAAAGGCTGGAGAGGCAGCTGCCTAGTCCCTGCAGCAATTAACACGATAAGCTTCATCCACTAGTCCCTTATTCATGTCACCACAGTGTTCCTAACCAGATCATCCACTAGTCCCTCATTCATGTCACCGCGGTGTTCCTAACCAGAGTCTTATTCCTGCTGCCACCTCTGGCCCCTCCAGCTCCCGCTCTCCCTCTTTCAGGCTTCCTCTGCCCTCACCCCAGCTGGCTGCCTGGCTCGCTGCTATGTACCATGCGAATGGCATTGGGTGGAGCCTTCTCACCGCTCATCTCCCAGAGTCTGTGCCGGCATCCTCCTTTCCTCATGTCTGTGGACAACCTGCCTCTACCACCATCCCAAAGCAGCATCAGATAATGCTATGTCTCTGCTCAAATCCCTGTGATCCTCTCTCCATACATGGGAGTCATGAGGTCCTCCCTGCCCTGGTTTCTGCCTCCTCACCGCCCAGCCTCCCTTGCTTCTTCTGATGTTCTTGGCTGAGATCTGAGAAGGGTCCCAGCAAGCTGGTGGGTCATTTTCCACGTCCATTTGGGTCTGTTCAGAACCTTCTTCAGAGAGCCCCTCATTAGCTATGTCATATAAAATCACACATCTGCAAACCACACTCTCCTCTCCTCATGCCACCCTACCCATTCTCCAAAGCTATTATCAGCCCGTGAGAGAGCACCTATGCTCACTGTCCTCCTGCATTATGCTGGAAGTCACAATGGGGAGGCTGCAGCCAACCCTGGGGTCTTTGACAGGTGTAGGCACTCATATTTATTCAATATTCTGAGTCATTTCTCTATTTTTGAAAATTTGGTAACATTATGGAACAAAGTAAACATTATAAATATAAGCAGCATCTACACCCTTGCCAGCTGTGGATGGAAATGAAGGAAGAAGCACATATGCCCAGAGAAAGGGAGGTAGAATCTGTAGAGCAACCCAAAGCCAGGCAGAGATGCTGTGTTCCTGACAGGCATTGCCCCTGACGGCAATAATCCAATGCTCTCACACTTCAGAGGCCAATTTCCTTCTGGTGATTTCTCCCTATTCATCCCGAGTGGGCAGACTCACAGAAGTCATGGTGATTTAGGTTCAGTCAATCAGTTTTCTGTCAGCGGACAACTCCAGCGGGCCCATGAAGTGCAGTTTTCACGCTTGGGGTTCCATTTACTGTCGGACAATTATGGGAAAGAGACCCAGCATTCCGACCCTGGAGACCAAGCACAACCTTCCTAAAGGATGCTAAGGACACACACATTTAACAGGACTCAAAGCAGAGAGTCTTGTTGATGAGGAACAATGTCAGTATGGGCTCCTGTGGGTCACGTCTTAAGTGGCCATGTCTTCTCTCATTAGTCTTTGTGTGAGGACGGCCACAGTGATCTTTGTTATAAATGTACTTGGGGTGGACAGTGTTAAGCAGAGCAGAGCATGAAGCATTAGAGCCATGGCACATCCTATTTCTGCTTGGTAAAGGATGAGCAATGCCCAAGGCTAGGATGAGTGTGGTGAGGCAGGTCCTCTTTCCACACTGTTGATGAGAATGAGCCTCAGAAAATTTCCTGGGGGTGCAGTGTGACCCAAAGTCATCAGCAACCTGAAGAGCGATTATAACTTTTGACCTAGTGATTCCATTTCTAGGACTTTATCCTAAGGAAGTAATCAAAGATAAGAACAAAGATTTATATACAAGGATGTTCAAAATTTGGAAGCAATCAAATGTACAAAAATAGAAAAGTGCCTGAATAAATAATAGTAAGCCTTAGAATATAATTCACATGTTAAAATAAATTCTTGTAAACACATCCCTGATATAAAGGCTAATTTGTATCTGAAGCCATATATGCTTATATGTATATATACACTTTTATATAGACTTACAAAAGTACTTATGCTGATTATCTTTTGGTGATGGGATTAAATAGTTAAAGCTCATTAAAAGTTTTATCTTCATGATTTTCTACTATGAACAGGTATTCCTTAACATGGAACAGTTGTGTTGATTTAATTATAAATGGACTCATCACAGGATCAAGAGAAGGACAGGACTCAAAATCCCACTTGGATTCAAAGAGGTTGGATAACAACCTTGCTGTTGATAAATGTGTGGCTGTAGCATTGTCAATAAGAGCCTCTTTCTATCAGGCACATAGTTTTTGTCAAATGGCCAGTGGGAAAGAATGCAGTATGCAGAGCTGCCGCTAGGCACAGCCCCCATCTTCCTGCAGGTTTTCTGGTCATCGTTCTAATTTAATTTAGACGACCATGGTAGGTCTCCACGTGGGATCCCGGGCAGTTTTCATTACTGCCCTAAGGACCAAGCTGCTCAGAGAGCTGAGGTTCAGGCTCAGCACAGCGTGCTCTGCCTGCATTTCTGTTATTTGGCTCATGGAACTATAAAAGTCTGGTGAGTCAACAGAGAGGCTCCAAACACAGAGGTCACTGCTGGGCTACTGATCTTGCTGACCCTACCTCAGAGCCAAGAATTACAGTGCAGCCTTCTCCTCCCACGCTAAAACCATTAGCAACCAGCTCCTCCTGCTTGATTCTTTTACAACTCTGTTTGGAGTAGGTACTGGCGCTTCCGGTGCCCACACACTAAATGAGCATGTCATTCCATGATTTTTCTTTACTGTAGAGGCCTTTCATGTATCTGTAACAGAGCCCTGCTTGTTAGTGCTAATGCACATTAATTGGATGATTCCCTCTTTGAAATCAGACTGTGGTCCCTGAAAGTTCGAAGGTCTCGTGTGGATGTGGAAGCCAGTTTATACACATCTGCTGACTTAATAGGTCGCTGTTTCAGGCAACAGGCAAACTGCTCTAAGCCTCACTCAGCCACATTTTAGAAATGTTTCAAGACATAGGGAAAGCTTAGGAAACTCTCAATGCTGCTTTGCCTTCTTTTCCCCCCCATAGCCTCAAGTTTATTTGTCAAAAACAACATAGGACACTGGTCATCTGCAAACAGCATAGGTGTGTAGCAGCAGTCTTCACAGTGGCAGGAGCCTTTTCCATGGGGCCTTCACAGGGGCCTGGGTACCTTTGGGAGCCTGGGTTGGAGCTGAAGCCTGGGTCTTAGCTGGAGCTGTATGGCCTCTGCCTTGGTTTGAACCTTGGGCTTTGGTTGGCAGAGCCTTTGACCCTTGGCCATGTAGCTTTTAATCTTCTTCCCAAGCCTGGGGTGAGCGATGAAAGCCAGACAGCTGAGTCTGTGGCTGGGGCCCTTTGGCATCTTGGGCTTGATGACCTGAAGCTTCACCAGGGCCTTGATGGCCTCTGCGCGTGCACTCACTGCCTTTGCATTGTTGGACTGCATCTTCTTCAGGCCTTTCCTTGCTCTTCTTGGCAACCTTAGGAACTTGGAGTCAACCCCTTAAGAGATTCGTATCTTTGTGACCAGGGTCTCTTGATGCTACTTCTGTGTCATTTGTGGGACTGGTTGTGTGTGCTATGGTTCTTGGACTCTCTGTCTGATTTTTATACAGTATATTATATACATTATACTTTAATTTAAAAAATAAACTAAAAAAGTATATATATAGGCTAGAGATATGACTAATCGGTTAAGAACACAGGCTGCTTTTCCAGAGATCCTGGGTTCCATTCCTAGAACCCACATAGTGGCTCATGGTAGCTCACAATTGTCTGTAACTCCACTCCTTGGCTAGCTGACACCCTTTTTTGGCTTTTACGGGCAATAGCCATACATGTGGTGAACATAGAGATGTACAGATAAAAGACTTATGAACATAAAAATAAATAATTAAAATGATGTGTATATGTGCTCCAATGTGCAGGCATGTGCAAATGTATACGGAGCTCCTGGAAGCCAGAGGCATCCCTCAGGAGCTGCAGTCCCTGCTGCAGGCACTGGAAACCAAAGTCACACGCATGCTCGTAAGCCATATCCCCAGTCCTAGGATAGAGGGTTTGTTTAAGTTCTATATACAGCTCTTAGATCCCTGGCTCTCAACCTGTGGGTCATGACCCAACTGGGGGTTAAACAACCTTTTTACAGGGGTTGTCAAGGGAGGGAAGTAGTTACAGATACTTATGCTACAATTCATAACAGTAGCAAAATTAGTTATAAAGTAGCAATGAAATAATTTTATAGTGGGGGGGGGTCACCATAACATGAGGAACTGTGTTAAAGGGTCACAGCATTAGGAAGGTTGAGGACCACAGCCTTAGATGACGATGGACAAATAATATAACATTTTCAATAAGGCAAAAATCCATTTTAGGATAAGCATGATCTTAAAAGCCATTTAATTGGTGAATTTCAGCAATAAATGTCTGAGGTCAAATTTAAATGATATTGAATAGTTTCCAATATTCTGTCAGTTTTCAACAAAAAGAAATTAAATTGTTTTCACTTCTTTCTTACAAAGATATCTAAATCTCTCAAATTCTAAACTTCCTATTCCTACCATTTTATTTAAGAGAGAAGTCACTTTAACCGCCATGTTTTAATAAGAGCACCATCCAATGTGTTTGAGCCCAGTAGGTTTAGTTTACAACTAACAGAGATTATTAATTTTCTTTAAACTTGCAAATCATTTCCTGAACGGAAACACACTGTATGTTAGGAACTTTAAAAGATGCAATGCCTCCTGTCCTTTGAAGAGTTTACAGTCCAGTGGGAGAGTGAGATTCAAATAAATAATAGCAACACACATGCTTTATGAAGTGGGCTCTCCAGGGCTCCCACGGAAAAGAAAGTGTTGGGAAATGCTCCTTAGAGAAGGTGACATTGACATTTGAGATTTGTCAGAATTTGAAGATGAAGGAAAAAGAGAGGAAAGAGATGATAAGGAAAAAACTTTCTGGATGTTTTGACTAAAAAAATTTCTCAGTAAATTTCTCTTATACCCCAGCAAAATCTTGTTTTGTTCACACACACACACAAAGTAAACTGTGCAGACAGGTGAATATGGTAGTCGCCCCGTGGAGCCTTCACCTTGGCCCTGGAGACCATAAGACAAAACCCAGGTGATGGTCTATGATGACTTGGGCCAAGACAGCAGATGGAAAACATTACTGAGCCAATTGTAGCCCAATGACGGGACGCCAGTGTGCCTGTGAAAAATGAGGAGTGGGTCACAGGTCCATGCACCACAGATCGTGATGGCTAATGCCCCTGGGGATGCTCTCAAGTGATTCGTGTGGTTTTCGGAAACCCTTCTCCTTCTATAGTTTCTTGTTATTGAGATCGGGGGTAAGATATTTTTTTTAGGTTTGGAAAAGAAGTTGGATGCCAAAAGGATAGCAAGTGCAAGCTGGCTATTGAGAGCTGCATGGGACATGGGAGAAACATGGAAAAGTACAGCCTTCTCTTCTTACTGTGTGAGCGGAATGTTTAAAGGTTGTTAGTGACAAGGATTAAGAACATAGTGTTCTGTTCTTTATCTATAAGCCAACCCTGAAAATCTGCCTAGCTCTGTAATAAGTTCAGGTCCTCTGAGGCTTCTTGAAGCCAACATTAAATCAGGTGGAGGGTGGGGCTAAAAAACAAACCGTTTAGACTATTGCTCCCTAACCCACCCTTTAGAAATCTGTGTAAAGGGCACTACACAGGCTTATGTGTTTGTACACATGGCTCCTAGCTTGCTGCATTGCTTCGGGAAGCTGACGAGTGTCTGGGACACAGAGCTGGGCTGCCGGGGTAGGCCTCGCAGGAGGACTTGCTCCTTTGGGCTCTGCTTTGTCACCCACCGCCATGTGAAGTACTATGCCTGCTCACACTCTCACCACTGTGACTAACACAGCCACAGAGGTTGTCTTCCCTGCCGGCACAGGCTGCAGCCTTTAACCTCGGATTCCAAACCCCTCCACCTCTAACTCAGAATGAGGTAAAAGGTGGCATACGCCTTTATTCTGAGCACTTGGGAGGCAGAGGCAGGAGGATCTCTGTGAGTTCAAAGCCAGCCTGGTCTACAGAATGAGTTCCAGGATAGAAACTCTATCTTTTTGTTTGTTTGTTTGTTTGTTTGTTTGTTTCGACACAGGGTTTCTCTGTATAATCCTGGCTGTCCTGGAACTCACTCTGTAGACCAGGCTGGCCTCAAACTCAGAAATCTGCCTGCCTCTGCCTCCCAAGTGCTGGGATTAAAGGCGTATGCCACCACCTCCCAGCTGGTTTTTGTTTTTTTGTTTTTGTTTTTGTTTTTTGGTTTGTTTTAAGATTTATTTATTTATTTTATGTATGTGAGTACACTGTAACTGTCCTCAGACACATCAAAAGAGGCATCGGATCACATTACGGATGGTTGTGAGCTACCATGTGGTTGCTGTGAATTGAACTCAGAGTCCTTTGTAAGAGCAGTCAGTGCTCTTAACCACTGAGCCATCTCTCCAGCCTGAGAAACTCTATCTTAAAAAAAAACAAAAACAAGAAACCACCAACCAACCAACCACTCACACAAAACAAGCAAGCCAGCCAGCAAGCAAGCAAATGCAAGCTAACTTGTGACTAGAAGTTAGCACCATGATGCTTGAAACTTTGCCTAGATCATGTTATAGAAGCCACTGAAGTTTTCCACACAGCAACCTGAGGGCAAGCAAAGGAGGCCTGAATACAGAGGTGGGAGTGCAAGCTACGGAGACAAAGCTGAGCACGGGTGTTAGGAGACCTGGATCTGCAACTCAGCTCTGCAGGGCCACGATGCACTGAAAGCCTCTCTTCATCCCTCTGGAAGGATTTTATTCCTGCCAAGTTTCTTACAGGAGAAGTCGGAGAGAAGGGTGAAAGGGGGACAGTACGTTTAGCTAAAATAAATAAATAAATAAAAAGAGTTGTTTTTCTTCTAACCTCTAGAAAACAACAAAGCAATAATTACAAACTGTTTATGTAGAAACTTTGATAATTTTATTCATTGTTTTATTCCTAGTGTCTGGCAAAGCTGGACTACAAAAATTAATTTATTATCTAATTGAAGGAATGAGTCTAGATAAAACTATAGATTAAGTGTTTCTCATAGAATTTTGAAAGCAATTCAAAAAGCTAAAGGAAGCCACACTGTACCTCCTTTGTACATCGTAGGCAACAAACTGAATTTATATCCTGAGTTTCATTATCTTGAGACATTTATGCACAGAGAGCTCAGTAAACATTTAGACACATGGGTACATGGTCTAAATGCTGGTGTAAACTCTATAGAGGACACAGGCTCCCAGCACTACTCCATCTCATTTTGAGCCATTCTCTTGTCTGTGTCTCATTCCTTCCTTCCTATTTCAATGAGATCACAAAAGACAGGTATGTTGAGATGATACACTGAAATCTGTCATTGTGACTCCTTAATGAACTTGTAAGGAGAGTGGGGACTGACCCTGAGAACTTGTGCATGCCAGACAAGTACTCTAACACCGAACTGCATCCTCAGCCCAATTCAATGAGTCCTTGACTCCAATGCTATACAAAGGGAAATGAGCAGTGTGCCTTAGGGAATGGAGCAAGGAGCAGATGTGAACTCTATACTATAGGGTGTGGCCTGAGCGGGCATGATGCATTGACTGGAGTCTCTTCTCCCTTTCCACGATCTTACATTTAATTAATTAATTAATTAATCTTAATTACTCCTTTTTTTCTTTGTCGTTTGGGGGAGGGGAGTTTCCAAGCAGGTTTTTGTTTTGTTTTATTTTCTGCAAACTCTAGACCAATCAGCATTAAGGATCTGATGGCTTTTATCTCTCATTGTGTATCCACCATCACACTCAGAGCCTTTCTTTATTGTGCCCTCAGCCTCGTGTTCTTTTCTAATCTACTTGTTGCTCTGATATGGTATTTAACATACAAAATGGATTTGTGTATGTGAAAGTCTAAGTTCTTATGTGTGGGATGTACATTAATGTTAGGGGTCAATACTGTGTGTCTTACTGTAATAACTCTACAGTATTTTTGAGACAGAATTTCTCATTGAACCCAGAGCTCCCAGACTGGCTAGGCTGGCTGGTCAGCAAACTCCAGTGATCATCCTGTTTCTGTGTTCCCAGCACTGGGGTTTACAGGTGCACTACACTGATGTGCCCAACATACATACATACATACATACATACATACATACATACATACAATGCATTTTTTTCCTCCAAAGAATCAAGGAAGTTTTATCAAAGTACAGTGATTGTACACACTGGAAAGAAACAGCCAAGGTTGAATGTGGGTTACACTGGAGAGCCCCAGGTCACTGCTTAGGGCTTTTTTAATGGGGTCAAAAGGAGGGAGACGTTTGGTTACTAAAGTTGTATTTTGGGCCGTCTCTGTTTTAAAGGACAGGCTTGGGTAAAGCAGGCTACACTGCTTGAATGTTTCTTCACATAATGAACTGATCTTGATCAAGCATGCACACAGACAGAGGAAGCTAAGTAAAGAGTCTCCCTACCAGTTGACTTGGAGGACACAGTTTGCCTTATTGTATGTGTATCCAAAAGCAGCCCAGGTCAGCTCTTCCTTCCTGCTCTCTACCTGGACACAAGCACAGGAGGAATGGTCCTTCAGAGGAGGAGAACTGGAGACCCCATTGTTTAAGGGGTTGCTAGAAGGATGCTAGGTGCACTATACAGAAAGGGTGTAGGAAGGCAGTTTGTGGAGGCAAGTGTCCCAGGTCACCCAGCGCATCATCAGAGGGGAGGTATGCAGAGCCCAAAACAGCGGAGCCTAAAACTCGTCCCCATGCACGCCTGACAGTATCTACATTTTGACGGCATATCACAAGGTTTTTGTTTGTTTTGTTTTGTTTAGCATAAAGTCTCACTATGAATCCCAGAATGGTCTGGAACTCATAGAGAACTACCCGCCTCTGCCTTCTGAGCACAGGGAGGAAAGAGGTGAGCTACCGTGAATGGCCCAACATACATCTCACAAGTTCTTGTGAATAATATGGAGCATGATTACTATCATTCAAATGCCGAATAGCATACACATGTAGTTTAGAAATGGAATTTAATATTTTCTTGTCATTTTATGATGGATTTCTTTTTAAAAATATTTTTTATTAATTCTTTGAGAATTTCATATGATGGATTTTGATTATTTTAACCCCTACTTCTTTTCTTAACATTCCTCAGATCTCCTTTCCCCCTCCAACAGCTCATCTCCATGTCCTTTTAAATTTTTCATTTTAAATTTTATTATGAAATGTTTACAAATGGAAAACATCACAAATCAAAAATTATCCAGATCCAAAATCTATCATCTCAGTGAACTTATATACAGCTAAGAGAGCCGTTCTGGGGCTGCCGAGCTTCACAGTGGGTTCTACCCTCTCACTATCTATGTATTTAGATCATTACCTTACCGGTCAGCTACCAAAAATAAACACCCACGTCAGAGTCAGCGCAGGGAAACAATTGCCTCGGTATTCTCCTTCGTAACACAGCAATTGCCAGCCCCAAGTTCTTCCTCATGTGCTAATACTTAGAACTTTTGTTCTTTTGTTCACATGCTATATTGTATTCCCATGGACATTTGTTTACAACTATAGATATGTTATTGACTTTGCTCTGCATATGAGAGAAACCATGTAGTTTTTTTTTCTTTCTTGGCACTGTATGACCTTACTCAACATTATAGACTCTAAGCTCATTAATTTTTCTGCAAATTTTGTGATTATAATTTTCTTTAGAGCTGAATAGTATTCATACACACACACACACCAAATTTTCATTACCTACACTCACTTGTTAGTGGATAACTAGATGGGCAGTTATTTGCCAGAGTGAATAAATGTTGGCCGTGAGCTGGGTTCTCGACTGGGAAACAGAGAGAGCAAGACTGAGTTGGGCTCCAGAGTTCATCTTCCTTTGTTTCCAGAGCGTGGATTATTTAACGTGATCAGCTGCTCCCACTTTCTGACACAATGTCTGACATGCTTTCCCCATCATAATGAACTGTATGTCCTAGAACTATAAGGCAAAATAAGCCCTTCCTCTCTCAGAAAATGAAAAAAAAAAAAAAAGAAAAAGAAAAAAAAAGAAAAAGTAACTAAGGAAGCGGCTTCAAACCTTAGCACTGTCCACTTCACATCAAGAGTCAATGGTCGACTCCCTTATTCGGCATAAACCACCAACAAATACAGAAAACCAAGAGTGTTCCTCTGACTTTTATGAGTGAACAAGACACAGTATGATAGACTTGGGGTAAGATGCTGAAGATAACTTGGGGAGAGACAAAGGCTGAGGGGCAGCAACAGGAAGGAGGTGGCTATTACTCACATGGTGAACTAACAGCTGCAAGCATGTGCAGGCGGCTAAGGCGCAGCCAGTTCTTTCGTGTTTTGGATTGACCTGTTTTGAAGCCTGTTGTATATACTGAGTTGGGATCACTACTGTCTGTTGAACTCTTTAAAGTAAAAATAGTTCTACAGTAGTTATGGGGATGGGTTTCTTCAAAGGCTGCTCTTAAGGCCTTTAGCCATTTCTTTTGGCTTCAGCCCCTACCAAAGAGATTTTCACTTCACCCATATGATAATATCACTGTGAGAGTTACTGGTGTCCTTTTAACTCTGACTGTCCTCATTTCAATGATCACACTTTGGTCTAGATAACTGCAAGGCAGAGGCAGTTAAAAGGAAGTCCTTGGAAACTTGGAAACACCCTCAGACTATCAGCCTGGATCCTGTAACCCACAGGATCTGTGGATACGTGGCCCACAGCCTCCACTGTATTCTATCTGGTCATGATGAATGTGGCACATGTGATTAATTCAACCTCGGAGCCCTCCCCAGACCTGCTGTGTGGCTCTTCTAGAAGCTTCTATTATTAAAGGAATAAAAGGAAAAGAATGAAAAGAAGAAGGGGTCAGAACAGAAGAGGAAGGTGGTGGAGCCCTTCTGGGTGGCCACCTCTAAAGTGGAATTCTATACTTGCTTATATAAATAGCACACTACGTTGGCCAAATTCTCAAATTATTTGTGCACTTAAAAATATCTTTATATCCAAGTGTGGATGAAGCACAGATGGGGACATTCATTTTATAACAAAATGAGAAAATCAACACTAAAGCAGACATTTCTGTTAATCCATAAAAACATATTTACTTTAATTGATACCAAATAGCATAGATACTTCCAAACCAAGAAGCATTAAAACAGCAAACACGCTCTGTGCAGCTAAGTGTCTGGCAAGCAGAATGTAGACGAGCGAGCTCACACTAGGCAGACAGCTCGTTCCCAATCATCATCTTGTCGGTTAAAACACAACTCCTCACTGCCAACACACGAGGACTGAACTTCAATGTCTTCTAGTATATTCCATCAGGATGGCATTCATTATTCAAGAACAAAGTACTTCCATGCGAAATGCTAATAAATCAGATTAAAAATGAAATAAAAAGCCACTCAATTCAGGAGAAACTACCACACTGTGGACCCCTTAACCACAATGACCATGCCACATTCGCCTCTGATAGTGATCCCACCTGGGGAAATTCCATAAAAGTTTCCCCAAGGAGGAAACAAACAAACAAACAAACAAAACCTCTGTGAAAGCCTTTGCTGACTCCCTCCTGCCCTACAGATGGCTTGTCTGCCCCCAGGTTCTCTTTATGATCCCAAGCACCCTCTAGCTTTCAGGATCAGAGCAGGCCAGTTGTGCGATACCCAGTCCAAGTTTTTTACCATGTAAAAGCAAAAGTTTCTCAGAGCTAATTAGAGCCACTGATGCTTACCAGGGTGGGAGCTAGCATAATACAATGCCTGGTGCATAGAAGACATCAGTAATTGTTTGCTGGATAAACAGATGGCCTAGCATGGACTCAAAATGCTGCTGAGTTTCCAGTGCAGACCTTCTATAGTATGATGGAAGGCACCAGCCAGTTTTGCAGTGATGAACCAGAAGGAATTCAACCCGCCGGGGTCCACTTTCATTATCTTTGTTGCAAATAGAAGCCTGGTGAGAACGCTATAAGCCCACATCAGACTTCCACCACGGTGCCATCTCCTTACCTCTACCAATCACACTTGGAGCCAGCACCCTCTGGATGCCTGAAATACTCCATAACTTCCAGATGCCCAGAGCAATGCTAAGCACTAGAAGGGTATCAGTGAGATTCAAATTTCCAATCTTAAACCTCTGGAATGGGATGAAGTGCAAGCTGCGGAGAATGACAGTTTCCAAAATGTTTCAGATTTTTCCTACTAGTAAAAGTGTGCAGCTATCCTGTTTGGTCAAGAAAGCCATGCATGGTCCACTATTAACAATAGTAGTGAATCAACTGTCGACCTAAACATAGGATGGATTCTTGTACTGCTAAAAGAGGCTCACTCCTTCAGTTGCCGGCTGATTGTACTGTTAGGAGGAGGACCTGCGTCTAACTGAGAAGACCCAGAGCCACAGACTAGTTTCCCTGGCCCTGTGGAAAGTCAAGAGCTCTGTACATGCACCCTCTCCAACGTTCCCATCTTGCCATTCTCCTGACCCCTTCTGCTTTGTCACTGTCACCTTCTTGCTACCCAGTCCCAGACATGCATTGTCTTTGCTACTACACCAAGTAATCTCAGAAGCTATTTACAAGAAAGAGCTGGTCCTGAACTTGGTGTTGTAGCCCATGCTTGTAAACTCAGCAACGGAGAAGGCAAGGATAGCCTAGACTGCACAGTAAGACCCGGTTCAGAAAACAGAAAGGGCTGAGGAAATGGTTCAGCTCGGAAGTGCCCTGGGCAGTGTCCTTGCTTTCCTGACAGGCACGGACACGGTGATTAAAGAGGTCCCCCAGCCCACTGTCTATAATTTATATATCTTACATTTGTCACTGTGACAAGGCAAATTCCTTTCCTGAAAGTCTGGTGGTGATTTGCAGATGAATACCAACAATTAACACACACACACACACACACAATCACTGAGAGAGAGAAAAAGAGACAGACACACACAGAAAAATATAAGTACATTTTTGAGTTAATACAAATTTCATTATTTTCTTTTTTCTGGGCTAGATTAGTAATAGCAAGAATTAAAGTACTTTTTAAAAAACAGGCTCTCAGGCCAGGAGTGGTAGCTCACGCCTTTAATCCCAGCACTTGGGAGGCAGAGGCAGGCAAATTTCCCAGCCTGGTCTACAGAGTGAGTTCCAGGACAGCCAGGGATACACAGAGAAACCCTGTTTCGAAAAACAAAACAAAACAAAAACAACAACAAAAAAACCCAGGCTCTCATTATGTAGCCCCGATTGTCCTTGAATTCACTATGTAGACAAGGCTAGTCTCAAATTCACACAGAGTTACCTCTGCCTCCCCGTACTGGGATTAAGCTGTGTGCCACCTTTAACCTGGTAAGGATTAAAGTTTCTAGAAAAATGTATGAGAGAAACGCTTAAAAGTTTTTTATACTAACATTTTTGGTAAATCAGACAAAATTATTTTATATTACTGATTTTAAAAGGTACAGCCTGGTAAAAGTAGATTTTATAGGACAATTCTTTGTGAGACATACTATTTGTTTCTGGGTGGTAGGTAGATCCTCTCTGCTCAACAAAGAGGGACTGCTGTGAGTCTCCCTTCTGTGGAGTGTTCACTAATGGGTCTCGGTATCACTTATTGACCATGGGTGAGAAAAACACGGGAGCAAAAGAGAGAGAGGAAGGGATGATGGGAAGGAGAGGGAAAGCTCTCCCCCATGTTCCTCTTGTCCTGGTCAGACATCTTATAAGTTCCTATAAATGGACAGCAACTGCATGGCTCTATTCAAGTTGGGATAAGGACTTTTCTCTGAATTGTCCTATGACTGAGTTACTTGATTAAATGTCTCCAGGGTTTGGAGACTTAGGTAGGGCCAGTGTATAGCAAGTTAGCAAATGCAGACACAGTGAGAGGTAGGCCATTTCCTGAACTGCTGCCATGGTCACTGTGTGCTACACATCTTGCACACTTACTTTAAAAGGCAGTGGCTTTAGTGTTTTGTCTTATTGTAAGGAAAAAGGAAGGTTCTTATTAACCCAAAGACCCAATTATTCTCAGCTTAAACAAATACCAAAGGTTTCCAAGTTGTCAATCTTTCCTTCTGATGTGGTATGCGTGCATGTTCATGTCTCTCTCTCTCTCTCTCTCTCTGTGTGTGTGTGTGTGTGTGTGTGTGTGTGTGTGTGTGTGTGTGTAAGAAAAAATCATTCTGTAATTTCACACTTTTCCTATTAGAAAGATTCTGGAAAAGTTTAACACTAATTTTCATATTTGGAAAAATCCTACCAAAAGTATTTAAACCCAAGAATGCACACACTGTGCTTCACTCTTTCTTCTTTATTCCATTCCCTCTGGTGAGCTCTAGAGAGTACCACATCCTAGGCAACTGCCCTAGGAGGCAAAAGAGGGATGAGGCATGGCCTTCTGCAAACATGCACTCTGAGGCCCTGAGAAAGGAAAGATGCCCTCAGACTTTCTTTCATGCTCCTTCGCCTGTGCTCCACTTTAGAGATCTATTCCTCAACAATGAAATGGGCTCACTCTGACTCCCCTAATCCACAAACAATGACATAGTCTACGTGGAATTCTGTAGCTGTACATGGAAAACTTCAGCACTATGATAGGTCTTTACAATTTATAACTGGAACATCCTGTGGTATGTGAAATATATGTATGTGCACGTGTATACATATGATAGTGACAGGCATGGAAAGGCAGTTCAGTGGAGAAATAATAAGCTTTACAAGGCATGGTACTGATATGACTGTAAATGTGTAAGCAAAAGGAAATATATCTTAATTGCCACCTTGCATGAAAATTAACTGAATAAGTCCATACACTTGAGTGCAAGGGTTAAAGACAAAATTTAAAGGAGAAACTACAAGAGAAAGTTTTGGGGGCTTTAGGTTAGGCAAAGATATTACATATATGGCACCAAATTCATATTGTACCTAAAAATGAATTGTGTTATCATTGAAGTTTAAAACTTTCAATTGGTTAAGAGTTGAAAGAACACAATGAAAAGTACAATCTGCAAGAAGATATTTGGAAAACAATGTCAGATAAAATATTGGTGTCCACAAACTAGAAATAATTCTCAAAACAAATTACAAACAACTCTCAAGCCTCAGAAGAGAAGAACCAATAAAGAAAATGAGATAAGACTTGAGCTCGTGTGCCAGTGTGAATAAATCCATGAAAAGAGACTCAACGTCACCAGTCACTGTGGAGCTACAAACTGAGACCATAATGAGATACTATTATATACCTATGAAGATGCTAAAGAATAAAACAAAACTAAACAACAACAACAAAACCCCTGGCAATGCTAAATGCTGGTAAGATATTCAGACATTTGAGGTTTCCAGTAAGTATCTGCCAAGCTTAAAGGAATGCTCTTCTGTGACCAGTGTGGTTAACGGCACAGTTTACACAAGAATCCTTATGTGTAGATTAAAAAAGTTTACGAGGGACCACATTTTAGAAGTTAATGAATGAAAAAAAAAGTTAATTTTATTTCAAAGCAAATCAAATGTGGGATTCTAGCAGTAAAGAAGACTTAATGCATTAAAATATCTTACTAGGGCTGGTGAGATGGCTCAGTGGGTAAGAGCACCCGACTGCTCTTCCGAAGGTCCAGAGTTCGGATCCCAGCAACCACATGGTGGCTCACAACCATCCGTAACGAGATCTGGCGCCCTCTTCTGGAGTGTCTGAAGACAGCTACAGTGTACTTACATATAATAAATAAATCTTTAAAAAAAAATATCTTACTAATCATTAAAAGTTTACTATGAAGAATGTAATTTAAATTGACATCATAAGTCTTAACAATGTGTTGAAAGATTGGAAAGAGAAAATATAAATGAATATTCTATATGAAAAATGCAATTGAAATTTGCCAATGAAAATTGGCAATGAAAAATGCAAACCCATGTGAGATACACCTGTGGGCATGGTTCACACGAAGGCTCAGCCTCCAGGGGCCTCCAAGCCTTACATCTCAGACTTAAGGCTGTCTCTTCACAGAAAAGTGTCTAATCAGTGTAAAGCCATACTTAATCCACTGTAGGCCGAAGAATGCATCCCATCCAAGCTGGGCCACGGGGAAAGGTCTGTGATAAACAAGACAGCAATCCAGGCAGAGAATGTCACAGTCCAAGCAAGCCCTGGGAAATATAGATTGTGGATATTTTCTTGGAACATTACACCTAACTGTAAGCCAGAATACTGAAATTTTATGAAGATTGCATTCAGTGAAAATAAAATGGTTTTTGCCATGGATTTTTGAGAGAGTGCTGGCCAACATCAGGCTGTAAATGTAATGCTTTTTGAAAATTAATTGGAAACATAAATTGCCTCTAGAAGAGCTGCGTGTTTCCCAGAATTTTTCTTAATAAGAACAATATGTGGAGGAGATACTTCTGAAAAAAAAATGAACACAAGTCTAGAAAAGTGGTGTTTTCTGAGTGGTATTTACTACATTATTTACTGGCACCCACTGGAATCTGGCTCTGGGCCATAGGCAAATCCTTGCATGAATCTGAAGAGGACTGCACAGGACTGCAGCCGTCTCATCATGGCTCAGCCTCAACTGTAAAGGCAACTGTGATTTCTCAGATCCTTTTCTGATTGATAATTGGGCTCCTGTATTTTACTTTACTGATGCTCAAATGTTCACAGCAGGGCTCATTTTCAATCACTCTCACTGCAGTAGTCTGGTTTTGATGAAAAATAGATTTGCAAGGAGACTTGCATAGCAGTCAAGCCTCTGTCTGAAGTCTGTGAGCCTTCCCATTAGGAATTCACTATATGCACAACAAGTTGGGGAAGGCACAGAAACACACACACACACACAGTACATGTGACAGGTGTAAGGGTCACATACTCTTGTATTGGGTGAGGCGAAGAACAAGATAATAAAAATACCTCACCCATGCCTGGGCACACACACACACACCCATCCTCCCCATATCCCCCATACACATATATCATTTTAATGCCAAGAAAAATACTTCTATAGATTCTCGATGTACTTTGAATAAAATTCAACTTTTTCCCCTCTATATCTCAACCTCATAAGAAGGGGTTCATTCAAACTAACTTAATTTCCTATACTGCAATAAAGTGAAAAATGAAATAAAATGATCTGTGACTGTATGGTTTCATCATGACAGCTAGTTAGTGCTGGAGAAGTATGTTGCTGTATAATGTAGAAATGTACTGGCTGCTCTGGCTGAGGACTGGATGAAAGTGTCTGTGGGTGCCTAAAGCTTCAGGATGCTACAGCTGTTCTTCAGGTCTCCCATCTTCTGCTTACCTGTGTTATATGGGTCCTATCACCTCCTGTTGTGACAGGTTCATGCCTCATTGCCAGTTGATGTCTTTGTTTAGTCTGAAATCTTAATAATTTTGATAAGAGCTCTACCAGCAATGAAGTGGGAACTGACCTTGAAAACAGTTGAAAGATTATTCTAAAATTGCTGATATAAAATTTTTTGCAACTTAGATAAAAAAAAAATCCTTGCTGAATTAAATAAGTGTGCTGGTTTTAGCTATTTAGTTGCTTCCCTGCTAGGAGAAGTGGGGTACAGAAAACCGTGGGGACCATTCGATCTTCAAATCTGCTACCAGACATATGCTGTGCATATCTTCATAAAGACTTTTATTATGTGGTCCTTAAGCAGCATATCCATGCCAGATGGGTAGACTGGAATATAAAACACTTCTCAGAAGAAGCTATTATTGGGTCAGTAATATGCTAATTAAAAGGGTTTATGCAACCATCTGGGAGACCTCCAATGGCAAAAGCTTATTTCTAGAACTTCACTGCAGCTGCATTCTATATAGCCTCCTGCAGATTTAGGGGTGCCTGGAAAATCACCCCTGTTGGCACTGGGGGAAAGGCCTTGGTGAGTTGACGGGGCTCACAATGTGTTTCAGGTTGACAGGGATTTGCAATTCCTGCATGACTTGGTAGACATAATTTTAATGGTCAAATTTCAGTAACAACTCTCTGCAAATTACATCACCATTTCACTATATTTGTAGACTCACCCCCACAGAGCACAGAAAGATGGCATTTAAATAAGAAGATGAACTATATGGTGTGGTAACTTGTCCACCCAAGTGCCTAGGTTGGGGGCATTGTAAGGATAAGCACTGGGTGGAAACAGGCAACGAATTAACCACATTGTTTGTGCCCTTGTAAGTGGGGGCCAGGGCCAGTCTGACGTTGCTCTCAGGAGATACATAAATGGCTGCTTCAAACACTTACTAAGAGTCACTCTTTATATTTGTCCTCTTTGTTAGGGTAACAATGTGGCACATAAATATTCCCATTTGTTAAGACAAGTAGCGGGAGTAATAGGCTCTGTCACAGGGAAAAAGCCCGTCTCACATACATCCAGGAGTAAAGAGCTAGCTCTTCTCGAGGATCAGAATAAAGCATATTCATGTTCTGCTGGGCAGGCAAAGCCATTCTTGACAGGGAAGCATAGCTGGCGTTCCTTATGTCCTCTGTTTGTTATGGAAGCCCTAATTCCCCAGCCCAAATTTGCAAGTGTATAAAGTCACTGTTCTGGCTTCAAGAATCCAGTGCCACAGACATTCATTTCTATGTAGGTAATGCATGGCTTCTCCTTTAAAAGACCAAATCCCATGTTCTGACAACAAGGGCCTTCCTTTCCTTTGTTCAGCTGAGCTACAGCTAGCCAACGGGAAGAATCTGACTCAGCTCGGTCCAATAAGCCACGCTCTTTAGCTTTCTTGAATCAAAAAGAAAGAGAAATGAATGCTCGCCTTCCCCAAAACTAGAATTTTAAGGCAGGGTCCAATATCTAAATAAATAAAATAACATGTCCAGGAACATATACATGGAAAAGCTCTGGCTTCACATAATGCCCTCTAAGAAGTCCTTCATTTATTAGGACAGCTTCAACTTCATTTTCCCCCAGCCCATTTCTCCCCAGAGGAATGTTACAATTCTATCTTGCGGTTCTTCAACTTAGACATACATATGGTTCCCACCAAACGGGCTAACAGAGACCCTTGATCGCTCTGCAATCCTCCCTTCTCAGAGCAGCCTCTGAGAAGGAATGCACTGACTGTTATCAAATTGAGATCCCTGGCTTACCACAGCTAGAGGGATTGGGCTTTCTCTGGCTTTGGTCATCTGGACCTTGTGAGTTAGAATGGTTGTGGGGCCAGAGGGACTCTTTCTAAAAGAAACTGTCACTTTAGCATTTGTAACCAAGGCAGCATATGTGGCCATCAACAAACACTATGATATCACACATTAGCCAAGTGACTTCTCTTTAAATAAGGGAAGGTGGTTAGGGAACTGTCTCAGTAAGACTTTACTTCAAAACGCCGGCGGAGGCCGTCTTTCAGATGGAACAGAGGAAGGCACCATGAGGAGCCATCAGACGAAGCCCCCATCGGTGAGGAGTGAAGTCAGAGAGATGGCTTCCCGCCAAAAGAACTCAGGAAGCAGATGGCAGCCAAATTAAAGTGTCATGATTAGGCTAGAGATCTCAGGTGGCTGTCAACTAGCAAATATAAATGCGTCAGGGGGACTCAGCGTTGAGAGAAGAACGCAGCCATGCACAACACTAAATGATTGCTGTGGAAATCAATGCCTGTGTAAATAAAAATTAACTCAAACAGAAAGGAAAATAGAATAAGCACCTGGAACAAAATGTCAGCTGATTACAACAGAAGACGGGGACGGGGCAGGCGAGAGATGTCACCGGGCTCAGGGCCTTACTGTGCTGAATACACAAAAAGAACTATTTTCAGTGTTCCTCCATGTTTGAATACCACATACATTACATACATATAAAATATTACAAAAAAGAAAAAGCTTTCTTAGAACACATACCAGATTTTTCAGTGGAACTGGGAGTAAAACAGAGATATTTGAGTCTTTCTACATTTATGCTTTATAAAACTTTAAAAATTCTTTTTTAAAACTTTAGAAATATTTCAAAATGATTAAACATTTGCAAAGACCAGAATGTCTCTTATTCGTGGACACTGACATACTGATTACACATACTGTGTTTGATAAGCAAAATGTGTCACAATTAATTACAGAAGGTTGGCAGCTCTGCCTTTCATTGTCCAAACTCCTTTGAGAAAGGACTTGTCTTGTGTTGGCATGAAGCACAGTCAGTGGACAGCCCCCCGTGGCCAAGCCACTGTACCAAGCTCAGTCCCTCAGGAGTGCCAGCCAGTGACCGAAGATGGGTGTGTGCTGGTCTTGTCTACTTCCTCTAACCCACGGTCCTTGGGTTGCTCATGCCTTGCTTACACTTTACCCGCGTGGAACTTCTCCCTCCTTCCAGTTCTGGTTTTGCTCTTTTGTCCCAAGTGTCAAACTGACATTGTAGAGGGGTCTCTGCTCTCTCCCTCTTTACCACCAAGGCCCTAATGAAGCTCTTGGCCTTCCAGTTCTGTCCTAGTTCTGCTCCCTGGGGACCAAGGCAAAACAAACGGAGGTCTCTGGGGGTCTACAGGTGCCACGGCACTCTCCTTCTGTGGCCTCTACTCTCCACCCTCACCCTGGAATCCTTTGTCAAACCTGAATATTCTTTTGTTTGTTCCTATGATTCTGCCCTGGCGTTATTGGTTATGTAGGAAGCAAGCACATGATCCCAGATACCCCAATCACTGTAATCTCTAATAAATTCCCCTCCTCCTTCATGCTCTGTTTACTGGATCACAGACCACCATGACAGGTGAGTGCAGGCAGTGTATAGATGTGGAGATCAGAGGACATCTTGCAGGAGTTGGTTTGCTCTTTCCACATAAGTCCTATGAACTGAGTTTGTCAGGCTCCGTAACACTGAATCGTCTTACCAGTCCTGTAGGTACCTTCTCTTAGTACTAGAAATCTAAGTACTTAGAAAGCAGGTGTCTCACAGTATACTGTGCTGGTTTTATGGAGATCCCTTTAGAGGAATCACCATATTTCACTGGGTTTTTATTATAAAATGGTAAGTTTATACCTTTAAAAGTTTGATCCCAAAAATGTAAACAGTGTGAGATTGGGTGTGAAGCACTAAACCAAGGCTGGACGACCTGGCTTTGATTCCCAGCTTTGCTACTGACAGGTTACATGCTGCTGGGCAAGCCACCTTCCTTCTCTGGGCCTTGATTTTTGTGGTTTAAAATGTGAAGATTTTAAATAAGCTTACTTATCATGGTTTATTCTAAGTGTGGTACTGGCTGGTACAGAGAGGTAAAGGTGGGCTTTGAAATAGGCGTAGAGATGCCAGGAGGGGGAAAGGTACTGGTGATCTTAAGTTGACAGGAGGCAATCTGGAAAAAAACTTGGGCAGGTGAAGGAAGGAGCCATATTTTTCACTCACTGTTGTCTTAGCTCCTGCTCTTGGCTTGAGCCAAAACCAACTCACCACCACCACCACCACCTCCTTCATCACCATCTCCGCCATCATTTCCTCCTCCACCACCACTTCCACCACCACCACCACCTCCTCTTCCTCTAGCACCACCTGTTGCAGAGAGATCAGCAAGCTGAGAGACTGTGGGACACAGCATGTCTGGCTGATCTGAGGAGCTTTAGAGGTGGCGTGGTTTACATGGGACAAGAGAGATGGAAGTGAGGTCACTAAGGTTTGAGATATCCAGCAGCCACCCCCCACCCCAGAGGCCACTGCAGATACTTTAGCTTTTTGCTTAAATATGGGGGGAGCTCCTGAAGGGGTGTTTGAGAAATGGTCTGATGATGTTTTGAAGGGACAATTTGATTGTGTGATACCAATAGGTTACAGAAGAGCAAGGGAAGGAACATGGAGAGTACTTAGACCTCTTGGGGTGATAGGTGTGCAGACATCAGCCCAGCACTGAGCCCTCCGTGTCCTTCCCAGATGCGCTTCTTTAGTTACTCTGTCTGTCTTCAAACTGCTACCCCATGACCAGAAACCTTTCACAACTGAACCATCAACTGTCCTGCAGCACCTCAAAGAAGCTGTTCCCTCCCTTCTGACCACCCTAGTGACTGTCATCATAACATCCTGAGACATGCTGGTGCTCTCCTAACAGGGGTCCTTGTGTCCAATGTCCCCTAGCCCAGTGATTTTGCCAAGACCCAAGCTTGTTAGTCCACAGCTCCTCCTCCTCCTCTTCTAGGTGGATGTTAACTTGTAGCTTCCAATGTGTTTGTTACAATCCAAATAAGCACAGAGGTTAGGTATTTACTAAGGGATGAAATAGAAGAGGCTCTCTGAAGGAAGGGAAATAGAATATTTTGTTATGAAGAGACAGAGAGTAGACTGGAGTGAAGATTAAATAAGGAGGATCATCTGGTGTGATGTTATGAGGTACTTCATTCTTGTGTTTTCTTTCGCTCATTCAATTTCTTTCTTTAGGCTTTTCATTTTTTAATTATTATTCAGTTAATGTGAGTTCTTTTAGACATTCATTTACTCAGCAAATATTTGTTTGTTTGTTTGTTTATTCCAGAGTTTACTGTGGACAGAAAGCACAACTTCAAAGCTACTCAGACATGTGTACACCAATGTTCTTTGTGAAAACAATTGTATAATGGAGAGAAGTCATTGTTTGTCTTTCGGAGGCTGTGTTTACTATTGTTTCCATGAACACTTCTGAAATAAGAGCATAGTTCATCAAAGTCCTTCTGAGCCCTGAGAAGAATCAAGACTTTCCAGAGGTGACAATTAGACCAGGAGCTTTATTCATAATGCAAATGCCCTGCCACTGAGTGACATGACCAGCCCTGAGAAGCAAACCATGGAGGTGACATTTTATCTCCACTGATAATGCAGGAGAAATGAGGTGCTGATTAAATGCTTTCAGAGTGATGTAAGAGGAAGGCAGAGGCTTAGAGTCCTATTAACTGTAAATGAAGTGGCAGCCCAACTTTACCAGCAACAGTCTGGGTAAAACACTGCTGTGATTAACTGAATCGAGGTAGATAGTAGAGAGGCCATGAGGAACACTTCAAGATGACGAAGAACTCAGAACTGCATTTATTTATTTTATTCTGCTTCAACAGCATAGATAGCATTTCTGTCTGGAACTGAAGGGACACCAGCCCATTGGAGCCTGAGAGCTTTGCACACAGTGGCGGGAGGGAGGCCACAGGGAAAGAAGAGAACTCAGGAAAGAGCCGAGTGGCCTCACTTGCATCTGCTCTCCATCTTGAACTTGGAGTTTTATAAAACAGGGACAAATGTGTCATGGCTGAGATGACAAACCACAATAGTTTTGTACCCTAGCTATTATTTCTGTGGCCCAGAAGACCCTGGGTCATCTGATTTTGTCCTTCCTTCTTTCTGGGCTTTACCCATGGTTAAATTGAGTTGAGAAGTCCCCTCTTCTGACTTAATAGTGTCACTAGGGCACCAGGGAACTGTGACCCTTGCCCCCTGGTCTTAGTTAGGGCTTCCATTACTATGAAGAGACACCATGACCAAGGCAACTTTTATAAAGGACACAAGACTTAGCACCTTGCATGGTGTCCGTAAGATAGTGAGTACTTGATATACCTGCTGTGATTGAAACATCCACAGTAAAGTATATAACAGTATATAACAAGAGGACATTTTAATGCATGTCTACCATAAAGAAACTGACACCTCTTAGGGTCTAAGAAGCCAAGCAGAGGGAAGTAAGACATCACAACAGATTTCTTAGGCTGCTAGACAGAGAGCTCAGCAGCTAAGAGCACTTCCCAGCTCCCGCATGGTGGCTCACAACAGTCTCTTACTCTTGGTCCAGGGTATATGATGCTCTCTTCTGACCTCTGCAAGCACTGCATACATGTGAGCCACACATCACATACAGTCATGCAGACAAAACACTCATACACATAAATAAATCTAAACAAAGAAAAGTTATTTTAAAAAGTTCTGTTTTAAGGTTACACTATAAAGAAACAAACGTTTAACAGGTTACGACGAAAAACCCAACAGTGCCCATCATTAGAGTGTCCTCACTTGCAGATGTCAGGCATGATCTGGGAGTCATGGCAGAAGCAACAATAAGTCAGCCACAGTACGTGGCATTCATTCCATACTTCCTACTTAAGCGGCAGTTGGAGCCATCAGCCGACTTCATCCTCACAGGTACTCACTGAGGGCTGCCATTATTCTTTTTTTAATATACAGGAACACTGATGCTCCAAGGGGTACCATGATAGAGGGTTCACCCACAACCTGGGCCTGTGAGACTCTTGAGCCTGAGGCAGTGGGATCATGGCCAGCTACAGTCTCTTCAGATTCGAACCCAAGCCTATGAGACACCAGGGCCTGAGTCAGGGAGACAGTGACCAGCCACAGTCCCAGGAAAGGTCCTTGGAAACTCATAACACTGTGGGAGGATGTCAGAAAAGCACTCTGGGCTTGCCTCTCTGTGCCTACCTTCTGCATTTCAGCTCCAGGCTGCTTGGGAGGTGTTCCTGAGAAAGAGGAGTTGTGAGCCCCGGGGGTTTGGAAAGCAGTCCCAACCAGGCCTGTTTCATGGCACATGTGGTGCAGGGGTGGCTGTGTTGATTTCCTGTAAGGTATTCATCCCAGTACCCACTAAAATGAACAGAACTACCCTGAACCCACAGACTAACAGATCTTTAAAAAAAAATTGCTGAAACAGCTACCAATGCCTGGAGGGGCTAAAGAGAGGAAGGGAGAAAGGGAAGAAGGGAGGAAGGGAGGGAATAAGGGGGCAATGGAGAGAGAGGGGGGAGGGAAAGAGTGAACTCCAGATCCAACCAGTCTTTTGAAAGACCTGCAGCCACCCACAATAAACAGTTTCTACTAGTAAACGCCCTGTACATCATATGTCTTTTGGCTTATTTTGGGCAAATCTTGGACACAGTATATTTAGTGGCTTCCTAAGGCTTTGGCATTTGATTGTATGCCCATTTGCTTGGCCTGGCCTCTCCTGGCTTCAGCAAGTCACCACTCTGCCCACAGCAGACCACCCTCAGCAGAACCACCAGCCCTAGTGCTTCCTTCATGTGGCTCCCCAACCCCTGCACTTTCCTGGGAAGGAGGAGCACTGCAGCACCCCAAAGAACATATGCATCCCTGGCAGGAGAGCCAAAGCACGTGGCCAGGCTTTTCTATGCCATTCTGCGAGGATCCTTCCAAAGCTAACATTTTCAGGGTGTCCTGCTGCTCTGTAATGTACGTAATTTTTTTCCAGGTCATAAGGAAAGGCAAACAGATAATTTTTTTTTTACATTGACAGGCCTAAAAACTAACAATGAATTGCCTGTACTATATATACAATAGGCCCTTGTATTTTTACAGCTAAACTGCATTAAAATACAGCCAGTGGACCTAAACTAAACCAATTTAATGACCTCAGGTGAAGACCCCAGGGATGTCCTTTCTTAAAGCAAATCCCTACCCTTCCATCTCGGCCACAATTTAGCACTGGCCCTACCAATATCTCTGCAGTGTTAATGCAATGTATGTGCCTTTTCTTCTTAAAGAAAGGATAGCTCCTGCACTTATAGTACATTTTGCACAGAAATGTTAATTCTGTTTTACCTACTATAAATGGGCTGACATTTGCATGCTTCTAAGTGTTATGCAATTAGACAGCAGAATGTAGCATGCTGGGCAATTTTTTATAGGTAGCATGAACTACCATGTCAGAACTTTTAAGATGGATTTTCCATCAGACATTGTATACCATTCAGCTTCCTTCATAAAGAAAAGAACCCTTACTAGCTACCAAAACCAGGGGTCCCCCAACTTTTCCTCTATCTCCCATGGCTTTATGGTTTTTATAAACTGTAACACTGTAATGGCATGGGAGGAAAAGGCACCGAGTGGGGAGACTATAAGTGAGGAGCATATGGAAGGAAAGCCAGCGGAGGAAGACACGTTGAGTCAGCTAACCTGCTGTCCCATGGTTGGGTGCTTGCTCAGTACAGCCGGGAACATGATGTGCCTAAGGTTTTAAGGCAGGGACCCTAGAGGCCTTAGTGAGTTCTTCACGAGTGACTGCTATGTGCTGGGTTAGCAGCCAGAAGCTAAGTTACCCACACTACCACTGAGGAGCCACAGGGCAGCAAAGCCAAGCAAGAAGTTGATGTCAGCTTTTCAAAGGGAGATGGCTTACAGGTAGAAAAGCACTCACCACTTACAACATGAATCGTCTCAGAAAGTCAATGGGAGGGCATCGTCCCTTCAGCATATAATTCCCCAGATAAGCAATATGATTACATTAAATCTGGTCATGCAATTGGCAGTTGAAATCATTACCAGTGAAGCTAATTACAAATGAGATTATTTTTAACACTATTTCTTAAATAATAAAGTTGAGAAAAAGGCAATTTATTTCAGTTCTTCATGTTATTACAAATACCATCTGAACTAGAATCCTATTTCATTTATAAATAGCTCTTTACCGGTATATTTACATATAATTGTGGTGGTACAATAAGAGGCAGCAATATATATAGCAAATATATACAGCAAAATTGGCTGTTTCAAAAAAGATGCAAAATTTTAGGTCCAAAGTCCTTAAAGCAGTGTGCTAGTGTAGTCCTGACACATGGTATCATCCCTGAAGGTAAAAACAAAAACAAAAACAAAAAAAACCCACTAGTATCCAGGCACACTTAAGGCACAGCATCCCTGGAGGGAGTAGCAGGCACCAAGGTCATGGAGCTCTCTAGTTAAGTCTTCCACCATTATCAACTTGACTACATCTGGAAGTAAGTAACATCCAAGAGTCTGGGTACACATGTGAGGGATTTCATTCTTAATTAAATCACTTGAGATGGGAAGATAAATCTTTAATGCAGGCCTTTTGAGGTAGGAAGAGCCAACTTTCATCTGGTTCACATTGCTGGCAGCCTATATAAAGGACATGGGAGAAAGAAGCTTGCTCTCTTTTCCTGCTCGTTCTTACGCTCCCTGGCAAGTCCATTCCTTCATTGGTATTAGGGTCTGCTTCTTTGGGACTCTGTCATGTAGTGAAGACCAGCTGAGACACACTGCCTTATGGACTAAAGAACTGGATTCCTGGCCCCTCTGTTGGTAAACAGTCATTGTTGGACTAGATGAACCACACTCCGTGAGTGTGTGTGTGTGTGTGTGTGTGTGTGTGTGTACACATACCACTGTACAACCTCTAGTATAGCCTGGCTTAGTAACTTTGTATTGCAAATGCCTTTAGTTAAAATCTTTCCTTTTTTCACAATCATAGCTGAGAATGTACAGTCTATATGCTGCCTCTTCCATATCAGGCAAATTTTAAAATTAAATTCAGTACAATGTAGCTCATTCAAGACCCTTCACTTTGGCAGAAGGGTGTCTGAATAGACTTCAGGAACTCTCAGAACAGACATTTTGCTCCTGGCAATTTTCAACAATAGGAAATATCTATAAGCTGTAGTAATTAGGTCTAAATTTGCCCTCCATCCCTCCCTTCCTCCTTTCTTTGTCCCTCCCTTCTTTCTTTCCTTTTTGGAGACAGGGCCTCACCTTGTAGATAGGTTGGCCTCAGACTCACAGAAATCCTCCTGATAACTTAGCCTCTTTGATGTTGGTATTATAGGCATGAACCACCAGACAGCTTTTTTTTCACTTTAATAATAATTTTCTCAGTTTCATTGGGGAGAATAGTATCTTGGTACTGAAAGCGTTCTTTTAGGCCCACTGGACCAACTGTCTAACTTGTTTACTAATGGAAACACTAAGGTTTAGAAAAACGATCGCTTCTCCATTAGTCACTTTTCTGTTGCCGTGACAAAATGCAACTTGTAGAAGTGGTGTATTTGGGCTTATGGTTCCAGAGGCTAACAGCAGGCAACCATCACAGCAGGCAAGTGGGGCCACTGGAGCAGAATGGTGAGGGCTCATGTCTTGAGAGAGTGCACTGGGAATGGATGAGGCTTTGAAAGCTCCAAGTCCACCCACAGTGATGCACACTTCCTCCAGCAAGGCCACTCCTACCTCTTTCCAAAGAGCACCAACCCTAGTGAGGCCCCCGTAGCTTAGACTTCCCTGAATGCTGGTGAGTAGAAAAGCCAGCATTTGATCTGTGGCAGCCTCACTCCAGGAACCGTGTGGTCCACTAACTATGTAGTAGACAACCACGACTCAGCCAATGCGATCTGCCTTCAGAATCCCCTCCTCCGCCCCACTAGTCAAAGCAGAAGACACTGAAGTGCAGATGAGAAGAGGAAGCAAACAAATCAGGAGGGCTTGAAGGAGGCCCGGGATGCTGATGGTCTGGGCCTGCCTTTCGTTCCGTTCACACAGTGGGTTCCTTCAGGGCAGAGTTCTGCTTCTGTCCTTGCCTTATCTGTTCATTTGGAAAATACCTCCCTGTGTGTGGAATGCTTCAGGGCTAGGCAATCAGACAGCAGTGTGAAGGACCTTCCCCATGGGAAGTGTGCTGCATTCTCATAAAGGCAATGCGCCTCCTGCTTTCACCATGTGAATACCACTGCTGACACAGTCCTCCTCCAGCTCATAAAGAAACACGCCAGCATGTAAGCTGGTACAACAGCACTGAGAGGGGCTGGCCCGATGTTGTTATATTAGTGACAGCCTTTAGTCCAGAGGGGGAGAAAGCTGCTCCTTTGATGATTTGAAATACACGTCTCACTATCAACACACTTCCTAGATAGGCAGCACTGCAATGGGGTAATACTAGTGACCAGCACAGTCCTCCGGTCCTCCGTGGGATCTCTACATCCTCTCCCAGCAGGCCTCCTGCTCCCTCCCACACAGCAGCGGCCGGGACATTTTCCTCTGCATTTCTTCTAAAACTCGGATCCTCATCCCCAGAGAAGCAAACAAAGGATCGTAGGTGTTGCTGTGTGAGTGTTGTGACAGTTAATCTTCACTGTCTCCTGGATCAGATTTAAAATCACTTAGAAGACACACCATGAAAGTGGCTGGAAGGAGGTTTAACTGGGGAGAAAGGATCTGTCTGGAATGGAGTATCCTCTTGCCACGTGCTGGAGGCCAGTGCCACAGATCCCTTGAAGCTCAGTGTGGGTGCTGGGAACTGAACTCAGTCCTCCAGAAGAGCATCTTCATCTCCCCGAGCCCTTGACCTTTCTTTCTGCTCTTCAGTCATCTTTGCCACAGTGACAAGGAAAGTAAGTAACCTGAGAGCACCATGGCCCACACGCCTACTGCTAAGAACATCATTTCTCAGTAGCTGAAGAACCAAAGTAAGTTCTTCTTACTACTGGAAACTTTTAAGGATTTACTCAGATCTACAACTTATTCCATCATGATAGATACATAATATTGGGATATAGCTAAAAGTTCTTAGTGGCAAACAGAAAACTAATATATTTTCACTTCAAGTAAAAGAAAGTCAAATCATACCTGCAATTCAAGTGCATGTAGCTTTCCAGCAGTTTAATATCTTTTGTAATAAAGCTGGTGTTATTACATGGAACTGACAGAATCATAGATACACAGTGATAAGGAAACAGCATAATAATGTAAGATGACTGCCTTACCCAAAACATATCATCCACCTACTAACATATTCTTTACTAATTTGCATTTCCTTATCTGAAAACACAGTCATAAACGAAGCCATTGGTTTCAGGGGCTCGTGGAGCTAACTCATAGAAAGGACTCGGACAAGCACTGGCACACAGGGATACTCAGATGAGCACTGGCACACAGGGGGACTCAGATGAGCACTGGCACACAGAGGGACTCAGATGAGCACTGGCACACAGAAGGACAGAGATGAGCACTGGCACAAAGAAGGACTCAGATGAGTACTGATACAGAGAGAGATTCAGATGAGCACTGGGACACTTAGGGACTCAGATGAGCACTGGTACAAAGGAGGACTCAGATGAGCACTGGCACACAGAAGGACTCAGATGAGCACTGGCACACAGAAGGACTCAGATGAGCACTGGCACACAGAAGGACTCAGATGAGCACTGGCACAAAGAAGGACTCATATGAGCACTGATACAGAGAGAGACTCAGATGAGCACTGGCACACAGAAGAACTCAATCACTCACAATTGACAATAGCAATCATTGCTCTTAGCAAGTTCATTTTAAACACTGCTAATTTCTCAATAGTGCAATTCTAGAGGCTTATTTATAGAAAAACATAATCAGTTTTAGAAAAAACAAAGAAGCCAGTTAGCTTTTTCCAATACCTACAAAAGGATATAAGGACAGCTCTAACTGTTAAAAATGCAGAAAGGACCTCAAGAATGCCAGGGGTACCTTGAAGAGGTGTTCATCTCAGTAGGAAATTGCTAGAAGCATGGCGGGCATTTGCCTAGCAGCGGTCACAGGTCACTACACTGCTCGCCACAGGAAACAGTAAGTGAAGGGTATTTCTACCACATGCAAATTAATTCAAAGTCATAGACTAGGGAAGAGGATGCATATACAAACTGGTATAAACTTGGGGAGACAGCTAGAAAGAAAAGGTACTTCTGTTGTAGGAACACTCAGAACACAAATACTAAGAGAGCTGTCCAACCAGGAGAAAGCGTGGATCTCTACAGCCTTGCTGAGCTGCCACAGCCACCTGTCACTAATAGTCTGCTTCATTGATAGCATTTACTGTTTCTTAAGCTACAGCCATTTTAAAGGACAAATACTGCCCTGTTTTTATATTAACAATATCATACTTCAAAGTATGTCACAGTATCTTTTATGTCAACATTGTTGAACATGCACTACTATTCTATTCCACAAGAGTTTTATATTAAAAATTATAATAACTGCCTTTATATTTGGGTATCTATTTTCACACTATATCAAAGTAAACGCTTGGTTTCTTTTTTAACTTAAAAGTTAAATACACATAATGCTTTCTATTGCCCTCAGACTGACAACTATCATTTATCATTTTCCAACCATTCCCATGCATGCACAGCATGATTCTATATCATGGAGAAATAAATATGATCAATAAGTGAAGTTTAGAAAAGAAAATCAGTAACTCAGTCCCTGACTAGCAGCACCATCTGGTTTCCATCCATTTTCTTGCCACTGGACTCACTGAATGCACAAGAATAAAACTTAAAGGAACATGAGCTCGTGGCAAGACCAGACAGAAAATTCTGGAACTGTGCTTTGATGTAAAATCATTCCCTTAACATCAGGAGATTTAATACTACCATTTCACCATGAAAATAATCACAGATGAGAGCTCTGACCAGGACTAATTGTCTTTGAAGTACTCCAAGTTCAAGCATTCAAAACAGTGCTTGACAAACTCTTTACCTTATCAAAAAGTTACAAAGAAAACAACTGTGGGCAAGACCCAATCCTGTGGGCTGTATATCTAAAGATCAAAGCCGTAACCTTGAGCAAAATTAAAAGGCATATAAGAACATGTCATTAAGACAGGCTAAATTCAAGGGTTTGACCTTTTGTCCTTACTTTACAGTTATCATGGTGATGAAATAACTGTTGAGTGACAGCGTGCATTTAGTAAACACCATCAGAAAACATCCACTGCCTGTGCTCTTCCCTTGTGATTGCTTTATGATACACGCTCAAATTCTGTACCAAAAAGCACAGCTGTAAAAACAAATCTTACAGCCAGTGGGGAAAAACACAGAAAGTAAATATAATTGTTCACAAGAATATTCCCTTCTACCTGGGTGTGTCCCGTGGGGTTTCAGAGATTGCAATTTTAAAAACTGAAGGTTAACGGTGATGACTTAGAGTGCTCATCCAAGCATCAGTATCAGGTAGAGCTATAGAACACGCTGCTCCTTCTGTTGGGAAAAGCTTTTGCTCTTCCTAGTCCATGCCAAACTATCCTTCAGGGCCTAATTCAAGTGTCATTTTCCTGGGAAATCTCTCACTATTGTTTGTGTATGTTTCTCACATAGCACTTGTCACAGCTGCAATTTTATATTATTTTGTGTTATTTGATCAGTTCTCTCCCATTAGACTGTAAGTCTCTGAGGACTCAAGGGTGTCTGTTCCTGTCATTATAGTTGCTGATCTGAGAGCAAAGCTAGGCAAACATCTAACTTGTGTCTAGGGAAAAGAGAGAAGAGAAAATAAGTAAGACTGAGTAATGATAGTTAACTAGTTAACTGGTTACTGGCCACTACTAGACAATAATAATGGTTAGAATTCTACCTTAGGCGAAGCACATTGAGGTGGGATACCATCCATCATCCATTTTACTAAGATCTCAGGCTCCAATCTCCTCCCTGCAGCCTCTTGCTGTGGGGGCCTGGGTAGAGTGTGGCATGGAGTGAGGAATGGAGGCCACGGTCTTGCTGTGTTGGCCTAGAGTCCCTGCACTTACCTCACTTACCTTCCGCATCTGGGACCACACATCTTGCTTAGGGACAGTGTGGCTAGGATTTCTATCAGCTTCCAATAAGGGCCCTCTGTGGGCAGAGGCACAATCAGAAAAGCTCTCATCATGCTACTGAGGCAGCCTTTCAGAACCAGGGTCTGCACTAGCATAGGTACTGAGGCAGAATCTGTCTGGATTATGCTCAGGAGAAGGGTGAGGCTGGTCAAGAGGCCTAGAGGAGCCAGCCTGAAGAGGATCCCTGAATGCCAACAGATTTCATAGTATTCAGTGAGTACTCTTTCTAGATGACAGCCACGGTATCTATCTGCTCACAAGCACTGCTTCTGTGCCTTGTTGAAGTTCAAAAGCTCCACGTTTCTCCCAATACAGAGAAAATAAAACCCTGGCTAAGCTGTGTGCATGCACATAAAGGCCCCCTAGAAACGTTCATATACACCATTTTTAGGTCTGGTCTAGGCATAGAGTAAAGTCAGCTCCTCCAAGAGTAACAGGGCATCCTGTAAAAGGTATAAGGGTAATTCTAGAGGAAAGAGCTCTGAAGTCCATCTCCTTTACTTCCAACCAACTGGAAAATTTTCTAGTTTAGTGAAGCTTTAACACTAGTTATTTTTAAATGATTTCAATTTTCATTTTCTCAAGTAGAAAATATAATAAATACTGATGAAAGAGCAAGGAAAAGATGCTAAATTCACATGTAATCCTTTATTAAAAGTTGACTACAAAAAGTGTGTTGGAGTATACTTTCAATATTTTCCTTTGTGTATGTATATTTCATAAAAAAACCAAATCTGAATATATAGTATATCTACTATTTTGGTTAAACAGTTGGCAAGGGTCCAAATAATGAAATATCCTAGCTAACTCTGCATTTTATTACATATTCTCCACAGCTGCTTACTAGGGTAGAATAATATCCCATTCATGGAAGCTACAATCTATTTAATCAGTATCTCTTTATTTTTGGACAACCAATATTTATTTGTGAAACTTCAAGTTATCTTTTCCCCGATTTTCTTTAATGCATCGTTAAAGAACAGGGTACTTTGTAGGGTGGGAAAATGAAGGCAGCAAAACACTAGATAATTGATTTTAATCTTCACACAGGACCCTAGTGTTGCTGAGGAGGGAGAACAGCTCTGCCTAGGACCCTTATTTAACTGTGGACGGATGTGGACGGTCCAAGGGCAGCAAAGTGATAAATAGGTTTTGGCAGCTCATTCTCCTACCTTGAGTAGTATTACAGTGTATCATTGGAGTGGGTCATTTAGAACAGGAAGCCAGGGACACTATGTGGTGTTCTCCCAGGGTAAATCCACAGATACCTCATAGAAAGCTTTGGCAGGGCTCTCAGCAGGCACAGAGAAGCATAGAAAGTGGCTTTATTTTTAAGACTCAATTTCAGATGAAAGATTCACAGGGAATCCAGCAAAAGGGAATGCCCAGGCTTAGGCTAAAATAGCCAGTTTATTCTGCTTTCACAGAGCACAGAAGGAAGCTTTACTGGTCTGCCCAGCCGTGGTCTGCTGATCTCAGACCTAAGGATAAGTGACACACACATCCTTAGGAACACTGAATCCCCCACTCTGATGGGAAGGACAGTCAGGGACTGGACTGCTAAATCCATATCGATTTATTTACACATTTTACGCAATGCAGCCCACTATAGGTGAAGTAAGGGAGCACACTTCTATCAGTCACATTTCTCAGACACTGCTTTAGAGTCACAGTAAGCCATCAGGAGGCCCAACCTTACCCGCTAAGAGCTGATAGTCACAGACTAGAGCAGGGGCGGGGCTGGAAGCTCTGATTTGCTAATGAATTTTCTGGTAATTTAATTTTTCTCCAAAATGAAAATAGTTCACTGGTAATCATGTTCCACCCCTCCCCCCTCACTCTGCCTCCTAGCAATAAAAATAATGAAACAGAGTACTATAAAAACCCATGGACTATAGAAAAGAAACTCTCAAAAGTTAAAAAAAAATTTATTATTATTCCCACAGTCCAAAGGCAAGTGTTATTAAATAGCTTGATAGGTGATGTATACTGTTAAGAGATTATCTTCTCCCCGGTACATAAATATTTGTAGAAACATTGGGCAACCTTTCAGTTTGACAAATGAATATATATATATATATCTATATATATATATCTATATATATATATATCTTTGTGTTGATTCATATTATTTTTACAACTGGACAATTAAGTATTGTTAATACTTTTAATGTCTTTACATAATTTTACTTTGACATTAAATTAGTAAGACCACTGGAATGATGTGTTTCAATGCTGACACGTGGCTTCTTTTGAAAGAGGGAGACTTTTTAGTAGACATTAATTAAATAGCCTAATCAGTTATAGCTATAAAGTTCAAAATAAGCACAGAGAGTATGCACAATAAAAACAGAAACAAAACCATTAAAACGTCTACAGAACAGTTTGCTTTCTTAGAGCTGGCTTATCAGTTGTTTACTTTCAAACCCAATTAAATTATAATTTTTGACATTTTATGTGTTGCTCAACTTGTGTTACTTAAAATGTGAAAATAAAAAGCCAGATGATTTGTACAAAGCAAAAACATTAACAGCAAAAATTGAATTAAACTAAGAAAGCTGTTTACTAGACTTTGTTAATTAGAAATTAAATTATGAAGAGCAAACGGCAATTAGTTCTCAAAAGGAACCTGGATTAGCATCCAAATGATGAAAGACTGGGGCATAAGCCAGCTTGTGTGAGAGAGAGCCTTTCCCCGTCATAGGAGAGTGGATGGAAAAGAGCCGATTGGTCTCTGATGTGTTAAGAGTCACTAGCAAACAACAGCACCTAATCTGCTCTGGGACTGGCTAGTCATATGTTCACAACACAGATAAGAATGGCTAGAAAGATACGTGTAATCTATAGGTTTCCATAACAACAACAACAAAAAGCTTTGGAGCTTTTGGTGAGATGCTTTTTAAATGTTTATATCTTATATGTCTCTGAGACTCTGATGGCAGCTTCAGATTCTTTCTTTATATGAAACACTTGCCCATATTATTGCAGACAAATTATGATCTCCCCATTAAGCATTCTCCCTTCTTGTTTAATTACTAAATGCTCAGTGAAAAGACTACATATTTTAGTTCTTTTAGCTACATAAGTCATGCAAGCAAACTTTGGTCAATAGAACAAAAAATATAAGTACCATGGTCAACCTCCAGGATTGTTTTAAAATTAAAGTACATGACCTGTAAAAAATAATGTTTCTCTGTGCCATTTTCATACATGTATATAATGCACTTTTATCATATTTTTATCTTCATTGACATCTTATTAACTTAAATCATAAATCTCAGGGGTGAATAAAATTAAAATGGAGTCAGAGGAAGAAGGCCACAGGTGTTCATGGCCAGTGAGGGCTGCCCCAGGGCTGGAGAAGAAAAGCGCCCTTCTTCTGTCACACCCCACCCACCACAGGCCTCCACAGGAAACTCTCCACCGTGTGACCTGGCCTGGTATTCAAAGTTGTAATTAGCATTTGCAAGGCCATCAGTTTCCCTAACTGCTCACAGGAGCCAAGAACAATCCAGTAGGTTGGCTGAAATCCTTGAGTCCCTTATTCCTTTCTTTTTTATTATTATATTCAACACAATATATATATTTTATACCAATCATAAAAATGATGGACATATTATTAAATAAACATAAATAGATAAAGTCTTTTTGTTTGTTTGTTTTGTTTTTAGTAGAGCTTAAAATCTTGGCTCTTACTCTGGAACAAACCCAAAATAAGAACAAATTTTAGACATTGGAGTTCATTGTAATAAGGCTGTACTTCAATGTCCCTCACATCACCAAAGGATTTTACCTCCGGAGTAGCTAAGAGTTGACAGTTCTGCTGCGCAAAGGAAAGAATTGTAGGCACAATTTTTGGATACAGATTTCCTGCTACGGTCAAAGCTTTTTTTTTTTTTTTTCCAAGACAGGGTTTCTCTGTATACCTCTGGCTGTCCTGAAACTCAGTCTGTACACCAGGCTGGCCTCGAACTCAGAAATCTGCCTGCCTCTGCCTCCTGAGCGCTAGGATTAAAGGTGTGCACCACTACTGCCTGGCTGGGTCAAAGCTGTTTGACTTGAGTGATTGTCATCATTCTCAGCCCACCGGGGACAGGTTACATTCATTTAAAGAAATGGTGTGTGTATTAAGATGGTCTATTCATGAAGTCATTCATCAACTGTTTGAATGAACAATGGTTCTGCTTGGAGGGTGGCACAGACATTAGGTGAGGATAAGATTCTGGTTCATTGGCTGTGACAACTTTGAAAAACATTCATCTCAGAAAAGGAGTAACTTACAAAGTCCTCTTCTTCAAAATTGATACAATAATTATAAATATCAAGCAAAGCATTCAGTCTCACTCTTTGTTCTCTTACAAGCCACCTCCCAAATTAATTGTCTACATTTCTTTTGACTGTATAAATAATTTTGAAATATGTAAGCTGCTCTGAAAACCATAGTATAGTGTAAAAACATCAAATAATCCTGCTAATAGAAATGCTGAGATAGGAGGAGCATGATTTCAAGACCATTATGAGGTACACAGCAAGACACTGTCATGTACAAACATGTAAAAAGTGTATATGGATTGTACAATATTGGATCTATTTCTCCAATTACCAAATTAGAGAGACCACTTGATGACAGCCAACAAATTTCTAATTCCTCATATTTTTTAATTTTAATCCATTAGGATATGTTGGTAATATTAATTTTCATATTTAGAGATATTAAGGAAAAGTGATTATTTATGTTATTTTTATTGTTAGAGGTGGAATTATGTTTGGTGGGTTTGTTGAAAGATTACTTTCTTGCTATGCCTGCTGCTGTGTATTGTAGGGGCCTAGATTCCTGCTTTCATAAAGGAGTGAACTGTGTTTTGCCTCTGGTCACAGGCTTCTTGTGCTATCTCTATTTCTCCACCTTAGACATGTCGTCATACTCTCCAGGCCTGGCTGCTGGTCCATGACAAGGATGTGGCAGCCATCATCTATGGAACACACCAAGCAGTGTGTCTGGGTACGAGCAGTGTAGAACTTGTCATCAGCTCCACACAGTTCCAGTTTCATGCAGAAAGCAGGGCTGCCCACCGCCAGTTCCAGTGTGCACTTGAAGACTGACGGGGAAGCTGGATTGTGTTGCTTCTTGGAGTGGAAGCTGATGAGGAAGCCACCGATTAACAGTCAATATGTGTGCCTATCTGCTGTCATCTCATCTCACTGTGCTGTCATGGCCACAGAACTGTCAGCTGCCCCACATCTACCTTACCCTTCCTGAACTCCATCTGGTCCCTTCCTCATCACAATAACCCCTTGTTTACTTTCATGCTTGTTTGTGAATCTATACCTCTTTCACATATGAGATCAACAATATTAGTGTTTCTGGCTTATTTGACTTAAGATGATCTTTAATGGGGCAATATTCTTAAAGATAGGTGGCATGGCCTCCTATTCCTTCCTCTTGTCACCTTTATTGGTGAGGTGCATATTGACAGGAAACTTTACAATATGAGAAAGAAGCCCGATAAAACAAAATGAGAAAGAAGGAGCCTGGGCCCTCAGTAACTAAAGAACTGCCATGCTTGTCAGTTGGATGGCTTCACTCTGGCACCTAAATGCCCAAGGGAGCAATGAAATCAAACTTGTTAAGCTGCAATTATACAGCTGTTCTGTCCTCATAGCTGAACGTAGTACTGACTGATTTAAGTTAGCACTTCATTCACAGACAGAGGTGTCTCTAGATCTCAAATTTGTATGATTGCATTAGAAATATAGACAATATAATAAGTACTTAATGTTTATATACTCCAATTAAATTTTAGGTCTATTAGGTTTTATGGTCTTCACAATCACCTCTATAAAAATATTACTTTTAATTCTATCTGCTTGTTGATTTAACTATAAACAAATAAAATCTTGAAGCTTAAGGTATACCTCATGTCCAAAAGAAAAAAAAATGAGTAAAAAATGAAATTCAAATCTCATGTTCTCCTCACCTCCTGTAATTATAGTACATTCACAAGTGTGCTCTATCTCATGTAAGAACCTGAACTGTGCGCTGAATTAAGTCCTCCCTCCCTTCTGTTGCTCCTGTCAGTTGTTCTGTGTTATCGTAGAAGCAGGAAAGGAACTAAAACAGCAACTAAAAGTCTTTTTCAATCAACAATGAATCCAATTATGAGATCAAACCTTGTAAAGTTATTAAATGCCTGGTGTGTAACAATCCACTTGGGGACCTAGGCTAAAGAAACAATAGTGCGCAAATGTTAATATAGCATAATTTGTAGTAGGGGAGAACAACTAGAAAAACTTGAATGCCATTTCTACAACATTGGGATTTAGGAGAATGAAGGTGTGATGGTGTTTGTATATTCTTGGGCCAGGGAGTAGAACCATTTGGAGGTGTGGCCTTGTTGGAATAGGTGTGACCTGGTTGGAATGGGTGTGTCACTGTGGGTGTGGGCTTAAGATCCTCACCCTAGTTGCCTAGAAGTCAGTCTTCCACTAGCAGCCTTTGGATGAAGACATAGAACTCTCAGCTCTGCCTGTGCCATGCCTGCCTAGATGCTGCCATGCTCCCACCTTGATGATAATGGACTGAACCTCTGAACCTGTAAGCCAGCCCCGATTAAATGTTGTTTCTTATAAGACTTGCCTTGGTCATGGTGTCTGTTCACAGCAGTCAAAGCTTAACTAAGACAGAAGGCTATGTCTGTAACTCTGGCTATGTAACTGTGCTTACCCGGCCCTGCTGTAGCACTAACTTTGGCTATGTAACTGTGCTTACTCAGCCCCGGCTGTAGCAGACCCTCCTTGTGATACGAGATATTCTAGCCCAAGAGGATGGATGCGACATGCCAAGAAAATAGAGCAATAAACATACAAAAAAGATGTCCTTCGAATTGCCTTGAATGAAGTCTCTGTTCTAGCATAAGCCACTGTTAGAAAACTGAAACCTGTATCAATATACAGACAATAGAACCTAGTGCAGTTATTTTTGCCTTGAATTTGTTTTATTGGGTGGGGGAGGTTAGACACAGAAGTACACATATATTAGAACACTATATCCCACAACAAAAAAAAATGTTACCAAAATCAAATAATGTAGCTTCTTGTAAGAATGAACTATAGTTATGTCAATTTGTTAGAGAATGACCTTGATTAGATGCACAGGTATGTGATAAATGAATAACACAAATTCTGAAATGAAAATAAAATAAAATACCAAAATCTATGCATGTCAATATTCAGATGCTAACAGGGAAACGTACACAAGGATATACTGGTCACTGCAGAAAAATTGGACACTTGGGAAATGAGCTCAAGGGGCGATAATTAAATATTATATTTAATGATCTCATAGTAACTTTATAACTGAAAATGTCAGCTATATAAAACTCAAAACCAGTTACATAATTTAAATGTCAAAAGTTAATACTGGGTACGAATCATAATAGTGCTTTAAACCACATAAAGGGAAAACAAACAGTGGGGTGGTAGTGGTGGTGCCCATCTTTGATCTCCACACTCAAGAGGCAGAGGCAGGAGGATCTCTGTGAGTTCAAGGCCAGCCTGATCAACAGAATGAGCTCCAGGATAGGCAGGGTTACACAGAGGTGGACAAAACAAAACCAACCAAAAAAAGAGCTGTTGGTGTCAGGCTTCTGTGGTCGTCTTCCCATCCATTGATTTCTTTAGTTTTTCACTTTAGGGAGAATTTCAAATCTGTCTAAACCTTGAAATAAAAGTATCCCTTTCCTCCTAGAAGACTACAAGCATTTGAAATTACTCATTTTCTTGGATAAAGTCAACCTCCGGGGTCTAAGGAGGTTGGTTGAGACCCTGTAATTTTTGTATTACATGCTTTGTATCCCACAGTAAGGAGTCTTGAATGAGGTTAGCAGATAAGCATCCCAAGTCCCGCTCACCTCAAGAGCTACATATGGACCCTTCTATAAATAAGATCAAGATGCTAAAAAGGTAACCAACATTACTTTTTCTGCCAGAAGATTTGTAGATGTTAAGTGGGCAAAATGACATGTATGTGTAGGGATTGTATACTAAATCACAAGAGAAGCTGCTATCCAGCTAAGGGTGTAGCTTCCTAAAGACAAGACAAGGGAAGCACTGCTCGCCTCAGCCCCAGTTCCCATGCATCACAAGAGAAAGCACCTATCCCAGTTACAGCTTTGTGCTTGGATGTCTGGCTGGCTACGCAATCCTGTTAGTCTTTTCTAAGAAACCTTTTATATACAAAACCTTTAGTTATTTTCTTTTGGCTGAAAAAAAAAAATCCTATCTTATAAAGTAGGTGTTCACTAAATCATGAAGGTTGATGAAAACCATACCCTTGAACAGGAAGTTCAAAAGACAGAATGGCAGGCAAGAGTTGACCCATCTGTATGGAAACAAGTTACCATCCTTCGAGGGCCAAAACCGCTGACAATAACAGACCATTATTTATGAAAAGTCTCTGCACCCTGGCTCTTGTCAGACTCGTTCCCAAGCCACTGCTGGGCTAAGCGGGCGTGCTGATATCTGCCTGGCCTTGTGTCCTCAGAGCTGTCAGGCACAGAGGTGCGAGTGACATGTGAAGAGAAAAAGGTGGTGGGCTAACCAATCGGTGGCAGAAGAAGCAATCTAAAAGGCTGTGAGGAAAAAGGACCTGCCAACACTGAACATTTAAATATGACTCTCCATCAAACTTAATGAACCTTTACATGGTGATGAGCAGGGGAGGAGACTTCTTGGCAGCATTTTCTATACTGGCCCAGAGGAGGTGTCTGGCCACATTTGGATCTATCCACCACTTTCCCCATCTGCCTTCTTTTTCTTTTTCCTTTTCTTTTTCTTTTTCCTTTTCCTCTTTCTCTTCCTCTTCCTCCCCCTCTCTTTCTTTCTCTCTTTCTTTCTTTTTCTCTCTCTTTCAATTTTGGAAAACAAATTATTTCATCATCCAGTAGTTAGTGGTACAGAGCACTGATAATTTAATTTAAGCACCAGAAATCACCCTGTATCCTGATCAAAGTATGTTGAGAAAATTCTAACTATGTCACCTAGCTAGATGGTGCATCATCACTTCATAGCCAGTGGCATCGTCATAGAACTTACTCTGTTTTTTCTTTAAGGAGGACTTTGCTCTTCCAAGAGAGTCAAGCTTTAGAGTATGAATACATACATATATACATATATGCATATATATACATATACATATGAATGCACACATATATGCATACTCTACCTGTGTGTATGGCCATGTTTAATTTTAAAATCTCAGTGTATCAGGAAATATAACAACAAAACAGTAGAAGTTTTCTACATGCAACTGTTTCAGCAGGGGGTCAGCATTCTCCAAATTTTATTAATGATTTTATCAAGTGCTTAAATGTGTTAGACAGCTAATCTCTCTCTTTCAGAGCATAGGTTTTACTTCTCCTATCCATGAGCTTTCTCAACAAATCATGGGAAAGTTCAGCAATACCCTACTTTGAAAGGTGCTCAACTGTCTCCATAGCCTTACAAGCCATTCTATCTTTCCTGGACTCATGGACATTTCTTTCTAAATATGAATGAACAGCTATATAGTCATCTTGGTCAATCCCCCAAATTAAAAACAATGAGATGATAGATTACACAAAGACACAGACGCTGTTGTGCTTAGTTTGCCAGGTTTTACATAAAAAATGTGTATGCCTTTTCTTTGCAATAAATAGTCTTGCTTTTAGTCTAAAATTTTACAAGAGAACTTGGTATGCCATGATTGAGCTTGAGTTTTAGCATATTTAAGAGCATAAGGCCAACACCAGTAGAACTATGTTTGTGCTATGGTTTGGCTATAAAGGATCCTCCAAAAGGTCTCAATTGGTAGGGACTTGGTTGCCAGCTGATGGTCTTGAACTGAATGGCTTTCAAAGGCTCTGAGCTAACAGATGCGTTAGTCCTATGCTACATTCATAATATGGCATTCTTATTGGGAGGTGGTGGAAGGCAGGAGGTGGAGTGTGGTTGGAGGAGTAAGCCTTAGGCTGCATGGCACGCCCTTCCCTGTTTCACAACTGTTATAAGATGCTTAGCCTCTGTCACAGCCCCTGTGACAAAGGATTCACTAAGGTTGGCCTGCAATCTATGAAGATGTGAGTCAAAATGAGCGTATTCCCCACAGTTGTCTATCAGGCACTTCCTCACAGCTTGTACTGATTCTCTAAATTTGTTCCACGGACAATAGGAAACAGCATTGTTATTACGGGGCCAGCTGGGAATGCCATCATTTGCTTTCTGCTGTGACAGGTCACTTGTGACAGGTCACTTGCTGTTTTAGTATCAGGTTACACACCACAATGCCTGAGGCTCAGAAGAAGTAACTACCTGCCTGAGATCAGAAATCAGTAAATAACAGACTGACTTTCAAACAAGGACCATAACTCTCCAAACTGAAAACTCTACTCCATCGAGCTGCTTCTAATCTAAGTTTGTCCTTTTGTTTACTTGTGTTTCTATCCGTGTGTATAACATGCTGTGTGTGTGTTTGTGTGTATCTGTGTGTATGGCGTATGTGAGTGCAGATATGCATGAATAGATGTGAGTCGGGGGTCACAGGGTAGTCCTGGGGATCAAGCCTCTCCTTCTCCCATGGGCCCTGAGGCTGGACTGGCACAGCAAGCCCTTCTACCCACTGACCTCATCTTGATGACCCTCAGTTTGCCACTTTTTGTAGCAAATAATTCAGAAGAAATGCATTCATGATCAGAAATCTAGTTTAGTTCTAAAAGTGGAAAAGGAACCACTGTAATTAATTAATTAATAATTTGGAGCAAAGTCCAATCCTAAGGCTCATTTTGACCAACAACTCATAATTTTTAAAGTTACTAAATTCTTTTTTATTTGGGTGAACAATATTTTCAGTATTGCCATTTGGTGTGTCATATGCTCTTCTAAACAACAGAGAATAAATTAGAGGGGCTATGTTCTATAACAAACCATGAATCATTCCTTTGCTTGCTTATTCTATGCACTGCTTATGTTCTAAGTGGTTCATGTATAAAAAGTCACTTATGAGAATAATGCTAAAATCAGGCTAGGCTCAATGGCTAGCGTCAAATAACAGATGAAGAGCTCAGGCACAGGAAGGCTAACCAACTTGCCCAAGGGCACACACCTAATAAGCAGTGAGATTAGGGTATGAGCCCATGGAATCTGATTTCAGTATCCACAGGGTTATGTACAATGTCACACTCACATTCAAATTAAAGCGCACGTCGTTTACCTGTCAAATGGCTATTACCTGTCTTTTAGTCATACTCACACAATGTATGTCAGTTCTCCAAAGAAAAGGAGTGGTGTGTGTGTGTGTGTGTGTGTGTGTAAGTGTATATAAATATAGTATGTAAATAACTCTTTTAAAAAAGGATCAGGAACTGGAATATCCACCTTAGAGAGCAATGTTGTTCTATTCAGGCCCCTGATGCCTTGGTGGAAGTCTGCCTCTATTGGTAAGGGTAATTATGGTCTTTGTCATGTATCTAACATTGAATCTGAAAACAACCTTATATAACCACATTCAAATAATGTTTAGTCACTTCTCTAGGCATCCTTCATTCAGTCAATTTGACACATGAAATTAATCATCACACTGGGTTAAAGTGGAACAGACACCAAGTAAATTAAGGAAGATCACAACATTCTTTCAGATCTGAAATAGGGTTTCATGGGATGTCCTGCAATGACTCTACATGTCCTATCCTGGGGGAGCGGAGAGACCGGGGCACAGGCAAATGTATCACTAGAGTTTATTGCTCTCTTTGTGGCTGAGAGATTGTCCAATTCATGTGGTCATCCGAGTGCCTTGCAGTGCCTTCATAAAACAGAAACTTAAAGAGAAGCCAGACAGTGTGGTACCTTCTTACATTCCACTTGGAAAGTAGTTGATACAGCATCCATCCTGAATGAACACACTTAGTACTGCACGAACACATCCCTTTGTGCTTATGAAGTGCTGTACTCATTATTTGAAAAGCAGCTTGTTTACAGATACCTCAGTGAGCTATCTTCTTCTGTTTCACAAGAGAAATTAGTATGTGATGAATCTTTCATACACCATCAACATAGTGTTCTGTAATCTTTGTAATGTTTTTAATGATAATAATCCAAATCAGTAATTATCTTCTATGGTTCCTGGAATGGTGATTACTGGGTTCCCCCTGGCTGCCTCTGCTGTGTTTATATTGTGCTTTCCCACTTGGGTTAATCTAAATTCAAATCAGAGGATAGGGGAGAGAATGAAAACTGCTCGCCCTATTATAAATCACTGCTATGCAAACACCCTAGGGAACGTGTGACGGCTGCACGGCCTTTCTATGCTATAAAGAACACATATAGAAAACTGTGTGCCTGAATACACACCTCAACACTGTACATGAGGAAATTCCTCTCTCCACATGGGAACAGTCGGACAGATGGTAAGGATCAGCACACTCTTTAAAGACAGTACAATGAACTCTGCCCTAGGAAGGCCACCATCACACAGACCAGGTGCTCCAAGGAGGAAAACGTTGCTTTCCTCTCAAAAACTGCCTCTTCATATGTGTGCTGAGTTTTCATTACATTTTTAGAATTTTAAGAAGTATAACACGTAGAATAATCTTGCTCAGTCTATATTTGAGGGTAAAACAAATATTTTGAAAATGATTTAGAATATAATCCTAGTTTTTAGCCAAGAACCTAAGACTTTCTAGAGAATGTTTAGGGCAAAACATGATTGGCTATTTTAATATTATTACAATGTTAGTTATGTCAATAAAAATTAAACATTTCTAACAAAAATCAATCAATCAATCTCTCTCTCTCTCTCTCTCTCTCTCTCTCTCTCTCTCTCTCTCTCTCTCTCTGTCTCTCTCTCTCTCCTGGAGAGTTTTTTATGCCACTCAGGCCAGTCTTAAATGCAGGTCATTCATGTGCTGGAACTACAAGTCAGTGCAAACATAGCCAGCAGAAACAGGATTTTGAATGGCCCCTCATTAAGGTTCCTCCATTTTGTCCTGGAATTGCAGCTGAGACACATCAATGGGCCTTTCTCTTTCTGCCTAACAAAATGAAGGAAGGCATCATTAATTAAAATTTTTATGTACAACATATATGCATGGAGGTCAGAGGATCCGCCAGTTCCTTCCTCCAACTCGGGCCCACAGGCTCAAGCACAGATTCCTTTATTTGCTGAGTCATTTCCATGGCCCGAAGGCCATCATTCTTCATTGATAACAGAATGACAGGGAGGGGGTGTGGGAAGCCTTTATGTAACCCCTGAGAACTATTTTTGTGCAATTAGGAGCTATGTCAACAACCAGTTGTAAAGCCTGAAAGCACACACCAGCATGGGATACACGCTGGCAGTGTCACTGAATACAAACAGCCCATCGGGGACTAGAAAATTAATCTGATATGGCTAACTACCCCAAAGAGGTATTTATAACAACATGCACAATATATAACTAATGTGTTTCATCACATCAAGAACCATTCAAACCCAAAGACACTGAGCTTTAAAACAAAACAAACTCCATGTGTGCCCTGGAGTAGCTGAAATACACTTGTGCCGGCCACTTCAGCCTCGGGTATTATCTGGTACACTGTTCCAAGTAATGATCTCTCACAATGGCCTGCCGGTAACGCAGCACCAGCTAAGCCTGTGGTGGAACACATCTGAAGCAGCAGCTCAGCAGGCCTTTCATGTGACACTGCCTGCCTGCAGGATCTCGGTAACTTAGGAATGTGGTATATAACTGTCATATGTAATTCATATTACTAAGCATTTCACCTGTTAATAAGATCTCAGATGAGAATCAGCTCTAGAGAGAACTGCCACAGCTGGATGGCTATCTATAAGTTAATTGGTTGCCATGTTTTCTGGGTTGAACTTTCTTTTTTCTTTGTCTTCCCTTTTCTAAGGGAATATTCCCTTAATGGTGAACATACATTTCCCTGAAGCCCCTCCCTGGATACAGCTGAACTGCAATACTTCCAACATGGTAAAGCCTATCTGTCAGAAAAGCATTACTTTCCATTTTTGTTTTTTTTTTTTAATTTTTTTTCTGTTGGTTATTAGACAAATGTCTAAGCATGCTTTCCTTGGCACTCTGGACCCCCACCCCCCACCCCCAGTTCTCCATCTCCCTCCTCTGTGAATCTGTTCTGTTGTTTTTCTCTTAAATTTTAGTAAAACTGTCCTTAGGCTTTCTTCTGAGTCTGTTTTAAAATTCTTTTATTAATGAGACTAAGAACTTAGAAAAAAAGTTAATTTTGGTTTCACTGGTAATATTGTGGACACATGAATGACAGACAAGAAAGTGAGACAGCCTTAACACTGACATGGAGAAAATTTGAATGATCTGAACAGATGATCAAACTAGCCACCACTTTCTCTTAAGCCAAAGTCTAATAGACTAGGGCCTGGACTCTTCAAGAGAGACTAGGAGGTTTAAAGCCTACAAATACAAAGATGGCTTCATGGAGTTTAAAAAAAAAAGCTGTCTCCATGAACAAAGTGCTAATGAAGTCAGCAGTGTAGTGACATTTTCAGACCTGTGCAGGAGATAGCTACATCAACTGTAAGATTACATGGTTCTTTCTGCAAAGTGCTATAAACATTGTGTTTATGAGAAGGGACTCATATTTATTTCTCTTCCCTACCTTGCATGCAAATGTTTGAATTTCTCCTCCATACATATCCAGTAAAATATTTGTTTAGACAAAGGTTCTACTACATTCTTAGAACTTAGGAAAATTCCTAAGGTGGCCAATCCCTCACCTGCTTTCTTTCACTCTCTTTGCACCAATTTTTTGAAAATTAGCCAGTCTCAAAAGACTGTGAGGTAAGACCCCAGCAGATGTGGGAAAGACCCAGTTACCACCTCCATTAGGATAACAGCCAAGTGCACTTCCTGGACCAGTGTTCACTCTTCCCAGATCTTCAGCATCTTGACTGAATGTCAAGTTTTGCTGTACCCAGATACTCTGATTGAAGTGCTAGTCTCTTTCTTTGCCCTCCTGAACTTAGCACAACTAACCCATTCTCCAACAATCAATCATCAGTGTTCTTGAAGAGGACTTTATCTAAGATTTTCATAACTAGAGAGAAGTCAATGCCTGGATTCAAAACTTGGAAGATTCTGTTATAAGAACCTAATAAACTGAATTTAGTGCTTCTTTCCATTTACAAAAACCCTAGAGTCCTTAAGAAAGACGTTGGGTTTGCTCAGTGCTTTGAGAGTTTAACAAAGCCTGTGTGGCAGTAGCACATCTGCTCACAACATGGGTTCCTTGATATTTTAAGCTCTACTGTTGAGAAGAGAGTCATTTCAAAGTATTTCTGATCTTGCCAATGCATCTGCTTCCCCAGGACCTCTAAAGGAGACACACAGTGAGATTCACATTGTTTCTACAGTGCAGCCCACGGATCAAGGAGAGTTTTTGTCTTTCAAGTCTTATTATTTATAAGACATACTCATTATAGGACTATAGCTACCTTAGGTAATACTTCTTTTGTTGAACTGGGGCAGAGTACATTGAAAATCTCCTAGAAAAGATCCATTATTTTAGACTCCATTAAAAATGCTAGTAATTTATAGGAGGATGTCAAAATATATCATCATTAATAGGTGGCTTGCAGAAGTGGACTCCAAGTGCAGATTTCATGAGGGAACTAAAATACAGATGAGTTGGAAGTAGCAAAAGAATTAACATTAGAATTAGCAGTGGCCTGAAGATGTGTCACATGATCATTAGTAGTGTGCAATTAACTATTCTTTAATTAAGACATAGACATTGGTAAAGAGCTGGTGTTACTCAATACTTCGTAAAAGAAGATATAAAATAAACAGCTTTCATAAGCCTTGGGAAACACACACACACACACCCCTCATATAACTAACTTCTCTGCAATATTCTCATTCATTCTGGAACTAAACCTGTCTCCTAAGTGCTTATGTTTACTTAAAGTTATTTCAAAAGAAAATGTTGAAAGTGAGTTTTGATTATTTCTCATCATTTAGAGTAAAACCAGAGATGAGAAGAATGCTAAAGGATGAACTTTGAAAAACAAAAGTAGATAGAATATCAATTTAAAATTGACAAAATGCTCACTATTCACATTACAGGGGAAATGAAGGGTATGTCCAAGGGACAAGTTGATAAGGACATCAGAGAGCTGTCACCACCATGGATAATTGAACACTGACACTGGCGACGGACGGATGCTGCAGATCTTACGCTGACTCAGAATGCATGATGATTATCATCTCATTTTCAACAGCATGATGGCGTCCATCCAGGTTTATAGGGAGAAGCCTGCCCTGAACCATGGAAGCAAGCCCACCTAGATCCTTTGGCTCAAGCCCTGTCTGGCAAAGCCGCACAGGCAGAGTCTCCACTCACTCACCAGATCTACAACACAGGACCCCTTCCAGTGGGAATAGAAAACAGGGCACAAAAACAAAGAAAAGGATCCTTAAAAGCCTCAAGGGCTTGTGGAATTTGTCTTACATTTTGAATTTATTTAGGCCCTTTTGCTTCTTTCCTTATTCCCACTTCTGCCTTTCGGAATGGAAACATCTATTATATAATCCACCCCGTACCATTCTGGTTTGGAAGCATATAATTTGTTTGGTTTCACAAGTTTACAACTAGAGAGTAGTTGCCTCCAGTATCACCATCTTCTAATTGCTATCCATAACTAAGATTGGTCATATTTAGATGACACTTCAAATTGTAGGCTTCAAACTTGATGCAGAAATTAGTGGTGAACTTGGGGGTCACAGTTAGGATGCAATGAATACTTCTGCATGTAAGAAGGACATAAAATGGGGGAATTTTAGACCAATTTTAAGCCAAAAGGAAATAGAACAACAGGTAAAATTTACAAAATCCTCAGTCTATTCTTGTTCAAAAAACAGAAAATTAGGGCATGAGTGAAGGACAAGTTCGTGAAGATATCATCATTAGTCTATGCGTTTCCCAAATCCATAAACTAAGGCTCTAATCCCAGTGTGATGCGGTAGGTGGTGGGCTTTGGTAGGAAATGGGTTGGACTAATGGTCCACAGGGCTGTGGCATGCCGTATGCTATGTGAGGGCAAGGCAAGAAGAGAAGGTGCCATGGAGTAACTGAAGCAGGCCCTAAGCATGGACTGAATCTGCTAGCTAGCACTTTGAGCTGAGACATCCCAGCCTCCAGAATTGAAACAAAGAGTTCCCATTCATAAGCCTCCCAGCCTACAGCAGTTTGTGTCAGCAATTCGAGAGACTATGATGAAAATGTATAAACATATCTGTCCATACATAAATAATTTTATCGGTGTTTTTTGTTTGAGCTATGAGCATTTTTAATTAACACCCAATACTAGACTTATCAAACATGATTTGCAGTGTTTTTCTGATTCTTTGAATTGTCTTTTTTTGTTTGTGTCCCACACAGCAAAATATGTTACTAGGATGTCAAACTGGTTTTTTTAAACTATAAAATTCTTGAAATTTACTTTTTGATAACAGTGACTAAGCTGAAAATACATTTTATAGTTACTCATTTACAACAGAACTAAAAAGCAGTTTGTAATCCCTATGTTAGCACAGAAATAAAATTCTCTTTTTATTCTAAAAATCTCAAAAGAGATATTTATCAAGTGGGTGGACTGAGGATGTCACAGAAGCTACAAGTTCATTTTCTCATGAGAGATTTGTAATCATAGGTTTGATGTTTTATAATACAACTCCAGCAAAAATTGCTTAGAAAGGATCTGAAGTGATCTGACAAGTTTAAGTCACAGCTGTTTCTAGAGTTCCCATACTTAATTTTCTCTTGAGGTGCTCAAGAGAAAATTTATGGTGGTGGTTTGAATAGGCATTGGCTCCCACAAACTCATGTGTTTGAAGGCTTAGCACATATGGAATGGCACGATTAGGAGGTGTGGACTTACAAGGGTGGCCTTGTTGGAAGAAGTGTGTCACTGTGGGGGAGGGCTTTGAAGTCTCCTGTGCTGAAGCTATGCCCAGTGTGGCACAAAGTCCCCTTTTGCTGACTATACAAGATGTGGAACTCTCAGCTCCTTCTCCAGAACCATGTTTGCCTGGACCCACCAAGATGGTAATGGACTAATTCTCCATGCTGTGATTGGTCTGGTGCTGCTAAATATTCAAATCTAAATTCTGTACCCCAAGATCTAGTTGCCCCAAGATGAGTAAATTCTCACATGCACCAGCTTTTGTTGTACAAACCTTGCTCCCCAAGTTAACTGGTCAATAAAAAGCTAAAGCCTGTGATTAAGCAATACAGAGAAGAAGGCAGGACGTCCTGGTAGGAGGAAAGGAACTCTGGCAAGAACAAAAAGGAAGGCCTTTTGCCTGGAGACATGAGACGAGAAGGAAGTGACTATGGCCTGGAAGGTATAACTAGCCACATGGACCTAGGTTGGTGGGTTAGCTTAGATGAACTAGTTGAGAGTCTGCCCAGCTAAGGCTTAAATTTTGAAATACAAAAAGGTCTCTGTGTGGTTATTTGGGGAACTAGTTGATTAAGGAATAATTTCACTGTATTATCTTCCAGCATTAATTAATATATACAGAATATTAATAATAATCATTTTGTCCCTCAAATTGTAAGCTAGCCCCAATTAAATGTTTTTCTTTATAAGGTTTGCTTTATAAGGTTTTCTTTATAAGGCCATGGTGTCTCTTAACAACAATGAAATCCTAAGACAGGCTAGAAGGGTGGCTCAGTAGTTAAGAGCACTGATTCCTCTTCCAGAGGACCTGGGTTTGATTTCTAGCACCCGCATGGTGGTTCACAACTATCTATAACTTCAGTTCCAGGGGAACTGATGCCCTCTTCTGGCTTGCACAGGCATAAGACACAAACATGATGCCAAGTTATAGATAAATGTAAGCAAAGCATCCATGCACATAAAATAAAATAATTGTTAAAGGATTGTTTTAGAACCTACAGATGAATAAAATACAAGTACTAATCCCCAGAAAATCTTGGCCATCTATAGTTGTAAAGATATTAAACATAGTTCTTCTGTAACATTTTACAACATGCTTAGTCATTAAAATAAAATTAATTTTCAGACATACATGCCAAAATACATGATATATCTGCTTCTTTTAGACAGAACTCCAACAGTAAGCACTTCCCTTTGGTAATAATGCAATAGCTATGCAATTTCTAAGCACCATATAGTTTTGCAATGGAAAACAAACTAGGGAAGCTTTGAAGGCTGGGTGGCAAGTGGGGTTTTACTAGGCCCATGGGAGTGTATGAAACCATCTTCCCCACCATCTGTTGCTTTGTATCTGCAATTCTTCTGGAAGCCAGGCCAGAAGAAAAGGAGAAAAAAATAAAAGGATGACAAGTGAAAATATCTTGGCAAACAAACAAAAAATAAGACATTCAAAACAAACATCTTCCTACAAAGAGTTGAGCTTTCTGTTGGACCAGTCCAGCATGGCTCTGCTGTAACCAGTGCACAGGCTCAGCTCATTGAAAATGCTGTGCTACAGTGGAGGAGAAAGAGTAGCTACGGAGGGAGCCTCATCAGGAGCAACTGGCTTGTTTTCCCTCAGAAGACAGAAGCTCTTTCAGGGCAAAGTGTGTGCTTATCCTGTGTCCGTAGTACCTCAGTGCTGGTGCTGAGCACATAAACCCAGGAAGACGTGAATGGCAAGGAACACAGAGACTGACTGGAGAGCAATGAGTTTGAAGGATAATGTCTAGTGCTTATGACTCACATGAGGAAAGATATGTAACAATGCCACGGCATCTTAGAGAGGACTCAGTAACCACTCATCAGCTTACTCATCAAGTATTTGCCAATCTGCCATGAACACTGTGTTAGACACTAAGATTTGATACACAAAACACAATAAATCCCTGGCCTCATCAAGCTTGCAATCAATACCTCTTACCTTCATCCCAGCCCCCAAATAAGCTTTAAACCCAGTCTCATTCTGGAAAGTCCAGGTAGAGTGTTGTCATGGCCCACAAACTAGTGACCCAAACACAGGCCTGCCCACCCACTAAGCCTCTATTTTTCTTCTGCACATCCCTATCACCATCTCATCATGTTAACATACCTTTATAGTCACTGTATGGACTGTTTAGGTTGGGGCAGTAATTATGCAAATTCATGTTATGGCATCTAGTTCTGCATTATACCATTACAGTCGTTTGCAGTTGATGGGGAAAGTCCTTAGATTTGTGAAGTTTAAGTCCACTGGCTCTTGAGCAACTTTGTTCTTCTGGTAATTGCTGCCTGGGAAGGGAGGGGAATTAGGATGAGCTCAGTTTGAGCACATGCATACTGTGAGCTTTTTTAAGACGGAAGGGAATTTTCCACTTCTGCAGACACAAGAGGGAAATTGTGTGGCATGGACAAAGCCAAGTAGTTATTTTAAAAGATATTCAAATACAAGGAATAAAGAAGACATAAGAATATGTACTGCCTCTAATGATGCTTCCCCTAATTCAGATTCTGGTCAATGCCTTATAAGCCATTTGCACACTCCTCCAGGGTTGACACAAATATTATTGCTAAGTAAATTTAACTATCACTCACTGTTCCATAAAATGACCATTTAGGTTTAACTCTCAAAAGTCAAAAATTTTAATACATAAATCCATTCCTAAGTTGTGCTGTACAAGATTCATAAAAACTGCTTAGGTGACCCCCTATACTCACAGGCTGCAGGATGATTTCCCGAGGAAGAGATGCCATGTGGTACAGGACTATGGAGTCTGGTACCAAACCCAACTTTGCAATGCCTCATCTCTGTCAGGACACCATAGGTCATGTCATTCACCGCTTATAATACAGAGTTTTCCTCTTGCAGTACTTCTTTTAATTTACATTCTGCTGTGATAAGAGACTCTTAAAGATGTAATGATTTAACAAATAATGAAATTCAAGGGGCTAGGGACACAGCTAAGTGCCCAGCAGTTATGAGGCTCTTGATTCAATTCCCAGGAGAGGAAGAAAGGAGAGAAATGAAGACCTGGGGAGAAGGAAGGAAGGAGGAGGGGATGATCTTTTAGAGTCAAGTCAGGCGTCACTGGAGGATCTTAGATTAGTGTGGCAGAAAGCAGACATTGAAATTATCCCAATGAGGCTGGAGAGATGGATCAGCAGTTAAGAGCACTGACTGCTCTTTCAGAGGTCCTGAGTTCAATTCCTAGAAACCACATGGTGGCTCATGACCATCTGTAATGAGATCAGATGCCCTCTTCTGGTGTGTCTGAAGACAGCTACAGTGTACTTACATGTACTTAATTAATTAATTAAAATAAAGAAATTATCACAATGCTACTTATGAAAATAATCACATTGTGTAAGAGCTAAGCTAGAAGTTAGATGATGGGGTTATGAAATTATAACACATTTGTGCTTCAGGTAACCAATATTTGCAGACTGTAATAGGATTTATGCTAGAAAAATAGAGACAGACAAAACTCAGTGTCAGTCTTTGCTGAATTTACATCACAAAATTCTTGAGATGCATGATATAAAAGAGCTTCTGAGTGTTTTGCTTTGTTTTGTTTTGTTTTCCAGTATCATAAAAGGGAAATGCTATTAATCTCACAAGCTGAATTGTAAAATGACACAGCTACTCCAGGAAGCAATCTGGCAATTTCTTTAAAAGTTAGTTATATCTTACCATCCAGCGTTTCCACTTTCATGTATGTATCCTAGAGGACTGAAACTTTACATCCACACAAAAGCTTGTACATAAATGTTCACGGTGGCTTTATGTGTAATGGGCAAGATCCAGAAATAAAACATGCCTCTAATACATGAAAGTTCAATATACTGAGGTGCATATTTACCATGGACTACTACACTGTGGTGAAAAGGATACACACAGGGTACCAAAGAAACTGCAGCTCCATGGAACAACAAGGACTGGTTGGGGGGAAGGGGGGAAGAGAAAGAAAGGAGGGAGAGAAAGAGTAGGGTGGAGAGAGGAGAGGAAGGAGGGATATGTGAGGAAATGTGAATAGGAATGAACATGCCTCTCCTACTTTGATTCCATCTGCTCTCCCAGCCTATTGGATGGTGCTATCCACATTGGAGGCAGGACTTTCTTCCTCATTTGCTTTCCCATATGTCAATCATCTGGAAACTTACAGACAACCAAAGAAAGCCTTACTGATCCCCTAGACATCTCTCAATCCAGTCAAGTTGACAACCAGCACTAAGCAGCATACTCAGCTACAGAACAAGTTTAAGAATAGCCTGTAGTATTGCAGCAAGACCCTTTCTCAAGTACCCACACATACAGAGGTTGGAGATGGGGAGGGAGGGGGAGAATTATAGGTCTTCACCAGCCTTCCAAACTGCCACGCACTCTGGTCGAGTCAGCTTGACAAGCCGAGAGGCTTAGAAGCTACTCACTGAGGCAGAAGAGTTTCACAGAAACTCGCTCCTGGAGTCTGGCGTTCTCTCTAACCCATACATTAATTTTCCATTCCCGAGTTAGTATAGTGTATGGATCCATGCGCTCTCCTTTTAGTATTATCCTATTATAAGTGCCTTTTAAGATTGAATTCTGACATAGCTAAAGCCTTCTGCCAGTGTTCCAACAGTCCTAGAATGTCCTTGAGCAAGACCATGGGCTTGAAATTCAGGAAGAATGTTGCTTATTCACTGACATTCAGAATAGCCTCTGGCACTATACTATCACTTAGAATAAAAGCCAAGTCGCACACATATAGAGGAATTTACAATGGTTTAGGAAGTAGATCGGGCTGTGGTTTTAGAATATTGCATTATTCATGAGATGGTTAGCTAGAAAGGAACTCCCTAGTTAGAACCATGACTTGGGTGTGAAAGCCCTTGCCCTAGGAGTGAAAAGATCTCACACCTGGCTTCTAAGACTATAGCTGACCTTAGATAGGGCTGACTTTGTCTCAGTTATTTTATTGCCCAGTTCCTGCCAGTCTTTGCATTTTCATTCCTCTGTTCTGTGTAAGAGTAATTAAGCATCCGGTTACCTCATTTGTACCTTGCAGGTATGTCACCCAACTTCCTTATTGTCTTCTGTATAAAAAATCTGATGCTCGATTTGAGAAATTACATTCAGATCCAACACAACCTCTCCTGTGTGCATCTGTTTGTCAATTCATCCGATGCTTTGCCCACCCGCAACTAGAGACCCGTTCCATGCAGACAAAGGGGCCCAGAGGGTCTGCGGCACCAAACCATTCACGTCAAATCACATAGTGTTGTTTTGGCAATCTCTTTTTTTCCATAGAGGCTTACAAAGTTTCACAAGCCAGAAAGTTGAGATAGACAAGACTAAGTTGCTGGCCAGTGGTGGGCATGCCTTCTATGAGCTTGAGTTGAGACCAGGATGTTCTACAGGGCAAGTTTCAGGACAGCCAGGGCTACACAAAGAAACCCTGTCTTAAAATAAAATGAAATGAAATAAAATAAAATATAAAAATAAGTTAACATCATATATTCTTAACTTATACCAACAAACAATTGTTGGTCCTACCCTCATTAAATACCCCAAAGAATTTGGTCTTTTGAAGGGTATTATAATTGAATTTAAGTGAAGTCACTTTTTAAATGCTCGGTCCAGCTAGTGGTGTGCTGCTTTGGAAGGAGAGGGGTGTCTGGAACTTTGGTAGGTGTATGTGAGGTGGTGTAGATGTAAGTAGGACACTGGAGGCAGGTTATCAAGTTTATACTATCCCAGGGTGTTTTCTCCTCCCTCATCCCCCCATTTCCTTTCTGTTTAGCCATGGAAGTGAATGGAACCCAATGTTCCCACTGCCATGATGTCCTGACAGAGCACACAGGACCAATAGAGCAGAGAACAATTTGAAACTGTGACTACAAAGAGACTGCAGGAATGTAACCAAAATTTTAGATATGTTTTCATGAGTAAAAGTTGTAGAATGTTAATAAAACATTGATACGATCTTCCCTCTAGTTCAGTGGACATAGGTAACATAAGGGTAAAGCTAGTGTAGAAGCAGAAGAAGCACTAGATGATGGCCCCAGAGTCAACATCAGGAAGCTAGTGAGTACACGGACAGCAGTGACATTCATAGTGATGATTCTATTGATAATCAGAAGTATCATCATTATAGTTGTAAAGACTAAGCAAATTATGGCATGAATAAATGTACACAAACATGAGTGCTGGAAGAGAAATGGTGTGTGTGTGTGTGTGTGTGTGTGTATGTGTGTGTGTGTGTGTGCTGGTTTGTGCATACACATGGAGGTCAGAGGTCAATGTCAAATATCATCCTCTATTGTTCTCTATCTTACTTTTTGAGGAAGAGTCGCTCTTTGTAGTGCTAGCTCACCTTTTCAGCAACACTGGAATCCTCTGCACATCCCCAACTCTCCTATGTTGTTCCATGCTGAAGTGTGCCACTGTGACTGGGCTTTATATGTTCAGTAGCAATCTGAATTCAGGTCCACATGGTTTTAAGACATATACGGCAAGTCATTGCATAGCCTAAGAAATGGTTTCTTAAAATTGTTACTTAGTTATCCATAAAACCATTTTTTCATCCCTGTTTGATAGCAATGTTTAATAGCCTTTGTTAAATTAGGTGCTGAAAAGTTATTGGGTTTACATTACATATCCCCATTATTTAAAGGACGGTTTTATAGGCATTCTGGCAAAGCATCCAATGAGACTCTTATCTGGATGAGGGAAGAATGAACAGATTCAGATGACCAGGCCAAACCTAGCAGTTATCAAGAGTGAGTTTCTGGGTTTACTCCAACATTTCTCTGGATCTTGAAATGTTACTTTTTAAAAGGTACTTTTTAGTGTTTATCTTTATAAGTGCATGCAAGATATACCAAAGTTGAAAGAATTATAAAGAAAAATAACTGCAAGTTTCAGTAATATTTTCATGGCTATGCAGCTATCATAATTTTTACATATGTAATCACTATTTCTAAATTGTGTTTCAGAATAAATCATGCAAACCCACAGCTGTAAGATTAACTGGAGAAGAGAAAAATCCCCATTTCTGGCACAACTTCAAATGCCTCAAGGAAGACAGAAAATGTCAAACACAAAGATTACATTGAAGCACTGCAGCTCCCACGGGCAGAGAGGAACTAGCAATGCTTCCCGTATGCTACCGTGCTTAAGACACTCGCCTCTGATATGTTAGAAGAAAGCTTAGCTAATGCAAACTCCACTTGTGGGTCACACCAGTCACTCCTGTGCTATTGAGGAGCACGGCTTCCAAGTGCTGGTGTGGTAGTAAGGACAATAGGGCCTCTCTTTGGCCCTTTCCCTCACTTTGACCCTTCTTACAACATTCCCTTTGCACTGATCTAAGGTAGACCTGGTTTGATTGCAGGGCTCCATCAGATCACAACCAAGCACGGTGGGCTTTTACACTTACCTGTTGATACTGAGGAAGTTACTCGTGGAAGAAGTTTCTGTTGCCTGCCCTTGAAGACAGGCCGGCTATGCTGAGATGGTAGTGTGCTAAGCAAATTTTTAAACTAAAATTTTAAGAACTTATAATGAGAGAGAAGCCTCATTTGGAGTAACTATAGAGAAAATGTAGTTCTTAGGAAAGGAACTGGACATCGGTACAGACAGAAACAAAGAAAAAACTGCAGATGGGAGCCAGTTCCAATTCTTGCTTAGGATGCTTCTATGCCATCAGAAGATAGTTCATCTTATTAAGCCCACAAATAATAATTAAAATAGTTGTTTAAATTACTTTTCTCCTGGAAATAGACAAATTGACTTTATACATAAAATTTCACATGGAAAGAAAAACCAAAGAATGTCAGGTGACCAGGAAGAATCATGAGGAGGAATAGCCAAGCCGGGGATATGAGACCTTCTCTGAAACCTAAAGCACCATGAGATGCACAGACCGGAGACAAACAGCAAACCCACAAGGAGGTCTGACCAAAGAAAGGGGATGTTCTCGTTCTCATTCTCTCTCTGTCTCTCTCTCTCTCCTGGGGGGAGGGGTTAGACACCCATTTATGGAGCCGGATCTCTCCGTCCACTCTGTGGGTCCTGGGGATTGAACTCAGGGCATCAGGCTTGGCATCACGTATCTTTACCCTCTAAGCCATCTCACTGGCTTGCAATTAGACAGTTTAGCAGAAAGTGTTAGGAAAACTGTGTAACAACTAGGCAAAAGAAAGTTTGACATATTCCTCATGTCAACTATAAACAAAAATTCCAAACTGATCCAAAATTAAAAAGAACTACAAGATTACCTTTTGATGGCAAGTTCCTCTATGCATGAGAGTAGGAGAGACTTTGAAATTACCTCAAAATCCAGATGTAATTTAAGAGGAAAGTCAATGTTTAATTATTAAAGAAAAATAAGTAGCAAAACACCATAAACAAATTATACACAAATAGATAATTTAAAGTAATTTATAAATCACTTTAATTTTTTGATTAAAAGGACAATAAAATAGTATATTTTTAAAAGGGGGAGCAAAAAGCAAGCAATTATAGACAATAAGATAAGTTAAATTGAAATGTGAAAATACCTTTAACTTCACCTACTTAAAAGAAAAAGTATAAAATTGAAATGATATCTGATACCAAAATTGCATTTATCACCCCAAAGATTGACAAAACTTTGGAAGCTTAACAGTATGGTATGTTGAAGGAAAGCAAGCTCTTTCACATATCATGGCAGGAAGACAGCCAGTTATAACTATGCAGGAGCATTGTTAATTCTTAATATTAATAAACCTGTATGCCGGAGGAACAGAAAACTTCCTGTGAGACTGTGTCTCCTGGGAGGTCAGAGGTGCACTCCTAAAGTCTCACCAACTTGACTGCCTACATGTGGGAGACACAAGCACCAACAGACAAGCATGGGGGATGCCCGTGAGGCCTAAAACCTACAAAAAGTACAGTCCACTAAGAGTCCTGAGACCAGGAGACAGTCTGCACTGCGGAAGGGCGCACTTATTGTTTATCCGATAGCGAATGGTCAGCACTGAAAATATATGCAGACAAGTAACATAATACCGACTGAGAAGATTGTATTTGTGTATTTAGGAATTCTCTCTCTCTCTCTCTCTCTCTCTCTCTCTCTCTCTCTCTCTCTCTCTCTCTCTCTCTCTCTCTGTCTCTGAAAAAAAGAGGCAATGACACTAAGGAGAGGCTTTTGGGAAGGTTTGAATGGAGGGAAGGGCAAGGGGAAATTATGTAATTATAATCTCAAAAAAGAATATTGACTGGATTTCTATTTATTGAGGTCATATGAACCCACACACTTGCTAATTTGTGAGTGAATCTTCCACAATTTAGACTTTGAGTAGTGATTTTGAGTTTTATTAGTGATGCCTTTTTTAAAATTAAGCTACTTAAACTAAAACTGAAAATAAGAACCTGAAAATAAACAAAGGCCCCTAGGAGGAATGGCTACCTGAGGTGCCTTTAACATATCAAAGCAGATCCTGCCTTTAAGGCCAGGCTTCCTCTAAGCATCACAACTATTTGGTTACAAAGTCCTGCTCCTCTCAGCACTCCTCCCCCAGGCCTTCCTGTAAACCTTCCCACCCCAGGTTTGCTTTCCCTCCCCAGCTTCTCTTTGCCACATAAGTCAACCATGTTGCTATGTGCTCTCTCTTGGCTTCTGATACTCTTAGTCCTTGGCCCCATCCTTTGTCTATTTGTCCTTCCTTCTCTTCCTTCTCTCTCCTCTTCTCTCACTCTCCTCCCCTCTCTCTTCTCAGGGCCTGGTCTGTTCTGCCTGCCGGCAAGTTCAGTATGGACCCTTCCTGGTGCCCCCAGCTGTGCTCTCCCTCATATCTACAATAAGAACCTTCTCTTCTACCCAGGAGTGATCATCTCCTCATTTTCATTCAGGGTTAATTAAGGTGGAGTTTAATAAAACTATACTTTTATAATGAAAGAGAGACTATATAAACAAATAAAACATCAAGACAAGATAGCACTATAGTGGGAAAAGCTTAGATAGATTCCTTTTCCTTTAGAGCACATTGGGTTTCCATTTCAGCTGAGTTACACTCAGTGTATAGCAAACACACTTGAATCACTTACTGCACATCAGGTACTATGCCATGTGAGAGAAACATAAATATGAAGAAAGGCTGTTACCATCCAGGGATAAGCTCTCTGAAGGCACAGACCTTTCCTAGCTTGCCTACAGCATCTCTAGAACTAAATCTTGTCTAGCACATAGGAGTTAAGAGGCAGCTGATGATATGACAGTTCCCCGAAGTTCACAGTCTCCTGGGAACTAGAAGTTAATCATACCAGTCCTAATGATGAGTACATTTCACCACCTGTGCGGGTTAGTTGGTTTTGTTTTTCTTTTTCATTCTGACAGGAGCTAGGGTCATCAGTGAAGAGGAAACGTCAGTTAGAAAATGCCTCCACACAACTGGCTTGTAGACAAGCCTAAGAGGTCTTTTCCTTGACTAATGATCAGTGTGGGAGTACCCAGGCCACTGCAGGCGGTCAGCACTGCCTCTGAGTTCGTAGTCCTGAGTTGTACAAAAAGCCAGCTGAGGAAACCAATGAGATGAAAAAACCACTTTCCTCCTCAAATTGCTTTTGGTTGTGGGGGGAGGCTTATCACAATAATAGAAATCCTAACTAAGATCCTACTGTAAGTGGAATTTTCCCCTAATAAATATTGCAAGAAACCAATCACTGGATGAGGAGGCAGGACTTCCTGTTGGGGAGAGGAAGAGGGAAAGAAGGAGAAAGAGGGCTTTTGGACTGCCAGAGAAAGGGAAGCAGGTACAATGTAGGAAGCCAGAGGCTGTCGATTCAAGTGGCGGATCCTGGATCCACCACTAGAGGATTTCTTTTTTTTTTTTTTTTTTTTTTTTTTTCAGCTTCTTCTTTTCTTTTCTTTTTCTTTTTTTTTTTTTATTACATATTTTCCTCAATTACATTTCCAATGCTATCCCAAAAGTCCCCCATAGCGCCCCCCACTTCCCTACCCACCCATTCCCATTCTTTTGGCCCTGGCATTCCCCTATATTGGGGCATATAAAGTTTGCAAGTCCAATGGGCCTCTCTTTCCAGTGATGGCCGACTAGACCATCTTTCGATACATATGCAGCTAGAGACAAGAGCTCCGGGGTTCTGGTTAGTACATCATGTTGTTCCAACAATAGGGTTGCAGATCCCTTTAGCTCCTTGGGTACTTTCTCTAGCTTCTCCATTGGGAGCCCTGTGATACATCCAATAGCTGACTGTGAACATCCATTCCTGTGTTTGCTAGGCCCCGGCATCGTCTCACAAGAGACAGCTATATCAGGGTCCTTTCAGCAAAATCTTGCTAGTGTATGCAATGGTGTCAGCGTTTAGAAGCTGCTTATGGGATGGATCCCTGGATACGGCAGTCTCTAAATGGTCCATCCTTTCATCACAGCTACGAACTTTGTCTCTGTAACTCCTTCCCTGGGTGTTTTGTTCCCAATTCTAAGAAGGGGCACAGTGTCCACACTTTGGTCTTCATTCTTCTTGAGTTTCATGCGTTTAGCAAATTGTATCTCATATCTTGGGTATCCTAAGTTTTGGGCTAATATCCACTTATCAGTGAATACATATTGTGTGAGTTCTTTTGTGATTGTGTTACTTCACTCAAGATGATGCCCTCCAGGTCCATCCATTTGGCTAGGAATTTCATAAATTCATTCTTTTTAATAGCTGAGTAGTACTCCATTGTGTAAATGTACCATAATTTCTGTATCCATTCCTCTGTTGAGGGACATCTGGGTTCTTTCCAGCTTCTGGCTATTATAAATAGGGCTGCTATGAACATAGTGGAGCATGTGTCCTTTTTACCGGTTGGGACATCTTCTGGATATATGCCCAGGAGAGGTATTGCTGGATCCTCCGGTAGTACTATGTCCAATTTTCTGAGGAACCGCCAGACTGATTTCCAGAGTGGTTGTACAAGCTTGCAATCCCACCAACAATGGAGGAGTGTTCCTCTTTCTCCACATCCTTGCCAGCATCTGCTGTCACCTGAATTTTTGATCTTAGCCATTCTGACTGGTGTGAGGTGGAATCTCAGGGTTGTTTTGATTTGCATTTCCCTGATGATTAAGGATGTTGAACATTTTTTCAGGTGCTTCTCTGCCATTCGGTATTCCTCAGGTGAGAATTCTTTGTTCAGTTCTGAGCCCCATTTTTTAATGGGGTTATTTGACTTTCTGGAGTCCACCTTCTTGAGTTCTTTATATATATTGGATATTAGTCCCTTATCTGATTTAGGATAGGTGAAGATCCTTTCCCAATCTGTTGGTGGTTTTTTTGTCTTATTGATGGTGTCTTTAGCCTTGCAGAAGCTTTGCAGTTTCATGAGGTCCCACTTGTCAATTCTCCATCTTACAGCACAAGCCATTACTGTTCTATTCAGGAATTTTTCCCCTGTGCCCATATCTTCAAGGCTTTTCCCCACTTTCTCCTCTATAAGTTTCAGTGTCTCTGGTTTTATGTGAAGTTCCTTGATCCACTTAGACTTGACCTTAGTACAAGGAGATAGGAATGGATCGATTCGCATTCTTCTACATGTTAACAACCAGTTGTGCCAGCACCATTTGTTGAAAATGCTGTCTTTCTTCCACTGGATGTTTTTAGCTCCCTTGTCGAAGATCAAGTGACCGTACGTGTGTGGGTTCATTTCTGGGTCTTCAATTCTATTCCATTGGTCTATTTGTCTGTCACTATACCAGTACCATGCAGTTTTTATCACAATTGCTCTGTAGTAGAGCTTTAGGTCAGGTATGGTGGTTCCACCAGAGGTTCTTTTATCCTTGAGAAGAGTTTTTGCTATCCTAGGTTTTTTGTTATTCCAGATGAATTTGCAGATTGCACTTTCTAATTCGTTGAAGAATTGATTTGGAATTTTGATGGGGATTGCATTGAATCTGTAGATTGCTTTTGGCAAGATAGCCATTTTTACAATGTTGATCCTGCCAATCCATGAGCATGGGAGATCTTTCCATCTTCTGAGATCTTCTATAATTTCTTTCTTCAGAGACTTGAAGTTTTTATTATACAGATCTTTCACTTCCTTAGTTAGAGTCACGCCAAGATATTTTATATTATTTGTGACTATTGAGAAGGGTGTTGTTTCCCTAATTTCTTTCTCAGCCTGTTTATTCTTTGTGTAGAGAAAGGCCATTGATTTGTTTGAGTTAATTTTATATCCAGCTACTTCACCGAAGCTGTTTATCAGGCTTAGGAGTTCTTTGGTGGAATTTTTAGGGTCACTTAGATATACTATCATATCATCTGCAAAAAGTGATATCTAACATAGTTTATAAAATTAGGATGCTAGATTCTGCACCCAGCTATTGTGTCATCTGTGATTCTAAACTAAGATTCTGTGGTGTCTTCCTTCACGCACTGACTCAAAACTGGGTTCCAGAGAGAAAGGTAATGGCGGCAGAGCATGAGTGTGCAAGAGTGCACCCCAGCCAGCCACAGGGATTCGGAAGCGCAGGGCTGGCATGGCAGCAGTGGGAACTTAGTGAGCCAGGTGGAGAGAGTGGCTTTGGAGAGGCAGGGCCAGCCTGGGTGAGACAGGCCCTGGCTAAAAGGAATAATGTGGTCTTTGTCTGTCTGCTGGCTTGAAAACAGACCGAGGCCACAGGCCAGTACCTAGCCGGTGCTAACATAGATTTGTGGGTTTTTTGTTTTGTTTTGTTTTGTTTTGTTTTGTTTTGTTTTGTTTTAATATTTCATGCTACATATAAGTAGTTATTGACTAGATCAAGAGGCTACAGTGATCAATACAATTTGAAGTGAAATATTGCTATCAGGGAAAAGGTGCTTACAAAGAGCTTTGGGAACATAGATCAGACTATTCTTGCGGGTTCCATGTAGAACAAGGCACACTAAGAGCTCCAGCAGACAGCAGTATGCTAATGGCCATGATCAGGTGGAACATGCTCCTCCCACCACTCACTGACGATAGGGCATCCTCACATACATGACCAACGATGTAACTGAGAGCTCAGAGCTAGCCACAACAGGCCGACTGGAGACGGATAGACTCAATTGGGCCACCAGCAGAGTTCCTCCCTGATACTCTCTTCTACCTTTAAACCCCACGTTGCATTTCTTCTTGGAAAACTAGTGTTTTAGTGGTACCCATGATGGAAGGGGTACAAAGACATGATGGATAGCATGCCTAACTCTTGAGTGAAGTGACTGTTTCATGGGAGGCATCCAGTATGAGTCCTGGGGAAACTGAGAAGGGTCCAATCTGACTTAAATGTTTGCCTTACATCGCCATGCACATCTCCAGTCAAGACTGAGAAGGGGCAGGTATAAGAAATCCAGCACAAAAAACAAGCCCTAAGGTTGGATGGTTATGAAAACGTCCCAGATTCCTCAAGGTGAGCATGCATGGTTCAGTTGCAGGACTGCCCATGTTTGGAAAAGTCAAGGTTATGAAGCATGCCTTCTTATTAGAACCTGTGGAGACACAGTAATCTTCTGGGAAAGTATACACTGTAATAGTCCAGTCACACAGAGGAAATCCAGAACCCTGCACTGCTGAGCAGTGACCTCCAACTGCATTCCCCAGCCAGCCTCTTCCTAGAAAGAGCTGGAGAAGCCAGTGTCTTTTTCCTTCAGCAGTCATGGGTAAGAGAGCACTGGATTGTTAAAGAAGATGAATGACAGCAGGAAGAAATCACTGCCCCTCAAGCAGCCTCTTTTCATAAGTTGATGACAAGAAGAAATTAGCAATTCTTAAAGCAATACGTGCATTTAAAGAAAAGAGAACTGAAATACATATACTTTTATTTACATTTCTTTTGTTTGCCAACTATACCCCAATAAAGCTAGGGAAAAGAGAAACAAAACCAATTCTCAAAAATGAGCTTAGTGACTGCATGTCTATAACTGCAGGCAGACATCAGTACTGTAATCACTACTTCACTAGAGCATAAGCTGTCATTTGATGGGAGACACCCACATACTACATCTTGTTGATGTCATGATTCGGGCACTCCTAGTTCAGAAAACTAACACAAAAAGGTTGCATAAGTCGCTCAGGACTACTGACAGCATAACCAGTATGCAAAGCCACACCAGGTGATTTGGGCATTCACTCCTAAGACAGAGTGGTAAAAGGATGGCTAACTTGTACTTTGTCTGGAAGGGCAGAGCCTGGTGTTAACAAAATTGGTGCTCCTTGTTAATTTAGACATAGCCTACATGGGAGAAAGAGTGCTAGGTTAGAGATAGTCTGGCTTGACTGAACTCAAGAGGACATTTTCTGGAATGAAAAGAAAGTGTGTTGAAATTCATAAGGTCATCAAAGTTCAGTACTCTCAAAATAGCTTGACAAGACAGTAGCCAAGGTAACCTTTAACAAAAAAAATAGAAGCCTAGGTTTTCTGCAAATAGAAAATTGCTGGTCTCCATCCAAAATCTGCAGGCATTTAAGGATGTAATTAATATTCCTAAGCTATCTCTTCATGTCCTCTTCCAACCAAGCCAAAGACCCCAGGTCCCCTAGCTCTCAGGATCCCAGGGGCAGAATCACAGTTAACAAGTGGCTCATGTGCTGCATTCTATGTGTGATGCATTTTTGGATCTCTGAGGACACTTGTGCCTGTGGAGGTTTCGAGTGCCTTCTCAAGTTTGCCATGATGTGACAGACCGAGGGAGCCATTTCCGAATAGATTCCCAATGGCTTGTTCCTGCCACTGCCGGGGAGGTAATCATGAGCACGGCAGTGACAGTGCAGAGTACAGCACACACCATGGCATTGGTGGCTGTAGGTAATATTACACAATGAAGCAAGGGACAGATTTGGAGGACTATAGGTCCCTAAGGAGCAGCCTCCACTCAGTCCCAACAGTTCCTTGAATGAATTCTTTATATTTTTTTCAAAGAGAAAACTAAAACCAACCAATCTAGTTAGCTAGTTATTCAGATGAAGACTGTTTTTCAAGTTGGTTTTGGATCCAAAGTTCTCACAAACACTAAGTAGAGCAAACTAAATAGGGACTGTCTTTTGCAGGCAGCCAGGAGGAGGCTCTGATGACACATTGAGCAGAGCTTGAACTAGAAGACCTCAAAGCCCCTACCCACTCCCCAGTTACACACTCCCTCAAACACCCACTCCAACAAGGAGCCAAACCTATTCAAACCACCGCAGACAGCAAGGCAAGAAAGATGAGAAAAAATCAGACCTGAGGGAAGCCACAGCTAACTGAACCCAAAGTCCCCAGAATCTAAACAGTTTGGTTGTGTGAAAACAGTAAAATGCAAAGCAGGATTTGCACTTACAGTTGCTATTATCTGTTCTCACTGCACAGAATGTTGTCCTAACAATATTTCTCACCAATGATATGTCACGACTCCTGTTCCCTCTGATTCTCTAACTATTCTTTGGACTCCATCCTGTCATCCAAATCAGAGACTCCTGAACTTGCCCCACATTTGTCCTTTTGCAAAGTTACAGGAAACTTTGAGACAGAATCACAGCTTCCTTCTTTGTTAGTTTTTCATCATTCAGTTAACATGAACAAGAGCCTATTATGTGCCTGCAGATAAGATTTGCACTTGAGGTACAGGGATTTGCAGAACCCACAGTTTATGGCCTAGAAGTGAATGCCAGATACTACTGAAATTATTACACAGCTATATAATAAACTATGCTTGCATTAAAACCCACAGTCAGATGGGGTGCACTGAGGTAATCTGGAGGATTGAGGAAGGTGGACCTCAGGCTCTGTGGCTTGGAATGAGCTCTAAAGGGGTTAACTGTACTGCCCTGGGAAAGTAGTTAGAGAGCCTCTGGTATAAAGGGAGTATAACACATTTAAGTAAGCACATGGCCTGTGGTAGAAACACAGAGAATGAAAGAAGAAAAGGGCCCCAGAGGGAGGTGATCATGGAAAATGATACTGCACAGCTCTGCAAGGCCCAGGACCAAGGGGTGTGCCATGGAGTCCAGACATAGAGGGAGCCATGGGTGTGGCACACTAGTTAGAAACTGTTTGAGGCTCCTCCCTACCCTGGAGAATAACGACCCAAATTTTTTTTTCAGTCCTTTTGCTGTTCTATTATTTTAGGAAAAATGTTGATTTTTTTCCACTGTCAAATAGAAAAACAAGAGTCAACCAAAACCCCCAAATATGGTGCTGGGTATATAACTCAGTAGAGGAATGTTGACTAGCACAATCAAGGTCCTAAGCTTGGTGCCCACCCTGGGTGAGGGTAGGGAAGCCTATACAGATACTTTCATTCTCAGAAATATTTTCCTGATTTTTTTCACATGTTAAATCTGTGAAAAAATAATTTGGGCATGATTTGGCTCAAGCAAGAACTGACAAGATAATAACAATAAGGATAGCTAAGAGTGGGCTAGTGCTAGTTCCGTTGCATGTGCACCACCCAAAAACCTGGGACACACACAGCCCCAGATGGCTTTTGTTCTGCTGGAGGCTGAGGATGGCTGTCCAGACTCCTAACAGCTCCCATACCTCCAGCCTGGCACCTGGCAATCCCACCCCTCTGAAATGCTATAACCACCCCTAGTCAAAAGCCATTACAAATGCCTGTTTCTAACGAAGCCTGTGCTTGGCAAGGATGATGTCATTCTTGTCTGGATTCCTGTTCCCTAGGAGAACAACTTGAAATAATCAAGAGGCGTGTGCTAACTCCCCAAGCCCCCAGTTACAGAGATGCTCTGTGTCTGCTTTCTGAGTTCTCTCTGAGAGGCGTGAGATGAGTAACAAGAAAAGTTAAAAAGGTGCTGGCAGGACAGAAATTAATTCTAAAAATTATTAAAAATACAATTACACACTATATGGAGACCAGTTTCTGGGAACACGATGTAAAGCACTCTGCATTTATTAATTATGAACAAGCATGCTACTTCACTTCTGACAAACCAAGGAGGGGATGGAACCAGCAGCTGTAACTGTAGTTAGTCCAGTGTTTGGTTTCCACACTCATAAAAACGAGATGCATTCCCAGCCAAAAAAGTATCCAAACACATTTAATGGGGAAGGACTCTCAAATCCTACACCGCTATATGAAAAGAGTTGTTCAGATTAAACTATTTGTCTTTACCAGCACGACACAGGTAAAAAATGAAGTGTCCACTCATTTCAGTGAATGGTTTGGATAAAACCTCAGCTTCTAAAACCTAACACACAAACTCTTGTTGCATTAGAAAATGTAAATTGCTAATGAGCACTGCTCCATATCAGTTTCCTGTTCCAGTTGGCTCTCTGTCAGCTTGGCAACAAATCAAGAGCCTGAAGAAGAGGTGCAGCCATGTGTTTTGCTTTAAAAATAAAAGGAATAAAAAACGGGGAGGGGGCTTCATTTTATACATGAAAATCACCACCCCACTTGGGACCAATTCAGTCCAGGTGCCAAGGACAAAATAAACAGGCAACACACGTAGACAGACAAAGTCAGCCTCTATAAAAATTATATTTCTGCTTACATTTATAGTTATGTTTCAAAACACAGTATCACTGTGCTTACACACACACACACACGCCCTTTTTGGTGTCCAACATGTTAGTCTTTCATTTTCCCATCATCAAATGAGTCTCAGCATAGAGTGTGTTATATCCCTTTCTTATCCACCCACCCACCCATCGATCCATCCATCTATCTTGGCATATCTATCTATCTATCTATCTATCAATCATCTGTCCACCTAGCTTATTAAACAGCATCAAAGCAGGTATTGATTGAAATAATTCCTAAAACTAATGCCAAGCATGGTGGCACAGGCTCCTGATCCCAGCACTCAGCAGGCTGAGACAGGAAAAACATGAGTTTAAGGCTAGCCTGGGCTACATAGTGAGTTCCCTCTTTGCCACAATTTTAGGCTAAAATGTTTTTACCCCAATGTTTTTCTTCACTATCAGGATCCTAATAATCTCTTTAGGGGGCTAGAGGGTCCTCCTTACTCACTAATCAAGAGCAGCTTTTCTCTGAAGGAGTATTGCCTCCTAGAACTGAGGACATAAATATTAAGGCACTAATATTTTCAAGATCTTCCTTCACAACATCACTCAAGATTACTTTTGGGCTGGTGAGATGGCTCAGTGGGTAAGAGCACCCGACTGCTCTTCCGAAGGTCCAGAGTTCAAATCCCAGCAACCACATGGTGGCTCACAACCATCCGTAACGAGATCTGGTGCCCTCTTCTGGAGTGTCTGAAGACAGCTACAGTGTACTTACATATAATAAATAAATAAATCTAAAAAAAAAAAAAAAAAAAAAGATTACTTTTAATACACTTATGATGCTATACACCTGTGATTTTATTCTAGGCACTATGACTACAATAGGCCAACTCCAAAGTATGTAAAACCAAATCTTGCCTAACACTGTCACTAGGGATTTATCAGATATCTATTTACTGATTGATTTTGTACTAATGCTTATCAAAATGTTAGGATATTTTCTCTAGACAGTAAGTTTACAAGTAATTTTAAGTTCTATTGTGATTATTAGGGAGCAAAATTAATATCACTTTTGTATTCAAGAAAAGTCCAATTATAAATCATATTAAGAAAATGTAAGTATTTTATTTTATCCAAATGACAATCCTTGCCCTCCAAAAGCTTATATTCAAAGAATTATAAATAATATAAAACCATCACAATTATTATAGCTAATTGATTGTGGAGGGGCAATTATAAGGAGAAATAGCTTTAGTCTTTTGTCCCTCCTCTTGTTCCTTCTTCTCCTTCTCTTTTTCCTCTTCCTCCTCTTTTTTTCTGTTTGAAATAGAGACTCATTCCATAGCCTAGGCCTGGAACTCACTATGTAGCCCAGGCTAGCCTTATACTCATGATTTTCCTGTCTCGGCCCACTGAGTGCTGGAATCAGGATCCTGTGCCACTATGCCTGGAATTAGTTTTAGAAATAATTTCAATCAATACCTGCTTTGATGCTATTTTATGACATTAAAGCAGTCTTTCTCATGACCCCTTTGAAGTTCACACATCAGATAAGCTGCATATCCGATATTTATATTACCATTCATAACAGCAGCAAAATAAGTTATAAAGTAGCAACAAAATAATTTTATGGCTTGGGTCACCACAACATGAGGAACTGTATTAAAGGGTCTCAGCATTAGGAAGGCTGAGAACCACTGCATTGGAGGAATTCAGGTTGTATTCAATGGGCATGTTGAGGAAGCAGGTTTCCTCCCCATTGTGCTACTTCTGGCCACACCTGGATACAACCAGAGCATTGTTTTTAAAACAACTATCCTTTTATGTCACACATTGTTTTCTTTATTGGGAAATTTATACTGTGTCTATTGCTAATAAAACCTAGTTTAAAAATCCTCTTACTTGTCAAAACATATATATAATTATAGTCATTTGCTAGCTAACAATGGGTGTGTGTTCTGAGAAACACATCATCAAGTGATTACAGTGTAATGTGAACACCAGAGTTGATTACACTAATCTAGATGGCATACATTAATCAGTCTATATGGCCTCTTGCTGCAATCAAGAAACATAGTGAACATGTAGACCTTTGTGGGCCCACTGCCTCATAGCTGTCCATGGTGAACTGAAATGTCATATCTTAGTGTATGACACACTACAGGTTGTAATGTGTGCAGATATAAACATTAGTGACATAGACAAGATGCTCCATACATTTATACACATTTAAGTATCAGCATAAGAAGATCTGTGCTAGTGTTATAATTAATAATGGACGCGTTATAGGATGTGTCAGGGAAAAGTGAAGCACTTGCAAAGGTAATGTGTGGGGATCCCTTGCATCAGTGAGGCTGCGTTGCCTCAATAGGCAGCTCCGAGTTCTTTCTGCACAGCTTGTGATGTATTCTAAATATGTAGTAAACATTTTAAACTTCACTTGATATGGCTATTTAGTAATATGTGCTTGTGGTTAACTGTTTTAATATGTTGGATAGTAAAACCAAATGTAACAGTTCCAACATTTCTCGGGGGAGTGATCTGGGGGCAGACATATGTTCTTCATCAGAATTTGCAGCAGAAATCTTAGAAATCAAGGGAAGTAAAGACCAAGGTAGAGCAGTGGGGTTACAAAGCGCTGAAGAAAACAGCTCGATACAGCTCCCTGCAACATTCTGCTGGCTTGCCACAAGAAGTCTGACACACAAAAAAGAAAAGCACAGTCCTTATCAGAAATGTCTGATACCTGCATGTTGGAATACACGAGATTCCACAGTTTAGAACCAATAGATAAGATTAACCCTTGCACAGATTTTTCTATTAATCCTGGTGAGTTCCTTCGAGTGTTGACTCTGTGGTCCTGGCTTGGTACACTGTCATCTACTCTAATGAGCTAACATTCTTACTTAAGTATGGGTGATGCACTGGATGATGCTGGACTTACAGAATCAATCTTAGGGTTACCATAGCAACCCTTTGTTATTACCAAGCCAGAAAGAAATGCTCAAGGGGAAGATTGTTTAAGTCTTACAGTGTTTTTTAAAACTGGAGTAGTATCCATAGGGACAGAAATATACAGAAATGCATCATCTAAAATTTAATGTATTACTAAGAGAAAACTATGAGATGAAGAAAGGATACAGATGTGATAGTAAAAGAAATCTCAAAGGAGAAACTCATATTCCCTCTTCTTTTATTTTTCGTTTTTATTTTTCTTGGTTTGAAAATGCTTCAGGTTTTGTAAGAATATTCTTCCACAAACCTGAGGAAAAGGTTTAAAAAAATCACAGTAGACCTAAAAATACTGATGTGTTCATATGCAAGGAGTAGCACTATTTCTAGATGATTCCTGAAGTGCTCTATCTGGTGAGCCTGAGCTGCAAGTTCTGTGTTTCTGCAGGGACCCACTGACAAGACTCCCAAAGCATAGTGATAGACACTGCGCCTTCTGAACCCTGGGCACAAAAAGCTAGGCAACCCCCAAGCCTCCCAAGAGTGTGTGCGGATGGACTGGTGAAAGCAACTCTCTTAGTTACGTTTCCATTGCTGTGGTAGACCACCAAAGTATTTATAGAAGAGAGAGTTTGTTTGGATTTAAAGTTCCAGAGGTATAAAAGTCTATTATCATTAGCTGGAAGCCAGGGCAGAAGGTAGGCATGACAGATAGGACAGAATGCTGAGCACGCCCATAAGGTTTTGAAACCTCAAAGGCCATCCCTAGCCATAAACTTCCTCCAGCAAGGCCACACCTTTACAAACTCCCCAGACAACTGGGGACTACCAGCTGGGGACTAAGGGTTCCAAGACATACGCCTAGGGAGGACGCTCACATTCTCACCTCCACAGCAATTGCTGCTGACACTGAAAACACAGTGAAACCTGAAGCTCTATTGGTTTTGTTTTAGATATAATTTGTCTTCTGTCCCAAAACATGTTTCAAAAACTGGTAGTGTGTTTGTGAATAAATTAACAAAGAGAAGTTAGCATTGTGGGTGTACTTCACTGGAGCTGAAATGCCTAGGGTATGTTTATTAGACATGCAAGTTTACAGACTCTTCCCTATGTATCCTTTGCTATCCCAGAGAGATATACCTGAGCCTATATAACATTATAATTGTACTACCTAGGATTATCAGGCCTCATACTGCTGGTATCATTGTCTGGTATCATGCCCGAGTTCCATCCATAAGGAATCCTATTTGGTCAGACTCAAATCAGCAATGGAATTCATTATTCATACACAGTGATGATGACACATTTTCTATTAGGCTCTACGTCAGGCACTTTAACCATTTCAGTGCATGGGTTCTGATTACTTACGAAGAGACTGAGAATCTGTAAGGTTAAATTATTCACTTTAGGCCCACAAGTATTAAGAATCAGAACGCAAGCATCCTTGTACCAAGTTCTGTGTTCGGAGCCTCAACATAGCCTTAATGCTTCTGCTGCCCTAGGACTTCTATGCTTAGAGAACTTAGAATAATGCTAAATAATGTGCTCAATCAATGTTATAAATTAAAATAGGATATGAGCCCAATCCTGCCAGCACATGACAATATATATTATTTTAGATTTGCAATAAAAAACAATTTGAATATCCTAAGAATAAAGCAGGGTCATTAAGGTTATTACTTTACCTTAAAGTACATCATCTTGCTTTAGAATTTCCTGCCAGGCCTGTCTACAGTGATAGCTGTGGCAAATGCAAGTTTCTACCCACTGTCCATCCCCACATTTCTTCTAAGGGAAAACTTCGATGTTTTTGGTTGAAGAAGCTTTTAAGAAAACTGTTTCCCTGATAGAAGTGATGGCGGAGACAGAGACTCGCCCACTACATGCCCTTTCCTGTCTTCCCTCCCTTGTCCTCTAAACCTTAGACAGCCTGTCTCTGGGGATGCTCCTATCTCAAGACTACAATGATCCAACTGCAGCTTCAGGACACTCAAGGAGGACACCCGTAATCTCAGAGAAAAGAAAACCTGCCTTTGTTAAATTCTCCCAGTGCAGCAAACTGAGGCAATGACGCCAACCATAATCTCATATTATCACAAGGGAGTGAAATGCGTTTAACTGTACATTACTGTTTCGACAGCTTCACTGTGCCTGAAGCTTGAACCACAGAACTTTGACATGCTCTGAATTATGCATTCTCGAACTTTGCAGTAAACTGAACTAAACAGACCTTATGACCTTGCATTTAAGGCACCATAAATACCCAGGGGAAAGAACTGGATGAGCAGTAATGAAAACTGCCTAATCATGGAGTTTATTCAAATTAGTTTTATGTATTAAAATCCAATATGTTAATTTGCAGGAAAATAAGTGAAAGTATGACATTCATATGAGTATGACATATGAGTATGAAATGACTATCATAAAGAATGTCATTTCACGCTCAGCAAATTCCCAGGTGAGCAACAAAGGCAGTGCTGTTTAGTGTCAAGGCCCAAGGACAGGGAGCCCCCAGCTCACTCACACCCCACACTGCAAGGACACGGCAGGGCCGGAGCTTGTAAACCATCGGTTTCTGCACTTAAACCCCCTGCTTTCTCCAGGACAGCTCTCTGTAGGATGGCATCCCAAGCATCAGCTCAAGAGCTGCATTAGGTTTCATCCTCTGAAGACGGTTCAAATGGCTTTCCTTTATTTTTCTTGTGGCTGGCAGGCAAACACTGAAGGAGACAGAAACTCAGACTCTCTTTGAACTTAGCAGGACGGAGGAAGCATAACACCACCAGCATGAGCAGGCCGGGCCGAGCCAGTTTTTAACTCACAGCTCCCAACCCCCAACACTCAAAAGCCAATTCGAGTTATTATGCACAGATAGAAAGGATCTGCCCGTCTCTCTGGAGCCGTCCCGGGGACGTATCTATTAAACGGAGAGCAGATTAAGAAGAAAATAGTGTGCTGCCACTGACCAATACGTTCAGCTTTTGTTTTGTTTTATCAATCACAGGTTCTTATTATCTTTCCTATACAAAGGAATAGAGGTACATAAAAGAAACTGTCACAAAAAAAGTACATAATGAATAGATTAAAAAATATACATATTATAAACATGGCCAATTACTGTCAAGAGATATTAATGAAATAAAGAGAATTAAAGTTCGTTACTCTTGCTTCCAAAAGACAGGAAACCAGTAGACTTCTATGGCTATAATAGTATTTTAATTTATTACCATGCAGAGAAAAGAGGATGCACTTGGAAAATAGGAGGGTATGGCAAACATGCTACAACATGGTGATATAAGGAGATAAAAGCAAGGGCACTGGCTAAATACTAAGCACAAGATGAATTTTTTCTCCAGATACGGAGTGATGGAATGGCTCGGCACACACGGCATGAAGACTGTGGGCGAGCAAGTCTAAGCTACAGCAGGCAGCAGGTACGTTGCCTGAAGCAGGTTTTGCATCTCACGTCTAAAGACATGGGCTTCATATCCATAGAACCTAGAGTCAGTGCTAGTTCTGCCAATTAGCAATTGAGAGAAGGCAGCTTGGTGAAGTCCTTAACAGAGAAGTGGGGACAGTCACTTTGTTACCCTGACAATAGATATGACGGTAAAGCAGTTGATGCAAATTTCTTGTCAGTTACTTATTTTCAAAGTTATTTTAAAAAATATTTGAATAACCATAGAATATGCACCAGGAATCAAATAAATTCTGCTGGCAAAAAAAAAAAAAAAAGCTAAGACTATCTATTGGAGTAACATAAACACAGAATGAAGAACAGACTTTCCCTGTGAAAGCCAGTGGCCTTGTTACAAGACACTAAGTATATTTGAAAACTAATTCATTCTGTAGATACAGGCTGAAGTAGCGCCTCCTTACAGAGGCAAATCACCACTACCCAAACACTATGTGATTAAGTTTTCACCCTGATATATAAATGACACATTTTCCTTAGCTGCATCTGAAAATATAAACCCTTCTTTTAGGGAATTTGAGTTTTTAACATAGTTAATAAAGATATGTCCATACTAATCAACTACAAATCTATCTTGAAGACTATAATATAGTCCTCTGAATGGCTACGGAAACTGAGAGGGAGAGAGGGAGAAGAAAAGAGAAGCGGGGAGAGAGAGAAAATCTGTGTGTTACTTGTACTGTGTTTGTGTGTAATTGTGTGTTTATGCTTTTCAGTGATGAGTTGACATATGCCAAAGTAACACCCTCAGTGCCACTTCTACTAAATAATCAATACTGGTTAAAGGTTAATGTTGGTAAAAAAAAAAAAAAGTTTGGGCAAAACATAGAAATTCCACAATTTTTTATGTTTTGATTTTTAAATTTTGAGCTAACAACTTTTTTCTATACCAACATGATTTCACAGAAGTGTTTTCAAAGCACAAAAAGGCAATATCCTGAGCAAGTGCAAAGAAACTAATAAAAAAGGAAGTGCGGGTGAATGAGCACCTTGAGAGTGCAAGACAGGATTCCTAGAGTATTACTTCAGTTCCAGCAATAGGCTCTCACCATCCAGATGTTATAAAGCCTACCCTAACACCCATAACCAAACACACACACTAGCCTTGCTGTCTGTCTGGGGAACTGCTCATTTAAACATAATTTCCAATGAAGCTCTCCTAGCATCCAATTTTACTTTAAATCAAAGCTCTGTTCTAAGCATTGTATAAACCGTATTAAACCATTCTAAGTCAATATTTATTTCCAGCGAAATAAACACACGTAATGGCATATAGTGCTGTACTTAACAAAATGGCAAAAGATTCCACAAGTTTTACTTAAGTGGATTATAAGCTGGCAAACAGGTTGCATGCTAGGCAAGGAGACGCTTCCTGTCTGTGGAGACTGAATGAGGTCTCTATCTCATCAGGGTTTAGTCTCCACAACCGCTACAGGAAAGGTCAGAAGGAGGCACAAAATAAAGCTCACATGCATGGGACACTAAGATCTCCAACACCATGGCCTGGATCAGAGAAGTCCCCATACTCCCTACGAGAGCCACAGGGGTCAAGAGGATGTATATCCTGCCTCACTTAAGCTTACCTGACCAGGGATGTCTACATACACCTTACACCTAAACATGCTTTCTCTCTCTCTCTCTCTCTCTCTCTCTCTCTCTCTCTCTCTCTCTCTCTCTCTCCCTCTCCCTCTCCCTCTCCCTCTCCCTCTCCCTCTCCCTCTCCCTCTCTCTCTCTCACACAAACACACACACACACACACATGAATGAATGAAAATAAACTTGGACTGCTTTAAAAGTGCTTGTGCTTTATGTGTAGGCTTCAATAACTTCTAGCCATGACTTAGAGCAATTAGCTTCACACAAATGTAAATTATTGACAATGAGTTAACAGACTACATGCGGATCCTTTCATGAGGGAGAGAACACAGCTCTTACTGGAGGTGAATCATTACAGTTTCAGACAGTTGTAGATTCCCCCAAACTAGCACAGCCTACTCTACTGGGATGCTACAATGTCATTTTGGATAGTACTAATTAAGTATAATTCAAATGAAGAATAACAGTCTCGAAATATTAAATTCCTAAAAAATGACCAGTTCTAATCTTGTGACATTGTGTTAAGACATTACAAGATAATTTTTTCTCTGAATATTTTGCTATTTGACCAAGGCTTTGACACCAGCTATGAATCTGATAAGCACTTAGCAGACCATCCATTACAGCTTCTAGAAAAGGAACCTATGGGAAAGGCAGGCAGGTCCTGCAGGTGGCTGACAGAGCCCCATGTATCTGCAGGGTTTGTTCCACACTCACCTGTGATTTTCTGCAGCAAAGGGGACAACTCAGACTCCTCAGAGAGGACATGGGCCAATGCTTTCTTCACCTTTTCTTCCACTTCTCCCAGGTCTCTGTCCAGAGTGACGTCACCAGGGACAGAGTAAATGTATATAAGCAGGATCAGCAGTTCCTCAGGGTTGAGGTCGTCACTGGTTCTCTGGCTTGAGGACTTAATCATCGGCAGCAGCTGGTTTAGCACACCAGCCATGGTTGAATCCCCAAGGCTCTGAAATGGAAGCAAGGATAGGAAGATCTGTCAGCCCACAAGGTCATAGCTTGGGATGGACACTAGTGCCAAGGTGGCTTGCAAAATCTTTATGGACTTGCTGGCCACACTCTTTGACTTCCGTGTTTATCAATCCTGGACAGGATGCTGTAAGAAGTCTGGCATTAGACCTTTGCTTCTGAAAAACCCATTTTATAAAATGGCAGGTAAGGCTTCAAGACCTTTGATAAAGATCTTATTGTGATTTGAACAAACAAGATTGTAATTTTTTATTTTAATAAAATGCAAGGGGTTCAACAGCTGGGCTGTAGCACAGAGGCAGAATGCTGACCTAGCACAGGCAAGCCCCCTCTTAGTTACAGAACTTTTCCAGTTCTGTAAAAAAAAAATTGTAAGCACCTTGAAAACTTGAAATCTTAAACAAAAAAGTAAAATAATACCATTTAAAAGAAAACAAAACGGGCAAATTATCTATTCAAACGAATGCTTATGTTCTTTTAACAGAATCTCT